>NC_080642.1:10217500-10842000 GCF_027579445.1 Ammospiza nelsoni | reverse complement strand
TCCATAGCAACGCTCACCCAGCAGCAGGGCAAAACTATCGTATACCTCTGAATATAATTTTGGCTCCTTCACCTTAGGGAAGCAAGCTGGGAGAAAGCCACAGCCAGTCCTTGCCAACAGAGCATAAAGATTATCTTCCTTCCTGTTTATTTGACCTTCATGGCCAGTGTATCCAAATATCAACAATGAGGCTCCAAAACTCCAGCCTCCACCTTCTGCTATGTGCTCAGGAGGACATTTCTGCCATGGGTCACAGGGAGGCAAAATAACCCAGGACCCAGAAACCACCAGCTGGAGCCTGGCAGGCAGAGAGAGCTGTTTGCCAAATCTCCGTGGCACAGGCACAGCCCACAGGGGCCAGGCAGGGCAGCCCTGCAGGGCCTGCCACGGCTCCCCAGCACCCCCCACCCAGCAAATCACACGAGGTACACATTCCACAGCCCAGTGAATCAGAAGGGCAAACAGCCCAAGCTCTGACTCTGTGCAGGGCTGGGCTGCCCACATGGTTTTCCCATGGAGAAACAACTTGGGAAGAGGCAGAGTGGGAGGCAGGTCCTGCAATCCTTCCCCCACAGCACAGGCAGCTGCTGTGCCATCAGGAAGGGGGTTTGCTAAGGCACACAGGACAGGAAGAACATGATGAGCAAGACACCCTCCACAGGCTCCACTCAGGTACTTGCCAAGTTCTGTTGTGTCTGGGTAAGCTTCATTCCAGGGGACTGCCAGCTTCAGCACACTTAGGACTAACAGCAGAGAAGGGCATGCACGTCTTCAGAGGTCCACCCAGGCTTGCAAAACACAGCTGGAAGCTCATCATGAATCCCTGCCCTGAAAACTTTGTGCTTGCCTACAAAGCATCCCAATATCCAAAATTCCAATGGGTATGGGTGGAGGGCAAAAGGGAGAGAAGCAGCTTGGGATTCCTCAGCACTGAAAGCCTTGCTGTAACCTAAGCAATGTAGAGGTTCCCTACTTGAGCAGTGGACCACAGCAGTCAGAAATGACAACCATATTTGAAACCTACTTGTTCAATGGAAACTGAAATCTTGTTTTACGTGATCCAATTCACTCATCTAGAGGCAGCATCCATCAGCTGAAATAGCAAATTCTCACAGCTGTTCTAGTAGCACTTCTCTTTTTTGAGACCAACATACTAATTTTTAATATCACATTCATTCATTCTGCCAGAGTACAACATGGGTTCTGTTACCACTGGATATTGATCTCTGGAGTCAACTACTTCTCTAGTAACTTGGAAAAAGGGAAAAGCAACAGCAATCAGAACCAAAGAACTCAGGCAGGCATTCCCTACCCCAATTAAACCTGCTCCCAAGGGAGGTTGGGGCAGCCTCTTCTTTTAGGACCTTTGACAGGTTTTCTTTTGACTCTCCCCATTCCTAAGCATCATCCCCCAACCATAACCCATAAAAACTGTAAGACAGCCATGGGGCCCGTGTCAGAAACCACTAATGAAGCTGGGATGTTAATGTGGTGGTCCATGGACAGAATGAAGCTCCCAGCAGATGGAGGGGACTCCACTCCCATCCCTTTCAGGACAACCATCCCATCAGCTCTGACCTGTTTCTTCAAATCCTTGAAAGAAAAATTGAGATGCAAAGGAGAAGGAAATGGCTTTGCTAGGATGCATAGGGTGATGCACAAAGCCTTTCGTGTAAGGCTATTTCCCAAGTGTGGACATCAGAGGACAGCACTGACCCTGTCTGTTCCAAGCACACCTTCCCTCCAGCAGGACATGGAATGTGGGGCACTAACTGGTGCCCTGCTCAGAAAAAAAACACATAAATCTGATGAAAGGTCAAAAAAGAGCCATGCCAAAGGCTGAAGACCTCACAGTTCAGCAAGAGGCTTAGGGGCTGACCTGCTGCATCTGTCAGAAAGGCAGCAGATGAATGTGTGATGGCACTTTGGACCACACCCTCAGGACATAGAGTCTGTGGGGACAGAAAACTGCACCCATGGGCAAGGGTGGCACTAAGTCCCAGCTGCTCAGAGGAGGATATTTCCAAGAAGACGCACAGGAAGGAAAAGAAGGTGCTTGGGAATTCAGCATCATTTTCAGTTCTGGCTTTTATTGTCATTCACTTCAACAACAAGGTGTTCAAAAACACAGAGGGCCTTGGTGCAGGTAACATGGTCATTGCTACAAGCATTGGCAGATTCTCAGCTCCATTAAGCCATAACACTTTGATGCATCAAAACAAAACAAAATCACAGCTCTACAGGGGAGGGCAAAAGCTACAGCAGTTCAAACTCACTTAAAGATTCCAGTTATACAGAAGTGGCATCCATAGTGGCATACAGTAGAAAGGTTTTCACAGCATATATTTGAATCATTAGTGATGCAGCAGAAAAGCTCCATCTCGCTGGCTGAGTTGAAAAGCAGATACTGAAATCTTGTACCGATTCCGGGCACATCATTAACTGCATTAACCTTTATAGTCAGAAGCTCCCTAGATCCTAAAATGACAGTGTCTTTTGCATCAATGTATGTACAATACTGAAGCAGCTCAGAAGGACTACACAATGGAGATGCAAAATCTTGGAGGTGAGAAGAGCACAGCCTAATTCACCTCCAGGGATTTGTAAAGTATCTGCTCTCTTTCCTCACACTAACACTGCCCTGCTGAATTAATCATTGCATCAAGTTTGAGCAGAACGACTCTCGTGCTTTGTACCATATAAAAAAAAATAAAGAGCTATAGTAAGTTCTCACACTGAGCATGTTAAATACTTTGAAATCTAGGACACTGCTCTTTGAAGTGTTACAAAATAAAATGATACCACAGGCTTTCAGTAGGTGCTCACTCCCCCCTCAACTGCAAAGTAACACAGTAATCTCAGTATGAAAAATACAAATTATTCATCCAGTGACTGGCTGTTTGTTACATTATTTGTAACCCCTTCTGCATAAAAATAATAATTAAAAAAACAGAAAAACAAACAACAACATTTAATTGTGGTTCTGTCAGACCCAGTCGCCCAAAAAGAAATAAAACTGATCATGACGCACTGTAGGAAAACAAAAAAAATACACATACAAAAAATATTTATATACAAACTTGACAATAAACCATGTGGCATTATCATTTATAGCTAACCAAGAGGCTTGCAGAGCCACCAAAAGGCAGTCTTTGAATGCAACACACTTCTGGCACAACAGACAGGGCACCCTAACCACATTGTACTCATGAAATTCGCAACAAAGCAGGGCCCACAAACAGCCACTGCATTGAGTCAGGAATATTTAGCTGTAGTAAGATAGGATAACAAGTCATTTAAGCTGCTTTTTACATCTTTCCCCAGCCAAATTAAAAAAAAAAGGCAGGCTTATGTTAAAAAGAACAAGCCAACTTGAAAGCAGCTGTGCAGAGCCTTGCTCCTCAGCTTAGGTTATATACCTTTAAGTATCAGTACTTTGGCTAATAAAAATGTGAAAACACACGTTGTTCAGTTATTCATCCACAGGACCACTGGCAGTCAGAAGAAATGCCTCAGAGCACAACTGTGGTAGAACCAGTAAGGAAAAAAACAGAGAAAAATCAATTTCTCATGTAAACATGGCTTATTGCTATCACAACACTCATAGAAACACAACACTCATAATTCCCAGAAATTATCCGTGTTTTAAGGCATCTTATGGTTATTTTTGTAGTTGTTTGTCACTTAACCTATAGCAACAACCACAACCCGTTCCATCCCTTTTACAGATACATCTATAGACAAGTCTGGCTTCCTCCCAAGTAATCTAGCACGGTCCAAACAAAAGGTAGCCTGAGTTTAGGGCAGCTAAAGTCCTACAAACTGACGTGCAGCTCTCACTCCTCCATTTAACTGGAGGCTAGGTGGGCAAAAAATCCTTATGCTAAACTAGGCAGGCTGCATGTGTGGCAAAGCCTAATTTTATAGCTTAAATGTCAGTAGTATCGTGGCATATGGTTGTATGTACAGGATTACAGTATACGGTTCAAGATCCAGTGGGGACAATTGGCATGACCAGTAGTTTTATTTACACTTTCAAGCCTGAAAGAGGCAAACGAGGACATATGTATGAACGTATACCCAAAACGAGGGGAACACAGCTGGATTGGTTTTTCCAGAGAAAGTGAAGGACAAGGCAAAAGTCAGATGGAGGTGCTGTCAGCGCTGGCCTGCCCAGCAAAGTGCATGTGCCGTCTCCGCTGGAGAATATTACACATGAACAGAGCACTCAGCTCTTGAGAAAAGGCTGTTTAAGTGCAGCGTTCAGCAGACTGATTCCCATTTATTTTTCAGATTGACTGTCAGTTCAGGGTTGGGTTGCTTTGGGTTTTTTGCATTTGGTTTCATTGCTGCAGTGCATTTGGGTGCTTGGTGGTTTTTTTTCCCAGGGTTTTTGGGTTTTTTTTTTTAGGCTTTTTAGAATTTTATTTCAACCTTCCTGCTTTACAAAGTGGGATAGCTGGGTGAGAGAAGCATATTTCAGGTCAGGGCACCCACAAGGTGTGTGAGGATCCAAAAGTCAAGAAAAGAAGCCCTCTCCCCAAAGGAAAACACAAAACAAGTTGGCCTTCTCAAGAAGGTCAATGGCAGTCAAGGAAATACCACCCACCTTCCCCCTTTGCTCAGCTCTTCCCCTTGCAAGAGCTGGAGTGGAGGTTGCAGTCCAGGAGCATGACCTAGACAGCACCCAGGGCATGACTTGGCAGGAGTGAGCAAGAAGGTTCCTCTGCCCTCCATCCAGGGGTGCGGTACCAAGCAGAAGGAAGACAAATGAAGGGCTGAGCAGTTTGTGGGCGGGGTGGAGGGGGGCCCAAGGCTCTCACTCCCCCTCCTCTTTGATGCGTTGCTGTTTGTTGCGCCGGGCATCCATGTCGAAGTTGAAGTCATTCCACTCGTCGCGGGGTGGGAAGGAGATGGTCTGGCGCAGCGTGAAGCGCACGGCGTCGATGACGCGCTCCCCGCGCGTCTCGCTCGAGCCCACGCTCACCGTGGAGGCGCCGCTGGGGGTGCGCAGCAGGTGGGGAGGGGAGGAGAAGTCATGGAGCTGCCGGTGGTCCAGGATGCCCTTCCAGATGGCATGGCGGAACTGCTCCGGGATCTTGAGGCTCACCAGATCCTGCAAGGCAAAGAGCAGGGCTTAGCAGAGGGGTCCCAGGGCAAGCTGGGCTCCAGGAACGAACACAGCCTCTGTGCCACCAAGAGCCACCACAGCTGCTAAAACCCAGGTGGGCACGATGCGCAGCAGAAGACAAACCACTACTCCTGGAAGTAGGCATTTGTGGCCACAAGGCAGCAACAGCCTGTTTTGAAGGCACAAAAGTCTATTTTTAAGTACCACAAGACACTTGTTCATGCATAAGACGTGGTGACCTACAGCTAGAAGCTTAACTGGACTGCAAGGCCTCCAAGACAACCTCAGGTAGATCTGCTGGCTGTCAGTGGTGGGGGATGCTGGGCTGCTGAAGGCCAATGGCCTTGAAAATTTCCATGTTAATTACAAAGCCTGTAAAAGGATTTTAGAACCCAAGGCTGAGCTCCAGTATCCAGAGCTCTGGGTGTGACTCTATAGGAACTGTCTTAATTACTTTAACATAACCAAATTTAGTAACAGACACATAGCCTTAGAAAACCTGTACTTTGAGGCCCCATCATTTCTGGTGCAAAACATGAGAGTTGCATTATCTAAACTCTGGGATACACAGTATTAGCTTCTGAAAAAATTAGCCACCAACTTCAGTTAATTTGGGTCAGTTTTTCTAATTAGAGCAGCAACAAAAGGAAGGCAGCCCATGCTAGGGAGCAACAGCACCACAGTCTCCCAAAGTCTTGGGGAAAAATAATGGGACAGCCAGCTCAGAAGAGAGCAATGGCCCCGGAGAGGAAGCAGCAACCCTGCAGCAAAAGCCATGCAAGAGTAAAAAAGTGAAAACAACAAACAGGGATGAGATGCCAGTGGCAAGGGAAGATGATTAAGGTAAGGCCAGAAAACAGAAGCAGGGAGGGAAAATTGCAGACCACTTCTGGAGAGCCTACTTGTCTGCAGGCAAGTGAGGTGTAAACTGAAACCAAGCCTTGCAGAATTAACAGGCGCGTGGGCTGGGGCCACTTCAGGGGCTCAGACAGACAGAGCTGGGGAAGGGGAGACACTTTCTCTGTGCCAGGCAAGGCAGTTACAGTGCTGGCCCCAAGTCCAGCCTCTCTTCACCTCACAACATCTCTATGTGCAACAGCCTTAAATTAAACTAATAAATAAAAGTGTACTGAGTCTGGATTTCTGACCTGTTCTAAAGCAGGGCCAAGAGCACAAACAAAGGAAATGGTGAGGAGTTACTTACATCCATGGAGTAATGCTCAATCTGATAGATGGTGGTCAGCCCCTGGGTCGTGAAATAATCCACACAGGATGAGCAGCCCAACCTCGCTAAGAAGCTGCAGAGGAGGAAGGAAGGAAGGAGAGAGAAAATAGGATCACCCTGGCTGCAACAGCCCAAACCACAGAAAAACCAAACACTCAGCCAATCTGCAGCAACAGGAAACAAAGCTTTCACCCTTGGCTTGACCTCCTCCAAGATATCCCAGGCCAGCAAGCCACATCGCTGCCACATCAAACAAACGAGGGAGTCCTTCAGCTCAGCACCCAGCAGACAGCCCTCATGGCAGCATCTTGCCTAAGTCAAGAGCCAGTGCTGCACAGCCTGGGTCTTGAGGCAGGAGGGCTCACACAGACCCTCCTGCCAGGTCATGTCACCCAGAAGGTGGCTGAGCCCATGGCAGCCTGGTGCATGCACAGAGGGCTTCAGCAAGGCATGGGGTCTAGGGCTCAGACACATCATGCACTGCCAATCAGCACATTCTTCTCTAAGTGTAAAGGATTCCTCGTTTATGGGCAGCATCTTTCAACTGGTTTGACCTCACAAAGGGCAGAGGGGCTTCTGACCCCAGCCACAGCTTGTCAAGGGGCCAGAGGGGAAAAAAAGAAAAGAAATGTTTGCAAGACAGCCTGGCACCCTCAAACTCCACCAGTCCAACAGATGCTGCAATCCCTCAGCTTTCTCACAGTCCTAACATCCCTGTTTCTCTCAGCTCCTCAGAGGTGGGGATTTGAGGCTTGGTGCCCAGAGGGTACCAGCCTCAGGACTGCCAAGAGCCCAGTGGGATCCGGTGCTCCAGGATCATTCAGGCTGCAGACCCATTCAGGGCTCTCTCCCCTGGCATGGGCAGCGTGCTGGGCAGCCTGCTCCCGCTCACCTGACGATGCTGCAGTCTGAGGGGTATGGAGGAGGGGGGGTGCAGTGGGACGTTGAAGGCATGGAGAGGGGAGGAGGCAGCGCCTGCGTGGGGCTGAGGCCATTCATGTCACCGGTCATGGCCATGTGGGTGCCCATCATGGGAACTGGAGGAGAGAAGAAGGAGGAGCACATTGTTACCCAGGCATGCCCAGATCCTGGCTTCACCCACAGCACAGCACCCAAGGACAGCACCCACAGCTGAAGCAGCCTGAAATCCCCTGTAAAACTCTGCACATGACAAGCTCATGAGAAGTTTCAGGCAGAGCCAAGGACCAGATGACAGACAGTCCTTCTGGAGCTCTCTCCTCACAGGAGAAAGTGCCACTGTCACGTCACCTTCCCTCCAAGACAGGCTGGATAGAAACCCTGGCTTGCCCTGCCACAGAAGAGGAGCAGGACAGAGCCAGCAGAGTAACCCAATACAGCAGCCAAACAGCTTTGTTTTCAGAGACAGCAAGAGCACCAGAAGGGGCTCAGCAACAGGTGTGGGCAAGAGTCCAGCTGTTTTGAAATAAATTAAAAAACAAAACACCAACCAAAAAAAGCCCAAATAAAACTCAGCCCCAGAACCATGTCTGTCATCCTGAATTTACAGGGCTGCTGAGCACACAGCAGCAGCCAGGAGGAACAGAACTGTGAGATGTTTCCTTTAAAATTAAGAATGGTTTTAATTTAACTGAGGGGAAAAAATGCTGCCAATGTTTGCATCTCCTCTGCTGGGAAAGGAAGAAGAAACAAGTCTCAAAAGCCAGAGGACAGTGCAGCCAGCTAGATCTGCAGCAAGAAGCAGCTCTGATCACCCTGTGCGGCTCTGAGCAGGATGCTGAAGCCTTGCCCTATGGCACACCAGTGAGCAATATTTATTTGGCTCTGCAGGTTTACAGCGAATGACTCCAGGCTCTCCAGCTTCACACTAGCCATGTGGAGATGCCAAGTCTCCTTGTTCAGACTAGCAGGGAGGAGAAGGAGGAATAAGAGTTTCTTACTGTTGGTTCCCATGCTGTCGGGGATGGTGGTTGGGGTCAGGGCGTTGCGCTGCTGGGGGTTGATGAGCTGGCTGACCGAGGGCAGCTTGTTCATGCTGTTCATCTTGCTGAGAGGTGGAGAGTTGGAGCCATACGAGGACTGCGACTGCATGGAGGTCCTGCAAACCAAGGAGATGTTAGGACAGGGATCACACACAGCAGCTGGTTGTTGAGAGTATGCACCCAAAGGGCTACATGGCCAGGGAAATCACTGATACCACAGGATCATCACAGAGAAAGATCCTTGGAAAATGAGTCAAGAGGAAATAAGAGGTTTCCCAGATATTCTCAGCACTTTAAAAAAGTGAAATACCAAAAAAAGGAAAGCTTAATTTTTAGCTGAAACTTTTTATTTAAGGAGAAGTGTGTATGCAAGTTTTTCAGTTGAAAAGAATATATGGAATGCTGTTGAAGTGAAGGGAGACGACCCATCTTTGTTGATCAGTATCGACTCCCTTCACTTCAACAGAATGCCAGCAAACATGTGCCAAGATTTGAAGAGTATTTTAAACTCTCCTTGTAGTCAAAAACTTTTTCATAGGAACAAGAACTGAAGAAACCATCTCAAACCATCCTAAACACCTCTGAAACCTGACTGAAGAAACAGTTTTCAGTTTGGGTCTGCTTATCACCTTGTCTTTTCCAAAATTCCTAGTTATAACAGCCAGAGACTCCTTGCTCAAGACAGATTCCATGCACTTCAAGGACCACTACTGAGATGGTCAGAGCTGCCTGGGATGCCAACAGGGAGCTTTTGCTGGTGTTAATGCAAACCTGGTATCCAAGCCCCGCAGGCTGCTTGCAAAGAGGATCAGGTTCCTGCTACCACCTGACAACAGCACTAGACTCCCTCAAGTCCATCCAGCCCCAAACTCTAGCCAGCACACTCATGGAGTGGGCCAGAGAGGCTTGCCAGAATCCCTGCTGCCCAGCCCCAAGGGTCCCAGCTGCAATCCTGCCATGTCAGTGATCCAGACTGCCAAGACTGGGCTGCTTCTGAAGGGCAGCCCAGCTCCCAGATCGAGTTACAGCTGTGGCATCCCATCTGCAGTGTGGTCCTATGTGGGACATGCAGAAAATTAGCATTAAAGCTGGCCCAACGGCACAATTGGCATAGCACTACCATGCCACAAGGGAGCAGGTATTTCTCTCTCTGACACCAGGGGCATTTGTAGGACTGGGCAAAGGTTTGGGAATGTGCCTGCTCCCCAGGCACAAGTACCCTCAAGCTGTGGTCACCCAGCAGAGCAGAGGTCACAGAGCCCAGCACTCCTCTCACACTGACCCCACAGTGAGTGTCCAAGGGCACATTCCCATCTTAGTTCCCACTAGGAAACTTGTTCCCATCTGGGTATAACTGGTTACACCAATTGCTGGGAACTGGCTTTTCTTCTATGCAAATAAAATAATTATTACTCCAAATAAGCAAAGTGTAAAAGGAAAGAAAAGGCTTATTCCTAGACAATTTATTAAAACCTTCAGCATTCAAGGTCAAGTTCCACACAATTACATTGTCTCCAGCTTCCTGCACTTTCAAGACTTGCAGTGTTGGGTGGAGAAAACATCTATGCTAACAGGCTAGAGTATCTAAGGCCCTGAAGAAATGTTACCTAATTACACAATTACAGGAGGTGCAGATGGGTGTGAACTGTCCTTTGGCAGTGAAGATGCAGGACAAGATCCAGCAAACTTCACAGACTCAAGGAAGTGGAAAGGATAAGAAGCTTCACAAATTAATATTAACAATGGCAGCAGCTCCCAAGGGGAAGTGAAACTGAGCCATGAAGTTCAGACCCGACTTTTCAGAGTGAAGGGAAAGATTCAGATCTGACATTTCAATTCCCCAATTATGAAAGTTGAGGCCAGCCATGAAATTCAAGTCAAGCTGACACCGCCCTTAGCCCAAAAGGCTTCTGGATTTAGGACCAATGAGTATTTTACTTCATGGGTTCATGCACTTATCTTAAGCTCCAGCTGAAATTAACACACACCTGAAGAGTCTATTAAGGCAAAATCTGCATGATCTGCAAGTGAGGAGGTCAATGAACACAGCAAAATTCCAAATCAAATCAACAAAGGCTTCCCAAAGGACACTGAGTTGCATTGTTTGAGGGCAGCAGTGGGCCTACCTTTGCCCTCTCCACCACCAGTAGTGATCTCAGCAAAGCTAATTAGGAGACTACAAAATACTTGGGGGTAAAAGAAAAACAAAAAGCAATCAAACACAAGCCAACCAAAACTTTAGAAAACAAAGGCATACTTTAACATATAGCTTAGGGACTCCATGCTTATCTCATTCATACTCATAAGAGTCAAGATTACCATCATCAAGTTCAAGGGAGTAAAACAGAAAACAAAAGCATTTTTCTTTGTACCCACACTAGTTTCAACTAAGCTATTCCATCCCATGAGCAGATGTTTAAAAGGACATCTAGCCAAAGAGAAGTCTCAAGATAAACCAAGATGCAAAATTTTATTGAAAATTAATGTCACACATCAATATAGCAAGAGCCTTAGAAACACAAGAAAATGTTTTTGGTATTAAGCACAAGGACTACATGGTGTTTGAGGACCCATTTAAAATATATTGCTTTTTTTCCTCGATTTTTAAAAACAGATACAAGAATGTCATGCACAGTGATTTTCATTAAAATTTTACTTACTAGGTCTCAAGAAAGATTAGAAGTCAGAGCATTAACATTTCTTTGATATCAATGCCAATGAAATGCATTTTAATATCAAGGTATAAGGGCTTCAATTAAGAGTATTATACTTCTTGGAACAGTCTGATACAAAAGGCACTGAGTCACATTCTGCAACTGAGTTTTCTCTCTTCAAGAGGCTATGTAATTATTTAGCAAATAACATCTGTAGTTATGCAAGCTCATATGAGGGCAATCAGTCTCTCATGCTTCAAGGCATATACTGATCATCTCAAGAGGTCAGGAAGGAACTTTCTTGTCCCATATATGAACAAAGTTCAGTTCACAGCCTCGTATAACTCTACATTTTCCCAGCTCACTGGATACCAGCCCTTCACCAGAGGCAGCAAACTGCTGGGACAAACACACTACCTGACTGAGCAGACCAGAGTCCTTGTTGGCTAGAGGAGCATACAGCCATGTCAGCAGCCTTAAATTACATCAAAGGTTCATTAAATGCAATTGGGCAGATCAGGCTCAGAGTTTAAGATTTCACCCAAGCCCCTGTGCCTGCAGTTTGCTGCCCCTGCAGACCCAGAGCCAGTCAGTGCAGACACACAAGTAGAATCAGAGCTGCCCAGTTCTGTGTCTGCCCTCTTTTTCAGCAGCCACACCAAGGATGACATCCCAGGTTCACACAAGGCCAAAGTGCTCATGGACAGTGGTTTTTAAAGCAAGGCTTCCCACAGGGCTGTGTAACACTGGGGTGCCACTGGTGTAGTTTAATAAGGGCATACAAGTGACACAGATGCTGCTCAGTTCCATTCCTCTGCTTTGAAGGCCCATGAAGCATCAGGGCACTGAAAAACAGAGAGATGCCCTTATTGCCCCCATCCCAAACTGCTTCTTATTCTAAAGCAAACAACAGTGCATCTTTTCAACCACTCCAGTGGTTTAAAGGCTTGGTACCTCGCTGGGAGCAGGGAAAGGAGGAGCTCCAGCAGTTGCTGGGCAGACAGGAACTACAGCACAGGGCCAGAGGTGGCAATAATGACTCCCCTTAGATTTCAGGTATGGGAATTTCCCAAGGCAGGCCATGGATGCAATCTGCTCTCTAGGGAACGGAGCTGTAGTACAGGGAGTGGATATATATCAAGTAGTTGACACAGACTGATATGACCTGAGTATACCTGATAAGGCCCAATTAGTCCACTTGGTTATTCCTTGAAAGGAAAAGGCTTATTTTCCTGAAGACACAGAGATGGCAAAGAAACAATGAAAAGACAGCTGGGATAAAGTTTTCATTTTATCTGCAGAGGACAGACTACAAAGCAACTCAAATTGCTTACAGCTCCAGGTATTTGATAAAAGAAAAAAAGAATAGCACCTTCTAATATAACCACCTGGTAGTTGGAAAGCAAATCAAGTCACCACTAAGATCAGCATCACAATCATCATCCTCTTACAGCCAAGTGGGACAAATCAGAAAGGCTTTCCAGAAAACAATAGGATCCAAATAATTTACATTCTTGTTCAGTGGAAGTCTGGGATGTTGTATTGCCCATTACAGTACAAAGCATTTCCCAGAGGCCATACCAAATGATGAACCAGAATCTTCCAGTGCAGGCTGTGCATGCCTCCTCAAACTCGCTGGTGAACAGGTCCAGAAGCAGTGCTCTAAATACAGATCAGTATATCCCTGTCACAGTACTTCCATATTGCCATCCAGAAGCAGAAAAAGCAAAAATCCAAGAATAAACCTTCACTGGAAGAACAGAAAATAGTGCCAAATATAATCCTATGTCTGGGCTGCATTTACAGTTCAGGTTCCCACCTCTCACAGGGAAAGGAATCACATTGCCTTTCTTTTCCCAAATAAAAAGGCACAGAATAATAGTGATCTGCTTTGTGATCTCAAAGAACTTCCTGGAATTTCCAGGCAAGGTAACAAGGCACTTGATTTTAATTAGCTTTCACAAGGAACGACCATAGAGCTGCAACTGTATGAAACAGGCACTGCTGGTGCTTAATTACTTGTTATTTATAGACTTAACTCCAGTTTTGGGGGCTCTTTTCCATCAGCCCTCCTCCACACTGCTATGGTAGAGCAAGTCTTGCTACGGCATTGGAGATAGCCAGAGATGGGATATGGCTCCCAAAGGGGATGTCAGTACAACTCATCACCTGCTCAGATCCCTGCTTTGCTGCCTGGAAGCAGATGTTGTGATGGTCAGAGAGAAGAGTCTTCTCCAACTGCATCAGGCTTTTTTTCCAGAGACAGAGTTTGATAAAAGCAGTGTGAGAATTTACAAGTCCTTGCTGAGAAACAGTCTTCTGTGCAGGAACTGCTAAACCCAGAAGCACTTCAAACACCCTCTGGTTGCAGGATTAATGTGCAAGGTGGACATGGCCTGAAGCCACTTGGCTGAGTCAACTGCAAGATGTGATGACACTGCTTTCCTTTGAACTATGAGGCTTGCAGAGATCGGGCAAAAGATAGGAGGGTTGATGAAAATGTTAAGGCAACATCTAAACTTCTGAACATCTGTAAGGAGAGGGGCTAGCTCCAACCCCTTTCCACAGCTAGGGCACTAGGGAGTTTTGGACACCCTGGGCTGCAAAAGGACAGAGACACTGGGCACAGATGGATATCATTACAACTCTACCACACATTCAACTTGTGCAGCTCAGCCCACCACTTGGGTCAAGCCCACAGAGTTGGGAGGAACTCCCAAGTTCAATAAAGCTGGATCAAAGTCAGCAGAGCTGGTGCAAAGTCAAGGTTACATGGCCATCCTTGCAATTCTGATGTACTTTACATCAGACCCTTTAGAGTGGAAATAAGTGGAAACAACTCATGATGCCAAAGTCAAGGGCTTTTTCTGCAGGAAAAAAAAAGTTACCTTACCAGCGCCAGTCCATATAATTATTACCTCTCCCTGTCCAGCAGTACAAAATACATCAGCTACTTATACTAGTGCATGACCAGCACTGAAACAGGCCAAATTGACTACCACAGACCATTTAAACACATATCCTCTGCTTCCATCACCCCAGTCCATGGACACATTTTTTAACTTAAACAAGACAAAAGGCATTTTAAAATTGAGACCTGCTCAGAGAAACCCCACTGAGTTTCACAAATACAGAAGTAAGAAGAAAGAGTATTAACACATTACAAAAATGTTACACCAAGGGGAGAAAAGTTACACCAAGACAGACGAAATTGTGGTTCCCGACCTCACAAAGCTATAGGTCACAGCTAAGAGGTCTGTACAAGTGTCTGTTGTTTTTGCAAAGTTTGAGTCCCTTCAGAAGTTTGCTCTCTCTATTCACTCTGCTGCTATCAGGCTGTGTATTTGCCCCACTGCTCCTAGTCCTGCCAGCTGGGCAGAGTGACCCTGCCAGCTCAGTTTAGGGATATACTGATGGGTTTGGGGGGCTGGAATGTTTTAGGATGGCATCGGTCTGTTTGGGAGGGTCTCTCCTTGAGTCCATGAGTTCACTCCTGAAGCAGGCTGAAAGGAGACTGTAAAGAAGGAACCAGAGAAAAGAAAAAGATGAATGTACAGGACCCTTTGCCAGCCACCAAGAGAGAAACAGTTACTTTCCACCTTCATGATCACAGCATGGGCTTTCAAAGAGGGAAAATGCAGATGTCTTAGCACCTACAGTGAGGGTATGTAACGGAGATTCAGAAAGCTGGAAAGCCCCAGGCACAAGCGAGTGCTTGGCAAGGAAGGGAAAACAACCAGCTGATAGAGAAACCTGATGCTGTCCTAGTCTCATGGGTACAAATAAGGCCCTGATAATGTTTCCAGTGACAAATGTAGGAGGAATAAAAGCACTCAAAGAGGAAAAGGAGTAGCAGCTTCCATTGAGTCCATTTCTAAGTACAATCACTTCAAACTCACAAGCTGGTGCTAGAGAGGGAGAACAGTGCCTATGGGCCATACTGATTACAGCTCAACTCTTCTTCTTTGAGAAGCTGAGGGGTCCCTGGGGCCACCAGCTGATGCAGAGGGCACTGCATCCTCAGAGCCCATTAACCACCTCTTTCTACCTGGTTCCTTTCATCTTGGCCATTCTGTAGGGAGAACACTATCCAGGTGCCTGGAGTTCACATGCAAGCACAGCACTACAAAACCAAACCAAATCATGCAAAATCCACTGTTAGCTTTCACACCAAAAGTGAGAATAATGAGGTGAAGGTACAAAGAATGCCTTCCCCACCAGCCCCCTTCCCACAACAGCAAGCACTGGCATCCTTGCAGCTCAGCTGGAGCACTCCAGGCACTGGATACTTCAGTCACAGCTCACTAATGAGGTTAATTCCTTCTCATTTGGATAGTGAGTTGTGCTGCTCACTAGTCTGAAAGGCAGCCAGCGGGCTCCTAGCTGCAGCCCTGCTGATAGGAAAGAAATCTTTGCTGGGTACAAGATCCCACTTGGATGTAAGAGCCCCCTTCTTGGTAGCCATTGGAAGACACTGTGAAAACCCTTCAATCACAGGAATGGGGCTGGGTGTTCCTTATGAACTTTATGGGTCTCTTCCAATTTGAAATATTTTGTGATTCTCTGCTGTAGGAAACTGAAATACACATAGTTTTGAAAACAGTGCTCAGCAGAGTGAAACCCACTACATGAAAAAGTGTTTCCTAATGAAACCCTCAAAGACTGTGCAGGTAGCTGTGTGGGAATATTGATGGCAAACATATTTCAGGGTAATGAGGAAACATTCCCTCCCCAAAGCATGAGCCACCTCTGATCTCTCTGGCAGGAATAATCATCTGGCAAATCTGTGTTTTACACAAATGGTAGCAGACTATGAACTCCTCTAAATAAATGTGTGTGCTGCAGTTCAAGTAGGGATCCAAGGATTTGACAGTGAAAAAGGAAGAATAGAAATTGAAAGAAAAAAACCCAACAACTTCCCATCTATGATCATGAAGGTATTTGGCATAACAGTAAATAGGAGAAAACCATGCACAAAGGAGCAAGCAGAGAGAGGAGACGAGACAGAGAAATACTGTGGTCTGGCACAATGTGGAGCTTTGCAGTATTTTGGTCATCTATTGGGACACAAGAATTCTGATTGTCACCAGATTTGTCCTTCCTATTCCAAAACAGTCAGACAGCTGCGTCTGCTGGTCTGTCAAATGCAATGCTGGTCTGTATGTACACAAGAACCATTATACAGTAGTTTTTAATCTGTCATTTTGGAGAACAATCTTTCACCATGATCATCTCAGCCTTACTGTTCCTACTCTTCAAAAAAGATGAAGCTTTTCATGTTATAGGAGTGACAGGGAAAGCTCTTTCCACACACCTAGACAGCTTCTCTATGTTAAAGACTGCCCCAAAAAGTAAACTGAAAAATCCAGTAGTTCCTCCATCAAGGTGTTACTCTGGAACACATGTGGGTGCTGCTTCATTTTGAGAAGGAAGAACCAAAGGCGACTTAAAAACATTCCATTCCCACAGATCCCTGCTAGGACCCACAGCTTCCAGCACATTCCACCTTGGTCACAGCATACACACTTTCCCAGCTCCCACTTTTCACATGGGAAACTGACCAAACATGAACCGGGACCAAAATTTCAAAGTACATCCCTGCATACAAAGTGAAAGGCCAGAACAGACTCAAAAAGGAGCCCCTGTGCTCCTGAGTTTGGCCACTCTGACAAGGAAGCAGTGGCAAGACATCTCCCAGCAACCTCCTCTTATCCAAGGCTGCTCTTATCCCAACCATTCCCTACAAAGCAGCTGCTCTCCCCACCCTCACATTGACACCTGAGGCTCCTTTTTTGAGGTGCAATTGCATCTTAGAGTCTTTTCAGCCTAAACATCCCTTTGCCCTGAACACATTCCTTCAGATATTAAGCCATACCATGGATTACTAAAGAAAAAGCACCAAAACCTAAAGTGCACCTAAGAAACTGCCTGAATATGCATTTCAGCACAGAGAACACTGCTTGATGGCAGGCTGTGGACAGAGACAACTGCAGCAGCTCTGGACAAATACTAGAAGTTATTTTTCTCCATGCTCCTGGCACCCTTTAAGGCTCTTAATCTTTCTCCCCTGCATGAGCACACTCAGCAACTGAGAAAAATGAGTATATAACTGGACAAGTGCCAGGAGACATGCCAAAAGAAGTTTCATTAAATTAAATGGCTGAAGTTCTACATGCTACTCTTAAAGGTAACACAAACACCAACCTCATTTGCCAGGAACCTATTCTACTGATATAGAAAGAATGAAAAAAGTAATCATGGCAAAGCCAACTGTCAGCACCAAGGGAAAGCTGTCATCTGCTGCTGTCCATTTCTGCTTACAAAACCATTTCTCAGCTGAAATGGTTGTGGTTCAGGTGAAGCTTTGAAGACAAGCAGTAGAGCACACAAATGCCACAATGCCTAGGAGCTAGTAAACACAAGCTATAGTATACACAAACAGTTCAGATGACTGATAAAAGTAAATAACAATCATGAGATTTTTAAGTACCCCAAAAAAAAGAGTCCAGAGCCCCTGGATGCTCCAGACATTTTGGCAGAAGGCTTTTCTCACACCTCCACAAGACTCCAGCTGACACTAAAAACACACAGGCCGAAATGTGAACACATGCAGAGATCTGGCAGAAAGCTGTGGTATTGCAGAAGTCCTGAGACAAGGCCAAGGCAGTGAAATAAATCCCTACAGGCTCAAGTGGGACTTATGTGGTGCCTTGGCCCCACGCTAACCTCTGCAGAGGAATGAGTTATACCCACAACATCCTGACATGAGATCCCAGCACTGCCGCTGGCAGCCACCTACAGCCCAGGGCCATTTGCTGTCACCCGAGACAGCAGGTGAAGCAATGCCCATGGATGACACTGCTCACTGCAGCCTGGGAAGTCATTCTCTGCCCAAGCCTCTGACTGCAAAGCTTTGGGAACCCAGACACCTATCTGGCCTTTCTTTTCCCCATCCTCCTCACACTTAGAGCACCCAGAGCAATCCCTGCCAGCTGACCTCGGAAAGGATGGAAAATTTCTCATGAGCAATGTGAAGAGTCATCTGGCAAAGTGAGTTTGTGACAATACTTCAAAAGTGTGTATAGAATCTTTTTTTTGAAGTGTCCACTAGCTGCAAAGCAAATTTTTTGTTTTGTGTTTCAGCTTTGCTCTCAACTTTCAGCTGCCTGTTTTAGGCAGTTTAATAGTTGAACTGAACAACTTGAAGTATTGCTGTACCACTGAAACACCAGCCCTCCAATGCACAGTTCAGCTGAGCTCATGCTCACAGTCCCAGCTCTAGACACTCTTAGCAAGGTGGTCAGATGGATACCCTGGAGAAGGCACTGGAGATGCTTCATGTTTGCTGCCATTCCCATGAGCAATGTGTGCCGGGATGGGCACACACAGCAGGGTTCTGACCACAGCCTGTCAATGGCTCTGCCTTGGGCTCTGGCTGGAAGTCAAACGAGGCACTGAGCCCCTCCTCATTCACCCTCTAGGGCCAGAAGTTGAAATATGTGAGATGAAAGACTAGAGAGGGACCTTGCCAGCAGTCAGGACATGCACTGGGGGAAGCAGGACTGCTTTGTCCCACTGCTCAGCCCTCAGCTGAGCATCGCGTCCCGGTGCACATCTGTGCAGAAACCTTCTGTGTCTCTCTCCTCTCTCCCCCCTGCACTGACACTGCAAGCACACTGGTACTCACTGCTTCTGGAGCAAGTGCTGGTGCTGTTGTTGCTGCTGCTGCCTGTAGGTCTCAATCGTGTGCTGGGGAAGGAACTGCATCAGCTCCAGAGACTCTTTGATCTTCAGCAACATTTCGTAGGTCTCCCGTCCCCTCACCTGGGTCACAGGAAAAGGACAGAGATTGGGGGGAAAGAAAAGCTTTAAAGGACTGCATTTATAGACCTTATTGATAGTCACCTTAAAGTCTTCAAAATGTCAAGTAAACAACCAGAGCAGGATGCAAATAATCTGTTTATACTGTATGCTCACACAATAAAAATGCTAGCTTTGTTCTAGAGGCGCAGCAAATAATGCTGAAGAGTGATAATCTCACACTGCAGGCTGATGAACATCTTGGGGCTGTCATATGGCTCAGTGTGAATCTATGCCAGCCAAAAGCAACATTCTGATCCAACCTATTTAGACAGAAAATGTCTTTACTTGCCTCAGATGTAAGCAGATCTAGTGCTGAATCTTACATGCCCTCAGAAAAGACATCACATAAATTTGGGAGCTGGGTTTGGTTCTCCCTTCTTCTCCAAGCACACCATGACTTGTGATTTAAGCAACTAAACATGGCACATGGGAAGGAGCTAATTAGCCAGTTAGAGACATTTCTTGCCCTTTCAGAGTCTGCACTTAATGCAGCATATTTCACTTCTATCACTGCATTACAATTGCACATAAGAGCCACAGAAGCAGCCACCTATCAGTTTTCTAGAGAAAGGTCATGTGCCACAGACCCAGAAATGACAGAGGAGGAAACCTAGTTAGATCTCAAAGACAATGTTTCCACCAGGACAGAGAGATCCCCTGCAATATTCTCATATGCCTTGCATAAGCCATTCTTAGCACCTAGTGGGATTTTTAATATTTTTTATTTGGAATATGTATTTAAAATTAGTAGTCATGGAATTAAAGAAAATAAAAATTATTCTTTCACACCCCAACCCCATCCTCAGTTCTTTCTGAAGTCTAGGTGAACCTCAAATCACCATTAAAGATACTAAACATAGGGTAAATAAAAAGAGAGAGAACTCACTGGCAAGTACAAGAGCTCATCATCTGGGGAACGTCTTTTTTTGATAGATGTCATCTGTATGCCATGAGTTCCTTGTCGAAAAGCTGGAAGAAAAACCCCAAAGGCACCCCATTAACAAAAAAGAAAGGGGGGGAGAGGGAGGAGAGTAGCATACAAAGAAGCAAAAGGCAAAAAGAGAGATACAAAAGAGATATGAAGTGCGTGACCAGCTCAGATCTGCAGTGCTCTGAAGAGATCTCTGCCTGAGCCACTCCAGAACTGTCCTTGCAGCTCCTGGCTCCTTAAGGCAGACATGATTGCAGATACTGGCTGGCCATGTCACCTGGAGAAACACATCAGCCAAGGAGTGCTGGATATATGACAAAACCCTGGCAAGCCACACTTTGAACAAGTACTGGCTCTTTACAGGAAAATTACAGAAAGTTTTGGTATTACAAGGCTCACAAGCTGTTGGTGAACCAGTGATCCATGAAGGTGAGACCATTGGCAGGGAGCAGAACTCACTGAGAAAATAAAGCTCCTCTCTAGTCTGCCTCCAGTCACAACCTGTGCCTGCTGTTCAGCCTGCTGCCTCCACTGAGTACAGGGGAAACCAAAGGTGGATTTCCACACCCTGCATGTCCAGTGAGGACCTGGCTCCCTTCAGAGCACAGAGAGGCTGCTTGCCAGGGGGTCTGCAATGCACAGAAGGGTTTGTGTGCAGTCTCAGTCTAGATCCCTGTGGCTGGGAGACACCTGCCACAGCACAGAACACTGGCTAGATGAAGCAAAGAATAACAGCATGACCCCAAACAAGCAGTAAAGGTTCAAAAGGTTAGAGTTCCAGACATACAACTGGAAGATGGCAAATAAACACCCCCTCCACTCACCATGGCAGGGCTAATCAAACACTGGCAACACTGCAAGGGAGCCCACATACCCAGACTGTCAAACACTGCTTTGTGAACACCAGCTCAGTCTCTAGGCTGATTCACCCTGGGAGAACAGATGCCCTCCTGCCTGCAAGCCCATGCACAGCACCACTCTGTCCCCGTGGCATAAGCACCCCGAGACAGCCCCCTCTGCCATCTGCCCAGCTGTGCAGCTACTTACGGCGCTTCGTACCATCACCATTCTTTGTGCTGTCGGACACTTGCTGCTTGCGGATGCTGTCCTCGTCTGCCTTGCGGTCTCTGCCCGGGCAGGCACAGATACGGGCTTCGAAACAGCGGCGCCCCAAGACCTGCCCACTGCGAACAGAGGTGAGGACAAACATCAGCTGGCATATCAGACATGGGCCAGCAGCCTTCCTCAGCTTCACACCACACTCTGCACCTGCCATCTACCAAGGTGCTGGGCAACTCCCAGCTGCAAAGATCTAAAAAATATCCTATAGCCCCTTGAATTAAACTGTTCTAAGGATATGGAATGCTGTCCTAACTGGAAGAGGAGCCAGAAGGGTTACACTCATGATGCACAACTCACTCTCTGGTTTCCAGGGTCACAATGATAAGGATTGGGCGGCGGTTCATCCCTCCAACGCAGCTGCTGTTGCACATGAAGTTGTACAAGACTGTGGTGAACTCAGTACCGACCTGGGTGAGACAAAGGTGGAGAGGAAGAGGTGGTGGATGGAAAGCTCTGCTTTTTCCAAGTCCTCCTCTTGCATTTCCCAAGCTGGGCTGCAAGTGGACCAGCATGAAATAGGCTCCCAACACAAAGTTTCCTTTAAAGGGATAAGGAGGGTGTTTCACAGCTTATTTCTGACAGAAAGGAAGATTCATTGTGATGAGGACAGGAAAAGCCCAAGATCACAACTCCTCTGACCAGAGTTACAACCCTCAACCCCTTGCATGCCAGGATGCCAGCAGCTTGAGCTCACAACATACCTGGGGTGGCTCGTAGGGGACCAGCACACTCTGCCTCCCAGTGATGGGGTCTTCTACATACTGGGCATGGCTGTTCCCTTCCACTCTGATCAGGTGGCTGGGAGGTGCAATCTGCCCTGCAAAGGCAAAGAGGAAAAAAAACAAGAGACTGTTCAGTAAGGTCATGCACAGGGTGGCAAGATCTGCCATTATGGGAGATGCACATGTCCCCACCAGAGGCCCATCAGAGCACACACAGGTGCCTCTCAGCCCTTGAAGCACCCCTTCACAACATCCCTACTGCCAGACCAAAGGTAACACAGGCTTCCCCAAGCTCACTCTGGACACCTGTGGCTAAACTTGAACAAGGGCTTCCCAAGATCCCAGAAGAAGTGAGCCAAAATGTGAACTGAATGGCAGCTCACAGCAGTTCTTCCAGCAGGTAACTCCTGCTGGATTTTCACACCAGCTGAAAGCCTTTATTTTCCTCCCTCTAATGCATATACAAAGTAAATTACTTCAAGTCTCAATTCCTACTCTTTTTCCTATCAATTGCTAGTCCTCTTCTGCTCCCTTCCATCAGTCTTGATCCTTAAAAAAAAAAAACAACCAAGAAGCAAAAGAAATATGCATTTAATTAATGGCCAGCTTGAAAAATCATGCTTGCTTACAGCAGCAGCAGAAGGGAACATGATCTTCTTCGTGCCTAGGCCGCTATCCAATAATTAAAAGCTTCCTTCCTACAGATTATCTTTAGTGTTTCTACAACACACAACTACATTCTGAGGAGAGAAGCCTGCTATTGGTTCATCTCAAGAATTTGTTTTGGGTATTAACTGTTCATTTCCTACTCAAAATACAGCCTATTTCTACAGAAATAATTATTTCAGAATAAGAATTTATAGGGTTTTTTCTCCTTTCTTAAAGCTTCATTATTGAATGGTGTCAAACCTCAATAAATCCAGTCCTGTCAGAAAAGCACTTTTTTATATAAAAAACTATTTTGAAGAACTGTTTCACTCCACTCTGATTTTACACTCCCAAGTCCTTGCTTATTTCTGGGGCTTGTCTAGCTGGCTGCACTGTAACCAGCAATGGGATCCAGACTCCTAAGACATGCTGCTAACTGACACCAACTGGGTTTTTTTACAGTAGGAGATAAATAATGTATGTAGAATAAAACAGATGCTCATCTGAACATACGTGAACTTAAATGACCAAGGCAAAATGGAACCCAGCCCATGAGCTTGCAGAAAACCAAAGGACATTTTAAAAACAGCTGCTCCTTCAGCAACGTGAGGAGAAGCAAGTAAAAGATTAAAACATTTATACTGAACTGGGAGTGTTACATGTAGAAGAACGTTGCCTACAGTTGATGCTGGCACTTAGCATTTCCCTGCCAGAGATAAACAGCCCCTCCATCTCTGAGGCGTGGATTAAGGATGGAGATGATATTGCATCCTGTTACTAGATCCCTGTCCCAGCCACATGGAAGCTCATTCCTGAGCACAAGAACAGCTGCTTCTCATTGCAGGAGCAAAAGCAGAGCAGAGAAGTGCTGCCAGAGGGGCAGTGCCTGCCATGGGGACAGACATCCATCCGACCTGGGCAGGCATGAGGTTTATTTAGTGCTTTCCTCCCAAGGACGAGTGTGCACAGGGACAGCTAAAGCACTGATTGCATGATCCTTCCTGCCAAGCACAGGAAATAAAAAGCTGCACAAGGTGTCACAGAGAGGTCTGTTTCCATAAGGTTTGCTCTGAAGCTGCTGTCACATCCCTTGGTGGCTGCTCATCAGCCAAGCAGCTCTGCAGAGGGACTGCCAGCACATCACTGCCCTCCTTACCCTCGTTGAACTCCCGGCTCAGCTCGTGGTTTGGGCAGCGTTTGACCACTTCAGTGACGTGCTCAGCTTTCTTGTAGACTGGCATAGCCCTGATGACAGCTCCCTGAGGCGGTGGGGTCATCACTTTGATCTGGATGGGACACGTCTTGGCGATCTGGCAGTACAGCTTTTTCAGTTCGGTGGAATACTGAATGGGGAACAGAGCAAGAGAGAGAGAAGTTCAGCTGGGGATGAAGGCACACCAGGAACATGGAGCTGGCTTTGTACCTGTAACCGAAAGCACCAGCCACTAGTGCACAGGCACTGCATTTGTTTGTACAACAACCATGCTTCCAGAGAAGTGACAAAACCCCTAGACCTTTACCTGCTGTAAAATAGCAGAGCATAAATCTACATCCTAACTTCCCCAAAGGCAGAAATCTTCAGATAAAGAGCACTTCATTTACTCAAACAAATAAAGCCTTTATTTCTCTTGGGCACACACTCCGTCTTGCAGAGGACACCCAACACCCACTAACAAAACAGATGCTATTCTTTTCACAGCATCCTGTAATCCTGGAAGCACTCAAAACCACAGACATAAAAGTGTTTCATCCTGTTTTCTAAGAAGCCCTCCTACTCTTGCAGAGGGATTAAACAAAAACATCAACCTTGGAACTGAACAGTATTCTAAAACAACACCCTGATCAATTTAAGAGTTATACCAAATCTGACACTTCAGCCATCTTTTAAAATCATCTCCTACATCTCTGTAGTAGTCCCTTCACTTCTGAACTGAAATCATTACACCTAAAAGTGAGGTAAATAAAATCCAGTATTTTGTTTTTCAAAGGCCACAAGAGTTGAACAGCCCAAAGACTAGCCCACAGTGACCAAAACCTAGAGTATAACCCAGCAGCTGGCTCCAAAAGGGAGGCTGTGACCATGCAATGAGCACTTGGAACAGAACAAGATGCTCTTATTCACTGTGCTAATTTGAAGCATACTAGATTTCTCTTAAGATGTTCTTCACTACAACAGTAAACTAATGCAGCATTTTCATGGAGTGTGTTCACATCTGGAAACCTTAGCTCAGCAAAACAGCAAGGGTGAAGTTGGTGGTTTCTTTTCAAAACCCCTCACCCAAAGTAAAAGCATCTGCTTAGCAGGGAGGGTGGCAAGGAAAGTCCCAAGTGGTTCAGTATTGTACAACCTAAACCCATTTTCCTGGATATCTCCCATGAAGGAGACTGTCCAGTCTCCCCTCCTGTGTAAGGCTGTTCCAAAACACAACAGGTTTTTCAGAACCATGCTCCAGAGGCATTCAGTTTTCTCCTGGTATTTAGACATTTTTGAGTGCAGAGCTCTCCCTGTAACAACCTAACCCACAGGAATTGCTGGCATTTCCCCATCTCCATGTCCTCAGTTCTTGCAGACAAAGAAAAGTGAAAGCCCCAAGGTGGTTGTTTCCTCACAGGAAAAGGTCTCTAGGAGCCCTGGGCCAATAGAGCCCCGTTCCCAGCTGTTCAAACACAGCAGTGACAGGTTCACACTGGTCAGGAGCACCCTGTGGCCATGGACCCCACCAGGACAGGGAGAGCCAGCACGTGCAAGGGTGGGTGGCAGATGATGCAGCAGGAAAAGGATTAGCTAGTGATAGTCAGGGATTATTTGCATTTCAGAGTGTACACACTGCTAACATAGGAAAAACCAAACTTGCAAGAGACACAGGGTAGGAGAGAGGGATTAAACATAAGCCAAGCCAGTCCCTTCCCTCCTCACTCAACACCATCCTGCCATGTGGCAGAAAAGATGCTACAGGTATTGAAGATACAAAAAAAGATTTCTTTAAAATGCAAAGGCCAAATTGTGCAATGTATTTTATGTGCCTGCAGGCTAGAGATTAAGCCCACAAAGGATTTACCCAGCCTGCGGAAACGGGGAACATGCCAAACAATTACAAAAAAAAAAAGTTGCGAAACACATCTAGATGGTGATTTGTATCATACATCTTTTAAACCTGAAATTCCTTATTGTTTTTTAATTAAAAAGCAATTCCTTACTGAAGGTAAGAGTGAGCTCACCATGTTGTCCTTCCATCTGAAGAGGTAGGAAAAGAATCACTTATATTTAAACAGGAAGAAAACCTGTAAAGCACTGTTTCCTTCAACACATCAGTTTGCTCATAGCACTGTGAAGGTTTCAAGGACAGAAAGCCTCAAAAATCTCAAAAAGCCAGCTAATCACTTGGATGCCTTAACATCACTGAAGCATAAAGAATTGGGCACCCAAAGGTGATAGGCTGAAATGCAAGGACAAATATTGAAGAGCAGGGGTGTACAGAGGGCATGGCATATGCCAGGAGGCAACGTGTCCAGTGTCTGCAGGCATCCAGAGAATCAAACAAATGGAAAGAGATACCCTCAGTCACTGATCAGGACTCCTGGTGCTGACTGTAATTTTACATATAGTATCTTCAAAGACAGAAAGCTGGGGTTACAAGAAAGGGGAAAACCAAAAATCACTGCTTTCAGAAGGACTGAGATGTACCCAAAACCAGCACAAATACTGAGGCTTGTGATCAAACAGCACAGCCCCTCTGTGAGCCGAGAAAGGGATCTGCTCTTCATCCACCCTTTGGCACCCCAACTGTTGGACCCTTTGGCTACAACCAGCAAGGAAGGCATTGGACATACACCCCAAATTCACACCAAGCAAACAGCCAAGAGCTAATGGGTTATGATGAACAAGCCTATCCAACAAAGAAACACAGGGCAGACTCAAGAGCTGCAGGTTCTGGCCAACAACTTGAGCTTGGAATGTCAGGATGGGAGGGTGCCCAGGAGCCCACCTCTGCCTCAGAGCACAGTCAGGATGGAGGAAGATTTAGTGACAGTGCCCAGCAGAGTCAAAAGAGGCAACAGGGGGCTGAGCTGCCTTTTTGTCACCTGACTGCAAGAAGAGTTCAAGCCTCACAGGCACTGCACAGGGCTTGGGGACATGGCACAGAGCCATGATTTCACATCTACCCCAGGCACAGCCGCCTGTGAGCGTGTAATCGCTGAAGGGACAGTCATTTAACACCGGTGTAAATCTGTCCACGGGGTACCTGCTGTCAGACAGAGACAGGCTTGAGTTTCCCCAACCCGCCAACTTTGCTGCAACCAGGAGTAACCTGATGCACAGCCATTTACTGGCATAAATAGATGCCAACAACTAGGTCATAGTGACTTCGTCCTGGATCAGTGATAATCGCTATATCCACAGAGGAAGACAGGATATTGTATATAGATTTCAAAGCAAAAGCACTTCAGAAAGTAAACCCAAGGCAGAAGCTGTCTGTGCACTCAGATAGTGCCTGAAAGGAAGGATCATCCTCTTGGCACAGGTGCTGTTCCTCAGTGGTCCCACTCCACCCCACCCTGCAGGAGGTGACAGTCCCCCTGCTCACCACTTTGCTGTGAACTTACACTCGCTGTACGAGGACTAAGATCATGAGCAATTCCCAGAAATCCAAAACATGACTATTAATCAATACACTTGAGCAAGAAAACGAAATTAATTAGGAGTACCAATATAAAAAAATGAGTCTGACCAAACAAAAAAGCCTATCAGGTAACAAGATGACAACCATTATCTAGCAGTAGGAACAAAGCTGTGAGGAGCCTGAGGAGTGCAACACCACTTCCACCAGAGAACAGACGTGAAAGCCATTGAAAACAAAAGAGCTGAGCCTGAAAATGTGTTATCTACTCAAGAGGGAGAGGAAAGAGCATTGGCATTGGACTTTTCCTTGGAGTTTGACTGCTGCCTGTCAGAAATTTAGCATTTTGCTTAATAATGCATTTTAAAATGAAAGATGCACACGTTCCAGTGCCTGCAGCTCTGCTCTCCCCACCTGCCTGTGCAGACATACTGTATTACCCACTCTTGGCACCCTGGCTGGTAATTCAGTATCACAATACACACGGCAGCTACCATCAGGCAACACCTGTCTGATTTTTTAGTAAGCCCCTTCTACTGAAGGTGTGTCAAAGAGTTGAAAGGCAAAAACAAAACACTTCTTGACTCTCAAATGGAGAATTTTTGCTAGAAGGGAGTGTAGTCTCCTGAAAGGAAGTGCTCAATGTAATACAAGCCACAATGGCTTTTTACTGAGTACTCAATTCCTCTGCAAAACTCTGATGCAGTGAAATCCCCCAAACACTACTTTCGAAATCTACCTCTAATATCTGTTTTACCATCTGATCCAGCAGAGGGATTATGGCTCCTAAATCTTTAAAAGGAGTGGGGTTCAGTCAGCTCTACAAATGCTGACAGATGTCAGCCTGAAGGTGATCCCAGGGGTTGGCTTAAGGCATTACAGCTCCCTGAGCCCCTCCTGCTCACATCAACAGGTCTTTCGAATCTTTTGCAAGCTTCTTTCAAGCAGTCATGTTTTAGTTCAACTCAGTTAACAAGATTCATTTTACTTGATGTTTTCAAAGCTGTCAATCAGCTATGCTTTCTCCCCTACCAAATTAACTCCTTAAGATGGGGGGAAAAAAGAACAGGTTAAAAGAGTGGGAACAGAATAGCTACCTGCACCAAAGTATTCACAGCTGAAAACAAGGAGAGTCACAAAGAAACAGAAAATAATTTGAACATGTTTTAATTATTTAGGAGAACAAAAGGCATTGGGAAGAAAGGAAGCTACCAACTAAGAACAAAAAGTGAAATCTACACAACCACTTTAAACATTTTTGCTATGCTTGACCATGATTTAACTTTTCATTTACAAAAAACTGCTGGAAGCGTGTGGGGGCACGTCAAACACACATGTGCACATGCACACACGCTCTTAGGAACCAACTTGTACCCAGAGGACACTCAGTGAAAGAGGAGTGATGCACACATGGACACCTCCTTTCAGATTCAACCTTCAGCTCAGCATAACCTTAACCACATGGCTTGTGAGCTGACTTGTTGCAGCTTCAGTGTGAAGTCCTCTGTCCCACCAGGCACCAGAGAAAAGTGGATAGCTTGCTGCTTGTGGGCACAGCTGGCATTCAAACCAGGGAGCCAGGCACGCCTGCGAGCATCCCCCATCTGTGATGCCCTGGAGCACGGGAGCAGCAGAGGATGCTGATGCTGCCCCATCAGTGCTTTGCAGGCATTTACCAAATTTCTCCACCCCAGAGCAAAGGAAAAACCATGTCACACTCTTTTCCCTCTTGAGGGAAGGGCAGTGAATCACCCAAGGGCGTTTGCCTTCGCAAAGACTTAAACTCTTAAACTTCATTTTTTCCCTGGGGCTCTCCTGCCCCCTCCCCGTCCCCACCGCCTCTCCAGGCGCTCACGAACAGCGCTGATGAGTTATTAAAATCCTTCCTCCGAGCGCTTTTCCCCGAGAGCCGCAGCCAAGGGCCGCCTGTTGCCACCTGTCAGTCGCGGGGATTAATTACCTGCGCCGGGCGGGGAGCGGCACATTCCTGCTGGCCTCGCCCGCCGGGATGTTGACATCAGGCAGGTGGGCTCCGCATCCCCCCGCGCCCGGGGGGGAGCGAGCGAGCCCGGGTGTGCGGGGCCCAGAGCGCCGCGCACAGCGCAGGGCAGCGGGCACGGGTAGCGCGGGGTGCCCGGGGCGGGCGGCACTCCCAGCCGGCAGCTGCTGCGCCTGCAAACCTGAGCGAAAACATAAATATACGGGCGCGCGTGTGTGTGTGCTGACCTGCTTAGGTAAACGGGCAAGGGGAGGGGTGGCAGGGAGGAGAGCGCAGAAACGTAGCCTGAGGACAGGGATTCAGGAGCCACTCCCCGGCCGCGGGCACCGCGCTGAGCGGCCCCCGAGCGGCCCCCGGGCTCCCCCGGCCTTGAGCGGCCCCCGGGCTGCTCCTGCACAGCCCCCGAGCGGCCCCCGGGCTGCTCCTGCACAGCCCCCGAGCTCCTGCGGCCCCGAGCGACCCCCCGAGCTCCTCCTGCACAGCCTCCGAGCTGCTCCTGCGCTGAGCGGCCCCACGGGCTCCTCCTGCGCTGTCCCGCCGCAGGGCAGCGAGGGGGAACAGCAGCTCTGCCCCTCTGCAGAGGCACAGCCGCCTCCGGCCTTGGCACACTGAGAGCTCCGCGCTGCCCTGCCCTCAGGAGCTCCCTGTGAGCAGCGCTGCCCGGCCCCACCGCCTGCCAACACACCCCAACTCGCAGGGCGGCATGTAAAGGGGATATGCACAGCTGGACACAGTACAGAACACTCCCTGAAATTCCCAAAAATACCGAATTGAGAGCATCTGCTAGATTCGCACATCTTTACGATAATAAAGATAATTCCTTCATTTGACAATATTCAGCGTCTCACTTGAGGCTCCCCGGGGGTTTTAATTCAAAACAATTAGGATGTATCACCTCTACCTAACACTGTATCACCTCTACCTAACACTGTCAGAAAAGCCACGATAGTAACAGCAGTAACACTGATAATTTCCCATACTGCTTTTGCACTATGAAACTGTTGTAACTGTGAAAACTTTACACATGGCTGCTTTTACATTTCAGTTTCATATCTACAGACTCACTTCATCAACAAATGAAAACCTCTGGAGGTTCAGCTTGAAAACCATTCTAAAAACAAACAACAAATCAAAAGTATTCTGTATCAAGAGGAAAAAATCTCAAGTGCAAAACTTTGGAGGCAAGCTTTACCCATTTTTTTGATACGAAGTGATAGGTGTAAAGGAAGGCTTTGCGAGTTCCCTTCCTTTGCTAGTCTATTATTTAAATATTTTTGAAATTAATTTATTTAAAAACCAAAATCATAAGACTCCTGCAGTAAAATGGCCTTAGTTTGGTGCACCCAGCTCACACACTGCTTGTGTATTGTATCCAGTCTCTCTGTCAGTTTCTAAATCAAAACTTCAGCAGTAGCAAACAAGTTTCAGATGCTAACAATGTCTAGTAATTTACATTTCCAATAGATTCCTTCGCAGCAGAGATTTTTTGAGGTAGAAGTATGAAATGAGAGCAAATCTCCGGAAAGGCAAGCTGATCTGATGCTGAACATCATCCTCAACATCTACATCTGCCAGCAACTTCTCCATTATGAATGCACAACCAATCAGAAACCTGTTTGCCTACCACAGAATATACAACATTAAGAAACATACTCTATAGGAGGTTCACTCTCATTCTACCCAAACTCACCTACAGGCTATGATGTGTTAAATTCCAGCAGAATAGTGAGGGGTGATCAATGTTAGTCTAAAGAATTACTTAATATTGGATCTGGAAAACATCCACTTCAATTATTAAGCATTAATTAGTAAGCCAACAAAATTGAATGGTAAAATTTTTAATCATTACAGTGATCACCAAAGCAGCTTTGTGGATAACTCCATTGCATTTCTCCCCTCCTTCTATAGGCCTGCTACTCTCAAAGACACGTGGCTACTTCACATCCTCCTAGCAAGGGGGTAACCCACTGCTAACAAAGCACTACACTGGAGTTACAAATATTTGCATCTCTATAAAATACGCTCACCTGCTTGCAGGTAATGCAAGTGAGTGGACAGTACACCTATCACATGTTTGCCTACATGAAACTAAGCTGATTCTATGACCTCAAGTGTCAGAGCAGATGAACACTCAGCAGTGACATAACCAGCAATAGTCCTTCCAGGCAATTCTACTCATTACACCAGAATGAATACTCCAATGCTGCAGGCAAAAACCTCCAGGACTTGCTTTAGTAAAAAAAAATCTTCAGCATATGCTTAACTTTTGGTAGCACAGTTAACCACTGCCTGCTCAAGCTAGCATGCCTCTGTGTCAGGGAATTTGTAAGCTCAAAGCTGAATTTAAGATTTGATTCAACACGTATTTTAATGAAAATCTTATTTCTGTTATAAAGGACTGCAGAAATTCACTGAAAAGCATGTATTCAGGCTCCCAACAGCAAAAGCTCCCCATCACATACTGCTCCTGACTCACATGCCTTGGCCTCTGATACTGAGCACCAGAACCTGTTCTGCTCATGGACTAATTTATTTAAAGTCCAGGTTGGCCCTTTCAAACCTCCTCCTAGCTTGGTGTGGGGGATTCAACTTTCTTACAGTCACATGTTCTAGGCTCAGCGAAAGAGGAAAGCTGTTGTGTGTTTCCTATTATCCTCCCAGATCTCATTTGTTTCAAGTTCACATGTTGCAGCATGCTCCATCCTACCAGCCAAACTCCAAAAACTCTAATCAGCTAGAGGAAACATCGTCAGGAGTAACCAGACACCAGTTTTTAGTGCATCTCCCTGTCACTTTTGTCCCCTGCTGAAAGTCAAAGGGTGATGAACTCAACCATGAGGGAAGAAGCACAGCAATACATAAAAGTTGCTCAATTAAGACAAAGTAAACAGCAAAGCAAAAATCCCAAAGCTCTCAAAAATTAGTCTGCTCCCACCAATTCTAACCTGGTTTCAAAAACATGAGTCAGCAGTAGAAGTCCCAGACAAGCAGATCAGATCTTGCAGCCCCATAGAGTAGATAGAGGCTTTGGGTCCTCTGCAATTTGTGACACAGCCACGGATTCAGGTGGCTCCACACCAGCTAAAGATCAGGGGAAGAAGCAGGGTACAAGCAAATGCCCAACGTAAGATGTTAGTACAAAACTCCTTTTAGTTCCTCCATCTGCAAATAAGGGGATTTCATTAATAACTCAGAGGAAAGTGAATGAGTCACTCATACAGTATCTGTTACACCAGGGGGAAGCCAAGCTGGACACGAGAATACATTAAAAAACAACAACAACAAAGTTGGTCTGGCAATATAGTCTTTTCAATCAGCAACATCCTTAAGCCTGCACATTCGTGTCAGAGTCAGGCTCAGAACTATCAGGCACTCTGCCACAGACTGCACCAGCCATTCAACACCCTGGGAAGCAGGACACTTTACTAGATGGTGACAGATTTCCACCCAAATTCTGGCTCATGCCAAAGGACTGGCCTACTTGTAAAATACCACAGGGTCAGCACGTTGTGAGGATAAAAGTATTTACGTCAAATACTGGCCCAGCTTCCTAGCTGGGGCACAGACAGAGTCACAGGAGATGCAAACCAGTCTTTGCACATTCATTCTGATACAGGAAAGAAAGTTCAAGCAATTCCAAGCTAAAAACAGGTTTAGTGTCTTATGACCTCTCATACTAAACACCTTTGTCCAGATAAATTTTCTATCCTATTTGTTCTTTCTTGACTTGGCTTTCAGACTCACTGTACTTTACAAAAAGGGTAAATAATCCCTGAAAAACTTCACATAACAAATAATTTGGGTTTTTTCCCTTGCCTTCCTATAGTGCTATGGCTGTTGTGCTGTGACCAAGTGCAGGACTGCTCCCTGACTGTTTCTGGATGGGGAACTGGCCAGTGTACCCCATGGAGCAGGGCTGGTAGCTAACTGGGAGGCCAAGGGGCTCACCTGTGAACTGGAATAAATCAAAGGGCTACCAACCAAGTCAGTAAATGAGCACTCTTCTGGATGTGCACTCTCAACAAAGACCAAATGGCTCAGATGGACAAAGGTGATCCCCTTTCTCCTACTCATTGGCTTCCCCTCCTGTTTATTCCACCTGAGGGAAGGTGTGGATACCTCTCCACTTCATCCTTCTAATAGACTATTAATCACACCGATGGGAGGTGATGGAAGGGAAGACAGAAAATATTAAATCTGACAGGCTCTCAGAGTGGCAATGCCAGTGAAATGCATCATTAAGGTGAGTAATTTTCCTGTTTACTTCATAGGCTCTGAGCCCCCCCGCTCCTTCCTCCCTGCCTAGATGTGGGCAGGACCCATCAAGGCAAAGCTTTGGAAGCAAGCAGCAGCGTCCCCAATTTCTACATAAATGCTGCAGGCCAAAGAGCAAAGGCAAGTTCCAACTGAGTCCTTGACAGTAATCAAGCACTGCGGCGCCTCTGGTCTTGTCTTGTGCATACCTTGCAAGTAGCATCATGTCTTCCCAGGGAGATTTCACTGGCACAGCACGCAAGCGCCTTGTTCCTTGGCTTCTATCTCAGAAAAAGAAAGTCCTGAAAACACACACACACACACCCCTGCTTTTCTGCTCCAAGGGACACCATTTCCCTCTAAATTGTCAGTGCAGTGTTAGAAGCCCTTTCAGAACAAATATATGAATTCACCAGAAATCTCTTTTGTTCCTGTGCAGAAAGGATAGTGCCAGACCCTTGCCAAAATGGCATTGAGTCTTCTCTGTTAATGTCCAGGAAACTATCCTGAGTCAGATCTTATTACATTTTAAGCTAAGTGCAAGTACCAGCAAGTCTCTTCCATGATAACAGCCAGGGCCTGTCCCATTTCCTGATCACATTACGCTCAACTTCCAGAATTACATCTATGCAAATATTGTTCTCCTGCTTGTTGAGCATTTCATTGATAATTAAAGTGAAAAGTCAGCAAAGCTTTTCTGTCCAGGATGGTGAGCAAGGCAACAAACTCACACAGAGACACCAAGCAGGAACAAATGTTCTTCCCATGTGTGAAGACCAGCAGAAAAGGGCCCTCTCCTTCTTCTAGGCAATAGAGAGTCCAGACTGAACCAAACTATTTCTGCAAACATCACTCTGTTTTCTGAAATTACTGACCCAACAAGGCCACACTCTAGATCTGAGTCACAGTGAAAACATAATGATTAGGAAAGACAAAAATTAAACCTAACTGAGCAAGTCATAAAGATGCAGTAACTCAGGTCAATAAAGCATGACAGCAGCTCCAGAATATTTAGGATGAATGGTGACTAAGTCAAACCTTTAAATCTTTTATTCATACAGTTAAGCTTTGGGGATGAGTAGCAAGAAAGTCAGCTATTACCAGCATTTGCAGAATTCTGGGATTTCTATTTTACCCAGATCTTCCTCCTCAGCCTTCTCCTTCCATCCTCGATGACCTAGCTAAGCACAGTCCTTGAGTCAACTCATGTGGTTTCTCCTGAGCCTACTTTCAAAGTCAAGACATGATTCAGCAAGGTGTTTAAGCAGATGCCTACCTTTAAGGTTGGGAGCAGCCTTGCTGACTCCAACAGAACCCAAGAGATTTCACTGGGAATATTCACGTGCTAGAGGTTATGCACTCACTCAAGTGCCTTACTGAACTGAGACCTTGATTTTCCTATGTACCGTGGGAAACAATTCATCAAGTTCCATGCTGAGGAACACAGCAGAGCTGCTGCAGCAGCCATCAGGACATTCCCTGCTCAAAAACACAGCACCTCACCCCCAGCCAGCCAGTGAGGTCAATGCTGTGGCATCTTCTCTGCTAGGAGGATGAACAAGCCCATGCCAGGTTTGGGGTACTTAATTTTGTCTCATACTCCCTGGAGCTGTACAACTGCAGCAAAGGGAAGAAAGCTGTCCCATAGAGCAGCCTTTAGAAAGGGAGGAGGGCTTGCAATGAGTTCAGAAAATGTTAGCAGCAGTCCTTCCTATCCCTCAGAGAAATAACTAATCTTCAGTTTTGCATCTCCTGCCCCCTAAGAGTAGAGTGTAAAACCACATCCCAGAGGACATGCAAGCCAAAGGGAATTGTGCAGTAACATGCCACAGGAGAAACTGAAGGCTTGGACACAGCATAGTCCAGATCTCTGATTTTTAGGCTGCTTTGAAATTTCAGCAAGAAAGCACAAATGTAAAAAATAAGCTTGCATGGAGCTGGATGCACTTCACAGGCAGATCTTCAAAAGCCTGCTAGGTAAACTCCAAAGGAATGACTACTCAAATACTCCATGACACAGCAACAGATCTATAAATTATTGGAAATAGATAACATCAAGTCTCTCAATACCTAGCAATTGATTTATTTCACTTGGTAGCACAGATAATAATGCCATCGGCATGATCTAACTAGAAATATAAAAGGAATTAATGTGGACTTCAGATGCAAATCCTTGCAACCACAACCTGAAGATAGCTTTCCAAGGAAAACACCAAACAGCACTTTGTCCCTGCAGACCTCACTACTCTGCACTGCTTCATTTGCAAACTGCAAGCTCTGAAGACCCCAAGCAACAGATGCTTTGTGAGAAGACCTAGTCCATTCAAAGCAAGACTGCTTTCCCAACCAAAAGCAGTCTTTGTTACTGGATAACAATGAGAACAGGAACAGTTCCCTGGGAAACATAATTTTAAAGTCAGATTTCCCAACTAACCACACCCAATTAGTAAGTAATGCCATGTTTTTGACTGATTGTGGAATCCCAGCAGATTTTTTACCAGTTTCAATTTTGTGATTTTCTCTATTGCCATAACAACAACCAAAAAAAGAAAACAAAACCCCATCATGATCTTATATAGGTGGCAGGTAACAAAAGGCAAGTCCCCTCCTCACTAAAAAGGAGTAAAACAAAATGGAACAAAACAAGACAGAGTTGCAACATCAGAAGTTATTCACTCACACTGTCTGGCACTCCCATTTTCCTTACAGCTCATATGTGGTGCATCAGAGAAAGGTGCAAAGTCTCCATGGGCAGAACAGGCTGCTGCCCTGCACCATGCTGTGCAGGTGAATTCCTGCCCTGGCAGAAAGCAAGCTTTGTGCTGGAATAGCTACCCTCAATCTCATAAGCCTTCACCACTGCAAGTGCTATCAAGGGCAACACTTGAAAGCATCCCCTTAGCAGCTCTCTGAAAGTAATGCTGTCCAAAAGAAAAGGCAGGAGAAAGGCTGGACTAACACTAGCAAGCCATTTTCAAGTGCAGCCTGCTGAAAACAATCAACTGGAATCAAAGAAGTCAAGGACTTGGAACCTGCACAAGTTCACTGCCTCTCTAGAATTTTACCAGCCACTATGTAGAGGAAGACACCATCGAACAATCAACTCTTTCCATCCACCAGCTTCTCAACTGAACAACAGAAAAAAATTTCACAGGGGAGTAAACATTTAGCTCTCCAGCTGCAGACAGCAAAGCACCAGGATGCAGAAAAACCATAAAGAGCATCAGAGATAATGCAAAACACACAACAAGCATGTGACCACGCTACTGCTACGATGGACAGCCGTTAATTATTGTGTAAGGGGGAGTGCAAGGCTCCTTTGCACTAAGCACTGGGTTAGAAGGAAAAAAATGACAATTTTACAAAGTGTGGAGGCAACAGATTCAAACACTCCAGAGGGAAGCACGTGGGAAGAAGGAAATTGGTGAGGGAGGCAAAGCCCTAGCCACAGCACACCATCTACCTGACCCTGAAGGACACCAAGGAATAGAGAGGCCCAGATAGACTGTAACTGTTGCCATGTATTTCTTATTTAAATACAATTTGTTTAATCTCAAGTTGGATTCAACCATCAAAGGCTCTCTCCTGTAGCACACCGACAGTTCGCTCTAAATCTCTGCACCTTTAATCCTTTAATTAGCCAAGAAAAATGTGATCTCAACTCTTCCACCAACCTAAGCTAATTTTCTGCATGAAGCTTCCAACTCCTGTAGGTTACAGGTTTTAGCTGCTCGTGTAGCCAAGGGGAAAAACACTAAACAAAACACACACCCCCAACACCCCATTCCCACACAGGCTGTGTGCTTCTCCAAGGAGCAATCTCCTTGAAAATTCCAACAAGAGGAACCCATTTTCCCATTGCAATAGTGGGCTGGGAGGCATAATTACATCATTCAATTCAGATAAGAAGCCAACAGAGATTTCTGGGAACAAGGCAATGTTTGCACACAACAGGGATAAAACTGGAGTGTTAAGCCAATGCTTGGCTAAGAGAGTGCCATTAGAGGCTTCAGCCATCTTTCTCAGAGATTTTGGGATGGGAGCTCCTAAGCAAGCAAACAGAACCCCAGACAGTCAATCACTGGAAACTCGCTCCAAAAGAGGATTTCTCCAGAGATGAGCCCTGCTATTTCTCAAAAGTGTCACAGCAACGCAGCTCTGAAAGAAGGAATAGCAGACTGCATAAGCCACCAGAGCATCAGGACAGAGACCCATTTGGGCAGCTTGAAATACATATCAGGCACTCCATGCAGCCCCAGCAAGAGCAAACTCAAGGAAGGACAAGAAAGCTACCTAAATTCTTCTTGTCTGAAGCCCTAATCACACTGGAGTGAGGTATAATCTGCACCTGAACACAACTCTGACCGCCTCTCCAGCTCAGGATGAGTCTTGCAGGGCAAGGCAAAGGCAAACAGTGCTCCTGCTCAAGGCATGGTCATGGTGCAGCTACAGGGACTGCTGGCTGGTCACATGCTGATCCCATGCAAGAGAAGTTGTTCAAGCACAGCAAGCCATCCTTGCACAGCCCCTAAACCATCACATTCCAGCTGCAATGTGCCAGAGCCAATGACCCTGCCCATTGCTGCAGCCCTACACAGACACAGCATCTGCATGTCCATGCAATGCTGCACAGAGCTCAAGGCCATGCCTCCCATGGGTGTTTACCTACCAAGCATTGACAAGCTGTAGGAGGCCTTCCTGTAGCTGGCCACATGTGAACAGCAGCACCAAGAGTCATCAGGGATTTGACAAAGGCATGGAGACTTGGCAGTAAGTATAACCTCCTCCTGAAGTGCCAGTGCAAAGCCCTGTTGACATCAAAGGCAGAGGACAGGCCCGTGTGCATCTTGCCGTTCTTTAATTTGCTTCTGTGTTGAGGTCTTGACAAAGATCAGCACATGACCAGGGCTGCCCCACTTACACCAGCACTTTTGGTGAAGTCACAGCAGGATTTGGTTTGACAAAAGGGTAGAAAAGACCTCAACAGTCTGCTGGTTTTAAGCACTAGCAAAATACTACCCAGGCAGTAGTACAACCCCATCTCTTCCTAGAAGAGACCAGTTGGAATGCATGCACTTTTCCTCTGAAAAGATTTTAGAGACACTGCATTCACAATGTCCACCTGAATCAGCCCAAATCAGTTCTCTCATCTCCTCAGCAAGGAATTCAGCCTGCTAGACGAGCAAAAAGATCTGACTAGCAGTTGCTACATTCCACTGACAACAAACCCCAGTCACACACAGTCCGCACCTTCAACACCCACATTAGCTACACGTGCAAACCAGAAATACAGCTGCATGTACATCTCTGGGGTTGTCTTACAAAAAAACCCCAAAACAATGCAGAGCTCAGTATGATGATGAGCACCATCAGCAATGATAAGAGAACCTCAGCATGGGAGCTTCTATTGCGAGCCTCACCACTCCAGCCACTCCTGAGTCATCTAACTGTTCTCTGCTGCCACAGGCCTTCAGAGGCATTTCAAATACACAATTAAAGGCAAGCAAATGAGCTCTGCAAGCTGCAAGAAGTTCATGCTCCATGCAGTTCCGACAGGACAAAGGGGATGGGAGATGGGAGTAGCTGGCAAGGAGCTCTGGATGGGAAGCTGCATTCCAGGGTCCAGGCAGGCAGCCTGGTAACTGAACCTCTGCACTGCCTTTGATCAGATGTATTACAGAACATCCTTCCACCAACAGTCCTCAGGGCGAGTACAGAAAAGCAGCGAACAGTTAGCGGATTTGCTCCAGGTCACAAAGCAAGCTCATCTCACAGCACCAAGATGAGGAGAGTTTTTTTTTTCCTCTTTTAAGAAAAAAAAAAAAAGAAAGAAAGGAAAAACTGTTCTGTGCTCTGAAAGCAGCTAATCAGATTATTAAAGTGCTTAAAAGTTTAATGAAGAAATCAAGGCTATTAAGTAAACATTCAGCTTGATGTCTCTTTTCCTTCTTACCCACCCTTCCTCAATGCATTCAAAATCTCTTTTTGCTATGGTATAACATGTTTGAACAGGTACTGAGATACAAACAAGTCTTGGCCCCATCTCATACAGAATGGATTGGTTGCAGATGTTCTCCTGCAAGCTACATCTTGCCTCCTGCAAGAGCATTCATCTCCAAAACACATCATTTCACCTAGTTTGCCTGAAGCCAAAACTCAAAGGTTATTTAATTTTTAATATTTTTTTTATTAACTCTAACATACCTACAGCTGTGCAAGCAAAACCCCATCTGGTTTTTCAAGGCACAAAGAGGTGAGCAACTAAGTTTAGATAAAAGTAACAAAGTTGGGGCAGTCATCTTTCTGCTCACCTCTGCAGGAGCCAACAGCAAATGTCAGGGGTGCAATAAAACAAAAAACCTGCTATATTTCAGAGAACCCTGACATATTTCACTATCTTCCTAGGACAAGTCAGACATGAGCTCATACAGTGGCAGGTGAGTCAGTGACGAGTCAGACGAGCTCCTTAATTAAGCTTTAGGGGCAGATGATCCCTCGAAGGTGTAATCAGATTGGTATGGCCAGTGGAAAAAAAAAAAAAAAAAAGAAAAACACTTTAAAAGGTTGAGTGAACTGCTACACCCTTGTTGAGCCATGCTGGAAAAGCTGAAGGCAGCAAAGCTGCCCTGAGACCCCAGCATGCAGGAATACCTGGCCACCACCCAGCACCTGCCTGCGTGCTCAGTTCTGTCCCTCCAGGGATCAGAGAAATGCTGACTTCCCCAGCAAGCAGGTCACACTGAGGTCACATTGTGGACATAGTGCCATCCCAGGGTCCAGTGTAAGGGGCACCCCAGGAGCTCCCCGCTCAGAGCAAGGGTTGCCAACAGCTCTGACCTGTGTGGTGGAGAGAGAAGAGGTCACAAGGCAGTCATTCCCAATCACTAACAGAATCAATCTTGGCTAGGTGATTTATCAACATTTAACATGCTACCAAGCCATCTTCCTTAAGCCCCATGAATTCTGTGTTTTGGAAGCTTCTCTGAAATAAGCTGCAAAACACGCATCAGAATACCGCTGCACTGAAACAAAACACCATTAAACAGATTGAGATCAGCAGGGTGACTAACAGCATCAGAGCTTTTTTTTTTCTTGACACCAGACATGCAGCATGGAAATGGTTTTCTTCCAGCACGTGTCCCTGCAAATTCATCCTGGAACTCATCTCGCCCATGCAGCTGCTCTTCCTGTGCTGCAGTGCTCCCTCTGAGTGCCAGCAGCATCAGCACAACCCAGCTCTCCCCATCTTTATCTTGCACAGATCAGGCTGCTGAAAAACAAGCCCAGAAAGACAGACTCCAACCTCAAGAGGCATGGCAAAGGAAATGGGCAAAAATGACTCATCAGAGAAGTCAGCACACAAAGGGAATGCCAAATAAAGGTCAAATTTATGAATTCCCTGTAGAAACTGATCAGTCCACATGCTTTGTCTTCATCAAACTGTACAGAACTAATGATAACACTTCTGAAGATTTTCCTAAGGCCTCACCACTTTCTTTCTGACTACCAATACCATAAGAGGTTTTAGTAGGATATCTAGAAGGGCACAGACTCCCTGTTGTTGAAGTCATGTTTGCTCGTATGCCTACAAGAACTCACCAAGTATGGGTCTAAAAAAATGACTAAGAATGAGTTGTATGAGAGGTTTGCAGGAGAAGAGATGGGAGACAAGGAACTCATTGCAAAAGCAGCCACCACCCTGCTGATTAACAAAGCAGGATCATTCAGTGCTCAGACACTGGACTAACATCTCATGGGAAGACTCTTCTCTCCCACCCATGGCAGTGCTGATGCTCAAATGCAGACAGAGCAGATGCACTGCCTGCCCTGGCTCTGCAAACTCTTCAGGCTGGGCACCAAGCCCAGTGGCACTGCTCACATCCCTTCGCCATGGGAATCCCTTCCAGCCCTGCCTTTTAAGGGGGGGGGGGTCCAAGGAGCTCTGGGTGAAGGTCAGATAGCAAACCTGAGCTCATTTTCCCCCACTGTAAGGTCAGGAGGGAGGCAGCTCCCAACCACAGCTCACACAGTTGAGCTAATGAGCCCTGACAAGTGGCAGGGTGAGTTTGTTAAGACTCAGCACCACAGCTAACACAGCACTGGTACAGCCCTGTGCTCTGCCTAGAGACAGGAACAGGCTTTCCCTCTAGCCACAGCCCCCAAATGGCCTGTGTGTCAGGAATTCTCACACCTGGCAGGCCCAGTGCTGGTAAAGCTCAGTATCTCAAGCAGGGGAAGCAATAACCCAAGCAGCAAATTTTAGCCTGAAGACATGTTTCAGTTGCCTCAAAAGCTAGTCAGTAGAAAGACTCTGATGTCCTGTAAACAAAGCAAAATAAGAGACATGAAAGGTAAAGCTAGTGATAGGGCACACACAGCAAGCAGCAGTGTCCAGTTGCCCCCCTCGGGCATCTCACATCAGGGGTTGAAGTGTTTTACAGCATGGGATCACAGTTCTGTATTTGAGGGTGGGTATGTGGAAAGGGGGAAGAGGGGGAGCAGAGGCAGAGGGAATGACTTGCACAATGTTACCCAGATCACATCTAAATCACAGGGCAGGAGTGGCTCCGAGGCTGGGCTGGGAGCCAAACACAGGCAGGGCTGCTCCTGAGCAGGGCACCTCCTCTCCAGGGCATCATCTCCTCTCCCCAGGAGCAGAGCTTGGTGCACCTCAGGGCACCAGACAGGCAGGGAGGAGAGCCCCAAGGCAGCATGGCCATCATGGCTAATGGGGAAAACAACAGGGCCACAAAATGTAGACCCAAGTCCTTTCTCATTTGTTTAGGAAAGCCACGTCAGCCTTCAGGTGCTGTTTTCCTGTTTCCTCTAGCACATTTCTCACCTTTCCACAAAGCTGAATTCAGATGGACTTCAGCAGATAACATGTATCAGCAGACCATAAAATACTGCTTCATATGAGACATGTAGTATTTTGCTCTGTTAAGAAAACTCTCACAGAACATATTTAAAAAGAAATAAAACAATACAAATGAGAGAGAAGTAGCACTCTCCTCCTACAGACAGCTCCACCAAGTTTTGTTTCAAAGTTTAAGTGTTATCTTGAACAACTGGAAATGGCAACTTTTTCATCAATACTCAGCTCTGTTTGCAAGAGGATCTAAGCTCTTACTTGGGCAGCTATCCTGCTGTGTTTACAATAACAAATCTGACACACCTGCACATAGCAAAACCTCATGAAAAGACTTCCATTGCATAATAAAGTTCATGCTCCTTCTATATAGAAGCCATCCCTACTCAGGACACTTCTTTTTAAAACAAAGTAGGAATTTCTTCACAGTATATGGCCTGCCAAGCACTGCAGCTAAACCCTCAGCACACAGAGCATCATCAATGCAACACACAGAGAATTATTCTCACTTCAGCACACCTCCAAACTGCTGTGTGCTCTGTGCAGAGTTGGCAGGCACATAATATCTATGACAAATGTGGTATTTCAGCCAACCTAAAGAAAGGAATGATTATCTCCAAGGGCAGTCTTTGTCTACACAGTGAACAATACCTCTTGCACCAGCCTCCCTGAAAAAATTTACCCAAAAGCAACTTATTCAACAGCCACTCAAATAGTTTTTGCACAACTTTTTTTTTTTTTTTTTTGGTAGGGTTGAAATATCTTCTAACAGTGCTCAATTAGAAGTTTAGGTTATAGAGATCAATGGTATGGGGGAGACTGACAACTTATTAGGAAACCCTCCTTGCCCTGGAGCTGCTGCCTCCCTTCTGGGCCAGCAGCCGTGACCTTTGGAAAGGTAAGGAGGCAACTGTGCTGATGCCTCTCTCAGCTCTGCCAGGCTGCTTTGCATGCCTAGCACTTGTGAAATCCAGGAGAGCTCAGCAGCTTTTAACATGCCAGCCCAGAGGCAGTCCCCATGCTGAATGCTACAAAAACCAAAAAAAACCCAAAAAACAAACAACAAAAACAATGACAAAAATAAAAAATCCCAAAAAGCCAACCAAACAAAGAAAAATCTACCAAAAAACCAAAGCATTAAAAAAAAAGAAATCCACTCCAAAAACTGGTGGTTGGGAAACTTTGGCACTTCTGGGACCTCGGTTTCCCTTCTCTAAAATGGCGACTCCACTCCTGATTTGCCTACCAAGCAAAGGTGTTTGCTGATTAGGGAAGTAATGTTTGTGCAGCACTTTGAAGATTTAAAGTACTACATTAATCCTACATGTTGTTCTTAGTAGAAGCCAATTTTTAACTAAGAGGAGGAAAAAAAAAAAGAAAAGCTGATTTAAATAGTGACCCTCCCCTACTTCAAGATGTTCACTCATCTCCCAACATCAGCTATTCTTATCTGTAAATGTTTTTTTAACCCTTCCTTCTCACAGTTCTCAGAAACCACAAATCTCATTCAGCTTTTATTTGAAAAATGGCTTCTTTCCAGGCTGTGGCTGTTTCTTGTAAAGTTAATTCCTTTGGTAATACTGCTGGAGGCACATTGGTATGTTTGGTGTGTGTATGTACACTATATATTTTCCCCCTTTTCACACGGTGTTGTTTTTATATATGTGTAGTGAAAGATACCTAATCCAGGATTATGATTCTCTTTATTCCTTTCTCATGAAAGTAGGTGGGGCTTTTTTTGTGCAAGTTGCAATGATGAAAATTATGTTTAATTATGCTTTTTCCTCTCCACATAGACAAGAAAGTCTCCTTAAAAAAAAAGTTTTTTGTGCCTAATTTTTCCCCTCTGAGTTTTCCTTCAAAAATAGCTAAAACCTTAAAACTAAAATTATGAAGAAGAAAAAATTTATGATGCCATCAAAACTAGAAATTGCTTGTACAAAACAGCAGAGGGGTCTTCTGTCCCAGAGGGGGACACAACTCCTTCCCCATCCTCTGTTCTTATGCCTCATGGTTTTTCACTTGCAGATCTCAGGAGTAGTGTAGGATCCCTGGAATGAGCTCTAACTCATCTCCAGTTACAGTGGGAGGGAATCAGCCACAAACATTGCAACCAAGAAGCTAAATCCTAGTGGGGAGAGGAGGTCATTCACACCATCTGATGCTTTCTCCCAGCAGGACAGGCGTGCTGGGTGCCCCACGCTGACTGTGCTGTTTGAAGATCACACTCAAAACAGGAAAGTCAAATTTTCAGTTCCCAGTGCTGACAAGTACCAGTTCATACACTAAGTAAATAACTTCCCTCCTCATTGCATGGGGTACAAACTGTCCCTCACAGCACAGTCCTGCACCACAGTTTAGCTCTGTCACCATGGAGGGCACTGGTCAAACAGCATAGAGCAAAACTCCTGCTCACACAGAGAGGCTACACTGCCTTAGTAGGATTTACAAAACAATCCGGGACATAAAAAAGCAGGAAAAAAAAAGCAAAACAGCATACACCACAAGGCATTTTCTAGAAACTGCTTCAAAGGTCTGTACAGCTACTTGTAAGGAGTAACAGAAGATAACTGGTAATAAAAACAAAATATACATGACAAAGATATTATGGGGAAAAAACACAATTACAGTCTAATGGGAACCTAATGCACTGAGATCTCATTTTACTCAAGCATAAAAACCCAAACAGAAGCCAGCAGTCCCCTCCTGACTGGTTCTCACAGGTGAACTGGTTCTTCCCAGCTTTGTGAGCTTGAAAACACCTCCCTGCCGTGAGAAAGGCACCTCCTTCAAAGACAATAAGCCTGGCTCCTCTCTTTCCAGGTTGATGACCTAGGACAAGTTACTTATGCCTGAGCAGCCTTGGTGTTAGGCCCTGTAATGTCACACAGAGGGAAACACACCTCAGGAGCTCCTCAAGCAAGAAAACACAAATGCCACCTCTCCCTGCATGGTGACAAATGACACCTGCCCTGGGCCAAGAGCCCACACATGCTGCAAGCAGCCTCTTGAGGCAGGCACAGCTGCTGAGAGCTTAAAGAAGCCGAATCTGAGCCACGTGCCCAAGCACAGCAGCTCTGCTGATCTGCCATGAAGGCCTCGGCTCCCAACACTGCCGATCCGCCGTGAAGGCCTCGGCTCCCAACACTGCACCAGCCTGCAGCACCTGCATCCCAAACTGCAACCCATTCTCTCATCTGCTGCCTTCTCCTTCCAGGTGGCTTCTTCCCCTTTGAATTGCACCATCTTTGCCCTTCCTCTCTGCCATAACAAGTGAGGCTATCACTAGTGAAATAAACATTTCCGGGGAACCTACTGGGCTGCAGACACTTACTCCCAGCGCGGCCCACGGGTGCCCAGTCTGTCTGTGCGGGGAGGGCTGCAAACCCCTGGACAAATGCATCTCACAAGGATCCTCCTCAACTGCCCTGTGCAAACAAGCACAGCCTACACCCCTGCTGACCAGGAGCCTCTGAGGAGAGGCAAACCCAAAATCCTCCTACAAGGCCATGTTCAACCCCTCTCTTCCAACAGCTTTAAATACAACATTAAAGGTGAAACTGGAAAGCTCAAATGACACTGACCAACACCACCAAGCAATCACAAAGCTAAGATTCCACAGGAGCACTCAGCACAGCGTTCAGGTATATTCAATGAGACAGTCACCAGTCCTTAAAAAAGGTTTTCATTTATGATACTGAGAGACAATCCACAGTCAGGACATACTGGACATGACCAGAGTTACTGAAATGATGCATTATTTGAACAGATTATTTAAGAGAACACTGAACACATAATTTGGAACTGTTGAGTCAAGGCAACGTACACCTCTAATTGCCCTCTCACTGCTTCACTATGCTTATGCACAGTCTTCTAATTCATTTTATAGGGACTAGCAAAAAATATCCCAAATTTAACTATGCGGATCAGAACACAGAATGTATTTAAACTAAAAATGGAATGAGTCAATCTGAAATAGAAATACTGAGATAGCCCAGCCAAGGAATCTGTTCTCTCAACCACAAAAACCTGTTATTGCTTGTGTGGACTAATTTAAGTACATTCTTTTCAGCTTCCTTAAAATGCAGCTTTTCCAAATTCACTAACCCCAGCCAGCACAATCCACTTAGTTGCTTTCATGCATGTCACACACACTATTATCTGCTTTGCTAGCAAAGAAAGTTTGAAATCTGAGCATTTTCTGATGGTTGAAGGTACAGCTGAATTTACTGAGAACAGGAAAACCAGTGAGCCTGCCTGGAACGTGGATTGCAGCTTTGGAGAGCTCCATGTTTCATAACAAACCCTGAAAGGACCAACCCAGCTCAGCTCCAACCTACTGCAGGGCATGAGAATAAACTGCTAAACTCAGGTATTGCCAACACCTGAATTATGCAAGTCTTGCAGGGCTTGGTGTCTTTCTTCAGCAGAATCAAAAATTTGCAAATAAATTTCAGTTTTCATTTAAAAACTCAAAGCAATTTCTGCCTTCTTGTGATTATCAGGAAAAGTTTTAAAATATTTAGCAGATGCACCCTAAAGGCCCAAAAACCTGGGAGAGAATAAGAAGAACCTGTTTGTCTTTTAAAAAAGAGTCTCATGACTTATATGGCGGTATCTTGCTTTTGGGGATGGGTGGATCAGATTCATTTTTTGATAGCTTGCATTTGGCAGTAATGTTAACTTTTACTTACCTTGACATACAACTCTAATTTTTACTTTCCTACTGCTATCGTGCTTTCCCCCATTTAACAGGTTCTCCTAGTGGCAGGTGGTTGCCAAATATTTTTTACGGGGAAAAGGGAGTGCAGCTGTTTATTTATTTGAGCTCCAGGTGGGGAAGATCGGCATGCAACTTCCACAAAGCAAAAATCGGAGGTGGCACACTTTTGAAATGCCTTGTTTTCTTCTGCTGCAGAAACAGGAGGAGATACTGCAATGCATGGGCATATGGGAATTCTCCCACAATAAATGAGACACTATTCTGCTAAAGTTCTTAGTTCACCCAATTCAGAGGGCTTCTCCCTCAACCTCCAAAATCTACTCTCTGTCTCATCTTTACAAACAATCACTGCTTGTTCCTTTGCAGCATGGTTTTCAAGAAGGTTTTGTTGTATGAGGGGGCATGCAAGAAACTTTGTTCAATTTAGACTATAAAGGCTTTTGTTTTCAAACACTTCAATAGAGTTTAAATTGTTAAAGATTTTCCTTCTGAAAAGGCTGATTAACCTGCTTATATCCTTACGTTCTGAGGTCATTAATTAAAAAAATAATCAAGGATGCTTATAAAGTCCTCTGCAATCCAATCTCAATTTGTCATCATTAATTAGATCAACATTGCATACAAATGAGACCTAACCTGATTAGACAGCATGTTTTACTGGAATTCCTACTGACGGTCATGAAAGACTTCAGAGAGAAAATCTGCAATATTTTCAAAGTGAACTGCTCATACATATGGAATCACCCTGTCACCTAGCATCAGCTAGTGTTTCTCTTTTTAATTTTTGGCCTTTTTTTCTTTCTCCTCCCCCACTTTAATTAGGAGCCCATCACACCCCTGAGCAGAGAAGCTGTCACACTCATCTCCCTCCCAGCCTATAGTACACAAATACTGCTGATTTTGCAAAGGGTGTCCACTGTCCTAGGACAATAAACCTACCCTTCGGCAGAATCTGAAGAAAAAACAATACCAAAAAGTTTTAAGAAAAAAATTATTCCAGGTCTGTTTCCAGAAACATAGCATTTAAATAACCACCAAGTACACTCTCTACTTTCCCCCACCTCCCACAGAATTAACCTTGGGTTCTAAATGCACAAAGTGGCTTAGAAACCTGAAGCACCTTCACAGGTCTCCAATCATGCCATGAAAGCAGCTCTTGCCTTTTGGAGAAATAATCCATTCCTCTTACCCAGCTCACTGCCTTCACTCCCATAACCTAATCTGACATGACTCAGCCCAGAAGATCAGAGGAGCTCTGCTGCAGCACATTGTCAGCCAGGAGAGCTGATCCTCTGCCAGGCACCACCAACCCCTTCCCAGAAGGACAAGGTGGGTCAGACTGGCTCATCCCCTCCACAAAAGGGGAAAGTGGAACACAATGGACTTCCTTACTCAATATTGTTATCTGGGGAACTCCAAGAGGGAAAATAGGGAAGAAAAATAGAAAAACTAAACCAAACAAAGAAACAAGGCTTTCAAGTTTTGGACTCTTAATAAGGGTGGGGCCATCAAGTAATTACACTTTTAATAGGTCACTGCAGTGGAAGAAACTCTTCCAGTTGGGTAAGTTCCTAATCCATCATTAAAAAAAGACGACAGGCATTAATCAAAGCGTATGAAGTCACATGGGGGGGGAGCAACTCCAAGAACTTGCTCTTGCTGAGAGGATGGGGCAATCACTCCTGCTTTCATCAACATTTCATGCGTGTTTCCACACTTCTCAGGACGACAGTGGGAAGCAGAGCCTTCACGTCCTTCCCCACCCACCCCACTGATAAAGCTGTCGAACGCAGATTACCAACTGCTCAAGAGCTCATGTGAAATGAGTTGGTGGATTAATTAGCAGAAGGGCAGAGCTCTGAAGATGGATAGATGCTCCACTTCACAAGGTGCATTGATTGAAGGTCCCCAGCCAGCACCACAGGACTGTCATAATCCACTGTGAATGTACAGCTCACTGCCAGCTCCTGCACGAGCAGCTACATCTGGGTCACTTGGCTCAGTGCAGGGACGGGACACCTGGACACACTCCCTCCTCCCTAATCAGACAGCTGTTTAAGAGCCCATTCCTTTAGTAAAATACATGGACTTGGACCTGAACAGACTTGCAACATGCATGTGGAACACACCTTCATCTGCTGGTCCACATCAGGGCAATGAAAAAGTAAGGAAGGCTAAATGAGCCTTTCCCCAGGCTACACACATCTGATGACTGCAGTCACCAAACAGTAATTTAATTTCTTTTTCAAAATCAGCATGTAATCTGAGCTTTGACCACTACCAAATCTACATTGAAATTCAGCCCTCACTTCCACCCCAAAACGCCGCTATCACTGAGGTGAAACATCTCATTTAAGCTTGCTAGTAGCTCTCTTGCCTTCATCTCTGCTGGAGCAACCTACTACATACGTTCAAACCTCATTTCAAAAGACTGCTTTTCGTAGTTGAAAGGACAGCATCAAACACTCTAGCTCCTTGCAGCTGCGTTAGATAATTCTTTGTACCATACGTATCAAAAGAGAACGTCTTTTTATATCTCCTTCAAAGGACCCTCTCCAGAACAGCTAGCAAAAATCCAAGCCAGCATTTTCTTGCCCTAAGAAATGCAAAGTAGAACTGACCAAGAGTTTCCTTACCTAAAGGGAATTGAAAATAAATATTGTGTGTAGTGTAATAGGAGAAACAAGGACATAGAAACAAGTGCGAAGTACAGCACAGCATCACTACCCAGGCTGATGAGTAAAAAAAAAAGCAACTTCAACCTCACTTAGAAATACCTCACCCTTTTATGCATAAACAAATGAAAATCTATTTGTGACTGGACCTATCACATTTTAACCTCACCTAACACGATTTTCTGAACAACGTCATTACTGTCAGTTCTAGACAAATTTTACCAGAAAAGGCTTTTAAAATGTAAGGGATATAACCTTATAGTGATCTGTGGTTATATGGCATCTTTTTCCACATGAGAGCACAAGGGCTCTGCTGCTTTGCTGGCAGCAGTAGCTGGGAGGGTTTTTTTAGTTGCATTTGCAGCTAGATTGTATCTCAGATCAAAGAAGTTCCTCAGATTAAAAAGAAAAATAAAAAAGCCACACTATTTTAATGCTCTTAGCTTTCGGTAAAAAGTCTTTTTTTGGTTAAAAAAAAAATTAAATCCTTGCTTTTATTCAGATAGCGTGGGGCAGGACATTATTCACTGCACCTTCTCCAAGTGCCAGCAGGAGAGGAAGGCAAATATTGAACATCTTTAAGATAGCAATATTATCCATTGTAAACATCTCTGCTCTAGAGCCCTAAGCCACAACAGCTGGACTTTCAGCTCCAGCAGTGCTGTGTCCTGAGCTGTGAAGTATCTAGAGATTGAACAATCAAGCCAGCGCCACCAAGGATCAAGAGCTGGGCTTCAGGCTTCAAGCTTCTGCCTTTTTTTTGTTAAGAAAAAAAGTGTTCTGAGAGCAAAGCATTAAATAAAAAACCCAAAACACCAAACCAACAACAAAACAATCCCACTCCCTTCAACAAAACCCCAAACAACACACAGGGCAGACCCAAGCTGGGGACACACTGGGGTTCCCATACCAGCTGCAAGAGGAGAAGGACACAGAAAATGACAGCCTCACAGTCCTGACGCTGAGCAAGGAGCACCACCTCCACCCTGCTGGCACAGCCCTGCATGCCAAACCTCACACAAACCCATGGATGTTGGGGAAAGCCAAGGGAAGCACTGAGGCAATGCTAATGCCCACCTCAGGTTTTACTCCAGTGCTCCTGCTAGGCCCAAAAAGGGAGCCACTCGTTCATCACGCATGATCTCTACATGACTGGTTTTCTGCAAGGCATTTTAGTCTCCTGGGATTTAGTGGTATTACTGAGGGTTAAATTCCCACCACACCCTCTCAGAGCAACCAAGATAAATGTCTCCCTTCTGTGTGACACATCACGCCCTGCAGAGCACTCTGGTCACTTTGCTCTTGCACAAGCCTGGGTATATATTACACGATAAAGTCACTACGGGCAGGGGGACCAAAGGCAGCAAAGGGATGCTGTGTCCTTACCGTCCATGTGGCTGACTTTGCTGTGCTGGACTGTTGAAATGATACATCGAAGCTGTGAGGTCCTGGGTAGTCTGTGTTGGAAGGGATGGCTGGCGAGGGAGAGAGGGCGTCAAAAGTGGAGCTGGGCTGGGCATAGGGCGAGGGGGCCGTGACGCTGTTCTGCGCGTGCTCCGTGTTGTACGGGCTGGTGGAGGAAGAGCCATTCTGGATCTGCTGGTCCATGCTGTTCAGGAGCCCCAGGTTCGTGTACTGTGGCTGCAGGCAGAAAGATGCACAGAAATGTTAGAGGAGTTGCATCAGCACGGGCTGGCCAGACATGGCACAGCCTCCACCATGGAGGATGCACGGCATCATCTCAGCACCACAGCTTGTGTCACACCAGGAGGGAGATTTGCAAAGGATATCCCCCACTTGACATTGGTGACTGAAACAGAAAGGAGCACAGCTCCTCAGTCACACACTGGATCAACAGCAGAGCTGGGAAAATAGCCTGTGCATAACCAGGAGGTGATTTGCAGGGCAGAAAGCCATCACAAAGAGGCAGGGTGTCTACATCTAGCAACACAATCAGATCTTTTCAAAGGTACTGCTGAAACCTGACAAAAGTCAGCAGGTCCCCTATACAATGCAACTTGTACAAGGCTACACCACCTTCAACAGTCTGATGCCCTACACAAAGGCTATGGACCTGATCCCACTATACAGGATGACATCAGGACCTCTAACTCAGGTGGTAACTGTGCTGAATAGTGACTCACTGGAAAAATTAGTTAGGTGCCACTATCTGCACCTTGCACTCAACTCCCAGTGACCAGTCACAGAGGGTGGTGGAGAATTAAAGTTCTCATCAAGTAGAATGGAAACAGCATAGAAGGCTTCTTCTCTTAAGAAGTATCAGTTGTACAGTTAAGTAGCAGTTAAGTGCTACTTAGCACTTTAAAAGCTTTCAAGTACAAACAATATATGAAACAACCAGAAGACATCAAAACTGCAAACCTCTAAGAATAGAGTACAGAAAGGGCAAAGGTTAGATTAAGGAGAAGTTAACACAAAAAATACATCTAACACCCTAAATTCAATGTGTAGCCATGGTCCCCCATATCAAAGAGGGGAACACAGTTTAGAGGAAGGTGAGAAGAATAAGAAAATCCTTTTAATGCCATCCTGTAATGTGACAGTAGATAGTCTTTTATCCAGCCTGAAAAGTTATGAGAAGAAAGGTGGAACTCGGCATGATAGAAGGTGACAAATTCCTAGACAACATGGAAAAACAGCAAATGCAAAAGTAATTTTCATGTTATCTTAAAAGAGGAGCTGTGGAATAAGCAAACATCTTGAGCAGAATTTTGGCTTAAACACACAGTTATTCTTCATAAAGGACTTATGCTTCACAAAATCCACAAATAAACATGGATTTTTTTTGCCACAAAAATGTCACAATACTAAAAACCTAAGTTCAAAAAGGCAGGAGACAACTTCTGCTTGAGAAAAATCCATCAAAACAAGTGTATCTGATTTAAAAATTCTGAACTACCAACACCTGGAAGCTGGGAAAGTATTCTGGAGAAAGCTACACAACCGCCACACAGTTTTAATCCTCTGAAGGACTCGCCTTAGTGACAGGGCAGCAGGCAAGTGGGATTCAGTCAGATACACAGGGATGAGGCTGTGAACCCAGTGGGTGTCCCAAGGGCACTAACTGTGCCCATCTCAGGGCAAGCAGCATCACAAAGGTTTATGGTGCCCACTCCCAGCAGCTCTGGGCTCAGCCAAGAACATGCAGCAATAAAGGTACCTGGTTCTGCTGTTAGCTGCTGACACAGCAGAGGGAACTCTGGCTTTTTCTCTCATCCAAGGCTACAAGCAGCTCATGTCCCTCAACACCCTATAGCTCCAGTCCCACCCAGAGTGATCAAGCTCAGCTATCTGTCAGTATTTCAGCTACTCTGCTCACAACTTCCCTCATCTTTCCAACAGTTATTCTTCTTATCAGCCACAAAGCAAGGCTCCCTGAGTCAGAGCACCAACCACAAGATCCATAACAAAAAGCTTTCTCAATACTGGGAAACCCAGTAGCCCTACTGAAGCTTTGAGTAGCACAACACTCCTCCAAAGACCTGGAAGGGAAGGGCACAACCTATCTGCTGAGCTCTCTTGGGAACTTTGGATAAGCCCTTTAATATCCAGCTTTACCAGTCACTTCAGCCTTTCACAGAGGAAAACAGGATGGTCCCTTTGCAAGGATGAAGTGTCTTCCACGTGAACAAACACTTCACACTCTCATCTGTACATCTAGAATGGACGTAGAGAAATTTAAACCACCCAATGCAGCTCTTCCTTAGGTTTTTGTTTCATTAGAACAAGCTAATATTTTACGGGGGTTTTATTAAACACCCAAGATAAGGCTGGTGCTCTGGGGTCTTCAGTGAGGCACATGGGACCTTCCAGAGACGGATCAGCTCACAGGAGCTGTGCTGTGAAGGTCTGGTTGGGGGGAACAGCACAGAAAACTTCATTTTGGAAGCTGGGATAGGCTGCAGAGAGAAGGGAGAGCTGGTGAGCAGGTTCCCTCCCTCGTTCTGTCGGTAACTTGCTATGTCCTTGGGCAAGGCACCTCTCCTCCCCCTCCACCCTCACCCTACTGCAGGCAGCAAGGTCTGCAGGGCAGGGATTGCTCCTCACCCTGTAAAAAGCCCTGCACTTAATGGGCCTCCTTTGTCTCAGGCCTGCAGGCAGCTCAGTAATAAAAGCAATTACATATTGAGTCCTAATCCTGGGTGAACCAGTGACTCAGGTTAGTCATTTGCCCTCCTTGCCTCAGTTTCCCCCTCTGGAGCAGTGTGGATGTTATTAGTGCCCAGCACCCCTGTTAGATGGGAGAGCTGGTACTTAATTGGATTCAGAGCTAAACAGTTGATGGGGGAGAGAGCAATCCAGACTGGTTCTTCTTCTCCAAAAGGAGATTGCAGCTTTGGCAACACAGATGACAGTTATGTCTCATCTCCTGCAGGCTATTCACTCAACCAAGACCTATTTAACGGACTTTAGGTACACGTCTTCCCTCGAGGCTAATTCCATATGGAAAGAGCCAGAATTCTGATGTGCTGTACCCGGAAGAGTCTTTTACCTTATCAATGATTTTGCATTTAATCAAAAAAACAACCTTCCTGCCCCAGAATATCCTAGTGAAACCTGAAGACTTCTCAAAAATATACAAGTATCATTCAATTGTTTCATTCCTCACGGAGATTATAATCAGACACACTCCCTAACCAGCAAATGATGAGAAGACAGCTGTGATGAAAACAGTCTCCTACACCAGCTCAGACACACAGACAGCAGAACAATAGTGTTTCAGCTTTCACTTAAAAACTATTTCTCTAATCCCAGGCCACTTAAGCTAATGGGGAAAGATGGCCAAACAAGCGGTCAGTGTTAACAGGACTGCACAGCCTGGAGATGCTGAAGGTGCTGCCTGGGATCCAATTAAACAAAAATAATAAAATAAGTGCCCCATTAAAATGTAAGATATCCTTCAGATATTCCAAGATCCTTTTCATTACTTTCAGTCCAGGGACCATCTGTCTAAATGTTATCGGCGGAGCAGCCATTCCAGTGCATTTATACACTTACATGCCACAGCCGAATGCCGTGTCCCCATTTGCTCTTTAAATAACTATTAATCTCCTTGCACTTATCCTCATGCTGACACAAGCAGCTGTTGGACTCCCCTTCTGCTGCTCCGAGTCCCCGCCAGCCTTTCACCTTCCCTGGCCCCTGTGTCCCCTCCCCAGGCAGGTGCTCCATCCCTGTGACAAAGCCACCAGGTTTGCATAGCCCGGCACTAAGCCCGGTCTCCCAGCTCTGCCCCAAGGCAGGCGTGGAGTTGTTTGCGCTCAAGGGGTCAACACCTGAACTGCCTGCAAGGTTTTGGAGGAATCTGATAAGGCTTGGGGAGGCACACGCCTTCTGACAACAGGACAATTAGAGGGGCAGCAGGCCCGGGGAAGGCACACGCAGGAATTCACCCCCCTGGCCCCTGGAGTGGGAGAACAAAGAGAGGCTGCAGACTGTCTGCAAGGTATTGCCCCTCCGGAGGGGGCTGCAGGGCGTGTGTTTGCACACACACCACTTCCTTTCACCAGTCACAGAAAGGAACACAACAGCATTTCATCTAGAAATTAATTCTTGGCAGGTTGGGAGCACAGAATTTAACACACGCTCATATTTTTCAGTCATTTTAAATGACTGAAACATAGCCTGACCACCAATTCCTGATATAAAGAGAAAACTATTTGGTGGAAAGAAATGAATTGCATATAAAGCTGAAAGAATGGATTATCTAATATTCAGTGCCTTTGTTTGCTATTTTGTTCCCTCCACCAAGTTTCTGAAACTATTAATATCACTGAACCATTATAAAAACCTTCAGGTGAGTCTAATAGCAAATAATTAGAGAGCTACAATTAGATCTCAGACCATGTATTTCGGAACATCATCTCAGAATGCATCTTGAACTACCAGTTTCGTTTCCTACATCCCATCAGCTTCACTTTCGGGTTCTCATGCTAACTCATGCTTGCGGGTTAGGAGAAACATGGCTCTGCAGGAGGGGCTGCTGAATTAAAACCAGACTGGAAACTGGCGATGGTTTAAGCACGGTTGTGCTGCCGGGAGGGTGGATGTCCCCAGGGAGCACGGGGGAACAGCAGGGGACAGCAGAGCCAGCGGCTCCGGGGCGCTTGCCAGCAGAGGGCAATGCAAATGCTCCAGCACGGCACTGCCCGAGCAGGGGAAGATGCCCCAGCCCACCCAAACCCTTCTCTCACCCTGCCCTGCAAGCAAGAACCCAGCCCTGGCTCTCCAGCCTAAAGCCCATTGTGTAAATTAATAAGGTTGTGAGAAAGATCTGCAAAAAGACCCTCCGTTCGAAAGGAAGTAACTAGTGCAAGTCATGAAAAGCTCTGAAGGGGACTTCCACGCCAAAAAAATCCCCTAAAATACACAGCTCCAGCTATTAACTACCCAGTTAGCAGCATTTCACAGAGTTTTGAGGGTTTCTCCACTTGAGAAAACAGACGAAAAGTTACCACCTTCAGGTGTAGAACACCTAGATGCCTCCACCCCTATCAAAACCCTTCTCCCCAATACCAAAAGATCAAGCATTACCATACACACCTACTGACTGTATTTTAATTCTCACCACTGGGTCTATCTACACAGCTCAAGAACAGTGTCCAACTACCCAAAAGCCTTGCAAAACACCTGGTGCTTATTCTCCAAAGATAGGAGGTGATGAAACTAATAAACTTCCTTAGTTATTACCAACAAGAAGATTTGCACAGCACTTAGGACATCCTGTGCTTTGTCCTTAACCACACCACAATGATGCACTAGGGCCAACTCTTGTAGGACTGGTAAGCAACTTACAGCAATACTGCTGTGCTGGCCCAGGGAAACATTCAGATTCCCGCTGGACAACAGCTATCTTAAAAGCAGCAGGATAAATATTTCCTATCCAAATCAGATTACAGACACCTCAAATATATCCAGATTCAAATCCACTAAGTTTTCAAACCTTCCTAGCAAAGGATTTTAGTAGGTGGAAATAAGTCCCTTAAGCTCAACAGAAGGGCTTCTATCACAATTATTAACCAAGATATTGCTGACTGCCAGCTGCTGTGATGGCAGCTGATACAATACCCAATGTCAGCACTCTGCTTGTGCCATGGCAGAGCAGTGCCAAGAAATAAAGGGCTCCACCCATGGCCCTCAGCTAAGATCAGGGCTGAAGCAGACAGCTCACTCATCGCAATGAAAGCTGTGATTTGCTTTGCCTCTCCAGTCTGTTTTCTCACACAAAAAAACCTCAACCAAACAAAAAACCAACCAGAAGACAAATTAAAAAAAAAAAAGAGGGAGACAAAGACTGAAAATTTTCAAACTCAGTTTGGACACTGCTCTGGTCCCCTTCAAACAATGAGGGGAAGAAAGGGAAGAAATGCACAGCTCATTTCAACACTGGCTTAGCCACACTCCCTCCAGCTCCAGTTCTAAAATGGAAATAAATCCTGTGGGTCTATTTTGCAGAGGCTTTTCCACAGAGCTACTGTGGAACTGAGTACACCAAGCACTTAGAAACCCTCAGATAAAATGATAATGTGCACCATACACTCAATGTGAAAAGCAAGGGGACAAAACTTTGGTTGAACCAAAGATACCAACAGTTATCAAGATTGATTTGTTCTAGTATAGTGCCCAGAAACCTATCTGATTTGAGTAATCCCACTCTTGGGTCATTGCTTTTTCCAGGAAGAGAGGAGGCTATTTCCCATCCCAGTAGTATAACAAGTTCCCAGTGCAATGGAGGGCATTGAATTAAAAGAAGCCCTGGAGTCAATCACTCTGGATATCAGACCTGCTGCAGCACAACCAAACAGCCTCTCCTCAGCTCAATCCCACCTGTAAGCAGGGAGCACAAATATTTCTGCATATTTCCTCCTATACTATTAAGAAGGTAATCTATTTGAGATCTGCAGGGCTGTGCAATATGTACAACCACCATATTTTAAAGAAACTAAATTCAAGAATAGTAAAGAAAAAAAAATTCTTCTTCCAAGAAGAACAAAAACCCAAACCCCATGAGTGACACACACAATCCTTCTGCACAGGTATTTCATGTTAAGTAGTTAGATAAACCTAGGAGTTGCCTGGACAGCTTCCAACACCACCTAAACACATAGGAAAGCTTAAGGAAGATGCTCCATTTCAACCAGCTGGTGAGGAGAAAAAAAACAAACCAAACCCAGCCCCCCACAACTACTCTCTTCCCCTCAAAAAACCCACCATTAAATGACCAACTCAATCACACCACTATGTTTCAAGCTTAAAAACTTGACTGCTCTGCCCACTTTACCAGAGCATTCCTTCTGTCCCAGCCATCTCCAATATCCTTGTGGCCCATTTGATGAACAATACACCACAGAAGCTGAACAGGAGAAATCAGTGCACAGCAAATACACACAGAATCACACTTGAAAAACAATCTGGCTTGTACACAGGAGGAGGCAGAAGAGCCTGTGCCATTTTCACTGGGATGAGCTATTCCAGCAGGCACACAGTGCCACATCTACACACCTCAGGTTCACAGAAGCAGCACAATTTCAAGAGCCATACCCTGTACGGCTGCAGGTCACATTTCACTGAGCCACAGGACTGTTGAATGCAGCAGAACTTCATGTTCAAGTTAGAGTCCACATATGCAAGTATTTGTGGGCTCAGAGAATGAGACAAATGAACAAAAAGTAACGTGAGGGCGAGTTCCTTTCCACCCACAAGGGCTGTAAGCTTTGGAGCTGTCCTGTTCCCCCCAGCCATAATAGTTTTCTGTTTTAGCTAAACTTTGAGTTTTGCCCCTTGGTTAATTAATTTTGTTTTTCAGCCAGGAGCAGGGTGTCTTTTAAAACAAGTACAGCCCAAAGCCTGTAATTCCTGACTCCTACCACCTGCCACAGGTTCACTTAAGAGACCTTGTCTAATTCAAGGATTATCAGAGTGACAGTGCATCCCACTCCACAGAAATATTAAGGCTGGTCACACTACACTGTGTAAGTACTTCTAAATATTTTCCAGTGCACATAAAAATAAAACCCCTGATTTCCCTAGAGCAGCATTTAAGGCTCTTAAAAAAATTTCTAAATCGGGCTCTTGAAAAAAGTTCTACTTGCATAGAAAGCTACAGTGTTTCTGAAAGTAATTTTAGGGTTTTTAGACTATAAAGCTTTATAAAAACAAAAAGTCCCTTTCATAAACATAAACCACTTTCATTAGAGTATCTCTGCTATGCTCAGTTATTTTGAAAATTCAGACAGTTTAAAACAGGAAAGTCCAAGACCCACCCCCACTGCACACAGTCATTTCTTGACCCTGAGCTCGTGCTTAGTAATTTATTTGACATGTAATTTGAAAACGTACCAACAAAAAAGAGAAGGCAGTAAAAAAAAAAAGTAAATCATACAATATCATCTCTGTGAAACACATGAAATCACAAGACATTACAACTCCATGATCTTAAAAGAAATTGATTAATAACCCAAACACTCAGCTTCCTAAAACTGAAAGAGAAGCCAAGAGTTTCCTACATTCTCCTATTACCAGCTGGACAACACAACATCAACAAAGATCTGAAGAGCCATAAAGCACAGACAAATAGGAAAAGCACCCCCTTGTGCTCCCAGGAGATGTAAATATAACTCAAGACAAAGACCTGCATCAGAAAAAAATGCCAAGATCTTGGCAAGGCTTTTTTTGCCTGATTTCAGTGGCTGAGAACAACTGTGAGATCCTAGCTCAGACAGCTGCCCAGAAATCCTATGTGCTGAGTTTGTACAGCAATGCTGAAAAGTTGGATAAAAAAATAAAAACTTTAAACATTAAGAGGGACCAATTAAAATACAAATGGGGAGGTGGGGAGGAGAAGCAGGGGCTGGAGAGGAAAACTCCAGTAGTTGATTAAAGCTGCCTTGTTTCTAAAGCTCTTTACTGGACAGTAACCATTGATGTTATCAGTCATCTCAGACATGCAGCATTTTATTGTGTTGAGAGGGCAGCTTAGGCTGGACAGGATATCTGTGCGTCATCCACAGTGAAAGGCTGCAGGCACAGTAACCACCAAAGTATGGCCAAAGGGCACAAGGACAGTGAATAACCAGAGTCAGATTAGAACCAGGAATTGAAGTTAGCTCCCAAATTCATCATTATGCTCAATAAAATCCAAATGCATCATCTTTTAGACATGAAATAAAATACTCCAGCTAGGTAGCATTTTAGTCAGAACAAGAAATTCAGATAATCTGCAAGTTAAATAAGTCAAGCAGTTAAACACACAGGAACAAAAAAAGAGAAAAAGAAAAAAGAAAAAAAAAAAGCCACACACATAAACCCCCCACGCCCACTCTTTGAAGCATGGTGCAACTATGGAATATAAGAATTCATAAGAAGAGTTATAGGAGGGCAAAGGGCAGATCAAAACAAGTTAGAGCAAGCAGAGGAAAAGGGTTACACTGCAGAATCAGAGTCCTTATAGGTAAAAGGAAGATCTAGTGGATTTTTTAATGTATTTGGCCATTGCTTCTGTCCAAATCAAGCAAGAAAACTCTTGCATGGTGACCCCAAAAGCCTGGACACAAAACAGCAGACTGAAAAGCTTTCAAGGTTGAGGGGGGAGTCAAGAGGACTGGATGCCAAATTTGGATTAGATCCCAACTGCAGAGAACAAAAGGAGGCAGGGCTTTGCCTTCCAACACTAGTTTTTGTAGCAAAGCAGCTCCTGGGCTGCACCAAGCTGGCATTGCCTGAGCCCAAGGATCTGTTGGGGTTCAGTACAGCAGGATACACACAGCCAGGAGACCTGTATCAGCAACAGCTTCACATCACTACTGCAGCTTACTCAGAGGTGAGCAGGAACTTTATGTGGTGTTTTCCAAAGATGCCAGGCTGTGCATACACGAAACACAAAAGCTGTCTTTGAGAGAGGGGGTGTGAGTGCACACAGACACAACATCCATGCAAAGGCACTGCCTCTTTCACAGTGGCTTCACTCCATCAGCTTTATAAACATCAAGAATATTTTCCCCAAGTATTGCAATCACTTTGCCACATATGCTGCACATGCAGGATTTCCAATGGGCTCTCTGCCATGGGGCTTCCAATGTCTAACAGCAAAACTAAACTCAGTTTTCAGCACTTCCCTCCCTGTCCAATACTACTGACTGCACCAAGCACCAGGACACACGGTGCCGTGGTCATTTATGCAAGGCACAGCTTCAGAGATTTCCATTTGAGATATTCAGATGCACAAACCTTTCCCTGTGCATAGAGAAAGCTGTTCCAGATTTCTGAGTAATAATATACCTACTAATTTCCATCAGACACCACATTAAACTCCCTACCCCCCCCAACTTGAACATTCACAATTCCTTTCAGACACAAAACACAGTGGACTGACCAAGGCTCATCTCAACTTTGGAAACAGAAAACTACTGCATGATACTGAAGTGGCAAAGTCCTGGTGACACCTAGCCAGGGTACATTCTAGTTTCCTTTAAAAGAACTTCTTGCATACTTTCCTGCTGCTGAAAGAAAGTGGAGGGAGATTTACTCATCTATTCAGTTCTAGTCAATCACCACCAGCACTCCTGAGGAGCCAATCCTTTGACTATGGATGAAATGCAGAACAGAACTGCAGCAGTGAGAAATCACAGTAAAGGCTTGCAGAGGCTACTGAGAATCTCAGACATAACTTAAATCTGCAGAATCCAAATTTTACAGAGCACTTAGAAATTTTTTTTTGTGCCATCGCTCTCCAAAAAATACTTTTGTGATTCCCAAAGACCCCATGACATTACCTAAAAAAGCTAAAACAAACAAGCAAAATTATTAAATACACTTTTCAGTCATTTCCCATCAGCAGAGATCCAGTTGCTGACTCAACACTTCTGCTGGCATCCACCTATTCCCATTGTTCTGTTCCCCTTGGCTCCCGAGGCGCTGTGCTCCAGCCCTGTGCATCATCCCCTGACACAGCTGGACCAGGGCTCTGCAGCACAGACATTTCTGCCTCAGCAGCACAGCCCAGGAGCCCAGCACCTCCTCCCCTCTCCCCATAGCTGGCAAGATTCTGTGTATTTACTTCCTAGATGTGGATTAAAACTGAAAGATTCATATCTGCTGAGACACAATCCATCCCTTTCATTCCCAGACACTACCCCACCATAAAATATTTCCCCTTCCCTCCCTAAGCTGGGCGTCTCCTCCCACTTTCTTGCCCTTCGTTAAAACATTCATCCTCTTGCCATCTTGAGGAAGTTGGACTAGTCTCAAATTTCACCAGGTCCCCTTGTACACCACTTCCCAAAGTCCTTGGGGGGAAGTTTAATCCGGATCCAAACTCTGGAATTGATCCCAAGAGGCTGCTGGGCTCCAATCAATGCATTAATTTTCAAGCGTGCTCAGCCTTGCCACTCGGGTCCACTTCCAGAGTGAGCGGACGACCGAGCACAAGCCCAGAAATACATCACACCTCAAGCCATCCACTCAAGATAGAACACACACATCCTGGTTAAAACTCTGCTCCTTTAGCTGTTCCACTAAGACCCCAAGTGAAACAGCAGTGGCAAGAGATTTGCAAAAATACAAGATATCACTGAGCACACTTGGATCAATTCCCAGGTGACTCAATTCTAGTACAAATTAAAAAAAAAAAAAACAACAGGCACAAAAAAAAAAAATTTTAAAAAATTAAAAAGGCAAACATTCAACCAACCAAAAAGCTGCCCTGGACATCTTCCATGGTTTTTGTTGCTTGCTTGTACATCAAGCTAATAACAATGGCCAGTAATTTCAAATAAAATCACCAAATTTAAATTCAAGTTTCCAAAGAGGCATTTGCCAATGCCAAGGACCTAAACCTTTCCAGGGTCTTATCTGAGATTTACTGAACAGTTATTTCTTATTGGGTTTACTCCTTCTATTAGCAGCCTTACAGAAGTAAAACCCCAATCCCCCTGCTCTTTGCTCCTTGGCCCAGCAGCTAAGCTAACCCTGGAGAGGCTCTCATAGGCCCTCCTTTAGAAGAGAGCCAAGATTCTCACCCAGGACCTAGTGTGCTTATATGAAATAGTGCAGAGAAACAGGGGTGAACCTTTCTTGCCAGTAACTCACAGCCAAATCATCAACTGCAAAGCCTTGTATGTTCTGGGCTGCTATACAGAAAGCTTTATGTCATGGTCTGCTCCTACAGCTCTTTAATCCATCTGACAATTACAGCCTCTTCGCCCAGCACAGCAAAGTTCTGATGGGAAGCTCTGGGAGACTGAAAACGGGAAGATTTCTCAGAAATAATTTAGTACTGTAACTGAAGAAAACAAAACAAAACAGGGAGATTTTTAAGAACAGCAAGTTTATTCATTGGAGAGACCCACCCGCATGCCTGACCATGGCTGAGCTCGCGTGTCACACTAAAGATCACTGCCTTGGAGAGCTGACAGGGGACTGCAAGGATCATGGCACTGAGACAGAATCCAGAAAGCACGTGCAAGGGGAAAAAAAGTCGAACCTTAACACCCTTGGAGAGTAATTATTTTCCTCTTAATTCTACTTGATACCAAAAGTGACTTAATACTAATCCAGGCCAAGTGGCACAAAGAGCTTTGAGCTCACTTCTGTGCTGGAGAGGATGGAGTGAGTGCTGCTGTTGGAGTACAAGAAGCTCCTCTCCTTTCTCATGATTTATGCAACCTAGCTTTAAAAGAGTTGCATTCATTTTATTGCCTACTCTGCACATTCTCAAGAGGCGTTGGAGGCAGTGCCAGAAAAATAACAGGGTTTAACAATGTCTAGCACAAATCCATCGGTGCAAGAGCTCCTTTCTGAAGCGTTTCCAGATTTTTTTTTTCAGTGGGAACATTTTGTAAATAGAATTTAAAATTTGCCTTGAGCCAGGCAACACCCGCTTTTATTCAGCCCTCCACGATAATGAAATAAGTAGTTTCTCCACTAGTTATAACTAATGCCTTCCAGAGGAAAAAGTGCAAAGCAAATGGTTTACACCCTCTCACATCCCACATCCACAACTTTCCTGTTGCAAATGCCATGTCTTCTTCATAGATCTACTGAAGCTTCTGTCTCACAGTAAACAGAGCTGCAACTGGAAATAAACCCTTCCACAGAGTTTATATTTTCCACAAGGCATAACTTGACAAATGCAAACAAAAAGGTTGCCACCAGATGGGCTGAAACACAAGGTAGAAAAAGTTCCTTTCTGGTGTTTCTCTATGCCCAAGGAGAAAAAAAAACTATTTCACTCAACTTAAAGCCATTAGATCATTATTTAAAACAAAGCAGGTAAAAAGAAAGAAAAATAGCTCCTGAGGAAGGTAGGCAATAGCATAACTGGGCTCATGCTGGAAGAAGAAAATCAGAGAAATTGGTGTTGGTGACACCATCAAAGATTCAAGTCAGACCAATAAAAATAACTAGTCAAAAGAGCAATTCTAGTCCCCAAGGAAAAAACATTACCAGACTATGTAGATATATACACACACCCCCCTATATATATATATGGATAATTTCATCCCTTCTCAAACAATGTCAATTTACAGCAAAGAAAATGGATCACCTGTTGCAACCACTTCAAGACGTAAAACATCCTGACCACGCTGCAATGGCAGCTCTTTTTCATCTCTCACACTGAAAAATGTATTTTCCTACTAGAAAATATTTAGTTGGGGTTATTTTTTGCCAAATGAAACAAGAAACTGAGAAGATCATCTGTCCCTGATTTCATAGTGCTTACTAATCTTTCTTTTGACCATGGAAAATTATAAAATGGAGCTGCCATTTCCAATCTGATGTCAAGTGTAATTACATGACTGTACAAACCCCAGAGCACGTACGTAACTGAGCAGTACCAACACTTCACACACAGCCAGACTGCCCTGATTTCTGCACAAGTACTGTGCAGTTAAAGCAGTGCAGATGGTCAAATGTCAGCAGGTTTCATTTCTGTGTGATAAAGCACACATTTTATTTTTTCCATCCACATGCAGGTTACAATCTGCTGAGGGCTCATCCCTCCACCTAAACAAGGAGAGGATTTCTCCAGGCAAAATCCCCAACTTGCTGCTCTGCATAGGGGTCCTACTGCCCATACTACCACAGGAAACTTTTGGTACCCTAGGAGAGAACAAAAGGCAATCCATGGCATGACAAACCTGCTGCAGTGAGGGGTGGATCTTTACTGGAAGCATACTCAACTCCTGCCCTTCCCTGTGTTTTTCCTGCAGCACGATCCCCTTGTTTCAGCCAGGAGGGAGGTGGGCACATGGCAAGAGGCAGGTCTCAACTTCCCGCTACCCATCTCTCCAGTCTACTTAACCCTCTTCCCTGGCAAACCCAAACAGGGCAGTAGCATCCACTTAGTCTCTCCAAACAAAATATCAGCTCATTTCCAACCTTCGGCTTTTCATCTTCAGATTAAACCTTTGCAACTGGAATGCAGTTTGAAAACCTCTTTGAAAAAAGAGAACCTGGCTATATAGGGCCTCTGCAATCTTGCAGAAGACCTCTGCAGCTCAAGGATAAGACATATGCCTCTCCAGCCTGCACAGATGGCACCACATCACAAAAACTTTAATCCCCTAAGTGCAATTACAGCAAAATTGAAGGATGAATGCACAAGAAGCGTAGCTGGAATTGCAGGGATACCATCATGAAACACAACCTCCAATGCATCTCCCTATTTCTTGCTCCTAATGATAGACTGTGCCCACCCATGTGGGGTGTTGATACCATTTAAATAAAGAGAGTCCACTGGAAGGCATGAATCCTGCACAGCTCAGGAAGAGATTTCCCTCCCCAGGGACTGGGAATTGCTTGCCTGCTCAGAGCCAGCAAAACTCCAAGATAGCATCACAAACAGGAGAGCAGGAGAGATAATCTGGTTGAGCCAAAGCCTTCTGCCTTGAGAAAAAAAAAATAGGCTTTATACAGCATCTATCCAGTGTTAGGCTTTATATAGCATTTATCCAAATGTTTTCATCATTGGTTAGACAAGATGTGGGGTTCAGAGGCTAATGCACAGACAATCCTTTCCTCCTGATACCTCCAGGAAGGAAGCAGGTGGGCTTCTCTTCTGGGCAGCAACCAGGCAGCATCTCTGAGAGATTGCTTCCTTTACCTCAAGTTTGGCTGCGGGCCACAGAGAAGGGGCAGCAAGAGGGAAAGAGCCTTTGTCAAATGACAACTGTGCCATGTTGCAAAATCAGCCAAGCAAAGTCACAGCTTTGTCCTCTGGTAGCTCTCAGCCAAATCCAAGCTGACAACAAGCATGATAAACCCTGGACACACTTTCACTGCACACAAATGAAGCTGATGCTCAAAATACCAGTTATATCTCAACACCCAGAGTCTTTCACCTTAAACTAAGGTTTGCTGAACTGCTCCTACAAAGAAAGGACTCACACCCAGGGCACTGCAACTCAAACACACACATGTGAATTATTACTTAAAAGCTAAGAGAGACAAGAAAAACAAAACCAAAATGCACCCTTCTGAAGAGGCTATCCTAACCCTCAAAGATATTTGCAGTCATATATATATTGCCCTTCTTAATTTTCAGTGTGAAGGAATGCTGCCAAAAACCCATAAAGCAGTGCACAAGTTCTTTTAGAATAAAACTAATTTCCCCCCACAACGATGATAAAAATCTTAACGGAAAGAGATTCTTTAATTTGTCTCCCACAAAGAGCAGGAAGATCTTTGGGAAGGATGACGGATATAATAAAAAGTCATGGCACATATTTCTTATCAGTGTTTGAACAAGATGCGTTTATTCTTTTGGCAATGATTTAATTTGATTTTAGCAAGCACTCCAAACTCTGCATCATCACTCAGCCAAACTGCAGAGGAACCCAAGAGTCCCTATAGGGAATCTCTACTGCTCTCATCTCCCCTCATAAGGACACAGGAAACTTGGACAAGACCAGACAAACTTGCAGGTTCTCTCCTTCACACCCAATTTTGTGCATGTTATCTCACAAACATTTGTACACAACACAAAATTCCACATGTGGAGATCAGGCAGGAAGACACAGCGACATTCAAAGGGTTCCTATTCATCAATACCTCATCATCCTATTAATAACCACCCAAAGTCTCTCTCCTTTTCACATCACCTACTCATAAGCACACAAGAGCACATCTCCAGGGTCATCAAGTCCAGTGCTCTACCAACAAAGAGCTTAATTATTCTTACAACTGACCCAGATCAAATGCTGGGATAGATTAAGCTGAAAAAGTGGTTCAAACAGGTTCTACCTCCAGCCTCCCAGGGCTGTGATTCACTTTAACACCCTTCTCCCCTCTCTCAGCTTTTCCCAAGCAGATTTGACCCATTTGGAAGGAACCCATCTGCCCATGGTGTTGGGCACCCCGCTCGCAGGCACGGGTGGCTGTGGGCGATGGTGCAAGCTCACCGCCCCGGCCACACAGCCTGCACTGGGGCTTGTGCAAGGGTGCAAGGGCCCGTTCCCAGGCTGGGAATGCATTCCCAGGGCTGAAGGCACCACGGAGCCAGTGTGTGAGGACAGCAGAGCTCAGCATCTGCCAGCACGCAGCCAACATCCTGGGGTGGCTGGGCACAGCACCCCAAGCAACAGGCTTGGGATGAGAGAGCGACCCCTGCTCTTCATCTTAAAACTTGACTTTAATATAGGGGAAATTATTTCCTTCCCTTAAATAAGGTCCATTTCTACCCAGAAAGTCGCCGATACTAAGTTGTTCATGAGTTGGTATGTCTGCCTTGTGACCAACCCAGCAACAGCTCTAACATCTGAACTGCAATTAGCAGTGACAAAGTTCTGCTTCTATTTGCACATTGAAAGCTTTTTATTTTTTTTCTTCTTTTCTAAGGAATTCATGCCAAAGTCTACTTCTTGTTTGCAAGCTTAAGGTGGGTGAGGTTCATCATTACCAATATATTTTAATTGAGCATTAACAAGTCTCCCTCTCTTTTGAGACAAGTCATTAGCAAGGCTGCTCTTCCTCAGAAATGAAGCCAAGTCAATGCTAATGGGGTTTGCCTTCCCCAGAGTACAATGCTTCACTGGATGAATAAAGTCAGTGCACCTTGTTCAAATCCAAGGAGGTAAGAGGGAGAGCAAGGGGAGGTGGAAAAAAAAGAAAAAAAAATCAGTGCTAAAGCCTTTTAAAAACCTCCCCTGACAGCAGCAGTGACGAGTGGCATTAAAGCAGAGTGAGAACGCTCCTGAGCGCATCGCTCCTGACAGATGAGCCCAGCCAGTCAACCATAGGGACTCCACAGCCCCACTGCTGCTATTCAGCGAAAGTTGATCAGATAGCAGCAGACAAATAACACCAAGCAAACACTCCAAGAAGGGCTCTCTCCACATTTAAGAGTTTATAATTAACCTAGGAAAAAAACAAAAGTCACCCATTTGGGTCTCCTGCATGGAGGAGCAGAGGAAGCGGGCGCACACGCACAGGGGTTTGGGCTCCCTGCAGACAGGGACGGGGAGAGCACGCTGGTTTCAGTTTACCTCTCGCTCTCCCCAGTCACAGACCCGCCATCCCAGGCGTGCAAGCCTTGAGTAAACCTCCAACAGGCTTCTCCTCGCCACCTGCCTCATCTCCCAGCTATGCTCTCCGCCTTTCAATTTCTACTTTGTTTTCTCTCCCAAGTGGCTGAGGTTCTGTCTGCTTTGGGGCTCGTACCCCGTGCCCTCCACTTGAAGCCTTTTCTTCAGGAATATACACACACGCGCACACAGAGCTTTGGCTGCTTTGCCACTCTGGCAAGTGTCAACACAGCTGCTGTCTCCGCTGGAATGTAAACCAATATTGTCGTTAGATCTCCCTCAACCCCAGTAACTTCCTCCAAGATTTGCACAGCGTGTGGCAATCCTCTCCACTGCCACCTTACAAAGCATTGAACCAAGCTGGTTAAAAGCAATTAAATAAATAATTTTAAAAAATCCAATCAAAGCTGCACCTGAAGTTTGCTTCCCACTCACACTCATGAAGTGCAAAGGGCAGTAGAAAGTAAAATGCATCTATTGTACACGCATTTATCCTTATATAATATGCCTCTGCAAACACTCTGTGTAAAATACCTTGCTGCTGCAAGTTATGAGGCAAGGTATAAACAGCACTGAGTAAAAGAGGTGTTGGTGCGGACGCTAACACAGCATTTGCAGCAGAGGACCTTTGTTTGCATATTTTTATGCTTTAAAAAGTAACCTAAGAAGGGATTTTTAACACAATTTTAGTTATTTCCTAGATACCATCCACTTGAAACCACAAGCAGTAATTTTGGCAATAAAAGACTCGTAAAAGAGTTATAATGCAGACAACACAGCTAGTATTCAGACTGCTACAGGAATGCAATCTGTGTGCATTGCCCACCATAAAAACTGCCTTGCCTTGCTTCTCCAGTGAAAGAAAATTATGTTGGCTGATCAGGCTTCCCAAAACAAATTTGCTGTCCCAAATGTAAAGATTTGAAGTTCGCTCTCATTTAGATATTTAGCCCAACAAACTCTGCTTCCCATTGTAAAATGCAAAAGTCTCACAAAAACAAGTGTATATTCCACACCTAACTTCAGGGGTGAAGAAACTGCACATATTCACTAAAAATAAAAATACATTAGTGATATCACAGCTGAAACCTAGAGTCCTTACCTCGCTATACTGGGACTGGGCATTGTTTTCCAGGTACAACATGTTAGCAGTCAAATTGATCAACGCTGCTGTTCTTTCTTCTGGCTCCAGGATTTTGACAAACACCTCCCACCCCCTAGAAGACCCTAAAAATATGGGATGATACTGTGGAGATAACAGGACTCAGAGTGTGCCTCTCTGCATAATTGAAGTTTCCCTTATATACCTAACTATAGGCAAGGAGGAGGAGGTGGGGCTCTCCTGCCTTACCTGTCCAATCTGTCAAAGTGCCACCTGGAGTCCTCCACTCCAATGGAGAGAGGCCTCTCCCAGCTCATTAAGTAGTTAGAATTCCTTATCACCAATCTCTAAAAAGCAAAGGGAAGGGAAGGAGGGGGGAATGGCCAAAAAAAGAGAAAAGAAAAAAAGAAAAGACAGGCAGAGAAAAGAAAAGAAACAATAACTTTCCCCTGTCACTTTTCTACAAGTTTAGGAACTCAAGAGAGCTATGGGATTGCTCTAAAGGAGCTGCTCCAAGAAACTTCTCCTATTTATTTTCTACAAAGATTCCAGGGCTGTTTTTTTCCAGGCACCGACCGGCTTGGCTGCTACCAAGAACCTAAATATTCACAAAGGGATCGAGACGCAATGCTTGACACCAGTGGTACGGTAATGCAGCTGAGGATTTGGCTGCTGCTGTGTGCAGATTTGGGACAAAAGCCCCAAGGACCTTTCTGAGAATCAATCACTGGTTCTGTGCACCATAACCCAGCTGTATTCTCCGTCACCTGTGTGCTCCCATCCACACTCACAGCCAACAGGTCCTGTGTTTGCAGGGCATCACTCCAGCTACATTTTTTCCCATCCTCTGCAGTTGCTTCGAACTTGCATCATGATTTAAAAACAAGTTAAAAAAGACTCGACCCATCCAAAGGGATTCACGGTGTTAAATGAATATATGGGACAAGTTTTCGGGTGCTGCTGCTCAGTAAAAACCACCTGGACAGGATGCCCACAGCAAACTTTTCAAAAGATAGGAAGAGCACTTAGCCGAGATCTGCAGGAGAGATCCCCACTGTGATTTCACTCTAGACAAGCAGACAAGCCCCCTGTCCTGCCCTGGCGTCCCCCGGAGCGGGGGTGCCGGGGTGCGAGCTCAGCGCTGGGCTGGCTCACCCAAGCCCCATGAGGATCCGCCGGGCGAGCGGGATGCACGGCAGAACAAAGGCAGCTGCTCCCGGAGCGCCGCCGAGACAGGCGAAACAGAACACCTTTCCACAGGGCTGGGGAGGGGGGAGAGGAAACCAAACATCCCGAGCAGAGTGCGGCCCAGCCTAATGACAGCGCTCCCAACTTTATCTGAGCACGGGTGTTCACGCAGGGCTCTGCCGAAACGCAAAGGGCGGACTGCCAGCGCTGCCAGGGAATACCGAGCCCTGCCGCGGGCGGCGAGAGACAGACCACAGGGGCTTTGCAGGGAGGGACAAAGGTCCTGGGCAGGGCTGCCACCCACACACAGCCCCAGCACCTCCCCGCTTTGCCCCGGAGCGGCTGCTGCTCCTGCCACGCCTGGCCCCGGGCACCATTTAACCCCGGCTTCTCCGGACCCGCAGGGGGGGACTGGGGCTCCGGGGAGATGGAAGCGATGTGGAGCAGGCTGCGCTGCTCACGGGGCTCCGGGGTGATGGAAGCGATGTGGAGCAGGCTGTGCTGCTCACGGGGCTCCGGGGTGATGGAAGCGATGTGGAGCAGGCTGTGCTGCTCACGGGGCTCCGGGGTGATGGAAGCGATGTGGAGCAGGCTGCGCTGCTCACGGGGCTCCGGGGTGATGGAAGCGATGTGGAGCAGGCTGCGCTGCTCACGGGGCTCCGGGGTGATGGAAGCGATGTGGAGCAGGCTGCGCTGCTCAGGGGCTGGCGGCTCCTGGGCTGCCTTCCCGGCACACGGCAGCTCCGCAAATTAAAGGACGCTGCAAGCTCACCAGCCTATTCCAGGCTGGAGCGGCCAGCACATTCCTAAAGGCTGCCACTAATAAAACGGGGCAAAACCATCTTCAGGCAGGATGTGAAACAAGAACACAGAGCAGAGGATTACAGTGTCCCCCCTTCCCCTGCAGCAGCCCCTTGCCACAACAGTCAGGGGTCTGATGTAGCTCTCACCCTGCAAGCACAGCTCACCGGAGCTGCTGGGTGCAAGTAAAAGGTTGGGAGCATTCTCAGTGCTTCCCAACTCCTCACCGAGCACAGTGCAAGGAGGCACTTTCCAGAACAGGCTGCAGAGAGGAGCACTGAGCGCTCCTGACCTACCAGGACCAGCAATATCCCAGTCCAGGTCAGAGCCACCTGAGCTTCACACACACCTTCAGTGCTCCTGAGTTACCAGCAAGAACTGCTTGGCACCCAGACAGCTTCCCACAGCACAGGAACAACTCAACAGACCACTGCCAGGGCCCCTTGCCCTCCTCCCCATCTTCCCCAGCACCACCTTACACCAGGGACTGTGCCCAATGCAATTATCTCATCTCACCCGGGATGGGCACAAGCCAAAAAGCCACACCAGCGCTAATCTGGAGATCCAGGGAAAGTTTGCAGGGAGCAGCCACAGCACCGTTAGCCAAACGGGCACCTTGCAGCACCACTGCAAAGCTTAAGCAGAGCTGGACATGAAGCAAGAATTCATGTCACCCATGGATCTTCTGCTGTCTAACAGTGAGGATATATTATGCCGTGCTCCGATGACCATTTTGATCCCTAAATACTGTCCAGTTTTTCATACTGGCCCATGAGTTCAAAAACTGGAGGGGAAGGAGACAGCAGGAGAAGGTACATAAGTCTCCCAACCTCAGCAGGTCATTGTAAAATCCTCTTTCATAGCTATGCTCTGAAACTCAGAAGATCCTCCTTTTCCAGGTCATTAATGCAGCATTGTTGTGTGAGGTATCTGCCATCTTCTGCCCCACAGGTGGCTGGAGGTGGCTGTGGGTGAAGCAACACCCAGATACAGAGAGATACGTGGAAGTTTATCCAAAGAGATCTGCATGTCAAACACGAGGAGAGGTGTATATAGCATGAATAAATTGACATGTCAGCACAAATCCCTGCCCTCTGTACACACAGCCCCGACGTGGCTCAGTGTTTCAGATGCATTACCCTGTGCGGTCACCTTGAATCAGATGCTGGACAAGTGGCTTTTTGCAAATCCATCATCCACAAGGGACACAAAAAATGACACCACCACACCAGCAGGGGTGGCAGGAGGTAACAGAGCAGGCACCAGACACTGTGCCCACCAACGCTGCTGCAGCCCAGGCACAGGTGTGTCCCTCTCATCCCCCACAGACCCGAATTTTGTTTCACTGGCTTCAGATCTAAATGCACTCTCCTCCTAAGATGCTCTCCTGGCTGGTGCCATCCCCTGGATATTCACACTGGCACCAGAGAAAAGTAAAGCTTGAAACTCTCTGCCTTATCATGAGGAAGAAAAGCTCCCAGACCCTCATTTGATTCTCTCCTTTTGCAGGTACAAAATTTTCAGATAGATGAGCTTACAACAACCTAATGGCAGCCAGGCAGCATCTCTTTGGGGTTCTCAGAGGAAAACCTGATTTCCTGAAATATCATATGGTTAAATGGCTGAATCATAAAAACAAAAGGACACTCCCACCCTCCTCACACTGCACACTCAGTTTTCAGCTCTGGGACAGCAATAGTCATAATTTGTCTGAGCCTTCTGGACAGGTCTGCAAGGGAATCATCAGCTGTAATGTCTGAAGTCATGGCAAGACAATCTTTGTAAACAGAGATTATGCCTTATCATACCAATTAGCCTAATCAGACAAAACAAAACACTCAAGCAAAGGCCCTCCTTTCACATATCTGTAAGAACAACTGCACACTGAGGGCAGATGAACAAGGTTTAACTCTGCTTTTAGAGTCCAACAAGCTTTCCACCACCCCAAACAGGAAAAAAATAAAGTAGAAGACAAAGAAAACAAAGTGTCAAGAGAAGAGCCTGGCACTTATGCTCTGGATGCTTAGTTGGATTGAAATTAAAAAAGTAGCTCAGCCTCAGGAAAGGAAGTCTTAAAGTAATTTACCTCCAATACTGTAGAAAACTAGAAATAATAATTGCTAGTTAGATTTGAAAGTTTCAGCTGCAACCCTCCCAGGTCTGACTCAGATATTCTAGAAGGCTTCTGGCAATGCTTTGTGGCTCCTGCTGGTATGCCGAAGAACAAAATAAAATACAAACAAGACCCCTAAGTTCCCAAAACGAGCTGTTGGCTAAATCAAACTGCTGATTCAGAGTCTTTGTTTGAATGCTTTTCCCCATGCTCTTACATGGCTCATCCCAGCTCCTCTCACCAGTACATGGGCAAGTTCTCAATAACCCTCTCCGGTCCCAAGGTAAGTGTGCAAAATGGTGATGATTAAAAATGTCATTAGCACAACTGCAGTGTTAGTTGGGGGATTGTGTAATTTCTTGTAGAAGGGGGGTGTGTGCATGCACACCTGCCTGCGTGTGAGGCAGTTCATGCAGAATTTCCTGCAGATCAAATGAAAAAAATCTGCTCAAACCTCTCCACTCGTACAAAAATAGCATCTGGATCGACTGCGTCACCACAGACTGTGACATTCACTTCACTCAGAAATGTTTACAAATTAGGACTGAGATAACAGGAGGAGGAGGGAAAAAATAGAACATCGTTTTTGGAGGATTTTTTTTTTCCTGTTACCTCTGAATAACTGCTGAATGCTCAAAAAACAAGCCTCTGCCAATTGGCTTTGACAGCCTTTCCAGTGCAGATCTTATAGGGACAGATGTATACTCTGCAATAGCAGGAAGCCAGGTTAAAGAACCAAAAGAAAATACTTTCAAAAAAGAAGCAAAAATCAACCTGCCTTCTTGAAAAGTCACGCAGAGTTGATCTTCATTGTTCAAACCACAAGGAAGAGAGGGAAAAACAATGTGGTTCCTGAAATAGGTACTTTCCTCTATTTTGTTTTTAATCTAACCATTTATGGCAAGACAGAACAAATAAAAAAGAGATGAGGTATAAAAGGCAGCATCATACTGGCTGCTGACTGGCTACAGCCTTGTGTGCATCGCAGCACTGCATGGAACTGCAGCTGATCCACATACAAGAGAGGGACCTGGCACCCCCAGCTCTCAGAGAAACCTCTCTATGCACCTGAAGCACAAATTCAAACCTCCTGGCTCCTCTCCACTGACCCAGGGAAGGTCTGAAGTCCAGAAATTTCTTTGAAATGCACTCAAATGTACAAACCTTCACGTTAGAAACACGCCCTGTCTGCAGGTGTTTAGTACTGAGGATCAATCCCTTCTTCCAAGGACTCCTAACTGCATTTTTCTCCACATTTTCAAAGGGCAGGGTAAAAGGCAGGAGGAGAGCCCAGCTCCTAGCTCTGCCCATGGTGCAGGTTGGCTTCTCCTTCCCAAGGAACATGCCCTCCCCAAGGCAATCCCTGTCACAACAGCCCTGCCCTCCGACCCTGGGTAAACATCTGCACACGCTGCTTATTTGAGCTCCTACAGTCTCGTTATCTCCCCCAGAACACCCCTAGGGCTAATTAGAGACTTAATGGCATCATGTCAAGAGATAACGCTACGTGGTGGGGGAGCAGGGAGAGGGAAGGTGGAAAGGAATTGTGAAACAAAACCAGTTCCCTTCACAACCGCTGTGCAATATTGGTTTAGGAAGGGCTCACGCAGCCCCTGGGCCTCTGCCCTCGGGCTGCTGAGCTCCATTTAATGAGAGAGAGCAAGACACTCCTCCGGAGAGATTCAGCTCTCCAGCCAAGGTGATGCAAGGTACCCACACCTTCCTCACTGTCTGCACAACCAAAAACCCTGTAGCCCCAACAAGGGTCATTCCCACCCAAGTGCCAGCAGTGACTGGCCTCCCACAACTGGGGTATGGCATAGGAGGCAGAAAAAGCATACAGATCATTTATCAAAAAATGTTTCTGCTTATTCCTGGCACATCTTTAATCTAATTTTCCCACTTTTACTGTACCCTAGTGATTGTTTTTAGAGGAATTTACTTTCACTATGAAAGCTTAGAGGTAAAACTATATGGACACATATCTTGGCAAGGCTGCACATAAGCTTACAAAACTACCAGCCTGCAGATAGTGTCACACTGATGAATGCAAACCCACGGGTCAGTAGACACTCATGCATGCAGATGCATCCAGGGGCTCAAGCCAGGGAAGCTCTTTGGTTGGAGTAACAACCCTCAGCACTCAAACTGCATTTTTGCCTCACAAGGATCTCTGGATGCTCAGCACAGTATGATTGACCACCCCCAACTCCCCACATTTATAAAATATTTTTCAAAAGTTAAGAGAGAGGAAGTTACACAAGAAAATTCATGAAAATTGATCCTAATTGGCATAAACAGTCTCATCCCTCCAGCTAGAGACAGGACAGGGTCATGGCACAAACCTACATCCCCAGAGACCAAGCACTTCAGCCAGGGAAAGGGAGAAGGAGATAGCAACAGATTACAGAGCTTTTGTTTTCACTCAGAGAAAGGAGCAACTGTTGACAGACCAGGGCTGTTCTTGCACAAGCAGATGAGGGGAAAGTCCCTTATCTTATATAAACTACAGACAGATCTCCTGAAATGCACCACTGTTTCTAAATGCACAACCACAGCAGCTCCTTCTAACCAGCCTCTGCTCAGCTGACAACTCTCTCCCACCCAAGCCCTTTTACAATAATCCAGTATTTAAAAGAAAGTTACCACTTAGCAATAATTCAAGAAGAGTCTTCCAAATTCCTGGTTGCATCCTGACCCTGCAACCTATGGCCATTCACAGTTCTCCTATTAAAACATCACTGTTATCCAATATTGCCCAGGTGCTCTGGAGTGCAACACACTTCCCAAGGCAGGAAGCCTTTTTTCCTATGAAGAAAGGCTGCACTTTGCAGTGGTCTTCCCCAGAAGACTGATCATTTTTGCTTCACTCTTGTTTAATTTTAATCCAGTCTGGACATCACCATGAGGTCCACTATACCCATCCACCCTCTCAAGGAGGAATAAAAGTGCTTCAGCGTACATTTTCCTTTTATTTAAACAGACTGGAGATAGAAGTCCACACTTTTTAGAGTGACAGTTATATTTGTTACTGAACACTCCTTTGATCTCTCATTAATCTCTGCAAATTCAGCTGCTGATTAGAGAAGAGTTCAGTCAGCAGTGAGCAAATGAACCCAGGCCACAAACCACTCCTTAAATCTACACTTCACAGAGACAGATTTAATTTTTTGTGACTGCCTGACAATTCATTCCCTCATTAATTTCAGTGCTATCAAATCAGTGACAGTGAAGTGGAAAGCAGGTGGTAGAAATTCATTCAGTAGAAAACATTACCTAGTCCAGAAGTCTCCTCGTGAAATATTGGAGGGAAAAAATAATAGTCATTAAGAGGACTGTGGGCAGAATCTGCAGAACCACAAAGCAACATATATAGTGAGACTTGGGATGCCTGAGACTCTCTTCAAAGCAAGAATCCCAATTAATGCAAGAGAGAACTTTTAAAGCAAAAGCTACACCCCACAGCTGGCTGCAGCACAGACACTTGGCTGTGCTGGACAAGGAAGGGGAGCAGGACACTCCCAGGGCTGTGCTCCGGGTTTGTCTAAGTCTGGAAGGAGAAATCCCTCCCTGGCATGGTCAGCTCTGCAGCTGGAAACAGCACTGTGAGGTGCTTCCCATTCTCTATTCACCTCACCCCACAAGGAGGGGTACCACAAAGCTGCACAGAGTTTCCATTTGGCTGGACATGGACAGCTCAATTCATCACCCTTCCAGCTAACAAGAGAAAAGGACCTCATTTTCCTTCTTCACACAATTTGGTTTATAATTTTAAAAAAACAACCCAACAAAAAATAACAAAACAAACAAAACATCCAGAGGAAGGTGAATTCTGGGGGAAAAAGAGGATCCTATCACCTAGATAGAAACAATGAGTGAAGTTCCCATCAAGATAGCATAAGACTTAAACTTTCTCCAGAGGAGAAAGTGCCAACAACCTATTGTTTCAAGATCAAGATGCTTTTTAATTAGGTGTTTGTGCAGACCTTTTAAAGATGTAAAATAAGCACTAACATATTATTGCTCCATACTTGCTCAAGGAGCACGTGTAGCACCATGGAAACCTCTGGAGGCAGGCCTAGCTGCTTGAGGAAGATGTTTTCTGAAGTGACTGCTTCTTTTATTTGGAGGCATTTGCATATAGTCAGAGAAATCCAGTTACCACATTCTTCCACATCAGGTGCTCAGAGCACTAGAGTTGGGGAGTTAAAGCCACACCCCCTGAAACACCCCATTTCACTGTGACAAACCCTGTAGGTTTGTGCTTTTCAGCTTAAAATTAGTTTATTCCTTCCCAAGATGAGTGTACAGCAAGATGCTGAAAGGGAAGACATATTTAAAGGAATTTTAATGCTTCTAAAATGAGCACACAGCACAAAAATCACCCATTAGTTTTCTTTAGTACCATTGAGAATCCTGGGGAGTGACATTAAAAACAAAAGACTTGGTTTAAGGATACTACTCACAACTGGCTACATTCCTACAAGAAGAAATGTACCCATCCCTGGTCCACAGCCAGAACTAGGGCCCAATAGCACAGCAAAGGGATCTAGGGAAAAAATATTTAAAAGACATATAAATGTCTTTAGAGCCCTGCTACACACAAGAAGTCTTCAGACTCTGAACATACAGATACATTCTTCACATTCATTCTTATCTGAAAGAACTGACCATTTCTAGATCTGGATCTGCAGGCCTAAACGTGATGATTACATCATTTGGAGGAACCTACGCAGCAGAAGATTAAACATCAGCAGGCTTACAAAGCCAAGCCTAAATTAGGAGAGCTTCTGAGTTCAACTGCAAACAGGAGAGGTGCTGCAGGGAAGCTTCCAATAGAATAATGCCTTTGCTCATTATGGAAATGTCTTTGCATAATCTCAACTTTCTTTGCACAGCTATGGAATGAATAAATAACCACAAAGAAGAGAAACTTGGCAAGCCTCAAACTCTCTCAAACAAAAGCCAGACAGTAATAAAAGCTTTGATCACATCCCTGTGCTGTACAAAGTCCTTCCTTCCTTCTCTGCTATGGTCAGTCCTGGAATACTTAGGCATGGAAATGGATGGCCACACAAGGCACTTTGCTGCACCTCCTTATCAAATCAGCCTCATCCTCCAGGTGCAAAACCATTTTCCCAACAAAATGCAGGGCTGTGGCAGCTGCCAGAGCCTGTGGCAGCACACATCATATGTTAGCCAGTCCCTGCACAGAGGCACCATTCCTGCACTGTCACCACATCAGCTCCCTGCCCTGCTGTGGGCACAGAGGGACATCCTTCCACCCCACAACCAGCTTCCATCTGCTTCTTCAGCCATTACCTTGCAACAAGTGCAGCTCTCTTCTCCTGATCAGAAAAACACTTTGAAGAAGCAATTAAAATTAACAGAGTTCAGAGCCTGCACATTAAAGCATTGGATAGAATGCAGCAGTCATGCAGGACAGGAGGGAGGGAGCTTTTTGTGTCTGTCCATCAGGTGCTGGTCCTGACCACAGCTCCCACATGATGGGAACCAGGAATTCTGTGCATGGCCATCAAATATGAATTACTGATTTACATGGTGCTAAGGCTGAGAGCACAGACAAGAGAGCCAGCAGCCACCTTGGGCCAGAACAGCTCCTCTACAGCTTGCTGGGCTGCAGCCTGGATTCCCAGGTCCTTGTATTGTGTACAAGGTGGTTTGGTGGCACTTTCATGAGCCTGCAGCAGATTAAATATGGGAAAGGTTGCTTGTTTCCATTGGGAAGCATCAGATACCAACTCTAACTTTTTATCATCGATAAAAGCACTGAGGCTGAGAGCATCAACACCTCAATTTCCTGCACAAGATGCATCCAGTCTATCCACCCTACTTTTACCTCCACCTCTGTGCATAAAGGAGAACAGCAGAGACACAGAACTGAAGCTCTCAGTTTTAAAACTACAAAACACACACTGCACTTCCAAAATTTCTGTAGCTACCACGCTTGGGACACCCACAGCCCATGAAGCTGTACACCCAAACCCAGCCCTACACACACCACCATCCCCAGGTTAGAAACCCACCCCACACACTGCTCAGCACTGCCTGATCAAGCCACACACAGCAAATCCCCACAATTATTTGCAGAAGATGGAGAACAAATAAATTAAAAAAAAAAACAAAAACAAGGAATTCTCTCTGCCTTTTATGGGGAGGGATGGATCCAGGTTAAGAAAACTCTGACCAGGCAGTGTCTGGGGAGCAGGCATTCCGCTGAACTGGTTAGGCAAGGGGCTGGGGAGAGAGGACGCTGGGCTCGCTCAGGGGCATGACAGGAAGGTATGTACAGGGGGAGGGGATGAGCTGCTCCATCCCTGGGGACAGCACTCCAGCTCCTGCCAGCACCGTCCCGGGCCTGGCCACACTGCTGGGGTGGTGGTGGTGGCAGAAGATTTACAAACTCTGCCAACCCCTCAAATAACACTTTTACTTTACAAGAGGCTCTTGCTGAAATCCTTAGCCCAAAGCAGCTTTGGGTCCAGACCAGCATCTCTTAGCATCAACAAGTTTGTAGGACTTTTGAGACACGGTAAGAGAAAGCAACTTTGCACCTGGTAGAGCAGGCTGACAGTACTAAGAAGGCTTCAGGACAATGCAGGGGTTATTGCACTGCCACACACCCACTCCTAGAGAGGGATCTCCAGACCTCTCCTCCCTGATGCTCCAGGGCATTTAACCAGTCAGACACAAATATAAAACTGCTGTAACATTACCTGATTTCTAGCACTGCAGGATACAGACTTTGCAATCAGTGTTCATCCTGAATGCAGGGAACCAGACATCACCCCACAGCTGCTGGCTACATCCTTGATCAGAGGACAGGCTGGGGATCACCTTCTCTGGTACACTCAATGAATGGCAGGAGGCCCACAAGGACACACATGCAACTCCCCTTCCTGGCCATCCGCAGCTCCGTCCCACACCAGGGCCATGGCACAGAGTAAGTGCTCTCCACACCCACAGGGATCACCGGCCCTTCGCTCCAGTTATGCAAAGAAGGCAGATCTTTGCTGGGGTTTCCCAGGCTGCCTGTGGTTCACACCAGGGGACAGGAAAGGCCACAGCTGACAGCCAGGACAGGCCACCCAGGACATTGTGAAAGAGCTTGTCACACAGCTGGGGAAGGTTGCTGACTCTAATGTTATACCAGAGCCAGAAACCTCTTCCTGCCCCCCTTCAGATCTCTTCATCCCAAGCTACTGCAGATCACCAGTTTCTCTTACCCCTTTCTTACACAGGCACAGATTATTTCTTCCTCAAAACAAGTGCATGAGAACTGCAAGGTCTCAGCAAAAGACAGGGCTACAGCCCAGACAAGAGGGATTTCTGTGTCACCCAACCTTCTCCCCAAAGAGCTGCATTTTCAAGGCAATGAACACAACTGATGGGTGTTCAACAGGGCAGGACTCGTGCTCATTTTCCAGCCCACTTGTGGGGCAGCTTTTTCAGGCTCTGCAGCTCCTTCCCCACTACTAGCTCTGTTGGGAACAAGCACTTGTACTCCCAAAAGTCAAATAATAAAAAAAAAATTAAAAATCACAGGTTCCACCAACACAACTCTTAGGCTCAAGGATGAGCATCTTTTAATACATTTCCTTTGCAAGTTTCACTTTTCAGACAAATTGCAAGAAGGGGCAAATCTTATTTTAAAAGCTGACTGGAAGTGCTTTAAAGTCCACACAAGGACAATTGCTTTAAATAAACCACTCTTAACTGCTCTGCACTGATTTAAGTCTCACATGGTGTTGCATTTTGGAGAAAACCTGGCCTTGCTCTTTTCCTAAGACAAATGTAATACTATAAAGCACTCTGCCTTGATCTCAGCACTCATCTCCCTGGGCCCCTCTGTTTCTGCTGCATTCCTTTGTGTTTATCTGCCCTCTTCAACCCTTTGCTGCAATCAGCTGCGTGCAGCACCTCGTGTCTGGGAGTGACATGGCTGAGGTTACAGGAGAGACAGGTGCAAGGGAAGCTCGTGCCCCGCAGCCATCCGAAGGAAAAGAGAAGCTGGAGGGGAAGAGAGTTGTAAGGTATTTCAGATTAAAGCAAACACCTTGCCCCAGGCTACACATTCTCTGCCAATGAAAGCTGCAGCCGCTGCGAGCCCCAGAAACAGCAAAGCAAACACAGACTTCTCTGCAAGGGGAGTTGTCACCTGTCAGGGATGTTTGCAAATTTATAGGGAGGTGGTGGTGGTGGTAAGGGGAGTAAAAAGAGCTTTCCTCATTTTAAAAGACAGGCTGTTTGCACAGGTTTGCAGTGCATATTTTGCTTTGTGAAGGCTTTTGTCCAGCATTCAACTGAGAGAAGGTGCTGTCTTCCACTAGAAGACAAACTGGAACATTTATTAATGTACATACATTAATGTACTCCGAGCTGCTGCCTTTACAGTAAGGGTGAGGATGGGATGGAATTTCCCCACTCCCACTTCAGCTTGTCACGTCAGTGAAAAACACTTCTGAAAAAGAAGTCACCCTGCAGCCTGGCCTCTCCAGAAATGCCTCCTGCAAGGCTGGGCTCAAACTCATCATCAGCAAGAAGTAATTGCATAGAAAAAGCTTCTTGTCCCCTTCCCAGGCAGCAGTGCTCAGAGAGAACAAGGGGAAGGGACTTTCCATTCATGTTTCACTGCACCACTGAGGCAGGGGGAGACTGAATAGGCCTTCAGTGAGCCCAGCAGCCACCACAGGGCTCTGCAGGCAGCCTGGAGGGACAGGAGATGGGAGGTGAGCTTGTGCTCAATGCCACAAATCCAGATTTCAGTATGGAAGGAGGAAAGTTACTGCTAATGACCTTTAAACTGTTAGGAATTGGTTTTTAGGAGGACATGGTTCAAACAGACCCTTATAGTCCACTTTGAAAAGCTGAAATCTCCTGTAAACATGGAGAATCTTTTGGACTATTGAGGAGATACCATTTCACTGGAGCTGTGCTCTAATAGTGGAAAAAGCCAAAATCTAGATGCTGATGGAAGGCCTGCACCCCAGCAAATGCTGAATCAAAAGATAACCAGACATGAGGTAGGTCACCTCTCCTTGTGCACTTGGATTAGTTCACCATATTATCCAGGCACATACCCAACCTCAAAGCAACTTTTTAACCCTTTGCAACCTTCCTGGAAAGGGAAGAGCACTGCAGCCTCCCCAGCAGTCACACCACTGACAGGCCAAACCTCCTGTCACCAGGGAGTGCAACCAGAGTGACCCAGGAGCTCCTTCCTTGCAGACACAATCCTCCAGGTCACAGACTACCAACACATCATCACTGGGCACATCAAAAATTGTGGTTGATTAGCCAGGGAATTAAACAGCATCAGCTTCTCAGGATGGAAACATCCTGAGAAACAAAATTTACAGATACCAACACAAATTTCAAACTACACTTTATCTTTACCCCAAAGTACACAAAACCCAGGAAGAACAGAAACAGGACATGAGCAGCTCAAACTCCAGAAATACCTCCTGCTCCAGCCTGCAAGAAAAGCACCTGGCTTCTTCAGAAGAGCTACTGCTAAGAAAGAGCCAGTCTGTTAGTGCCAAAGGCAATGAACCAGCAAGCACCAGTGCCTCATCTGCATTCCAGCCTTGAGCCATACCCCTGAGACACCCATGGCCAAGACTCATTACAAACACTCTCTAGTCTTAAGAAACTGGAGGGGAAAGGAACTCAACTACAGTCTAAAACAAGTTTTCATTCATATATGACCCTCAAGAGAAGAAATACTAGTGAAGAACCTCTGGCCTTGGTCAGCAAAATTCAGCCGTGCGCAGAATTATTTTAACCATGAGGTCAAACTAGCTCTAAGCAGGGAGAGTGCAGGGATGGTCGAGCAGCCTGTGCAAGAGGCTCCTCAGCTCTCCTGCCAGTTCAGCTGCCTCAGCCCTCTCTCCTGCCACTGCTGCTGCAGGAGAAGAGCAGGTGAGGAGCCAGCCAAGGTGGGAAGCTGGCCCTGGGGCAATGCAGCTGGAAGAGCTCCTGCAAAAACTTCCCTTCTGCCCCCAAAGGTTGAGGAAGTTCCTCATTACTCACCCACATTGGGTCATTCAGCTCGGTGTCCTGCACCCGGACACAATCCATGCTGATCTCAATTTTGTTTGTGGAGCCATCTTCTGATGGGCCATCAATGAAGTTTAAATCAATTGGCTGAACCGAGCATATTGGCCTGGAAAAACACAGTAATGGAGTTAAAGCTGGCCAAGTTCTGTTTTCCACCACCTTCCTCCCCGTCCCCTGTGCCCAGGACTTGGGCATTACCACGAGCCAGTCTCATGGCAAAGTCAGGAATTACTGAGGAGCAGCCCCCTCCTCACCACTGTACTACAGCAGCCCCAAACAGGACAGGGCCCTGAGGAACACTTCACTCGCTCTGAGGCAAGAGCAGAGGAGTCAAATCACTCAAAGACAGAGCTCATGGAGGATTTACAGCAGTGATTGTTTCAGTATCAGTCATGGCAAGTCAGGAATGGGAACAGAGTCAGCTTTCTTTCCACCAATGGACCTGACAGGGCAAACTCTGCGCCATCTTCACCTCCTCTCCCTCCCTGGCATCAGCAAGGGGCAAACACGCAGCCTGGACACAGAGTGACGAGCCCATTCCTGAGGGGAAACGCCAACCACGCTCACAGGAAGCAGCCAGCTCAGGCACCAGAGGCCTGGCAGACAATCAGTGCCACTGCTGACCCTGCACTTGGTGCCCACAGCTGGGTGCAGGCCCTCTGGGGAGCTCCAGAGCTGTCAGACACCACAGACTGACACATCCAACCAGCACAGCCATAGCTGATCAACACGTACAGGATTCCAAACTCCCCAGCATCAATCCCTGAGCAGCCTAATTACAGAGGCATCCTGCCCTAAAACACCTTCCATAGGTTCCACATAAGGGTTACTTACTGTTCCAGGAAGTCCCAGATGTGCTGGATCACCTCTGGGCTGAGGAATTCCCTGGGCTGAGAGCTTTGGGACATGGCTGACCGGTAGTAACTCTCCTTCCAGGAGAAAGGGCTCGGAGTTTCTACAAACCTTAAAAAACAAAGGCAAAAAAAAAAACAAAAATAAAAACAAAAAAAAAAAAAACAAACCAAAAGAAAAACACACAAAAAGACATGTTGAATTCATGTGTCCAGCTCAATGAAAACCCATAAATAGAAGCTATTGTGTGAAAAAGGAGACACGCTGAATGCCTGAGACATTCACAGCTGTACAACACACATTCCACACTGCTGCAGATGCTGCATTTAGATGGGAGAGAATTTGGCCACCCTTCCCAGTAAGTTAAATACCCATCAGAGTCCACTGGGATGTTGTGTCATTAAATCCCAGAGATTCTTAAAAAAAAAAAATAAAAAAAAAAAACAAACCAAAAATCCCAAACAAACCATTTTCCCTTTTCCCTCAAATACTCAATTTCCCATATGAAGCAGGTAGTCTTCGCAGTGGGTGAAGCAGCTAAGCAATGTGGGATTCCACTGTCCCAGGCTGTTTGCCTGTCTAAATGGCATGCCCTTGAATGATTTAGGTGACTTCTACACCCAGCCACTGCAGCTGAGGTCATGAACTAAGTATTGGATTGTAGTTTTGCTTGGTTTGGGTTTTTTTTTGGTTATTTTCCTCTTTTTTTTAATAATAATAATAAAATAATATTTTTGTTTTCTTTTCTAAAGAAATAAGTTAAATCACATCAGATTTTATCTGCTTGTCTACTGCCTTCTCACCTCCACCAATTTCTGAGCCAGACCAACTGATTTCCAGCAGATCTGCTAATTACCTTGGCCATTTTTATCCCCTTAAGCTCCCACAAGCCTCACAGAAATAGGTGGGCCCAAGAGGAGCAGTGACAGAGCTGGAGCACTCATGCCTTCCACAGCTGCACATTCTCATCCCACTGGCCAATTTCTAAATTCAAACACAGCAGCTTTTAGACCCATGTCAAAATACTTGACAGATGTAAAGGGGGTGGGAGGAATTTCTCCACTATATTTGCAGTTGACAAAAACTCTCAGTTCAGCTTCAGAGTATGAGGCAGGTGACCACCTTTCCTGCTACAGGGTTGGGGGTGTCCTGCAAAATTTCCATATGAAGAGTTTTTCAGCACAATGCAAGTGAACAACCACATTCTCTGCCAGGGGAATGGCCATGGCAGGAGCCAAGGTTACAACTGAATTCCAAAGAGACTTGAACTAATATTTGGTTTGGCACATATTGGTCCTGATTAACACAATGGTCTAAAATTGCATGGAAGACCCTAATTTATTAAGCTGCCAAAATTAAGAAAGAGTGTTTCAGAGGCAGGATCACACTATAGTGCTTATACTCCACTTTTCCTGAAGTATTTACTTCTGGCTGCTGTCATAGAGGTATCTAGCACTCTTTACTGAATTTTTATAGCCTCTTTCATTTTGAGGATGACTCTGGTCTCCAAAAAGCTGGGCTTTCCTCACCTCTGCTGTCCACAGAACTCCATGCTCTTAAAAAAGAGCACATTGTTATTCTAAGCTAAAGGAAATAAAAGTGGCTTAAAAGCCCCCTGGAGCCAGTGCTGGGCATGCCTCAAAATAGGTGAAAGCATCACTTCAGTCCCTCATCCTTTTTGTGATTAGGGAAAAAACTTCCAGCATAATTTAAAAGTTCAGAAACAGCCAGAAACAAAAATGAAAGGCAGAAATGCATGGGTAATAGCTCTGCCTCACAGATGGGAGCACATGCTCACACTTCATGTGAAAAAATAATCACAAATCCTCTGAGAACAGCAGTTATCCCACAAAGAACCCAAAATTGCTCCTTTCAGCCTTTCAGTCAGGTAAGGCACTTTCAAGAATGCCACATTGAAACCCAGAAGAACAGCTCTGGCCTAAAGCCTGTCATATAAACTGCAGATCAATGCCACCACAAGCCTTGGAGGAGCACAGTGGGAAGCCCTGCAACCTCCTCTGCTGTACACCCAGACAGACCACAGGCATTGCTCAACACCCTGCACCCAGTCCTGACCACCAGGAATGGGCAGAGAAACCCCACAATGGGTTCTCTCAAACCATCAAAGTGCTCATTTCTAACAATTATTTCCCGCTTATAACAACTGCTTTTGACTTGTACACTAAAAATCACATTTCATTACTACACAGACAGGAACTGACATTAATGAAAAAAAGAGTTATACCAAACCAGACCTCTCTCAGAGACCTTTCCTTCAAAAAACCTCAGTGCAACAAGGTTCCTGCATGCCTCAGCACGCCCCAGCTTTGGGCAAAGTTCTGTCTCAAAGTGTCGCAGTTCACCCTGCCTGCTCTGCTCCTGGGGATGCTGTTCAGATGCAATTCCACAAACCTGCCCCAACCAAGCAGTGCAGGAGATACCAGCTGCACAAACAGATACAGCCAGGTTTGTTCCTCTACACCTTTGCAGCTAACAGAGCTGTTGGAAAGCACTGCTCCACCTAAGGACACAGCTGGTGCATCCCTCTGCTAAACACAACTCTGAATTTCTCTAGAGAGGGGCACTTTCCAGCTACAGCATCTTTATCCCTGTAGCCAGACAAGCTCCTAGCTTAGTGATTCTAGGAAAAGCATTGCCAGATTTTACCTGATGACCAAAAAGGCACATTTCCCTATACAAAGCCCAAGGAATCTACTGCTTAATGTTTTCACAGAGACTCCTTCAACACCTTTACCACCTGTACAGCTCTATTTCCAAAGAAGGCGGCAAGATCAGGCAGTCAGCCTTGGCAAGGCAGCTGTGACAAGGCCATAGCATTACAGTAAGCTCAGCTTGGTTTCAGATGGGAAAGAGCATCTAAAAGGCAAGAAAACCAACCTCAGCACAAAGCTGCATGCAAGATAAACTATACCCTACCCTGTGGTCTCAACAAAATCCAAACCTAGAGCTATTTTCCTTAACTAACAGCCTTCAACAAAGAGAAGCTTCATTCTACCAAACACATACTTAAGTGTCAGAATTTCCACTGAAAAATAACAGCTAAAGTCTATATAAAATCTGTGCATAAATTTCACTACCTTAGTTAATTGTCTTTTCCCACATCAGCAAATGCTCTACTTTCAGCAAAATAACTGTTGAGTGCCTAAATTTAAATATAAGATTGCATTGCTTAAATTGCTTCTATGAACCAGATGCTTTTTTTTTATTAACAAGCATTAAACAACATCCCTTTTACCTACATCTGATCATCCCAAAGGCCATCACAGGAAATAGCACTACTGAACACAACCTCTTATACCAAAATACTGACTAGAACAGAACAAGGCATAGCAGTAAATCTTGTCTAGGTTGTCTCTGTTCAAAGTCTGCAAGGTCCCCACACCAACTGCTGAACAATCTGGCAGGATGCTTTTCACAAACAGAAAGCACTAACTGCACCAGGAACTACAGGGGGATTTACAGCCCCCATCAAACTGTAAGCTGAATAGGACATTGCATCCACAAGCCCCTCCTTTAAAAACCACCAGGGGATTATTAATAGCAAGTTAAGCCTTCTCCCAGAAGCAGCACCTCACCAAGAGCAGCAGTGTTCCCTCGTGCAGTGCTGGCACACTGAGCTGGAGGATCCCAGGACAGGCTTCAGGCAGCCGTGCCCTCCCACTGAGCTCCCATTTATCTGCTGAAACAGGAGCAGCCCAGAGCCCAGGTGAAAGCACTTCTCCAAATTCACTAGGTGGGCTGGAGCCCCAGGCACAGTGATTATTGTGCTGCCTCCTGAGCGAGCACTGCCCCAGCAGAGCTGTGTTACAGCCCCTGAGTGGGGATGTGCCCCAGCTGATCCCCCTTGCCACCCCACTGATGAGTGACATCTCTGAAAACATGGCAATGACAGCAACACGCACCTGTAGCTGTGCCCACACAGCACTCCATTTCAGAATTTACAGAAAAAATCCCAAACCAAAACCAACTCACCCTTCCAAAAAAGGAAGAGCACAGTATTTGTTTCTCATAAGCTGTGGCCACACTGCTGTTGCCTTTCCCTGGAGGTGAGTGTCCCATCATGGGAGGAAACAAAGACCTGACGGCTTGGCCAAGCATGACATAAAAGTGGAGGTGAAGTGGAGAGAAAACAAGCCCATTTCTGCTCCCACTGCTCAGTCTAAGCAGATCCTTACATTCTTCACCACATTACCCCCTTTCCTACCTTCATATTAAGGACATTAAAGATAAAGCAAACAAGCCACTCACCACCCCAGGAAACAATGACAGAAAGCCATTAAACTCAACTATTGCAACACAGCAACACTTCTCACCCCAAATACCACCTTCCACTGCAAGCAATCTTTCTTAGAAAGGGCTTAAACCAAAACACCCAGGTTTGACTTACCACTGGGGAAAAGCCACGAGCTCCCGAGGAGAGCAAGACCCAGGCTTGAGACTGAGCATGCACAGCCCAGCCTCTCCTCTTGGTTTTGAACCTTAAAGGCAGATGGCACCTGCTTGCACTGATAGGGGTCAGATCTGACACAGGGTGCACCGCTGGCACAAGTGTGAGTCCAGCAACCTCCTTCCAAAAATAAAGGCTGTCGCAACCAAGAGGTAGCTGGTTTCCTTTGTGTTTTCATCGAAAACGGGCTTGGTGCTTCAACACTCTGAACTACTCTGGGGTGATATCATGGTTTGTGAGGAAGCCAGAAATGAATAAGGTATCTCAGTGAAGCTGCTGTGTTGGGTTTTAAGAGGTCCAAGTACCTCCATTTCTCCATAACTTCCCTCAAAAGCTGGAGCTCTGGTTTGGTTTGTGTTTCTCCAGCAGTGTGCAAGTTCTCAGAAACTATCAGTATGGTTTATGGGTGCAGAGCTTTGTGGCTTGATGTTGTTGTAAAGCCACGCTGTAAAATTTTGTAAAATAAAATCTTTCACAGCAGGGAAGAGTAAAATTATTTGGAGCTTTCTTTCTGTTTGTTCCCAAACTACAGTGTTGTTTTCTGCTTCTCCCTATGAGATGTCTATCAATGATGTACAATTTTCTATAATTGGCCTGTAGTTCTCAGTCAGTGGACATGCAGATGGAACCAGCGAAGTCTTTGTCTGTGAGCTACAAATTTTTCTCTTTTTTCACAAGTTACAGTCGCCTAAGGAATAAACTAGTGGAATACTCAGGAAACCTTGATGCAGAGAGAAGAACATCTGTTCTTATGAAGACAGCACTTCCACATTATACAAATGTACCCAACAAATGATTAATAAAGTCTAAATAATGATATCGAATGTGTCTCATTTTATTCATGTGCTCTACAAAGGAAGAGAGTATGATTACTCCCATATTACCTGTAAGAAAATGAAGACACCGGTAGGTTATAGAATTACTCACCATTAGTCAGCAAGCCATAAATACAACCTTGGTCACCCAAGTCACAATGTGGTGCTTGCTCTAAAAGGAACTAGTGATTTTGGGTGTTTACATAGAGAAATTCAGAAAGGCCTTAATTTCTTCTGGTACAGTATACACTGTACCTCCTGCACTAAGAAACTCCCAAACTTCATTTATCTTCAGACACCAAAATGCTGATGCCCAGGAATGAAAATCAAGGGGCTGCAGAAATGCTTTGACCAGCTTTAAGACACACACAGAGTTCAGGGTAGAATGAGAATTCCAATCCAGACTAAAACCTAATCTTTCTTCCTGAATTTATACAGCAATCAACCCCCTAATCCCTTCATTTGTGTACACATTAATACATTAGCCCTCAGCCACCACAGGGTATGAGCTGGATAGAGATTTAAGTCACAGAGGAGTCAGCAGCTTCAGCTCCAGCAATCCCAATCCACATGCTCGTCCCTGCCTTCTCCAGTTACACCTTGAAGTGCATCAAAAGCAGTGGTAAACGATTTAAAGTTCATGAGCATTATGCCTAAATGCCTGAATCTTGGAGTCAGTTGTATTTTTAGTTTTTGCGTGGGGAGGGGGCTCCTGTTCAGATCACGCCGTTAAAACTGTAGGAACTTGGCAGCCCTCGTCCTGCTGGAATTCCCCCTGCATTGCATTGTAACGCTGCAGTGATTTGTAGCCATCGGTACCTAATGAAGCTCACAGCTGTGCAAGAGGAGAAGGATGCTGGGTCTGGCAGCACGGGACAGGCGTGCGCCTGGCAGGCGATGTCATCTGGAATTCCCCAGAGCGCTCTTGTCCCCCTGCCTGGAGCAGCCACCCTCAGCCAGCCGAGCACACCCTGGAAGCACCCCCTTGTAACCCTTTCCCAAAGGCTGGAGGCCTTTGGAAATCAAACAGGTTCGATGCTACCCCCTAAACAGATGGGCAGAATGAAAGCCAAATGGGAGACAGGCAGAATCTTCCCCTCGGAGAAGATTGCAGTTGAATTTCATCTGCCTCTACTGCACCTTTTTCTGTGTCTACTTCATTAACAAGCAGCCTCTCTTCCCAGCATGAATTGCACTGTAGAATGCATTTTCCTGCTTCTTTCTTTGCCTGATGCCATATTCCAAGGTCATAACTCACACAAGCCCAAAAGAGACTGACTCCCATCCTGGCAGAGGCAGGTTGTGCTGAACTGAGCTCACAAGCCGTTATTCTCCTTTCGATTTTAAGCCAAGCTTTCAGGTTTAGCATTTTAAAATTTAGACTTCCAGCAAGTTCTTTAAACCTTCAGATTGCCTTTGCACATAATGCTGCTCCTGTGTGTCAGTCCTAAAAAATAACTCCAAGAGAATACTGACACATGCATGGGCTAGAAAGGACAAATGTAAGGAATAGCAAATGCCAACACAGGATTCTTTTGAGACAGAATAGAACTTTCTCCTATGGTTCAGTTTTTTCCCCAGTTCCCACATTTCACTGATCTGATCTCTCTCAAAAAAATGCAGACAGCAGCACAGGTTATGGGGAGGGGCAGCAGGGATATGCATTAGAAAATGAAAGAAGCTGACTGCCAGAAGGGTGAACCCTGATCTCAGACGTGGCCAACAGCCAAGGAGATGTAGGGAACACATGAAGGAACAGGGAGTGGCAGCAGCAAAGGCTCTGTGACACTGCTGGTGTCCTACAGCATCTGTCAAGGACGCACCAGGCAGGACTGTTAGCTTCTCCTGTTCTCCAGGCAAAGGGTGCTTGCCCTGCACACCCTGTTTCAACTGTGAGCTGCATGGTATTGGGGGGAAATAAAGGAGCCCTGTCTCACAGGAATGCTGAGTGTTCTGCTAGGGTCTACTCTAACAGTGCCTCCTGATCTCTCTGTGACTTAGGTTTGTCTTTTGAAGGCATATGTGTGTGAGACGAATGGAAAGCGGTAGGAAGGGATGGTTCAGCTTCCTGGTTGCTCTTGACTCAAGTCTTCAGTGCACAGGCAACACTGACCTAATCAAGAAAGTGAAACTGCCTGTACAAAGTAATCCTCCCAATTCACCATGCTGCAAAACACAAGGGGGATTTTTCTCCTTTCATCATCTCCTTTCATCTTGAGTAAGACTGCCTGCAGTGAAGGCAACATTTGCACCTTTGTGGCAGCCCCTGAAAGCAGCCCTGTGTCCCACACGAGTGCCCTGGTCCAGTGCCGGCTGCAGAGCCCCTCTGGGAGGAACAGACTGCCCCTGCATTCCCACCGGGGTTCCCAGAATGAGCCCTGCAGGGCCTGCAAACGCCTGGGAGTGGCTTCCTGAAGCTGAGCAATTTCAGAACCTCCACAGCGCAGGAACCCACTGCATTTCCTATCAACAGCTCATCTAATCAGCTAACTACATATCATCATTGTCAGCCTGACAACAGGGACCACTTTTGCATAACAGAGATTTCGTCCTCAGGGCTTCAGGCAGCTCAGCACTCCACCAGCATTTGAGACTCTCTCCCATAACTGTAAACCCTATTATTTTTTTTTTTTTTCCTTCAGGATTTCCTTCAGCATCTTGTGAACTTTCCCAGACATCTCTTACCTCCCACTCAACTTTTGACACCCCCTTCTTATCCATCCTCAGAAGCTCAGCCATGGACATCCCCTCCTTTCTGCTCAGCCCTGACACCCACTCCCTTTCTCAGCCCTGGCCACAGCAATTCCCCCACCTGCCCACTGCAATTGGGGCTTTCTAGTCGGGGGTACAAATTCTTCATAACCCACAGAAGACCACCTGTGTGGAGAAGCCCAGGGTTAGAATGCAAACCTGCAGCTCGGGACACCCAAGCTCAACCCCCAGCCCCTGGGTGACCTGTCCAGCTTTGTTCTTCCATTCCTAAGGTATAATCCCCAAACTGGTAAAGCACATAGAGACTTGCTAACAATTAGTGCATCTCCAGGGAAACAAGACTTTCCAAATTTAGATAATAAAATAAAATGTAAATAATCAATTTTAAGAAAGCCTTGAACCCGAAACCAATTAAAAGCATTTGCATTATTTTGTAACTCACTTTTCCAGTCAATCCCTTTCCCAAACCTATTGTAGTGGTGGTGAGAAGCAGTGCCCATCTGGAGAAGGAAGAGTCAGAGCTGCTGGACAGAGATGAGATCTTTTACTGCAGTAAGTGAGAAAGTCTTCTAAAAAGCAGCACAAGTGGGAAATCCAGGCCCAGCCCTCAAAATTCTGCGGTATTTTTGGTCCAAGTCCAAAAATAAGTGTTGTAAGAAAAATTTTACAGGCAAACTGTCTAGAAGCCACAAAACATTTGCAAGTCCCTTTAAAAAATAATAAATCTCTTTGGTCTGAGTACTAGATATTATCTGCTCTCGTTCAAATACCCAGCTGAGAACATGTATTTGGGTCTAACTTTGGAAGTTGATACAGGACTTTTGTAGCCAGGCAGCCCTGGTAGTTTCACAGTAGGATGAATGCAGTGGTGCATCCTCCCCTCAGGAGAGGAGAGGACGAGCACAGCTCTCTGCTGAGGCATCTCCTGATGGGTCAGTGCTGCCTCCAGCCCTGCTGCCACATGCCAACCTCTGCTGTCCAGATGCAGCTGCAGCTGAAGACAACAAAGACCATTTTTTGTCTCTCTGGGGTCAGTGCCTAACCCAAAATCACTCCATGGCCCACTCATCCACCATCAATAACCTGCAGCAGGTGCCTGGGGGCATGTGGGGCAGTAGGAACTCAGACACCTCTGCTGTTGAATTCTGCTGCACAGAAAGATGGGGAGACCCCTCATCTTTCCTGGAGGAGCAGTGTTAAGTGCCCAAAGCAGCCTAAACCACTGAACCATATCATTTCAGATGCTCAGATCTCTGTAGCACCAGGGAATTTTAAAAGAAATAAAGCAACAGACACAGAAATAAAAAAAAGGGTAAGGTCATTTTCAGGAGGTGTCAGTCATGAGAAAAATACAGCTATGACAGGTCTTCAGCACTGCACTTCTCTAGTGATTTTAGATATTTAATGAGGAAAATTGCAAAGTTCTGGAGAGGCAATGGCAAGAAGTCTCATCTTCCTGAGGCTTGCAAAATCAAATTCCCCTCTTTTGAGATTTGGTCATTAGTATTTTTCCTGCTATCGCAGCATTTACCCAGTAAAAATATTTACCTGATTTCATTGCTAGTTTTTACAAGGAGCTTGCAGCATTTCCTACAGAAATGGGACTTTCTTAATAATTGTCTGCCAAACTTTTGCAGTGTTGAGTCCAACCAGCATCTGTAAGTTTTCACTGGTCTACCTCCATCACACCAATACAGAGACCACAACACAGAATGAAAAAATGCTTTATTTATTTATTTATTTATTTAATTGTTTGTTTGCTTGCCTGAGAGAAACCCCTGGATGAGGGGTTCATCACAAGTATGGCTGGGCCCACAAACCAGGGCCCTTCAAGGGAGATCTCTGTGAGTTCCTGGCTGCCCTGCTGGGTAACACAGGTGGAGACTCTGTGGTGCAAAGAGCAGAAGGCTGTGGCCCTGATGGCTCATGATGGGGTTGTAACATGCTCTGAGCTCTGTTCAGAGTCTGGCATGTTTGCCTACAGCCTCTTCCCTGCTTGCACCATATCACTATCAGCAGTATTAAGGGCACGTGGTCCCAAGGACAGTAACACACTCTGCCAAGAGTGGAGCTTCTTTTAAACTTGCTGAGATTTGAACTTTTTTGACGTGTCAAGGAGTCAGATCATGCCTCTGCCAGGGTTGCCCAGCAGCTCCTGGGTTTTTTGGCCAAGTGCTTGGTGTGCTGCAGCTGCAGCCTCCAGGAAGGCTCTGGGCACCCCTGCATGCTGAGCAGCAGGTGCTGAGCTGCTGCTGGCCCAGTGCACACAGGACAGGCATTTCCCAAATGTGGCCACTGTGAGGAGGCAGCAGGGAAAGGACATCCCACGTGGGCTACCTCAGGATGGTTCCTCCACCAAGAGGAAGCAATGTAAGAGAAATCAAGCAGCCCATGCTGATTTTCAGGCCTGGGAAACTATGCATTGCAGGGCATTTAGTCATATAAATACAGTGAGACAAGAGAGGGACAGACAGGGAGCACGAAATACATGCTTCTTTTTTAGAACAGGAGGCTTCTCACACTGACTACTGCAAAAGGCTTGTGAAATTTTATGTTGAGCCAGGTAAGACACTTGGCTCCCTAAGGTACCTGCTCTTAAAAAAACTGCTTCTATCTTTAGTTACACAAACTCCTTATGAACTGCTCAGGGGACTTATAAGTCCTTCTCACAAGCTTTCTCTCACCGGCTGAATTTTTAAAAAATATCAGAAATCATCATGATAATACAGAAAGTCCCTAGAACTCTTTAGAAGCAGGAAACTGTAAACAGCAACATCCTGAGTTTCAGTAAATAATTAAAATGCAAAACAGAAACACCAGCAAAGCAGATGTTAGGTGCAGATTCCTGTAATATGAATTTCGTTGAAGCTCCCCAAACTTGTTACCCCTCCAGCCAGCCTGTGAAATCTGGTGTATTTTGGATACTAAGCATTAACTCCCACTCCTCACCCTTGCCACCAGTGGTACTCCTACAGGAAAAGGAGCTCTTCTGCTAAATACCATGTGGGCTGCATTTTTCAGCGTGTAGCAACTCTGTGGCAGGGCAGCTATTCCTAAGCCCAAGGGCAGAGAATTCTCCTCTCAAAAATAAGAGCACTTACAGAAACCTTCCTGTGTGTCACAAAATAGCTCCAAGACAGGGCAGATGAAGGACAAAGACTTAAGAGCAGATTACAGTCCTGGAAGACAGGAACAAATGAACTGTTTGTCAGGAACCCTGCTGGTGTAAGGCAATGCTACCTGGAGCACTCACGGCATCTCTGCTTTTGTAACTGTGCCGGGTGCTGAGAAATTACAGGGTTGACTCCCTATAATTTTATCAATACATTGCCACACCTAATGTGATTTATGATTTTTGCTTGTGATAATCTTAAAGCTGTAGCTGCTTCAGTGCTATGAATGCATAGAGCATCACCCTTTTCATCAAAAACAGGAATGATGTTTCCAGCCTATTTTACGAAGAAAATTCACAAATATGAACAACAAAACTTGGAAGGCTGTGTAAAGAAATTTTGTTGTTTTACGTGGAGAGTTTCAACCCTGCAATATTTGACCACCTAATGGCCATGTTAACTCTCAAAGCCAGCTGAACTACAGTTTCCCACTTGTTGCCACCACCTCATATACCCCACTGACAGCAATTCCAGCCATCCCACTGATATTTCCCCCCAGCTCCTGCTCCCCAGACACTGTTGGCAATACAAGCTGAGCCACTGCTGTTTGCAACATCCATCTCACCAGCACAATTCAAGCTTCTCTCCATGCATTTGTTCAGCCTGCAGTGACTTTTGTGCCTATCAACATTACTAAACCACACAGGCACTGAACCTCCCAGGGCAAGGTTTTGTAAGCAGGCTTATTTTTATGTTGCAAAGAACCTGCTGGAGCCCTGATCACTTACTGCAGGGTTTCCCCCTTCTCACTTGGGGAGTTGGCTGTTCTCTTTATAGCTCCATGCACTAACTGAATTCCCCTTGCTTGTGTGTACTGGTATTTATCACATCAGACCACCTGTGGCATTTAAACACCTGATTGGAAATGACTCAGCAGCAAAATCCTGTGGGGAGGTGATTTGCTACACAGGAGTGATTGTAAACAGGCACCAAAAACTCCCAAGCAGGGCCCAGGAACAGATACAGATGTTTTCATGACGCTGTCTGAGCTGATGTTATCTATTACCAGCAGAGCTAGTCAAACCTCAGAAATCTATTACAGCAAAACATTTTCCTTCTGATTATTTCAGTGTCGATCATGGGCTACAAAATTTTAAGGTAAAAAGAAGTCAAAATTTGTATGGCAGAATAACCACTGGCTCTCACCACCATGTCCACGTTCCCAGGAAGGTTTTCACGTAAGTGCCAAACTAGCTTAGAGCCAGGCACCAAACTGAAAGCCAAGTTTCCTTGATTTCTTCTTCATCCAAGCCCCTCCTTCCTCCCCCAGACATTATTACTGCTATTGAAATGTTTTATGCACAAGGCTTCAATACTCTTTTGGACACGTGTTGAACTGCAGAGGGTTTTATTTTTCCCCAAATTGTATCTGAGCCTTTTTGCTTTGTAACAGAGCAGAAATCCTGGTGTTTGTTGAGCGGAACTTTTGCAAATTAGCTTGTAGCAGAAGGTACAATGTCAATCATCATGGAATTATAACATTCACCATGAACATTCCAAACACCTCTGAACAGATGAACTATTAAGAACTTGCTTCTTTAATTTCTTCAGGATTTTTTAAATTTGGGCAAGGCACTATAAATCAGGCATTATCTCCTCACAGTACAAAGGACCCTGTGAAAGATTTCACATATTCTCCTTGCAGTCCTTTGGGATGTGAGAAAAAAAAAAAATGCTTGGTTTGGTTCCACTTTAATCCTTTAAGCAGCACTAAAAGGACCTCCAAGCAGACAGGTATTTTCTTGAGAAGCCTCCACAGTTTTGAAGAAGAAAAAGTGCTGTCCTTGTCAGTGACTGTGGAGTAAGGAGGGTGCAGCAGAGACAGAATGGAAGAGGGGCAGCAGGGATAAGCAGACTTTGGGCCTGCCAGGAAGAGAGAACTGAAGAGGGTTTAATGTGCAAATCTTGAGTGCTGTTTTGCAAAGATTCTATATTTTAAACCCATTCTTCTGATAAGATTGCAGTGCAAGAACAGGACAGTGACCAAAGAACAAACCTCACATATGAGATAAATACTCTCACCTCCTCACCATGAGCAGCACACACGCCTGATGGGGTGCTGGAGGCACCTGAGATGTCCCATGCTGGCATCCACTGCAGAGCTGCTCAGGAAAGCCCTCCTGCCAAGGAGGCCACTCTGCAAAAGTTATATGGCACATGGGATGCTGTCCTCTCATGTGCATCTGCCTCCAGCTGTGGTCCTTCCCCCATGGAATTTCGACCAGTGGTGGCAGCCATAGCTGTGAGTGTTACCACAGGAGAGCTCACAAAGGCCAGAAACAAAAGCACCTTCTCACCTCTCCTTCCTGCATCCAGCCAGTTCTGCTCCTTCAGGGGTCACCAGCTGCCCTGAGCACACCACAAGCTGCTCACAACAATTTCTGGGCCCTCTCTGAGTCTCTGGAAAGTACCTGCACTATCACTGGCTGTTTCTGCAAACAGATCTATACCCAGTCATGCATCTTTCTTTACTTGACTTCAGGTCTTTCTGCCAACACAGCAAATTTGGGCTCCCGTTGCATAGGTGAAGGCAACTGAAATTTGTCCACTCTGTCATAGCAGGAGTTCAGCTATTCCTCAGCAAAGCATAGCATGAGGAAAGGGAAAAATGTGCAGCTGCCCAAATGCAGGGATTCTGCAGAGCCTGCACGTGGGATGAGATGCTCCTGTGGGACACGACCCTGTGACAACTTGAGCAAATCTCTGTCACAACGTCACCCAGCTGATACCTGAGTGAAAGGATGACTCCAGCATTGATTCACAGCCATGAGGGGCACAGCACTCTGCTGCCAGCACTGCAGGTTTTGCCTGGGTCTGTCCCCTCCCAGCCCAAGGGACAGAAGCCTGCAGTGTCACTGGTGCCTGTGGGCAGTGATGAGCACGGGGTGCAGTGAGTTTCCACCTCTGTGCTGTGTTACAGCATTGACCTTGGCCAGACTCCTGTCTGATCATTGCAGTCTGCTCACCAGCCCTGTTTGATATGTGTGGGAACCACTGAGGGAAGGTCAAGTGTCACATGCAGTGCTCCTGATGAAAGATCTCTTTGAACCCTGGAGCTCTGGCTGCCTGGAACTGTGCCCTGCTCACCAAAATCCATCCAGATATAGCACCCAATAGATGATGTTTCCATGGCCCAAACACTCCTCTCCATTCCAACTAATTTCTAATACCCCCCCTGAAGTAATTTCTTACAGTTTTCCTCATTGGTTTCTAAAAATAGAGTTTTTTTTCCCTACATACCTGCTGGGGGGGTTTGTTTGATTTTTTGGTTTCAGCAACTTCCTCAAAACCCAGGACCATGTCTGAGAAATCAGGTTTCCAGCACAGATGCTGCAGAGAGCAGTGGTTTTCAGGGCTGTTCCTCTGTCATTAGTGAGAATTGGGAGGTTGGACTGTATCACATTGTGCTGAGAATACAAAGTGAGAAATGAAAGGAGATAGAGCAGCTTGTGTGAGAGCCCTTTCATTCAGAAGGGAAGAGTGAGGCATGGTGAACACCTTCAACACAGCAATGATGTGAAATCCTGAGGCCACCAATTAGCCTGGGCATGGGGAGAGGGAGGGGCAGAGCAGGCAGGACTTCAGTGCAGTGCACCAGCAGGTGTATTCCCAACAGCCCCCACAGCAGAGGGCTCCTGGGTAAAGCACAGCCTAATGACCATTATTTCCAAGAACACAAGTAACTTATCTGTAAACATCATTCCCCCAACCAGGCATTAGCTGGAAAAAAAGCAGCTTTGGGGAGAGATACTAATTACACAGCTCTCAACAGCTGGACTTTGATCATAATTACAGTGCCTTTTTCATCTTACATTAGTGGCTTTCAGCTGCAGCTAGGTGGGCACTTCTTGGAAGGTGGAAATCCCGCCTGTTTCAGATAGCCTGCTCTTTTTATGACTCAGAGCTGACCTGGGTTTTGTGCAGCACAGGATGAGCTCCCACGGTGCCATCCAAGGCAGCAATTCATGGGGTCAGTGGCCTGGCCCTTCAGTGCAGGTGCTTCTGTCATTACAGCAGCACCTCCCAAGTCCCAGAGCCAGGGCGCTGAGTGTGCATATTCCTGATTTCAAGGATTTCCCTTTACAAGGAAAGTAGAAGGAGAAAGAGTTCGAGGTCTGCTGAATTTTAGCATCCCTCAGCTCTTTCCGTTTAAGAAGAAGAAAGATGGGCAGACTCAGGATACACCTGTCCAAACAACCTCACTGCAGTCACAACCTACATTTGCATCCTTCACTTCTGCAAAAGGATGTACATCCCCTTCTCAGCACCCACTGCTCCTTTGCCCCTCTGCCAGCTGGGCTGCAGCTCCAGCACTGATCTCCAGCACTCAGCAATGAGTGGGGCTGTGAAGGAGGAGGCTGTGACCCAGCTGATTCCCTATGATTCTTTGTGATGCTTTGCTTTGATACCCACATTTTTAATAGCCTCAGTGAGGGAGCTGGGCTGTTGAGGCAGAGGCTGAAGTGGCTTAAACAATCACACACAGCACAGAGTCTGGGCACTCAGCTGTTTTTCCTCATCTGGGGCACTGAATTACTGTGTTCTATGGATATATAATTTCACAGTGGCATGTGAAATGGCAGGCATAAGGCACATGAGCATTATAGAGGCACATTAACTAATGCTCCTCACTGTGCTCTGCGTTCACCTCTTGACAGAGGAAATGTTTTAGCTGGCTCCCACGTGTCCTCCTGCTGCACACCCCCAAACTGAAGAGGTAAGTAGATGAAGCAACAGCAGAGGGTAAATCAAAGCCACAAATCTTAAGAGTTAACTGGGATTTATAACTTATTCCACCTCCATGCTGAGCTATAGGGATATCTGTGTGGCATGCATCCCTCTCAGCAGTTTAACAGAGTTTAAAACACTTTTCACTATTGGTTTTTTGCCAGCATACCTCAATGTTATCAGTTTGCTGGTTAGATAATTACTAGATGTAATTTTAAAGTTGCAAAGAAGCACGCTGGTATTAGCTAAATGAAGTATTTTGGCCACATCAAAGCAGAAGTGTTTGAAACTGTGTAAAATAAATGCAATTCTGAAACTATTGAATGTTAAAGCAGTCAGAGAAATGTCACATAACACATTATGAATGTGCAACCAATGGAGCTTAAAGATTAAGACCCTCTATGTCTCAGACTGAGAAAAATATCTTTGGGATCAGCTTTGAGCTGATTTTGACCTGTGGCAGAGCACAGTCACTAACAATTGAACAAATGCCACTCTTGGCTCATGTAAACAGACATGCCTAACAGCTGGGAGATGTTGTTACTCTAAGCTGTATCTCAGACAGGTTTTATGACTGAGGGGTGTCACAAATTCTGTTTGTCCTGAGGCTTCCCACACTGCAGTGGTCACTTAAAAACTCATCATGCTGCTCAGGCATGTGGTGAGGAGCAGCATTTCTACTGTAAGGCCTGACTTGATGGGTGAGGTAGATTTGTAGGGATTGAAAGGCTTATTAAAAAAGTTCCACCAAATACAGCCAGTGGATTCTTTTCTCTTTAATTCATGCTCCAGCTGAATTTTTTGCCTGAGCCACAGCACCAATTTTCAGAACCTGTTATTTGGCATGAGGTGGGATACAAACTGGCAGGAGCTGATGGGCTGGGAAGCTGTCCCAGAGCTCAGGTACACTTCCCAGTGCATCTTCTTGCTTTTTTCCTTTTTCTTCATTTTCACTTTTGGAATTTGCCTGGCTGGGGCTTCCAGCCATGGAAACATTAATGTGCTAAGGACTCCATAGCTGCCCGCCCAAACCCACCTTGCAGGGTGGGCACTGCTCTGGTGCTGCTTTCTTGTGACTCCCACACTTTCTGCTGGCCACAGGCACATCCCCGCCGGGCTCAGCAGGGCTGGGTGGATTTGCAGGAGGCCAGAGCGTGGCTGCATGTGCCTGGCCAGCCCTGGGCTGCTGTTGTGGAAGGTCTCCCTGGGGAATCCAATACCCTCGGCTTCATTCCACCTTCCTGTGCCCGGCAGCGCGGCCAAGGACCGTGCGCTATTTCCCAGCCTCTCTCCTTTCCCTCTGCTGGCCCCAAACGCGGCCCCTCCTCGCTGCCAGGTCTCCACTCTCCTCCCCAGGACCTTCACACAGCAGTGCCACCAAACACCCGGTTGGGGGGGGGATAAAAGCCCCCACAAACCTTGCAACAAAGCACAACAGTGAGGAAACAACCCAGGGATCATCACCAAGCTGCCTGCAATGCCACGGGCTGGGTGATGGTGGCCAAGCCCTTTCTCCACCACAGAGCTCTGCAGCAGGGCAGCCTTCCCCAGCACGCTGTGGAGGATGCAGAGTTAATAGTTAACTCTTCCAGGGATTAATGCCCCCGTGAGACACCAGCCAGGCTTTTACAAAACACAGACAGAAACCAGTCTTATAAAGGAGCTCAACAAGTGACTGTGCCCAGAGGATTTCACCTCTCCAAACTTTACGACTGGAAAAATACCATCTACATGTCATTTGCATGCTTAAATATAGTATCTTCTATTGGGAGAAACAAACAAACCGACAATGTGATACTGTGACACCTCGTGTGGACATGCTCTTTTATCTGCTGGAAAGTTATAAAACTCGGCGTAACAACAAAGCTAAAATAAGAGTGGTTGTCAAGCTCTGATGCAGGCTGTTAGACAGAAGGAAAAAATATTCCTGGAAAATTGCTCTCTCTTAGAAGGCAGTTTTTTCCTTCTCTGAATCTTTTAAATTAATTATTTATCCTTTAAATTCCAAAATCTCAGGGCTCAATAGGTCAGCTTGAGTTATTCCCAGAAGTTTTTTTCACTTAAAGAAACAAACAAACACACAACAGAAACCTAAAGCCATTCCTGTACTACCCAAAGCACAGTGCAACCTTCTGCTCCAAAACACCAGGGAAAGATACTATCAGCCTTCGTGTTATTTATCATATATTTTTTTTTTCCCCTCTAATGCCAAAGAGGAAAAGGGGATATCTTAAACGGATGCCTATAATTAAACAGTAACCTGTTAGAAAGCCAAAAATAATAATAAGCTCCAGTGAGCATGAAGAGAGCGGCACATTTTTTCCGCGTGCAGCCCAGCTGCCGGCAGCCGATAGCAGGAAAGTTAACGATTATCAGGAGGCTGCGATAAGCGCTGCGATAAGCGGGGTTACGTCACTCACCGCGGGATGCAGGCATCGGGGTAGTACGGCAAGGTGCTGAAAGGTGCCGCTTCAAAATTCATTTCCTTCCAGCCCCTCCCTGGGGACAAACTGAAATGAAATAAAATAAATAAATAGATATAAAGCCAGCAGGCTAAAAGCAATAAGGTCAAGTGGTACACGAGGTACAACTTTAGAGATTTATTTTACACTTGCGGATGGGTGGGATCTGCCAGGGGCTTGGCCAATGCGATTGGTCCCGTTACCCGAGCATCACCACCACTCCCTCCTCGCCAGCTGGGCATCTTCTGCACAGATATTTTCCCCTCCTCTCAACATCCTTAATAAACTTTGGTGTGCGCTGGCCACACTTGTTGTTGGGAGCTCATCTGGGGCTTCTCTGAACTTCTGATCTCGCCGGTCATTGGTTGCCTGCCCGCCTGACTTCACAGTTTAATTTTGGCAGCTCTTGCAATTTTACAAACTGCTGTGGCCGCTGGTCATCCTCGTCTCCAGATGGCCGGAGTTTCCTCTGCTGGGTGCAGCGCCTGTGCTGAATTTCATCCTCCTTTAAAAGCTTCCCTTGTCAGCTCTGGGGTTGGTACCTGCTTATAGCTGCCTGGGGAAATTTTCAGTGTCCCTCCCACCGTACACAGTTCACACAGTCTGTTGTGGTCACAGTTTCAAAACGGAATGACAAAATATGGGGAAATTCCTCAATTAAAAATAACTTTTTTTTAAACTTTTGCCTCTCTGCCTCCCCTTCCTGCCCTCCTCCCTGCAAGAGAGCTATCAGATATATTTGTTAATCTTTTCCCTTTTTTAGCTTTTCATTTTTTCAAAAAAAAAAAAAGAGATCATATAAAAATCTTGTATTGTTCTGGTGTCCTCTAAATAACATATACATTTTCCACATTTAAAAACCCCCAATATTTTCAATGACTTTGAGGAGATAGTAAAAGTAAGAAAATAGAAATCACATCTTTGTCAGACCTTAAAGCTTAGAGAAAAAAGAGTGAAATCCACCAAAACAAACTACCAAAGATGAAAAGCTGATCTGATTTTCCTGAAACAGCACAAAAGCAAGAAAGGATGGCTTTAATTCTCTCTCCACCACCTCTTTTTCTTTTTTTACTATTCTCTTTTGAGTCACACAAAAAGTCATTCAGGAAAGCAACCTGTTTTGTCCCCCTGTTTTTTTCCCCCCTCCATGATTTATCCAAATAGTACAGGCTGTAAACCTATCCTGGTTTTGTGGGTTTGGAGAATGAATGAAATATGAATCAGGAGCTAAATTAAAATGGATTCCAGCAGGAAAAAAATAGCACCCACATATCTGTGCACCAGAGGGATTGCATCTTCAAGCAGACTTATACATTTGTGTGGACAAGGGGAAGTGTAAGGGACTGATCTATAGCTCACCTATAGTGAATATTTTGTGCCAGTGTCAGCAATAATTCCAGCCACCCCTGGGGCAAAATTCAGGAACCCTCTGAGATGGCAGCAATTGCCTCTTATTTTTCCCCTCTGTGTTTTCCTTGTAGGAAATGTTGGTTTGAAGAATGTCACGTGGAAACATTTTCTTTGCTGCCTGTGCCAGGGTGGCAGGAGAGCTATTTCAGACTTGACATTCCCCACCCACACTCAGCCTGATAGCTTCTAACATCTGTGAATTGTGAATCCTGTAAACTCGCAGGGCTGATCCCCAACCAAGCCCAAGCAGCTTTCACTAAGTGGCTCTCACCAAGGAAGAGAGGCTGGAAGTGAAGGATATGTTTATTAACTGGAGTTAAGGGCTCCCTGCTGCTGGACACTGCTTCCCCTGCCTGGCCCGTGGAGGAACAGTAATATCAAACATCTTTTGTCTCTTAGGCTGAACCCTGGAATAAACATCAAACTTTTTAGTTTGTCTTATTGGGGAAGAGGTATGGGAACCTCCAAATCTGCTGGGGAGAAGAGAGAAAGATTCACAGCAGGGTTTGCACACACACAAAGCAGCCCGGGGAGAGCTTCCGAGGGGCTGCATCCTTTTCTGCTGCTGAAATCAGGGCAGTGGGCAAATACCTCCAGGGAATGGGCAAGGAGGGCCACACCAACTCATGGTCCACACTGCCAGCCTGGCTCTGGTCTAGGCCTTGAGCACCCACCCTTAACCACAGACACAGCAAGGAAGTGCTCTCCCTGCCCAGACCACACCCCAGGACATGCTTTCAATCTGTACCCATGGATGTGGGCATGGATAACCAACCATGCACACAGGCAGCAGGCTGGGCTCTGGACCCACTGCTGAGACCTCGTGCTTGCTCCTGGAGAAACACCAGAAGCTGCTTGGACTTTGTCTACCATGCCCATGGTGGGATTAGCTGTTACCTCCTCCAGCCTGACTTCATGGAAGAGTGGTCATGCATTGTGTGCTCTCCAAACAGCCTGGAAAAGTTTGCCTCTCCTCATAGGTTTCAACCTAAAAGGCAAAAGAAATGTCATGAGAAAAGTGCTGTTCTTGAGAAGCCCTGCTCTACCTTCTTCATGGGAGCTGCAGAAGGGTCTCTCCCAGAATGGCCTGGGTGCAATGGCCAATGCTTGGGGAGCAGGAAATAACTCCCAGCTGGAGACAGACCCTCTTCTGATACTGGCCATTCTTCTCACCCAGCAGGTGCCCAGTTCACACATCCCAAGGGCTTTGTGAAGTAAAACTGGCAGCTCCTGACCTTGCTGCTGCTGGGCGGGCCCCTGTCTGAGGGTGCAGCTGCCCTCTGGTTTTACACTGCCTTAGCTCTGCACAGCCTTGGCACCCCAGGCACAGTAAATAAAAGTCTGTTACAGCCCAAACCCAAAATCCTGTGGTTCCTGTTTGCAGTGCTGAACACATCTTGCAGTGCTGCAGTTAAGTGATAGTCTCCAGCTAGCAATTCACACCAAAAGAACAACTTATTCTGAAAAAAAAAAATTAATTTAAAAAAGCAGCACCACATAATTCTGATGAGATATAGCAGCTTGTAGCAGGGCTCTCTTCTCACTCACAAGTCATTGATGAGAGACATTTCTAGCAAGGACATTTCCACAAAAACTTCAAAAGGGGCTGCCTAAGACCTGTACCACCCCTCATGCCTGGAGTTGGGTAAATGCAAATTGCTCATGGTTTGATTTTCCTTAGCAGTGCACACACCAGCTTTTCCCAGACATTTTCAGCCAGCCCAGAATTCTGGACATGTTCTGAGGTAGCTCAGAATATCTATCGTTTGCTTTATCCTGCTGGAAAAGGGAGCCATGGAAACTCAGAGGCAGTAGTGTACAAAAGCCCCCTGCAAAGCCACCAAGTGTCCTGATTTCTCTCCAGAAACCCAAACAGCCTTCCTGCCACAGCCAACACATAGCTATGGGTTGACTGACCAGGAATTTGGGCAGGGATGTTCACCAGTGCAGTGAGGTTGCATGCAGCTCCTCTCAGCTGCAAGGCACGCTGCATAGCACAGCCAGCAGTGGAAACACAAGCACAGGGTGTGTGCCTGTGTGCATTGCCAGTGCCCTGTGCATAGCTGGGAGGCTCTCGGGGCTCCTGGTATTTGGCCAAGTTCATTTGCACTGCCATAAAGGAAACCCACTGGGAAATGGAGCCTGAGACATTTGAGAGTTGGGATTTCAGGGTGGGGGGGTGGTGGTATATGAGGACTAGTAAATTTAATTGAAGAAGAAGATATCTGGGGAGAAATTCTTTACTTTAAGAAGAAAGTCTCTGCTGTGTGGGTGGTGAGGCAGTGGAACAGGTTGCCCAGAGAAGTTGTGGATGCCCATCCGTGCAAGCGCTGAAGGCCAGGCAGGACAGAGCTCTGAGCAGCCTGTTGTAGTGGGAGGTGTCCCTTCCCCGCACAAGGGGCTTGGGTGATCTTGGATGGAAGGGTCTTTGAGGTCCCTTCCAACCCAAACCAATGCCCGGCTCTGTGACCCTGGGGGCAGAGGCAAGGGGAGCTCCTTTCAGTGGCAGAGGGGCTGGCGACACGCTCGGTGCGGCCGGTGGATGTGCGGGCTGCAGGCACGCGTCCCGCAGGAAGCGGGGCTGCCGGGGATCTGTCTGGACAGCGGATTTACAGCCAGCCCCGGAGCAGGCAGCGCACCAGGCATGTGCGTAGGTGGGCAGGAATGCGGTGCCCCGCTCCGCTCCGCCGCTTCCACGTCTGCGGCGGACAAACAGCCAGGAAACAGCTGCGGGACACTCTCCCGTTACCCTCCGTGCCCCGCGCCCGCCCCAGGCTGGCGCTGAAATGACCGGGAGATTATCCCTTGGAGAGGCAAACATTTCTATCCCCGCGAGGAGACTGCTGCGGGGGATTTGCGATGGTCCCCGCACCGCCGCCGCGGTCAGGATGGCTGTGAGAGCCCCGCTCCTGAAAGGGGCACAAGGAAGAGGCGCTTTCCTGACATCTCTGTGCCTCCAGCCCTGTTCGCGGCTCCGGGAACCTCCGAACCACTTGGAGCCGAAGAAGACAGGAGGATGCTTTGCTCTGAGCCACCTTGGCAACTGCTGGCTTCAGGATTTGCCTGAAATCAGACCCACCCTTTATGCCAGGGGATGAAACGATTCATTCACAGCTTGGGGTTTCCAGGGGAGTGGTTGTGGTACTTTGTTGGTTTGTTTGGATTTTTTTTTTTTTTTTTTGTTAAGTTAAAATTAATTTCTTTTAAGAGCAAGAAGTCTCTGGGATATTTGGGGAATTTTTTTTTTTGTTAGAAAAGGTGAAGAGAAGGAAATAATTCCCTCCTACCATCAGTAAAATGTTTTTACCTTGGCTATTCAAGGAAAGAGAAAGCCACATCGGCATGTCTTTTGAGCACATTTTTCAATTTTAACTAAATATTAGGGATGTTTAAAGGTTTCAAAGGAATTAAGACTTTAGGAGTTTCATGAACAGAAGTAAGCAAAGACAACTATTCAGTAGCTCCAGTGAAGGGAAAGAGGAAACAGGAGTATGACCCTCACAGGATCTGGAGGATCTCCCTGAATGCTGTGATGGTAGGGGAAAAGCTTCCTTAAGAATTCAGATTTTGCCTCTGGCTAATTTCTGATCCCACTGCTTCAGAAGTGTCAAATTTCTGGCTTTTTTCCAAGCTTTCCCCCCTGCACCTTCCATATTGAGAGACAAAGGATGGGAGGAGAGCAAACTTTAAATAATAAATTAATAAATAAACCCACCACAATTCCACACACGATCCTGCCCGTTCCCCCCAGCACCTTTGTCCCTGGTGCAGACACAAAGCAGTAAAGAGGGGCACTCACACCCCAGGTCCCCACGCTGGCACTGCCCTGCCTGGGGAGCACAGACCTGCTGGTGGGGCTGAGCCCAGCAGCAGCTCCCCCCCACATCTGTGCAACATCTGGGCAGGTCATGCTTGGTCACCAATGGCCAAGAGAGGCCCAGGACTGATGGCAATCCAGTGAGCCAGCAGTGCAGCACAACCCCACAGGCACATCAGGTGTCCCAATGTACCACTCCCCACATCCTTCTCCTGTTCAACCTGGACATCTCAGTGCCAACAACTGTGGGCTTTAAAACACACACCAGCTTCAAGCTGCCATCTCCATGTGAATGCCACACACCTGGAGCTCTGCACAGTCCTCATGCTGGCCATCAACTGCTTAGGCAGAGTTAGGAGGCAGCAAAGGGCAGGGCAGTGTTCCAGCTCTGCTCAACAGGACAATGGGAACTGCTTTCAGAGCTGTCTGGTTGCCTTTGGTGTCTCCTGTGTCACATCTGTAGTGCCACAGCATCATCCCCTCAACGGCAAAGGTCAGTATAGTTTGCAGGGGTAACAGATATTTTTGTGAGGCACAAACCACTTCTTGAGTGTTTGTCCCCAGGATCTTGTCTCAGCAGGAGCTCAGATGACAGGGACTGGAAGACTGACATCCTCAGAGGGGTAAAGCTGAAGTCTTCCATGCTCTCATCCCTCACCATCTACAACTACACCATCTACAGCTACACCAACTACAAAAACTTTGTAGTTTTTTCAGGGCATGCCCTAGTTCTCTGCTTGAGCAATCCTGAAACTATTAATACTTTTAAGTTACCCAGAACAGCTACAACAGGAGTTTCCCACTGCTTCCCTTTCTACTCCAACCCCACAGCTTCTAGCAAAGCACTTTTTACACTTTTCCTGTTCTCCCACATGCTTATGGAGACTTCCAGCTCCCAGGGACACTGAGGGCATCCTTTGTTTCCTCTGGGCTTTCCCATCTTCCAAGTCCCAGGGCAGAGACTGGTTCTAGGAGAAAGCCCAGAGAACCCATCTCAGCAGGTTAATTCAGTTGTGCTCTGGGCTTCCTGCAAGCGCCAGCTCCGTGTGTTTCCATGGGATTGGGCTAAGCCAAAAAGCTTGCCTGAGGCTGGCCTCACTTGTAACCCATCAGCCTCTTTATCTCACTGACCCCCCCATCAAGGTCCTTAGAGGTGTAGTTTCCTATGTCACAGTCTGTTGGGTAAGCCTCAGTACAGCCATGGATGTCCCCTCTCCTGGAGACATTCCCACCACTGAGGGCCACACTATGTCTGTTTTCTCCAAAAGTTGGGGCAGCAGAAAGTTTTGACCCTTGTTCTCGAGCTGGAAGGAGATGGCAGAGGAGAAGACTTGAAGCTGAACATGTGTTTTGGACGCTGCAGTCTCCATTTTCTCCCCTTTGAGGAGTCATCAAACAAAAGTAACTATAAGGGTAATAGCATCAGTGGAGAGCAGATGTGAGCACTGGAGAGGTTTCTTTCACTGTTACTAAAAACCAGGGCACTTCTCCCTATGAAGAGGGAGCAGAGGGAAGTAGATATAAGAGACCAAATCTGGAGTATTGCTCCATGTCCCTTGCCAAGCCTTATGGTTATTCAGGCACACGTGAAGAAGGCAAACCACAGAGCAGCGACTACAGTGATAAATCAGGAGCAAGGCCAAAAGGATGCTCTCTCTCTCTCTCTGGCCCCAGGAGAGCCTGCCCTGTCCTCGAGAGCTGGCAGGCCACTGTGCAGCTCCCACGGGAAGCAGAGGAGGGAATTTCCCTGCCCGACGTCAGCGCAGCTGTGCCGCATCTCCAGGGCTGTTCCGAGACACCGCGGGGCCACAGCCCAGCCCCGAGCGGGCCTGCAGGCTGGAGCGGCCCAGGACAGGTGCCAGCACCCTGCCGTGGGGTCAGGGCTGCATATCAAAGGGGTGGCTGGGCTGTGTAGGTGGAAGGCTTGGTCTCCCCACTCAGCTGCCACACGACATGTCTGGCATTCTGGCAAGAGCTGTGCCACAAATACGCACAGCGTCATCACACCCTGCAGGGTCAGGCCCAGGTTGGGGACAGGAACCTCAGTGAGCACATCCCTGTGGGTGAAGGTCTGCCCCAGCCCTGCTGTGCAGTGAGGGGTGGGGAAGGAGGGCAGGACTGGGAGCTCCCTGCAGTTTCCCATCAGTTCTCTAGCCCAGGCTCACGCTCATCCTCTCACCACAGACCCATCCCAGAGTTTTCTCACGCTCTGCTCACATCTTCCAGGTGTTCACATCAGAAGCTTCAGAGGCTGGTTCATGAAATTCCAGGGTATCAGCTTCTGAAGTGCTGCTGACAGCCAGCAGCACCAGCCCAGCAGCAAATGAAAGAAGAGTCTTCCTCTACGTAAAGCAAAGCAAAAGATTTGCTGAATCAAGTTTTCTGTGAGGAGAGATTGACTAAGAGAGAAAGTTCCTAACAAGAACAGCATTTACTGTCAGCTTCAATGGAACACAGAGAAATGCAGTAAACCGAGTTTATTGCTGCATCACTCATCTTTCACAGCCTCTGACTCTTCCTCGTGAGTCAGAGCTGAGCTGAATTGTAGCAATGTCATGCTGCTGCTATCAGCCCTGCTGCTCCTGCACCTTCCCATCTCCTGCCTGCTCTGCAAAAGTAGAAACCTCTCTGCCCTTTTGGCAGATGCAGAAAATAAATCCTCAATGCAAAAGCACTGGTCTCAAAAGAATTTCTCGTTTCCAAACAGGATACAACAAAATCTCACTGCTTGGCTGGCAGAGCTCTAGTTCCCAGCATGAAGGCTAGGTCTCTCCTGCAATCCAAGGTGCAAGCACAGCTCCTGCAGGCATACCTGAACTAATGGGATTAAAGCCAGTTCAAGAACAGTAGCAATTAAAACAAAAATCCCTAAAGCATTAACCACTAGCAATGGAAGCCCTGGTTGCAAACCTGCACATCCTCTGCTAAAGCCTGCACTTCCACACCTCCCCAGCCAGCAGAACCCAGCTCACCATTAAAGTGGGTGTGTTCACATAGGCAGTGATTTCTCTCCTGTCTGTGCTGCAGATAGAGCCCAAGAATGCCTGCAGTTAGGGGCACAGGTCCTTTTCCAGGCTTGCAGTTTGAAATACACTAGGGGTGGGATGTACTTAATTCTGCTCGTTGGTGCATCCTCCTCAGGATGGAGCACAAAATCCACTTAATCACTGACAGTAGAGGACATAAAATAAGAGTTTGGCGTCACTGAAGTTAATAAAACCTTCTTTCCTGTCTCAGAGCAAAGCTGAGGAAAGCTGAAGAGCCAGTGTTTCACGTCTTTATGGAGAAGATAACAACTAAAAGAGAGTCTCTTGCATTACCCCCATCCTTGTGCTTTGATGTTAATAACCATACATGCATCCCTGAAAAAAAACAAAGCCTCACATGTGATATGATCAAACCTTCGCACCTCACTTTTTCCAAAGTGAAAAAATTTCTGCTGTGACTCAGCCCAAGCACGTCATACACTGCACCCTTGTAGTAGGCAAAAGATAACTCCCTGTCCCAAACTCCCAGCTCAGCTTCAGCTTTTCAGACCGGGGTAATTTTCCCACGGCCACGGGATGGCAGAAGCCAGAATTGCTCATCCCTGGGAGGTGAGGCTGCCAGAAGTGACACCATCGGTAACCCAGCTAACACCAGAGGTACCCACACACAGGTAATGCCACATTTGAGAAGCCCAGTCCCTCCTTCTGAGGGGATCAAATCTCCCCCAGGAGCAACGCTGTGGGCAGAATAAGAACCAATAGTTGGTTTTCAACAATCAGAACAATCAGCTTCTCAAAAACCTCGGCAACGCTGCCTGGTCCGAGGCAGCGCTGTGCAGGAAAGGGAGTGTGCGTAACAGTGCCATCTGGTGATCCCTGTCACTGGTGATCCCTGTCACCAGGGATCCTTGTCACTGGTGATCCCTGTCACTGGGGACCCCTGCCACCGGGGATCCCTGTCACCAGGCATCCCTGTCACTGGTGATCCCTGCCATCCTGTGATCCCTGTCACTGGGGATCCCTGCCACTGGGATCCCTGCCACTGGGCATCGCTGCCATCTGCTGATGCCTGCCATCTGGTGATCCCTGCCACCAGGGATTCGTGTCCTTTGGTGATCCCTGCCACCGGGGATCCCTGTCACGGTCATCTCTGCCACTGGTGATCCCTATCATTGGTGATCCCTGCATCTGGTGATCCCTGCCACTGTGGATCCTCGTCGCTGGTGATTCCTGTCACAGGAGATCCCTGTCACCGGGGACCCCTGCCCATGGCATTATTGACAGCTGGGCAGTGGCCCCCAAAACTCCTGGTACCAGTGGGACTGGCTCCAACGTGCTCCACAGAGCCTTTGCTGCCACGTCTCACTGCTGTTGTCTTATGGGGTAACGGGTCAGAAGCACTCCAGAGCAGGGATAAGGGTGAAGGAGGGTGCTTTGTGTTCTCTCTGTGTATTGGCTTTCCTGGGAAGTCCTGCAGGCATGAGTTTTAGAGAAACTGAGCTAGGTCCCTCTGTTCCCCATCCTATTGCCATGCATCAAAAGTCTGCATGAGCCAAATCCTCCTTTTGTGGTGGCCATTAACTTTCCATACTTTTTTCCAGGAGGCTGCTCCAGATTCGCTGAGAGACCATGGTCTGTGTGGGTGTGAAAGCAGAGGTCAGCTGTGTCTTGCAGGAGTGCACTACCCTGAAGAGCAAGGGTATTTTAGCCCCTAGGTCCACATTTGAGACAAGTGCAGAGATGGGAAACATTCCTGCTTCTTTCTGTGGTGGTTTTGTTTGATTTTTTTTTCCCAAGTCACCCTTCCTAAGAGTAGAGCTCCAAAGCATGGCACAGGTTGGTCAAACAGCATCAGTTCAGAAACCTTAACACCACCTGCCTCCTGCTCAAGCATTCCCAGCAATAACTCCACTAAACCTAGCATCTCTTCCAAGTCCTGTGGAGCCCAGACAGAATACACACCCCTCCTGCACCAAAATCTGCCAAGGCTCAAGACAGCACTAAGGAACAACCAAAATGCAAGGGATGCTGATTAGCCACTGAGCAGTCATGGGCTGTCTGCATGCCTAAAATCCACAATAAATATCAAATAACTGGCATTCCTTGTTCCCTTCATGCTCACCATCAAAGAGATACCATCCAGGTCCTCCAGGGACAGGTTCTGAAAGAGCAGTGGCCACTCAAGGCTGATGACAGCTTTGAGAAAAACCTGTCACTTAACACTGCTCTTTCCAGCCTGCTGCAAAGGGAGGAGGGGACACCTGCCAAATCTCTCAGGCAGCTGTAGCCCAGCAAGTGCATCATTAATGGACCAATGGATGTCCCCATATCCCAGGAAGATACAGGTGAATCTGTCCAGTAAGTCTTCTCAGAAGATGAGGAAGGGGAATGCTCATAAGGGCTTTGATGTCTTCTCCAGTCTCAGGAATGGTCCAGAACTGTTCATGTTCTCCTTCTGGGAGAGCTGGCTTCACATACCTCTGGCAGGATGTATTATAGACCTCCCTCTGCTCTAATAAGAGTAGGGTGCAAAAAAACAACTCCAAACATATAAACCATTTCCAGAGTCTGCAAAGCTCACAGTAACACCACTCTGTGTTTCTTTGCCTGATACTAACTCTTACTCTGGTCTCCTGCCTCTCAGGAAATGAGAAGCTTATTCAATGTCTTCCAGTTCTCATGTCATGAGGTCTCTACTTGAAAGTGGTGTTAAATGTGATTTAAATGATATTTCTGAAAGCTTCTTTTCAAACAGATTTATAAATAAAATATGTTCCTGTCTAAGAGCACCTAATTAATGCCTCTTTCCAAATACCTTAAACTGAAGCATTGGCAATCAATGACTAGGCAGACAGGTTTTAAGAAAGTCTCTTCTAAAACAAATTGCAACATACAGATTCTGTGTTGTTAAAACGATTCACATGTCTTTTTCACACATGATTTCAAGTCACTAAGGTAGGCAAGACCACACAATATAACTTAATACATAGCAATCAAAACTTTCCACACCATCCTTTAATACAAAGCCATGTCCCTATGTAATAAGTGATGCAACAGAATTTCCCTCAAGTCCCAGTTCCTACAATTGAAGCTTAAGCCCAGCAAAAAAAGAATTAAAATTCTTTGGTTGCTGCTGAATCACTGGCTGCATTGGGTTATTTTCCTGTGCATTAGACTTTAATTATAACTAAGCTTTAGCCATCTGTTCTACTCCCTAATTACAGATGCAACAAATATTTCACAATGCCAACCGTTAAAGCGATCTAAGAAAGCTCCATCTATGGTGTGCAAGGTTGGCTTCACTGGAGCCCTTTGCATTCCTTTTTAAGCACTGGGGAAGAGGAGAGGATCCTCCGCACATGAAGCAGATCCTGTTATTAATTGAGCTTTTCTATGTCACACCTCTTGGAAGGACTGTAAACTTCCCTGTGCCAAGGCACAGAGGGCCACAGCAGTGCTGCGTGCTGGTGGCCTCTAACCCAGAAGTTCCTGTCCCACAAGGACTTGAAAGAAAGATGAGCAGATGATTCAGAGCAGCTGATGCATCAGCAGTTACAGCATTGGGAAAGGACTCTGACATAAATTCTGGGGGATTTTTTGATGTGGATGCTAAAGGTGCTTCAACCCCAGCTGCCCACCTGGCTCCTCTTGCTGTGGCTGTTCTCACACCACACACATCCTACTAGGGCAAATCTCTAGTAGTTTTGGGTAAATTCCTACTAGTAAATCCCTAGAATTACTAGCGTAAATCCCTAGAAAGTGTTTCAGCTTTATCACTTCATGGGCCATTTTCTCATCCACATGAAGAAAGGTGGGACTTGACATCATCCTGTGCTCAGCAGCATCTGAAGGCAAAGCCCCCATTGTGTTCCATGCCTGCTGCAACAATAATTATCTCAGCAGAGAAGACGGCTGGATGAAGACACCCCAAGCACCCAGAGCAGCACACCTGGCCTATCTGGGAGCATGGTTACCCACTCTCCCTGCACATCTGGGGCTGGCTGTTGGATGGCCCAGGAGGAGAAGCTTGCTGCAGGCTCTGGAGCCTCTCAGTCACCTTCCCTAGAGCTCTGCTCACTGTCACGAGACACTGCTGCAGCTGCCTGAGCTGCCACCACCACAGTGCCCTGTGCTGAACCCTGCCCTGTCCACAGCCCCAAGCACACTCGTAGCTGTAGGGCTGTGCTTGTGCCTCCACCAACCACCTGGACAACTGCCCAGTGTTTTGTAATTGCACACGCCGCCACTGACCTCAGCAATACCTTCACCAGTCATAGTCAGATGCCTGCTGAGCTCCAGAGCTGTTATTCATCACAAAAAGATTTGGTTTCACAGCAGCTGCCTGCAACTGTGTCCGTGCCCAGTTGTGGAGAGGAGGGCACGTCCTGCCCAGGTACATGCCACGGGCTACTTTTTGTTTGTGTGTGTGTCTGGGGAAAGCACAGACAAAGAGGAAAAGAGAAGAAAAGGTTGAATTCAGAGCTGAAGTGTGCATGCTTATATTTGTTAGTGTACCAGAGAAAATATAGCTTTTTAGACAAAAGAGAAAGTTAAGAAAGGGTATAGTAACCCAGAAGCTCATACAGTTTCCATGGTGGGATTTCACATAGTTATATTTAAATTATCTCATCTCCTGCATCCACAGTAAGTTTCAAATGATATCTAGTGGTTTCTCACCACAATTATATGTAAGACCCTCTTTACATTTCTAACATTTAGGTGTACGCCCAGACTTTCACTCTGAATGTAATGTTAAATTGAATTTTTAAAAAGTAATCAACCAACACTCCTCTGCTGTGCTTTGACAAGGACCCAAAACCACCACGTTTCTTGTGGTTTTCTTCTAAAATCATTATGACAGGGCTGAGTGGAATCACGAGGCAGGTTTGCTGAGTGGTTTGGTTCTGAGAATATAATGGAGTCCAGAGTCAAAGTATTTATCTCTGACATCAGGGCAAGGGATCACAGTGTTTCTGTATTCATAACCATGTGCTTGCATGTCCTAGCCTCTGGGTGATTATGTATCACACAAGGTGATAACATGCACACTGAGAATAACCCTGCAGGAGACACCATGCATGAAAAGAAGCCACTCTCCATGATAACTTCCTTGAAGTTGGTCCTAGAGCCAGAAAATCCTGCTCTGTCATTCTAGTTCAACTTTAGGCCATAAGGAAAGTAACAGCAGAATAATATCAGTTGCTTCAGCCTCAAGGAAGAAGGAGAACAAGGTCTAGCATTCTCCAAAGACCTCCTAAAACTTTCCAGAACCATATGTGGAGTTATGCCCGTGGGCAAAGCAAAGTCTTATTTATCTCTGCAAAGATCCTGAAAGCTGGTGTCTTCCCTTTCTGCCACAGAGGTCTGTTTGGTTTGGACTTTGGTGTTGCATTCAGGAACCATTTGAGAAATGACCAGAGACAAGAGAAGCCCATGGATGAGAGTGCAACATGAAGTTAAAAACCTAAATATAAGCATCAAAACCAATATAAACAGGACACATGGATCCAGGTCTGGGCTGAAACTGTCCTTATTCTAGTCACAAAAGAATTCTCACTGACTTCAGTAAGGTTTTTGCCACTGGGATATTGTTTTCAGTTTAATTAACAGGCTCCAGCTGTATCTTTCCCTTTTTTGTATTTTCCCACTTTTCATGCCCTGGGGAGTTCTCAGCAAGCAAGCAGCCTGGGGAGCAGGTATGCAGAAATCCCTCTTAGCACAGGAGTCAGAGCTGTGAGCAAGTTTCCCTGTGCTGAGGCTGACATGGACACTGTGAGGAAATACCTGTGAGGAAGCAAGATGAGGGGATCTGCTTAAGGAGATCAAATAATTCACTGTGGCATTTTTCAAGAGCTAAGTTAAAAGGGAATCAATCTCTTCATTTGAATTATTCCCCCTCCCCCTTGCATAAAAGGATAAAAAACTGTTTTTCTTCCCACACATGATCAATTTTACTCAATATTATTTCTGTTCCTGATCTCCCTTTACTGCACCCCTGAGCCAGCAGTTCTGTACTGCAAAGCCCAAGAGAGGAGGAGGCAGCACAGTGGAACACAGGAGCCCAAACAAGAGCTGCATGCTTTGAGTCAGATGTGTGTTCTTACTCACAGATATAGCACAAATTCTGAATCGAACCCCTGGATTTTCCCCACCCACCACCCGACGTTCACTGAACATCCCAGGCAATAAATTCAGCATGTCGGTCTGGGATATGAAGTTATGCTCCCTGCATAGCAAGGACAGCTGTGCTGCACTGAGCACACACTCAAAATGCAGAATTATATTGATTTTGGCTGAGCTCAACACTGCTGACCTCACGATGTGTGATGCCAGATGAAGATTAATGGTGAGGAATCTGGATGGATCAACTACTAGATTCTGTAGACAAGTTTGCCATGTCTGTGAGACACGTATGTTGAGCTGTCCTGCTGGTCTCTGAGCAGACCCATGGCAAGCTCACCCCAGCCAGGTAAGATTCAGCTCAGGACCCAAAGCTGTGCTGTTATTTGAGTCTGGCTGAGACCCCAGACCAATATACTCAGCACCAACATGGCCGTGCCTCAGTCCAGTGCTGGCTTTGGTCCAGACCAGACAGGGGCTCACATCTGTCTGCAAACACTGCACTGCCATCTCCATCCAGCCAGGTCTGATCCTGCTGGGCTCTGTGCCCAATCATCTCAGATTAGAACAACCAGAGGCTGTAGGAGAAACTCCTGCACTTCACAGGTCAAGAACTGTGCAAGCCAGGCTGGGGAAGCCACTCAGCAGATTCAGGCTGTCCTTAGACAATGTAGCTGACCAAAAGCAAGTTATTTGCAAGTCGTCCTGCTTGCAGCAGCAGAAAGCATCACAAATATGCAAGTTACAGTAACTTTCCAGAAAAGGAGAGGGAGGAATAGGTGGAGACCTGCTCGGAGGTGATTAAGTGGAGAGAGTCATATGCCCTAACCACAGTGCACCTGCTCCCAGGCTCTCCTGCTCCAGCCCTCGGCATCCTCACCTCACTATCCACATCAATGCAAGCCCAATGCACCTCTCCGTGCCTGAGGCAGCTCAGGAATTCCCAGCAGAGCAGGAACAGGAGCAGAGAGGGGCAGAGCTGGGATAGGGAGCTGGAAAGGGTAAGAGAAGGGCAAAGAGCCCTGTGGTCACTGCTTGTTTGCCACGTGGAAAGGATCAAAGGAACAGCAGCCCCTTTCTGCAAACATCCCCTGCCCTGCAAGAGCCATATGGGCCAAGGTTTCCTGCAGCAGGCACACAGCTGGTGTGGCCACCAGCATGGCTTTCTTGGGCTCCAATCTCAATGAAATGGAAGGCAACTTTGCCAGGGCTGCCTTGCGTTTTGGCAGCCAGCTAACACAGGCAACTGCCTGTGGTTAGAGAGTGCCCTACAGGCAAGAGCACCAGATGCCTCTCGTGAGGAATTGCTGAAGAAAATCCAAGAGGTTTGGACCATCTAAAAGCATAGAAAGAGGTTCATAAGTGCCGGAAAAAATTATTGACTCTGTCATGGAATAGGGAAGCAGCCCTTAAGCAATGAAAGATAAAAAAGCATGATTATAGCACACTGTATTCAGCACAGAGAGACCCCAGCAGAGGGGATAGTCTGGAGTCCCAAAGTTAAGGCTGTAGAGATCCTCTGATGATGTGTTTGAGTACAGGTCTCCTCCAAAGTTGAATATGTAGCTGTAGAAACTAGGGTTGGCAGAAATGGTTTAACCTGTTTGTGCTACAAGTCCAAAATATGTGCCATTCTGGAGCAGCCTGCTGGAAGAGGTTTTGCTACAATCTTGGAAAGACATTGGAACATGACAATGGATCTCCAAGGATATGGACAGAAGGAAAAATGAGAAATCAGCCTAGGTATGAGGCAGGGTGGTATCCTGATACCTGACAGGGAAACACTCTCATTGCCCTAGCTTCTATGTATTGTCAGTATGAACTGTTCTTTTTCTTTCTGATAAAGTTGGGTCACCAAGAAGTTACAATTTTTTTTTTTTTTGGAATAATGGGTTGAGTTGAGGTCAGAGGTTTTAGTACGTACACTATGTCAATGGCTTGAACTGATCATACAGCCATAATCTGGTACCAACCCACAAACCTTCAAAGACTGAGCTTTTGCAACAAAGAACATGTGCACATGGAAGAAAACTCCTGTGAATGCCACCTGGTTTCCTTGCAGACTCATAGAAATGTATAGACCAGGTATAGATGATGTACATAAATGTGCAGTGAGCTGGAAAAGAGGGCCCACAAAATAGTCAGGACAAGGATGGTCCTCAGAAAAATCGAAGTTGTTCTCATCTGTGTGCTAACTCAGCTGCCCAGCAACCATGAACCTCTGTCTTGAACATCACAAATGAAAAAAGATTCATCAAAGACATGCTAAGAAATGCTGGGCTCAAACACCAAGTTTCCTTTCTAATGGAAATGACCTGCTAGATATTGAACATTGTGGGTTATTTGCTGGTGCCAATGGGGAACAAGTCACACAAGATTAATTCATAAACATCAGAACTCAAAATATTAATTCTTGGCTTGCAAATGAATGTCACTTCAATTAAGGAGATGCTGCCTTGTGCTTGCAAACGTTGGAGCCCCTGAGGCTTTTATGGGTGTGAGGATCAAAACAGCCAAGCTGTTCTGATCCAGTGCAGTGGTGCACACAGCACCACTACAAATGAAAGAAAAAGGACAAAAAAATCTCCTTCTCCAAGAACTAGACAGCTAAATATTGTGGTGTGACCATGCAACTCTGGTAGAACCAGGTGAGGAGAAACCACATGAAAGACAACTGGAAAGCCAGCTGGAGCTGGTGTTGAGAAATGCTGTCACCTGCCACTCTGCAGTGGATCCCAGTTGGCCACTCTGTTCCTGAGCAAAAGTAGCTTTAGCTCTGGGAAGTTCAAAGACAACTCATCATCCTGGGCAGCTTGTCTTCTGCTCTCTACCCACGACCCATGACCTGGACAAAGTCTGTCGTTCTAAAGCAAGATAATTATACCCAACATCATTAGCAACAAAACAATTAATTCCTAATTCTAAAGTGCTTATACAAAGAAGATGAAGATAAGAAGGAGAACCAACTCTTTGCAAATGCAGCAGGGCATTGACTGTCTGCATATGCCTCACTTAATTACCTATTCAAAAGGAACAAAGCGTCTTTCATACTGTGACTCCAAAAATTAATTAGTCTCAGATCTCATTAAATAAAGATCCAGTTTGACTCTAATTAAATTAGGCTGTGTTTGACAATCAGCTGCAGTCTAGCTATTGCAGGCAGCAAGCTCCTTTTCCTCACATCTCTCCCAGGTGTCACAGAGTCAGGGATGCTGGCAGCATCTGCAGCCCTGGCCCTGCCACCAAGATGGAGCAGGACCAGGATGCCCTCAGGCTTGGGGGTAGCTGGCACACAGGAAACCTCTCTGACTTCAGGTCTTCTGCTTCAAGAACTAATGTCTCAGGGAGAACCAGCTTCTCTGCAGCCAGACAACACACATTCAGCATTGTATTTCAGCATGTTCTGGTTTTTGTCACTGCTGTGTTCAGCCCCAGGTGTTCCACATAACCCTGCAAACTCTCTATCTCTGACTGCTGGAGCAGACTCAGCCTGGCCTCAGCATTTGTTCTCTTCATGATTTCTCAAGGACAAACACAAGGCAAAGAATCATATTCTGGGCTTCAGCTAGAGGATGAAGGTCAGGGAGAAGACACAGTTTCTCCAAAAAACAAGAGGAAGGCTGAAGTTTATTACATCACCCTATCCCCACTGATGCTGACACAGGGTTCTGCCCTCTGAGGGCTGAACCCAGCTTTCAATGCAGGCTTCCTTCTGCACCACTTGGGAGTGGTGGGATCTCAACCACAGCAATATCTTTCCTGCTGTGCTGGTGCCTTGCAAGTCTCATTATCCTGCAGCTGGTACAGGACAATTCACCTCCCACATTTTCTCCTGTTCTGTCAGACCTCAAAGAGAAGCTTAAGGGAGAGGGACCAAGCTCATCCTTGGGTTAAAGGGGTGGGTTACAGCACACCAGCCTCACCAGGATCCTACCTGCAGCACTTCATCCTTCTTTAATTTAATGTTTTCCAGATTTGGGAAGCTGGAATAGTCAGAGTCAAGTCAGAGATGTTAATATTGCATTTAATAACCCAGCCATATATCTTTCATTAGGTCCCTAATTTTAAACTGGAAGGAGCTTTTTGTACTCACAGCTTTCTCTAGTAACAAGTTACACCATGTAATGGCTAAGTGTGACAAGAGCAGCTCTGATAAGAGGAAAGAAATGCACAGCTTCAAGTTGGAGGCACTCTCCTTTGGATTGTTCTGCACTTCACAGCCACCAATTTACTTTTATGCTCCAGCTTCTGAGAGAAAGAGAGCAGGAAGCATCTGGATAACCTCCATGTCACTCAATAGTTAGTGGACTCCTCCTCCCCTTTCCTTCACTTTTTTGAGGCTGGAATTATCACCTCCTTAGCTGCCTCTTTTATCAGAACTGCTTCATCGCTTTACTCATCAACTCACTCTTTTGAATCTTGACTAAATTACCAGAAACCTAAATTTTTCTCAAAAATTCACTGGGAAATATAATGAGCAAGAAACTCAGGGTAACTGCTCCACCTAAATAACTTTTACTCCTATAACATTTTACATCTCCCAAGAGCAGAAAAATTTACGGAGGCAAGGAGATTATAACTGTGAATAGATCAACAGCGACAAACCACAGATAAGCATTTCTGAGAATTTACATAATAATCTGTGTGTCAATAATAATCTGCTGTCAATAAAACCTGACTGAATGGTAACCTTGTAAAACGAAGTCCAACTCTTCAGCAAATACCTACATTAACTTTTCCAGGCAGCATCATTATCCACTTCTATCTGAAATATCACCTCTGCAAAACACCACATGCAGCTCTCCCTGTGCCCTCATCACTGCAAGGTGGCTGCTAGGTGACAGCCAGTGTCCTTACTCATTCAGTGAATGCCTGCTCCAGCAGAAAGCCAAATGGACCTGCTGATTCCCCTCCTCATTTCCCAGGCAAGCATTGCAGCTCCCAACCCCACCAAACATCCACGCTCAGATCTGTGGAAACTTGTACTGTTCCAACAAGTTCAAGTTACCCTGAACTCCCTGCAATCCGAGAGCTCCCCAAGTGCCCCCACATTAAGGAGATTACACAAAAATGTGAAATGCTCCAGTCATTTGAAATTGCCATGTGATCAGCACAGAGTAAAGGGACATTACTGGACTGCTTTGGATGGTTCTGTAAAGTCTTGTAGCTTGGGATTCAAGCAGCACTAGGAGATGCACACACATCCCTTAAGAGGTATCAGGCAGAGATGGAAAGGGGCAAAGAGCTGCAGTGGGGCCTTGGCTCAGATAAGATCTGTATGCCAACCACATCCACATGCTCTTCTTAACCTGGTAAGCTCTTCTTAACCTGGTAAGGCCTTCTAGGAATCAGTGAATGAAAACCATTCCGTGAAGGGGAGATGTGTGGTGGTGCTGGGGAACAGGACAGGAAATGTGAGCCACTAGATAGAGACAGACCTGCAAGAACTGAGCCATTTTCTCAAGCATAAGAAAAAGTGGCATGTGTTCCAGTTTGCATCCCTACAACACACATACAGAAACCTCCAGAGAACAGTTAAGGTGTCTTTCTTCAGGGTCTGGTGCGCTGTGACAGTGTCTGAATGCTTTGTTCCCATTTCTCTTTACAAAGGTTTCAGCAGAAGGTGGTACTGTTTTTGCAAGAAAGCTTTAAAGAAGATTGTAATAACGTGCTTTTCCTCCCTCTGCCTTTATAACTTCCCTACTTTCCTTTTGGAACTGGTTAGTTCCCACTGCTGCTGACAGATGTTCAGGAAAATTCCCAATTTTTACAAATTTTATGCTGCCTGGTGATAAGGTAGGTAGAAAACATGAGTGCCCTATGTTCTTTAAAGGGAAGAATGCAAGAAGTGGTTCAGCCTTCATCAGATTTAAATTAATCTTAATGAGAACATGTACAAAACTAGGATGTAGGAGAAGTAGCCACAGGGGAGACTATTTTATTGAACAGCAGAGGATCCCTTTGTCCATCGGGGGATCTCTCTGCTCTGCATATATAATGCTCATTATTACATTACAGCCTCAATATAATGCAGTAGGGGAAAGAAAGTTTTGGGAAAAAACCCAAACAAAGCCAGCCCTTCATTATCCACCAGACAAAGCCCTAGGAAATCTAACTTCATTGACCATTGTTAAAATTGAAAAGTGTCATGGTCTGTCTCAGCATGGAGAGAGAGCCTGGAAAAGCACTCATTTTACAAGCCTTGCTTTCCCACTGGCATGAGAGAGAGCTGGGGGTGGATTTGCTGCAGAAGGAAGCTCTGGGTTCCTGTCCCTGCTGCAGGGACAGGGCTGGCCTGGGGACACAGGAAGCAGATGTGCACATGCAAGACACAAGGGACACAAGGTGGGTTTTGTGATTGCAGCTCTGATTGCAACCACTTGAGCATCACTGCTGTGAAACTGCCTACATTACCTGGGCTTTGGGAGGGACACACGTGGGAACAGGAGCCAAACATTTCTCCAGGGAATGGCTGTGAAGATGTATCCCTGGACCTCAGGGACACCCACCCTGTCACTGAAAAAAGTCATCAGTGGGCATAGCATTAGCTACTTTGGAGATGTAAATTTGGACAGGTTCCATTGTGGGTGTGCTATTTTGGATGCCAAGTACCTTTCTAAGTTAGCATCACTTTTAGTGTTGCGTTAAGGGATGAGGAAGCAGGGGAGGGGGAGGCCAAGTTCCCTAGCTGGAGCAGAAATGGAGCTTCTCCAGCTGAAAAGTGACAGAATGTGCAAGCAGATCCCTAATTCAGAGCAGGCTGTGGGGAGCATTGCTCCACACTACTTGAGTGGGGTGGGACATGCACAGTGTCTCTGCCTTGGACCACAAGTGAAAGACCACGTTGTCAAGTAAACAAGCAGACAGCAGAAGCCTTTTTCTCTAAGAGCAGCTCTTGGATTCAAAGCCTTTTCAAAGCCAGTGAAAGAGGTACCGAGAGCTCAAATTTACACGGTGATGACAGTTGCAAGAGAAGGATTCCACTTCTTACATTGTACATATTAGAATTTCAAGGGCTTTTAACTTTGTCTAATCAAACCCATTTTCACTCAAAGACCTTGAATGAAATCAAGATAACTCCCTTGCCAAATTTTCTCTGAGTAAACTATTTCTCCTCACATGCCAAGTTGAATAAAAAGAAAGAGTAACAAGTTTTAACATTTTTCTCTGCTATTAGTCAGAGAGGAGAGTTAAACCACTGAGCCTTGAGTTTCCACAAAAAAAAAATCACTCTAATTAAACAGGAAAAAAAAAGGATGGTACATTTTACCAAGATTCCTGAAAAAAGAACAGGGGATAGAAAAGCTAAGAGAACTCAAGCCAAATCACATTCTTCTCATCTGCAGTAAGTTCTGTCTCCATGACTGAGGTGTGGATTTTGCAGAAGTTCAGTTTGAGCTGCAGACACTGCACAGCTCCCACAAAGCAGAAACAAAAGCAAGAATCTCTCACGCTGCTTGGACACATTTCTGCAAGGCAGTGCCTCACCCAGTTCTTAACAGGAAGCTTCCCATTAACAATAAGAGATGGATGACAAATGAATGCTTACATACTCTCCAAAACCATTCACTTCTAATGGCTGTATGATATAAACTATGCCAGTCACACAAGTTTTTCAGGGAACTTCTATTCTGTGTGTTCAAAATGAACCAAAATGGTTCTGTGGCACATCTTGCCCCTGCACTGTATTTGCAGGAGGATGCTCTGGCTGGCTATTGCAAATAGCCCACACATGCTCTAGAGAACTCAGGGAGGGGTCTGCACCCCATAACCCCCCTTTTCACATAGCTTGTGTCAAGTATTGACAGAAAGGGCAGCAGGGAATTAATCAGTTTTTTGCTTTGGAGGGATGAATGCTAAATCACATCTGATACTCTGAGAACAGCTCCCAAGAGCAATCCTACACTGAGGAGCTTATAGGAATTTCCCACTGACCACCTGCTCTTGAAACTGTAGGGGGAAATCCCACATGCTCTGGGATGAAGGGAGTTCAGTTAAAAAAAGCCCTTAACAATTACAGCTGCAGGTTATTTTTAATTGAATTCAGATGATGGATGTGAAATAGATGATTTTGAGTGAGATAAGCAGGGAAATACTTGTTCTTGTAAAGAAGGTAAGGAGCAAACAGTTTTCCCAACCAACCTGGATAGGAACTTTTTAATCACTGAAAGAGAAATAATGGATTCAAACTATCAAGATTTATATTAATCCAAATTAGGGATTTGACTTTAAGTGGCCCAAAATCCAGCTCTATTGGATTATTTTGAAACTGCAGCTGAGTCTGTAAATTAAGGGTCTCCAGTGCTCAAAACAGCCCCAGAATGAGTCACCAGGAGGTGCAGGTTTGTGTCTCTGCACAGACACAGAGGGTCTTGAGGAGCTTCTCTGTTCCTGGGCTGACCACAGAGCTGGTGCTCAGCTCCCTCTGTCGCATCCACACCGTGACTGTCCCAGCTGTGCAGAAAGAAGAGAGGTGATGTTCTCACACTCCACTGCAGTTCAGAGCTCCCTACAGGCTCCTCACACAACCTCAGATGCACTGATGAAATTGTCTGGGCAATAGTTCCCCCCCAGAGAAACAGGGACAGTATTTCCTATCTCCCACTCTTTGTCTTGTCAATCTCTGTGAGGAGTCCTTTCACATGTGAAAGGTGGTGTGAAACAGCAAGGCAGCCAGAATTTTTGGCGATGAGCAGTACCTGTAACTTAACTGTGGCTTTGGTCCTGCAGAGCTGCCAGCTGCTTCTCACGTGTCACTGGGCATTTGGGTGGGTAACTGAATGCTGAAATGCAAACTTTGTAGGCACAATGGATGTCCTTCAGCATTGACAGAAAATAAGAATAGGTTTGATAATTTTGGGGTATTTTCCACAGAAGCTGGTAAAAACATTCATGAAAGCTAGGGACACCAGACCAACTATTAACAGAGCAATGTGGACATGTGCCCAAACTGCCAAGATGGGCATCTCCCACCACCACCGCACCTTTTACTTAGATTTTAAGCTCATTTTGCTCACACACATGGCAGAATTGTAAAAAAAGACAAAAAAAACCTTTTCTCCAGGCTATTGTTACATGAAAATACCCCAGTGGAACTTGATCAACACTCATTTCCAGTGTAATGAAAAGAGCTCACACACAGCTCCTCCCTTTCCCTCAACCCGAGACCTTTGCAGGACATTATTTCCATTAGAAAACATTAACTGTAAGTGCATATGTGAAAAAGAAAGGGATGAGCAGAGCTGGGAAAAAAACAAAACAAAACACGCCTAAAAGCACACACAGTGTTTTACAAGATAATTGCAGAACAAATAGAAAGCAGAGCCAGATAAATTCAGTCACAGCCTGTGCCACGTTCTCATGGCCATCTCAATAGCATTTTAAGACAAAGAGAAATGGAACAGGAGAGTTATAGTGAGATATTTTCTGGTATCTCAAAGATTACCAAAAATAAAAATTAGAGTGGAAGCACTGCTGAGCAGGCACAGGTGCTGCACACACTGTGCACGTTCAGAGCCAATGCCTCTATGCTTGGAGGAAGACAGCTCAGCACAGCATGGAACCACCCTATTTCTTAAAAGCACTCCACAGCGGCTGCATGGCAAAAAGCCCTCACTATGACCCAGCCAGGTGGGATTGGGGCTGGCAATCTCCCTACAAACATTTTTACAAACCTTAACTACAGCCTGCTCTCCCATTCTCTCTCTGAAGAGATTCAAGCAAGATGGATAAGTTTTATAAAACCATGCTAAGAGAACGAAAGGCAATCCAACAGTTACTTGCCACAATTTAAATGCAGAGTAACTGGAAACTACCATCCAAACAACTGGAAGAAGAAATAATGCATCCCATGGAGCACCATTCCTGCTCCTGCCCCACCCAGGTTATCTCTTGGCCAGGTGAGCCACCTCCCAAAGGGAGCATCGTTGTGCTCCACCCTGGCTTAGCCCTGGGCTCCAAGCAACTGATCACTGTTGCCTTCCCAGGGCTCTTTCAGAAGTGGCAGGCACTTACCTTCTCCCTGGAGTGTGGGCTGATTTGTTAACTAGCTATTGGAATTAGTAATCCTCAGTTGAGTCAACAGTTAAGCAGTTGCTTATATCACCTTACAAGGAAAAAAATATTGACACTCTTATACTGTCAACAGATCAGAAGTAGGCAAATATAGACAGAGATAGAGTATTCAGATAACCTGCCAACCCCTGCCAACTGCAGGCAAAAATATAAACAGAAGGCTCTCTGCTCTATGAAGATTTGCAGTAGGGCAGCAGCTGCATAAGGAGCCCAAGAAGCATTTTCTGAGCTGAGTTGCAGGCCAGAGAAGCATTATTTTGCTAACTTAAGGACTTTGATTTCTGCTTAGAAGAGCTGCTGATGTTATAGGCTTGAGCAGCTGTTAAGGGTGCCTCCTTCCCTTTGGCAGAGGCATCAGGAATTTACAGATTCAGCTGCAGTTGCAAAATAAGACAGGAGACTGGAGCAGTCTGGATTTTGAGCAATTTTAAACCAAAATTCTTAATTTAATTTAAAACAAATCCTGGTGTTGTCTTGCTCATTATGGCTTGCTGACAAAATGTACACAGACATCCTCAGTCCAGAGCCCATCCCAGATTTCAGGGATACAGTACATAGCCCTGCTCTTCATCACTCATCATTTTCTCCCATGGCTGGTAAATGTCAGAAGATGCTGAGCCAGCAAATGCTTCTGATTACCCTGTCAGAAGCTGCTCCCTTTTCTGTTCCCCTTCTCCCATTGGTCTGTGTCCTGTAGCCCTTCTTTCCATCTGTACACTGCATGTCCTCTTGCAGCCACATCCCTGCAGGCTCCTTCCCTTGGGCATCTCTTTATCACTGGGCCATCTTGTGCTTCCCATTCTCCATGACCTGGGAGGGACCAATGCTTTAACAGGTTACCTCTATGGAGGTAACAGGCAGATCATCTTTCCCTACACCAAGTGTCATTTTACAAAAATCTGGCTAATTGTTCTTCCTCCTAGAGCAGCTGGAACAAAGGCTGGGTGAGCTGCTTGTAACCCTTTCAGCAATGACCTAGGGCTGGTACAGCTGAAAAACAACTTTGTTGTGCAAAGACCAATTCTTTATGGAGGTGTAATCACCAGAATTGCCCTAAGGGCAAAAATAAACCTCTCCATGTAGCCCCTCACTCTATTTTTTCTAAGTCAACTCAGAGGAAGACTATTCAATCCCTTTCCTCACAAAAACCACACAGACTCTCCAGCAATGACAAGAGGCTGCTTGGGCTAACCACATGCATCCCCACAGCCCCTGCTTTCTAACACCCTCCTGGCAGAGCCAGAGGGACACAGCAGTTTGTGGTCCTGCGGGGAGGAAATCTCTGCTGGAGGCCTGAAGCCCACACCACTCTGGGATGGGTGTGCATGGAGCAAATTCTGGCTGATGTTCAAACAATCAACCTCAAGGCAGGGGAGAGGGGCAGACGTGCAGGAGGAAGATTTTAAGATACCAGCTATACATTTCTCAAAGTCTGTAAAGGTTAAGCTCTGAGGACAGACATATTCCCGGTTTAGATTTCTGAGATGGAAGAAGACAAAATTTAGGCTCAGCCCATCAGGAAAAGGTTCACTCTGAGCTGCAGTTTCTTCTACCTGAACCAGTTTGCCCAACCCTGGAGATGCTACTCAAGATATTAGCTTTGCTGAGGTTCCCACCTGACATCTCTCAAGGAGGGCAGAAGGGCTCAGAGAACTCCAACTCCACCTTGGCTTATAAACCAGCCAAACATGTTTCTTGGCAAGGTAGCAGAGTAATTTCCCCAAAGGCATGGTGGTTTTGCTTTGTCTTTTACCAGGTTCTAGCCCTGTGGTGCTAGCAGTTGTCATTGGGAGACAATCATAAACCAAGAAAGCAAAGTAGGAAAAAAGTAAATAAATTAAAAACAGCAAAAAAACATCAAGACCACAACGACATACAAAAAGGACATGTTGTTGAGCAGACAAAAGCCAAGACAGATGAAAAAAAGAAATGACTCATTTCTTTTCATAAGTTTTTTGCTTGCTCCAAAGTAAAACCAAATGGTGGAATAAGTAATTTCCATTGTGTTTAGCTGCTCTCTGTGGTTTTCACCAGTAGCCACAATTGTCTGCGTTGACTTAAGTATTATTTATAAGGTACAAGGAATGAGTTGTGGAAAAGTCAACCAGGGATTTGACAAACTGCAAGAAAGAGCTTGGAAGTTTTCCTAGTCCACACTGTGCCTGACACTCACCAGCACTGGCCTTTTCCTGTCTCTTTCCCTTTTCTGTCCTTGATAAGAGACTTTTGTAATTTCATCTATTCTGTACTACAGGCTGAGAACTCCTCAGCATCAGCAGTGACATGCATTCTTCCAGCAATAAAAAGAGGAAGATGCTGGCACCTCATTGTGACAGCACTGGAAATGAAAAGGGAAGAAGATTGGTTGATTCTCCAGGAGACCTACAAGCAGCCAGGCTGCAGTGGGAGTGTCACTCCTCCCAAATCACAGCAGCCACAGATGTGTCAGTGCAGTGGGTGCAGAGATGCACAAGCAGCTCAGCACGGGGCAGCCTTGGGTTGGCATGGCCCGTGAGGGCAGTGCAAGCACATCCTCCTCTGCTGATGCACACAACCAGCTTTACTCTAGAGGTGGCCTGGCCACAGCTCCAGGCATAGCTGTGCAAACCCACTCTCTTTCTGAGCAGGGTTAGCACACTGAAATGGCACTTTACCAGCCTGCACATACTGTCTCACATGTCCAGCTGACCATTTTATGTTCTACCATGGAAAAACCACACAGTTCTTCCCATGACAAAAACCTCCAGACCTCACTCTTCCTCTTGCCTGTCTTGGCTCAAGCATCATTTGAGTTGGAATTTCTAAGCAAACCAAAACCTTTCATTTTAAACCAACTTTTGAGAATTGCTTCAGAATTCTTAATACTTGCAGACCCAATAAAAGTTTCATTTTAATCAAATACATTACAGAAGTTTTATAGACTATATCCAGACCAACATACTGTACTTAGTTGTAAAAGAATCCCCTCATTATTTCCTGAATATCTTGACACTGTTTCTCCCTCTTAGGATGAATGCAAACACATCTTAGAGTTTCCAAAGGAACAGAAATACATTATCAGATCCTCTGAACCTGCCTATTAGAACATTCCAGGCTTGCACAGTTTGTAGGAACTTTTTTTGGTTTTGATCAGCACAAGACAGCCCAGCTGCTTCTCTTGACTCACCTCCTAACATGGTGATTTTAGTCTCAAACTGGGGCAGAAGTCAAATTACAGGCAGCATGATTCATGTGCCTCTCACTTCAATCTACCCTCTTCTTCTCGGAAAATGAATTACCCTTTGCTTTGAAGTAATATTTCTCTCAAGTTAACTTTTATAGGATTTGCAACCTGCTTGCTGACTTGGTTTGGCATCAATTGTTGTATTACTGTGGTGATCTCACTGCTGAATGCAGCAGGGTGGTGACCAGAGGAGCTTTCCTGCAGCAGGGCCGTGTGGTCCTTGTGCATTCCTCAGATTTGTTCTAGACACACCATAGCAGGTCTACTGGCACAGCACAGGATCACAAAATCACAGAATCAGGTCACAATTAGGTTGGAAGTGACCTCTGAGACCACCGAGTCCAACCTCTGACCAAACACCATCATGTCAACTAGACCATGGCACTGAGTGCCACATCCAGTCTTTGCTTAAACACCTCCAGCAACAGTGACTCCACTACCTCCCTGGGCAGCCCATTCCAATGTCAACCACCCTTTCTGTGAGGAATTCCTTACTAATGTCCAACCCAAACCTGCCTTGGCTCAGCTTGAATCTGTCCCCTGATCCTGGTGCTGATTGCCTGTTAGGAGAGCCTGACCCCCACCTGGCTACACCCTCCTTTCAGGGAGCTGTAGAGAGGGATAAGGTCCCTCCTAAGATTCCTCTTTTCCAGGCTGAACACCCTCAGATCCCTCAGCCATTTCTCAGAGGACTTGTGTTCCAGACCCTTCACCAGCTTCATTGCCCTTTTCAGCACCTCAATGTCCCTCCTGAACTGAGGGGTCCAGAACCAGAATAGGGCCCCAAACTGTGGCAAGATTTTTCCTGCAGAGAGATTGACTCTGCGTGTATTAAGACAAGACTAAGGGTTCTGCAAACTTGAATAACCTCAGAGTGATTCTTGTCCTGTATAAGAACTGCAGTTAATCTTGTCTATTGTCAATTAAAACAAATAAGAGAAAAAGAGGTCCAACTCCAAATCCAAGGACATCTGGATTAATTAAACATGCAGCTTCCTTTTCTTTGAATCTTGCTCTTTCCATACAGATGTTCTCCAAGTTGTCTTGACAAGACTACTCCAAGCCAAATTTTAAATATATCCTTCACTATTCTCTTTCTAAAGAAAGATATCCTGCCCCAGGCTACCAGCCCCTTTGATTTGCACTGGTCCTTCATCAGAATCTAGAGAACTGTCATCAAATTCCCTGGCTCTCTCAAGTCAGCCCTTGGTAATATGTATCTTGGACATTTTGAAATTGCATACATAATCTTCATTGGCTCAGCCATTCTTAAGCCATGATTAATAATCAAAATAATAAAATGTAGAAAAAAAAAAAAAAGAGGTAATTACACCCATGCTGGTAACTAAAGTGAATAGATCTCTTGCACACAAAACAAATCCCTGTACATTGACTTCCTCTGAGTCACGCCCCAATACACCCACGCCTCGCCTCACTCAGGTATTTCTCATGTCATCGTAGCCTAAAGCAAACACCTACACTCTCCCGAGCCTGCAGGAGAGAGAACCCAGCCTTGCAGCACTGGGATCAAAGGTGTAAACGCCACCATCTTCCCCAGGATGTCCTGCAATTAGCAGGGGATAACCTGGGGATGGTGGCATGGCTCGAGGTCATTTCTCTCAAGGGAGAGGGTGTGTGATGACTTCTGGTGTAGCAACAAGCTCCAGGCACTGGGCCAAGTGTAGCAAAGGAACATCCAGCTCCTGGCCCCAGCCAGTTTGACCCCTCTGAGGACCACGGTTTGGATGGAGTGAAATGAGGCTCCTAGACGATGTGACTGGTTTCAGACTGGGGTTTGCAGGGATGCTTGGACAAACAGGCATAACTTGGCATCCAAAAGGAAGAGAAAGAAAGAGATGGAGAAATGGAAGAGAGGAACAATGGGGGGTGGGGGGGGGAGGGAGGGAACAGAAAACCCATAAAGACTAAAGTGTTGGAAATGCTTTAAAGAAAACACAGTCGCTTTCTCTTTTTTGCTGGGTTTGCATTTGTGAATACAGCCCTGTCTGACAGCTCCACTTTCTGCTGCAAAGCAACCCTGGGCTAACACTTTTGCAAGGTCCCACTGCATAGGCAGGATGTTTTACAGATGAATGTTCTTTTTGCTTTCCACAAAGCATTCTTGCATCAGCTCTAGCTGCTGAGGAATGGTGTTTCCCACCAGACATAGAAAATGTAATAAGTGTTCATGCTCTTGGGTTAGAAAGAAAGGCAGGTCACGTTAGGGTCACACAGTGCCCTCAGCTTGCTGTGAGCCAGCCTGGCCTGAGAGCCTCAGTGAACCCCAGCTGCCACAGAGTGACCTCAGGTTCCTCTGGGCTGCAGGTTCCTCTCCTCACTGCTGTGTCATAGGGTCTCAGCTTCCTGCAGAGCCTCCTGCCTGCCCTGCTCGTCCTCCTGCCAAAGCTGCAGCTTGGCTGGGCATCAGTTCCTAAAGCTGGCCATGGTCTCCCTGCCACCACTGCCCTGCTGCCCCCCAGCACACCCTGGCCTTGCCCAAGCTGGCTGCAGCTTCACCAGGAAGGTCTGGACATCCCCACAGCACTGCCCCACTCTGCTCATGTGTTCCAAATACCTGCTGGAGGCAGAGAACACTGGGACTGTGCTCTCCCTGAGGAAACCAGGCTTGTTGAGGAGGGATTTACTGGTCCAGGTACCCAGCACCACCTTTGCGCAGCTGCAACCCCTCAGCTGAAGCTGGAGCTGACCCTCAGTTCTGATTTATACATCAGCTGTGGGTTGGGTGGTCGTGTCCTGGGCTATTTTGGGCAGCTAAATCATTATTTATGCATGGAAAGACTCTTGTAACATCCAAGCCTGAAGCAATACCTTTCACACCAGCAGGGTTAGCAGTATAACCAGCTCCAGATCCAGCAACAGCTACAGGAAGGACACCAAGTGATCAGTCTTCATGGCCAGTGCATTATCTGTGAGGCTGTCCAGCCTCAGAAGGTAGAAGCAGAAGTAAAAACTGAGGTCAACAAAGTGGTTTAAGCAACATTTTCTTGTCCTGCAGTGTCTCCTTACAGATTTGACCATCAAAGCAAAGGCTGGGGCCACTGAACTGGATTTTCAGCAACTGTGCCCTTGAGACAGAGGAGTTGGGAGGACCCTTACCTCCTTCCCAGCTCATGGACATCCTACCACATCCCTGAATTTACAATGGCTGAAAATCCCAGGAGACTCAGAGAGGTAACATGGGGAGCAATTACCCTGTCAGTAACTGTGGACTGAAGTGCTTTCCATGCCAGCCATGTCCCTACCTTTCCTAACAGTACAGAAAAGGAACATAAACCAGCAGCAAACAGCACGCTGGTGTGTTTCAAAATCTTTGCTGGAATACCAACACCCAGGCAAACAAACAGAGCTGAGCATGCTGCAACTAATATCTGCCCCATCTACAAATAAGGGCTCTCCCAATTTCAGTAACCTGCAGTGAGGAATTCAGCCCATGGCTCTGCCAGCTCTGTGCCAGGCAAACACACAGCAGGGCTGCTCTGCAGACAGAGACCCATGGAAAGGTGATAACCATGGCACAGTTGGATAGTCCCGAAACCAGTTTCCCCATAAATAGGCAAATCAATTAAAGGTTACGAAATGCAGTAATTTTCTCTGGGTGTAGCTACATGCTTCTGAGTTTAATGAGCAAGTAAATGATGTCGGGAGAGAGAAAGCAAAAACACACTTTGGGCTTCTACTGTTTTGTTCCTCAAACCCTACAAAACTCCACAAGCCTTAGATCACACCTGGTGACCCTTTCAGGGCTTTCCAGCTCACACCATCCTGCAAACAGCCACTCCTGCCCATCATCCCCTTAGGCCTGATGACTCCTGGGAGGAGGGAAAAGTAGAATTGCCTGTCAGGCACACAAAGTCAGGCACAGAGATGGGATATTGTCCAACCAATTTTACAGATGGTGTGGGGAAAGGAAAAGGGCTAGGAAAAATGTCAAAAAGCAAATATTTGCAGAGAGAATTAGGACTGCAAATGGACTGAGTTAAATGTTGCCCCATTTTCTGTCCTTTAAAAAAGGTTTTGCATCTTTTCTTTTCCAAAGCCAGATAAGGACCTCAAGCATCCAAAGAGGTTTTGTATCTCCTGCAGGAGACCATATCCCTACAAAGGACAGCCACCTGTGTATGATCCTCTCTCTCAAAAAGCAGAAGAGTTTTCCAGATAAACTTCAGGAGAACCCTTCATAATGCCCCAACTTTGCCTCTTAACTTATAACCCGATCTCCCCAGTATCCTACCTTTAAACAATTCCTTGTTGCTTGAGGGGCAAGTATTCACATATGCCTATGAACCTTTGGGCTTGTGTGCCTTGTTTCCTTTACACAGTAACATTTCTGTTAATTCAGAGCCATGACCAAGAACTTTGCCCTCATTTCATTCTCTGCTGTACTTTTTTTGGGGGTTCCTCCTTCACAGCAGCCCAATTTGTATAAAGAGGTGGTACAGTGAAACATTCCAAGTCTTCCCAGCTCTGGAGGGACGATGGGGACTAGGCCATGCAAAGGCAATAATACTCTTTCTGAATCATTCTACAACAATTTCCTGGCATTGCATTTGGGGGATGAGATACACCTCCAGAGTTCCCCACTCCCCAAAACAGAAGATACTGCCACTTGGGCACATTTAGTAATAGACAAAAAGTAGGAATAAAGTTCCTGTTCCATTAGAGCTAGCCACAGAATTTTCTTATGTTAGTTTTTGGTGCACAGAACCACATTTGCTTGCAATTTGCTCATTGAAGTCACTTCTGGGACCACCTTTGTGGCTATGTGCCAAAAAGTGCTCCAGCCACAGTCAAGGGCTTGGTCCCAGATTTAGGAATGGAGGCTCTTGGGCATGACCAGAGATCTGGCATTCCTGCCCGGAGAAAGCAGGAGCCTCGTTCAGCCCAAGGCCCAGAACTACAAAACTCACTGTTTTCCTATCACAGGCAGTGTTGATAATCAGAATGAGAGAACTCTGCTGACCTGGGATGCAGACAGAAGCATGGTGATTTCATTGCACAGCACGTATGGAAAGTAAAGACTGCTTCTGAAGGAAATGTTATGTCTAACCAGGAGATTCCTTAAAAGAGTATAAAAGTTCAAACACCACAGTGTAAACTAAAGTGAGAAGAAAGCTGTTAGATGAAAAGTTCTTTTATCCAGAACCACCAACTTTAGATTCCCTTTTTTAGATTTACTCTAAGCTTATTTACATTACAGGATTACAAGTAAACAAAATAATTCAGTAGGATCGAAAATCACAAACCAAAGGACCTATAATTTTCTGTTAAAAAACAAGGACAAATATTTTGCGTTTCACAACCATTAAAAAAAAATCTGAATTCCAACACTACAATATTTGAACAGTGTGTTTAACTAACAGATGCATCAGCAGGATCAATATGACAATATTCATGTCCTGGAATAATTTCAGCTTCACATCAGGTACAGAAGGGAGACTGTGAGTGTCATTGTGAACACAGGACCTGCCCTTGCTAATATTGTGCTCTCCCAAACCAGATCTCAGCTTTACACATTGGACTCCTCCTGATGCCCATTTACTGCTGCACAGCCATTCCATTCTCAGTGTAAAGGGACAAGAGGAATTCATGTTACTTCTAATAAAGAACCACTCCAGAGCCCTGATTTTAAATTTGCATTACACAGACACCTTTAAAAAGAAGGTGTCGTTAGGCCAGAGGAGCTGGCTCTGCAACATGCTTCTTTGGTAATAATATCTTCCACATTCTGTAACTTCTGAAATATAGGTATGACATAAACCCTATGGGGGCTCATATCACGGAGGTACTGCTAACCCAAGCCCTGCAGCCCTTCTCATTGGGTGCAGGGGGCAGCCACTGCAGCCAAGCACCCTCCCAGGGAAAGCAAAGATGCTTGGATACTGTGCTCTGCAGCTGTGCCCTGCCTCCAGTGGTAACCTTAGAAAGACTATCTTTTCAGTTTGGTCATTAGATAATTTACAAAAATATCCCATGCTGTGATCTCAGCACAAAGGGCACACGAGAGCACAGGTGGAGGGAGATCAGCCTCGCCTCAGGAAGATGCTAAGTGGAAACCAAAGTGAAAGTTGACGATGCCAAGGACCCTTCAACAGTTTTTCTGAATTTTTCTTGCTCCTTGGAGAATGTTTATTGCCACTCTGGGAGATCTGAGTTCAGCTGCCTGCTTGGAGACATGCTTCTTTTCAGCCAGGGGTGTGTACACTGACTTTGGGCTAGAGTGAAATTTTGAGTAAAAATACCTTCAAGATAGATTTGCAGCTCCTGTGATGACACAACCACACAAGGATGTCAGGAAATTGGATGGTCTACTTCCCATCCTCCTCCCACACTGGTCAGGATGTGAGGATCTGAGGTGTGATGAAGCTGCTGTTGCCTAATGAGCTATTGCACATCTCCTGACATGGTGCAAGAGATTATGTCCTGAGCTTTGCCTGCAGCAAATGAAGGGCTCTCTTTCCTCGTGTAAAATGCAACTCACTGCAAAGTAGGTGTCTGTGTGTGCACTGTTATCATATGACAATGGATATTGTTGGGCTGCTGTAAAGGGAACAGTGTCCTTTCCTAGGGAGCTATATCTGACACAATAGGCAGGAACTCAACCTCTTAAATGAAAACTCTGTAAAATGGCATATCTTGTAAAACAGGATGAATTTGGGCAAGAAAATTTAGGAAAGGTAAAGTCCTGAAAATCTGAACACCAATCAGAGAGAGATCTCCTCTCAGCTGCTTCTATAATGACACTCCTCTTGAGTAAGGCACCTCTGTCTCTCTGCAGCTCCATCAGGGAGTTGTGTGCCTCAAACTCAGCAATGGGAGCCAGGCTCATGGGCCCTTTCTTAATCCCAGCTGAGCCAATCCTTCATGATTTTGATCAAAAAAATGCAATCCTGCAAAGCATTGGTAAGAAAAACAGATGCATAAAGCAAGATAGAGGTTGAGCTGCAATTCCCCAGAGGCATTAAACTCCCAAATTCTTAGCTTTCTTTTAAGAAACTTTACCTACAGAGAAAAATATGGACTAAGCAGTGTCTCAGAACTGGGCTGTCTTCCAGACTCTCTCTCACCTCTCCTGAGAGTGTCTGAAAAAAATCTGGCATTGCAGAACAAGGGATGTTTGAAAGTTGGCGCCTCTGGGTGCTTCTACGAAGCCTCAAGTGCTTAAATACCTTCATCTATGATCTTGAATAAATACTAGATTTCATGGAACAATTTTGCTCCAAGTGCATTCACTTCATACACAATGGAGAGCATTTTTCCTTAAAAAAGAAAAAGGAGGGTCCCTTCCTTTGGCAAGGTCCTTGGAAAAAGACGAGGAAGCTTCACAAACACTCTTCACTGAGGCACATTCACCCTGAAAGTGCTTGTGTGGGCACCATGAAAATATTGTGGGCTTCAGCTCACTGGGGAGTGAGAGCTGTGCTCGTGAAGTGGGTGACTGATGAGACACCCCAGGGAGCAGCTGCTGACTGGTGCACAGTCAGAACAATCCCTGCACTGAAGAACATCTGAATAACCAGCAGGGTGGATACACAGCCAGCACACTTGGGGTGAATAATTCCGCACAAACAAATTCGTAAATCTGCCTGTTTGCACAACGTGAGCTCAGACTTCAGGAGAAAGTTAGGTAATAAAATTAAATTTTGACTCTTAAGGTGAGAAGTGATGGTTGCACTGGATTTTGGAGACAAAAGGAGACATTTTGTAAGAGTCAGTTTTCTGTTTGAGGGCCACCTTTTCCTCTGCCAGGTCCTGACCTAACATACCTCAACCTCAGCAATGCTCTGACAGCTGTTGGGATGGGAAAGGCCATGGTCTGCCAAGTAAGAGCCATATTCCAGGATCACATCCAGGAGGCAGAACATTAAGAAAAAAACAAGCAAGATTCTGCCACTCAATGGCAGCGAGATGAGCAGCATTGGGCACTGCGGCCCAGGGTCATCAGAAAGGGCAACTCACTAAAAGCTTAAATGAGTGGAAGAGGTGACCAAGCACACTCACGGAATTTACAGCTATTAAGTATCATGAAAGTATCAGGATGGTCTGGGAAAGCACCTGGTTGCAAGCACCAGGCCGTGTCCTGTTTTCAGGCTTATTCCGAGCCATAAATGGGTACAGCCAGAGGCAGCACTTGGGTTACTCCAGTCCTTAGCCTTCAGCAGACCTCTGGGCTCCTGCAGTTCTCCTCTTGGAACAAATTTACTTCCAAAAAAATGCTTAGATGTCCATTATATTACAGTACATACATTATAGTTCACTGGCCAGTGCTGGCAGATGGTATGGAAAGCTTAAACACAAGTTCCCTAATTCTCTCTTGGCGTTCAGCATGTGAAATCTCCAGTGCCATTGCAGTGAGAGACAAAATGACACCATCATCTTGAGACTCCCCAAAATCTAACTCCCCTTTCAACAGCTACAATCCTATGAAATGCTGAATTAGCAAAACGTGCTACAATATTATAAGCTAATGAAATCACCCAAGACACTGGCAAATGGCTCAAAGGTCCCAAGCCCTATTTGCTGGTAACCATGGCACTGCAAATTCTGTTTGCAAAATACTGGCCCTGAAGGGAAGGCAAAGGTGAGAGGCTTGCAGCAGGCAGGGTACAGTGCATGTTGCTAAGCCACTGAGCAATAACATGTTATGTGTTTCATGGGTGTGATGGCATCAGTCAGAGCAGGCACGTGACTCAGCCCCACCAACACTGAATAGACCCTTGTAAAGCACATGGCTAAATTCTCTTATTTTCTCCAGGGGTTACCAGAGGAAGAAAATAAAAACCTGACAAGAAAAACCTTTCCATTTACTTAACATTCATAGAAGTATCAAAAGATTAAACAGCTAAGCAGGGTAATTTTTCAAATGCTTGATACTTCCTTGATGTAGGATAACCAGGCCTTTTTGAGTTCATCCATCAATACTCAGCCAGTAGGAGCAAAGTTAAGTTCCCAGTCACCAGGAATAACCACTTTCAGCCATCCCAAGCTTTCAAGATCAGGCTGGTTTTGGACAGGAGAGCAAGTAGTAAGCTGATCCCTGAACCCTTGGGGCCTTAGGAGCCCAGCTTCCATTAATGTCCCACTGACAAGCAAAGAGCTTTGATGCTATGTAATAAAACTCAGCACAGAGATCTTGGCATTCATGAAATAACCAGTAGGAATTGGCCTGGCCAGGCTCTGGCAGTGCTGCAACCAGAGCCCATTAACAAGGTAAGGAGTTCAGCCTCCTCAAAACTGTGCACTGCTTCATGAGCAATGACCTTTGGCCAAAACCCCCTTACATCCCCATTGGGACAACGTGACTTTGAAAATACTACCTTGCCTGTCCTACAGCCTAAATGTCAGCCAGGAAAAGAGGAGGAAGGAAAGCAAAGACCCACCAAGTGTTGCAGAGTGTGTGCTCTCAGCTGCCACTCTGCTGAGCCATTCCTGCTCCTTCCAGCACTCTTTTTGGGCAGGCTAAGGCTCTTTCCACTCATCTTTCCTGGTCACTTCATGTAGGTGTTTCTTACAAGTATGAGTGTTGAAGAGCCTCAAGTGCTTCTACAGACACTAAACTGCATGTGGTTAGTCAAAATCATAATTTACTGATACAGCTGACTCCTGGGATGAGCAGAAACATGCTGGGGTCAAGCTGTGCAAATTAACCCTATTAAACGATTCTTCAGTGGCTGCCTGTGCTCGTGAATGCAGTGTGCACATAACTCATGAAAGGAGCTGTGGTGAGAGCAGGTGAAGGAGAGGATGAAGCTCCTTCTCCCCATGACTGCAGTGTGGTAAGTCTGGGAGGCACCACAGCAAGACCTTTGTTGAGGAGCAGCTCCCTCACTGATGCTCAGAGTGCAGGAGAAAACACATCAGGAGTTTCACTTCTGCCTTACAGCCACTCAAAGACACAAGGTCAACGATCAGTGGGTGGATTGAGATGGAATAAAATCAAATTGTTTTGATCCCTTCTCCCAGCTCCCTGCAGCACATGAATCTGTCCTTTGGAAAAGTCTAAATTCACACTCTCCAAATCTCTTGATTCCTACATGCATCAACTCTTTTCATTCTCCAGCACTGTAGCATAACCTCCAGAGATGACGCTGGGTTTTTTCCTTAGAAGTTGCTGTACTAAGGTTTAGATAGAGCAAGAGCATGTTGTGGACATTAAAAAGATGGCAGGCAATTCTTCAAAATGTCTGAGAGAGAGACCCTTGGATGTTTCACCTTGTCACCACACCAGCAGCATTTTCTGTGACCACTGCTTGATCACTTCTTGCAAAGATGCACTTAGTGAATTGAGCGTTTACAGAGGTAAAGGTGGTGCAACAGGAAAGTCCATACTCTTCCCTCCTCATTTTTTTCAGGATCCAGTTCAACCATAATGCATATTACTTCGGACTTTAGGGAGAGCATTGTACTTGGCACAAATTTGGCGCATTTTTCAGTCTTCAGACCTTCTCTACTCTTCATCAGATGGCACCCAGCATCTGGATCTGTGCACTCTTTGGAGCAGGGACTCATTGCTCACATACAGAAGGCAACTAGCAGACACCATCTCTGTAGTACTGCTCTATCAGTGACAAAATCTAGCAATGATTTTAAAAGAAGACCCATTACAAATCTGTGAGGTTTTCACTAGGTTAGGACTGCAGATCCAGTGTATCTTTCATTAAGCACATTAAGCTCTTTAAAAGACCAGTTTCCATGTGACAAAAAGCCCTAAGTGAGCACGCAGCAGGCGAGGCGAGCTCGCTGTGTTACCTTGGAGGCACACTCAGTTAATCCTTGTGGAAAGTCCCCTCAGTCCCCTGAAGTCATTGTAACATACACGCGAGCGCGCGTGCATGGGTATAAATAAAAAAATGCATCATGCACCTTGGTCCCCAAATCTGGCCTTATTTGTAAGTGCTCCCTTTGCCACAGCCTTTTCTAGCCTTGACAGGATGGGGAGGAGGAAGGTGTCACCTGTTGGTGTCCTTGACAGATGTAAGTGTGGGCATGCAAGGGGAGACATTTTAGAAAGAGGGAAGGAGGGAAAACCACTCTCAGCAGCAACCAAGGGTCCAGCAGAGCCCCTGATGGACAGTTCAGCCTGAACAGAAACGAAAGGCACTCAGAGTGAAGGGGAATGAGAGACTGGAGAAAATGCAGAACAGTGCATCTCTGCACTGGGAGCAATGGAAGGTGGTGCTAAGGGCAAAGCATGTTTGCCCTAAAGCCCATCTCCACAAAACCTGCTCTGTCTAGTGATAATCAGAGTTTGTTAGAAAGTTTCTAAGAAAGCATAAGGGAAACATGGTTTTTGGACAACATTAATCACATAGTCACCCCTGTGAATGTGAGATCAATTCCATGTATCTTGCATGTAAGTGGCAAGGTATGAGCTATCTTCTGGTAAAATTTTAAGATTTTATGGCAGTTTTGTATTTTGTTTATAATTGTTTCCCAGAAACAAAAAAATCCCCAAAAAACCCACAAAATGCCAACAGCTTGGATGTCACATTTCCCCTGAAAATTTGAAAACAGACAGAAGAATTTGTTTCCTTGCTATACTTCTTTACATGAAATTATTGAGGAGAACCTTTTCACATAATTTCACAGATTCTGGTCTCATCCTTCACCCGTTTCATCATCTTATGTTCTCAGGCTGACATGCAAGTGTAAACTTCACTGTGCACAGGGGTGAGCGTGGTCAGAGCATCCAGGGTTCTGGACACTGCTGTAATGCAGCCACTAACAGGACTAGGCACAGTTCAGCATCTGCTGTTATGACACGAGAGCAAAGGTGTGGTTCCATGAGTTAATTCCAAGAGATATTAGTTGCTTATCTTTGGCTTTGGCTGCTTTAACCAGAAGTAATTGTATCCTGGAAGCATGGTACAAGCGCATTGATTTAGAGTGTGCCTTTTTGCAGTCACACGAGTGCCTTAAAGAATGTACAGAGCCTCAAACAGACCAGCACTGAGGGTGCACACAAAACCCACTCTCCTGTGTGTTAGCAGTGCCAGAAAGCCACAGGGAATGAAAAGCATCCCCTCCTTAGCTGAGTACTGGGAACCTGTATTTCAAGTAATTTCTGTTTGCAGAACTGAACTGAGCTCCTCTGCAGCCCAGGTGGGAGGCAGAGCAGCCCTGGCTCCTGGCAGGAGCTTCAGCTGCAGAGCTCCCAGAGCCCCAGACCCAAAAGGAAAAACCTCCACAGCAGGCAAGGGCAGAGCAAGTGCCACTGCCCCAGAGACCTGACCCTCAAACATCAGAGACAGCAGCTCCGCTGATCCTCCGTGGGCTGAACACCAGGGAAACAGGAGTTTGGGAAGCTGCCTCCAAGGTTCTGGGGAGCACGGGTGGGTCCTTCACCCTCTAATGCCCAGAGGGCAAAAAGTGCCCAATAACTCCTTATTTGAGTAGCATTTGGGCAACCCAGGGTGTTGCAGTGAGGAGCAAGTTTTGACACAAGATTGCAAGGGTTCCCAACATGAGAGATGCCCCATTTTCTACACAAGCATACAGCTGCCATACCAGAACTGGGCAGAACTGGAAAATTATACCATATATTAATGTGGCATGTGAGAGGGTTACGGTTTACCTTTTGTTCTTATTTAATGAGAGAGTGGGAGAGGAGGGGGTTAAGGGAGGGGTGAGATTATGATAGATGAAGAGAACTGGCTTGGCTAACTCTCCATAGCCTGTAGCTACTGCAATATTTATGAAAGGGAAGGTGCACCTTGGCAAGCTAACCTGCCTGAAATTGGAAGGTTTCAGATGAAAGGGAAACCCTGTAAAGTAAAACTGAGTGGTGCTTGAGAGGAGCACGATGGCAGGGAAAGAAAATCCATCTCCTCACCAGAGTTTCCATTTCTGAATGCTTTGCTTTGCCCAAAAAAAAAACCAAAAAAAAAAACCAAACCCAAAAAAAAGCCCACAAAGGAAAGCAACTTGGCCAGGCCTGCCCGCTCCCAGAGCACAGGAACCAAAGTGCCAACAAACATCAAACTCCCTTTTCACAACTGGCAGAAGTCCTCTGGTATGTGCTAACACTGCACATTGCCCTGCCTGCGAGGTTGGAAGGGTCCCATCCCCAGAGAGGCAGATTTCTACTGCATTTTCCTGAGTTTTGAGGTTATTTGCACAGACAGGGCAGGGCCCTTGGGTGTCCATTACAGGTCTGCTTTTTCAAGAGGAAAAGCTTGAAGATGCTATCATGAATGGCATTTCCTGCTTCTCCTACAATTCTTATTGACATAGAAAATAGAAGAATTTTCTGTCAATGTTACCAAGACCTCTTATTTACCAAACTCTGTATCAGTACAGGGCTTGGATTATTTTAGAACAAAAAAAGGATGTCAGTGATATAAGCATGAATGTCAGGATCCTGCAAAGTATTCCTTTGATTACTTTTTAGCAGAAGACATGGAAACAACTTCGAAAAATTTCAGGAAAATATTTGATATAATACAGATAATTTTTAATTAAGATCTTGCCTGTGGGCAGACCCACAGCCCTGGCATCTCTTATCTACAGCACAAGGCACTCCCAGTATCCTGTACTCCTATGGAAGGAGCAAGCTCTGTTCATGCAGGGATGGGTTTCTTTTAGTTGCTTAACTGTTTCCTCCATGAAGAAAATATCTCATTCTCTCCTCCCACCAAAAAGAAGGGTTTTGACCAGACTGGATGAGTGGCTGTGCTTTCTATTGGTCTCATTTTTTAAATTATAATTTCCCTAATTTTGATCTCAATCTATCGCTAAATACAAAAGAGCGGTCTGGAAGCTTCAAAAGAGAATGGTGTGATTTTTCCAGCAGTTTTCCTTATTGTCCCTGCCTTCCCACGCCAGCCCTGGCGCACAGGGGCAGGGGAGGAGAGTGCTTGGCACTCTGGAGGTTCTCACACCCCTCTCCTGTCTAGACCAGGGCTATGTCTGATTTTGTATCACCCCAAGGCTACAATTTCCAGTGAAGAAAGTATTAAATTCAAAACCATCTGCCCATCTCGGCTCCTTCCGAAAAGTCAAAACCCATCAGAGGCCAGATTCCCACGTCTGGCATCAGAAAGGCTCCTCTCCCATTTGCAGCTCTAACATCATCATTGCCCAACCCATGACGTTAAAGGCTCTCACAGCGTGTTTGGGGCAGGGACAGGCACTCATGGAAAGCCAGGATTTCACAGGGGCACAGAGAAAAGGGTGGGTACAGCACAGAGCAAAGGTGCTGGGAGCTGGGCAGGATTTAACCCATTCAAATGTACTCTTTGTCGGACTCGTTCTGTTGTTCTCTGACTTTTCCCTGCAGAGACCTTTGGCTCAAGTTTGCCTGCTGCTGACTGGGGCAGAATCTCATTTGCAGCATTAATCACGGGCAGCTCTCCTTGGGGCTCGGTGGCAAGCCGGGGTCAGCGCTGGGCTGCTGGGAGGGGAGGAGGAACAAGGAGAGTCACTCAATCTGCTGCCTGGTGTCACCAGTGATTTATGGCCCTCTTCAAACACAGCCATTGATCTGCTCTGCTTTCCCCAGCACGCTTGTCAGTGTGTAATAAAGCCAATGGGAATTCCTGGGTGTTGAGTCAAAGTTAAGTATGCTCAGGTTTACTTATTTAAAAAAACACACCTGAAGTCTCTCCGTTCGGGAAACAGCTCAAGATTTACAATCCTGGAGAAATTTGCAAGGGTAAGAACAAGAAATACAACCCCAACCAGCCCTTCGGGCAGCTGGCCAATTAATCTTCCCTTTGCTGTCTGCTGCTTGTTCTCCTTTCTGCCTTCAGCACTTTTGGAAGATCTAAGCCAGGCAGCAGCAGTGACTTCCTCCCGCCTGGCCTGCAGTGAACCCCCGGGATCCGTCCCGGAGGTGAACCCGGCCATCCCTGGGCTGCATCTCCCAGAAGGGCTGCTCTGGAAATCACCTGCTGCTCTCAGTGCAGGGGAGCCCCGGGGCCAGGACAAGCACCCCGTGGGCCCAGCAAGGCAAGGGCTCTCTGGCCACAGGAGCTCACCAGAAAATGTCTGCTCAGCTCCGTGCTGGCTGGATCTCGGAGGAGCACTGACCTCAGCGGCTCTGGGTCTTGGGGGCCTTTCCAAGAATGGCTCTCTCTTCACCTGGCATTGCTGCAAGGAGGGAGGAGGTGCAGGGCAAGCCAGGTCAGGCCAAACGTGACTGTGCCATTGGCACTGCAGGATGGTGCACGGTGAGGGATAGCACAAGGCACTGAGTTCTCCCCACACTGCTCCCAGGTCACCTGAGCCGCAGCCCACCTGTGGGTGTGCACCCAGCCCCTGCAGGAGAGCATGGACTGAATGGCAAGAGAGGCACCTTGCCCAGAAGGCAGCCCAGATATTACCAGACAGTTCATACTGCTCTGCCTCTGCAGTATCTGTCCCTGATTATAACATCTGTGGCTTCTCACTTCCATCAAGAAGGAAAGATTGCTCTATGGCATAGCATGCACAATACATTTAAAATAGTGAAAGAGTAACACTTTTTCCCAGTAAAATGATGTAAGGCATCTTAGTCTCTTGCTTTGCTCTTGATTTAAAAGCAAACAGTAAAAAATCTCCAATAAAACAAATCCACATTTTCTCATGCAACCTTTTAAAACAAAATATCTGCATCATGCATCAGAAATACATCAGCAAGCTCTCAAAATTCTACTTCTCAAGAGTAATTTCTCTAAAAGTAGCATTTCCAATGCATTTATCTTTTTCTAATCAGAAAACATTGACTGAGGAACCTAATAAGAAAGTAGTTGATAAGCTCCAGCAGTTTTTATCCTTACAATATATTCATTTTTTGGGCAAAGAGAATTCTCATTAACAATTACCAGGCAGTAGAATAATGAGATTGCAGGAGCTGCTCCACAGATCTCATTAAAACTGCCAACCTAGGAGCATGTCATGCTCTATTTCAGAGCACTCACAAATGCTCAGCTCCTTGGAAAGGCAGGGGTGAACCATGGTATCTAAAGGTATCTAAACCACAGGTATCTAAAAAAAAATATCACAGAATTCCCAATCAGTGGCCATTGAGAAGATGTTGGCTCCAGTTCAATGGATTTTCAATTTCAGCTACTGTACATGTCATAACAATCAAACTGTGTGAAATAGAGAGCAGCAGGTTCCTAAGAAATATCAACGCCAAGTCTGATTGAGTAATAAAGGAAAATGCACACCTATGGGACTTTCCACAATTCTTATCTATTCTCAAAATCCCCAAAGGACACACATCTTCCAGCCTCTTTCTTTTTCTGGGATGAACTTCCCAGCACTCTGGGGAGGAGGGAGAGAAGGTGGAGGAATAAAAAATCTCTTTTGAGTGAAACATTGAATTAAATGCCAATGAAATGTTGATATTTAAAACTCCCACTCATCTATGTACAGTCTGGGGAGGTCAGCACACAGGGGTGCTGGATGAATAGAACAGCTTCAGATTTTCCTTATCTGAGCACTGTTTTTGAGAAACTCAGTCCTTGTTATTGTATCTTCCCATTTGAAGATGGTCTGTGACATGCAAAGAGACAGGGAGAATTGGGAAGAGGTGATCTCCTAGGAAAGGAGGCCATTTTGTGGCCAAAACCAAAACTGCTAGGACAGAAAGAGGGAGTTCTTGCTTTCTGTACTTCAGTTTTTATTTGCCCTCCCAAGTGACAGCAAAGCTGTCCCTACAAGTGCAGCAGAGATATCAAAAGCCCCTGCACTGGGAGTGCCAGCATCTTCTGTACAGATTAACACCACTACCTCCTCTGCCTTTCTGAGGCAGATTTGGTGACTTTTCTTGTCCAGAAGGCAAGTCCCAGGGTGATGAAAGCAGCCAGCTTGTCCTGCTAGCAACACAGACACTGCCTCATCTCTGTAGCAGAGGGAAGCTTTTTCCCAACAGACCCTGCCTGGCTAAATCCTACTGTAGCAACCAGCTGGAGTCTGCATGTAAACAGCACACACATCCAAAAGCAGCTGGGCAGCTTGAGTAAGTGCTGGCATTCACAGCCAAGCCCTTGGAGCCCTGCTCAGGCACAAAAATTGTCTGCAGTACAATCCTTGCAGTATGGAGCTCTCAGCTCTGTGACTGAGCCCAGGAGTGGTTCCCCTGAAGAATCCCAGGTTAAACTACTTGCCAAAACATTATTCTGCTGGTACACATCAACCCCTGACTTCAGTGTCAGCATTCTCCCAGCTGAGCAGAATTAGGTCCAGAAGTGTATGGCATCACCTCAGCAGGAAAAGGATTTGTGGAGGTCTGAGGACGTTGTTTTATACTGGCTGAGAATCTGGCCCTAAATGTTTTACAAAATTTGGTAGAAAACTGCACAGACTGCTGCCAAGAGGGATGCTCATTTTGGGGCTTTAGAGGAAAGATAGAGGCAGATTTGAACCTGTGACTTCCCCAGAATCACACAGTGGAGACCCAGCAAGAGAAGTGCTGCATTTGAAATAGGCTCATACAATGCCAAACACTCCCTCACACTCTCCCAGATAAAGTGAGAGGAGTTGCTCTTCCACCTCCCAGATCAAGCCTTGAACAAGGCAATTAATTTGAAAAGGGCAATTTGATTAGACTCAATTTTGCCTGGAGTAAAAAAAAACATCCATTAAATAACACCAGCAAGTGAAAAGGTGCTCAGTTTCCCCTGGGCTTTCTGGCTGTGTCAGTTGGGAGTGTACATGGTAATGGATTCATCAGAGCTAAAGGTGGCAAGCTGGGGTTTACCACAAGATGCTGTAAACATGGTATTTTGTATTTTTCAAACTTCACACAGGAAAAAACCCCAAGATGCTCAGATTTTGACAAGACTCTCAGCAAGAAGGGTTACATGGGGAAGTGACAGACACCTGGCTGTGTTCCTGCCACCCTGAACACTGTCCCAGTGCAGGAGCTGCCACACCAACAAAACCAGTGTTAAATTAATCTCCAACAAACCAGGATAAAGCCACTGGTGTAAACTGGAAGATACTGTCCTTGTGGGAGATAGTTCCATGATCAGGCCACAACCAGATTGTCTCACTGGCTCAAATATCTAGAAATCTCACATCTCTACACCCAGGAATGACCTTACAGCCACAACTTCCTTTACCAGTTTAAATGTGGAGTGTTAAATTTATCTGAGAAGCAGATGAGAGCCCTTCCCAGAGGACCACAGAGTTAAGAAACAGGGGGTGAGATGCAGAGCCATCACTGCTCTGTGCTGTGTGTTCGCTCCATCCAGGGGGCTGGAAAGTGCTCTCTAACTTCTAGCCCAGTGGCTGTGCATATCCACCCACCCACACAGGCTCATTCACTGCTCTGCGGTATTTTCTAGGCACAATCTAGTGATGAGCAGCCCACACTGACACAGCCTGAGGTACACTGCCACCAGGCACACACTTGCACATTTAATCTGGCAGCAGAAGCAGCAGTGCCTCTTGGGACACCCAATTCAGACCATGGAGGGGAAAACCAGTACCCAAATCACACAGATGCCTTTGGGAGCATCTGTCAGTATTGCCATAACGTGGTATCTGCTGGACTCATTTAGCACTAAATGGGTAACATTTTGACTAACTCTAGCTGCTTGAGCCAAGGTTGCAGAGGACACCATTAACCACGGTACACAGCACTACTGCATGCCCCTATTGGGCTCAAGTTCATGGCAACCCCCTTAGAAAAACTTGGAATATCTGCTTACTGTGCAAATTGTAACAATAGCCTTTGTGCCCTGGCTGTATGGTAATGGAGCGTGTTTAAGCCACTGACAATGCTGAGTTCCTTGAAGTTGCTAATGGGTTAAAGCTGGGACATCTGGTGAAACACTAGCCTCAGCTGTTCCTCAAGTGACATCTTCTTGGGTCAAATTTATCTCTTCTTGCCAGTCCATCTGCTCACAGCCTGTCAGTGATAAACACTTGAGAGCCACAGAGCAAGTGAGGCAGCAGACAGCAGTGAAGGACAGCATCTTGGAGTCTAACTAGATAGTGATATGGGAGCAAAAATAGCCCCAGTGCTCGCCCCCTCCCAGTCATCTTCCTCCCGTTGCTCTACAGGTCAGGGTCAGGCCAGGGAAGCGGTGTGTGCCACGCTGAACACAGAGCCCACACCAGGCCACCCAAGGGCTAAGGAGAGGTTTGTTTGTTGCCTAAGGTAACGAGGAAAAAGCCAACACACACAGAGCTCAACACACTTCTGTACTTGCTCGTCCTTCCAATGTCCCAGGGGAAAGGTTCACACCTGTGCTTCCAGCTGGTGAATGTTTATTTCCTTCTGCAAGGCACTCTAGAGCTTCCCAGTCTTTGGTGGCCACCCCTGGGCAGCCCTGCCCACATACCAGCCCAGAACAATGCAGCAAGAGGCACAGGGGGCTGGGGGCTGCCAGGGGAGGCACAGGGGAAATGAAATGTGCTGCTCAGGAGGAGTTGGTACATCCAAGGTCCATTGCCTCCTTGCCCATGTCTCTGGGAAAGACACCTTTTCTTCCAGAAGGCAATGACCCTCCCTGTAGACATGACTGTAACACACACACACACAGAGTGCTCTCCAAAGCACAAACTCAAGAGTCCCAGGTCACCCTGCAGCCTGTAAAACAACAAGGTGGGGGTTGAACATGACTTCCCCCACTGCTCTAAGGGGATTATGTATCTGAGACCAGAATGGTATAAACCCATCCAAAAGGGGAAATACTGCAAGGATTTCTGGAGTTTAACTGGTGTGTGTGTGTGGGTGTGTGAGTGGGCAAGGATTCACTTCACATTAAAGGTACTCTGGGAAAACCAGATTAAATTTTCCTTGGTGTCAGCTGACCAGCAATGGCCTCTGAAGATGCATTAACCTGATGGGTCTCAATCTGGTGAATAAATATTTTGGTTTAAAATGGGCAAACACAGCACAAAGACCACAGTTTTGCCCCATGAGTTACAAGAGTGTATTCACAGTTAAACAAGCACTCTGTGCTCTTATGTCTTGCTGCCACAGTGGTGATGTCCTGCAGCTAGTGAGGATCAGTTTCAAATTGGCCCTTTTCTACGCAATGAGAAACTTCTACCTTGAGTCACTGGGATTCCTTCACAGCAGTGTCATAACACTGCCCTGTGCTACTGCAATGCACCTGCTCGTGGCCCAGTGCTGCCCCAAACACCACAAGGAAACATCATCATGACCCCCATGAAGCAACAAGGCTTCTTGGCATGCTACGAATACCCTTGAAGAGAAAAAGCTCTTTCACACTGCCAGTGCTACGCAACTGCTCTAATGAGGCACACGACTATAAGGAAAGCATTTGCCTTCTCCATCCCCCCAATTAACTAAATTACCATCACAACTCCCCCCTGTGCCTGGCGTGCTGGCAGAGCCCACGGGTTCAAGACGTGCTTGATGCATTGCTGCACAGCAGATCAGGGCACAGACATTTTAGTGTGCGTCAGACACCACATTTCTCCATCCTTGAAACTGATCCTGCCAGAGTGTGCTCTCTGCAGAGCCAGGACTTTAACCCGAGAGCGCAGCTGCATTTTCAAGTATCATGTTAATACAGTGTTGTGGTGGGGATTTTGTTCAAGGGAGGATGGCTCCACTCTGACCTTTGGATCCAGAGGCACACTTTAAAATTAAAACCTTTCTTCTTCTGTGACCCACCACCAATTTATCTCCATTCATACAGCAGTGGAATTCTAAAAAAGTGTTTGTGTTCTTATCTGCTAGTGTGCATGGCACTTTGTACATGCCAGAAAAGGTCAAGAGAAGGACAATACATACTCTTTAATCCAAGAAGTCTTTTAGAGATGTGTTAACTCACAAAAGGGAGAAAGACCTTGGTATTGGCCATCTGGCACCGTGGTATCCCAGCTCTAATCTTGGAGCGCCACAGACCAAGAAATTACATTAAACCAACAGTAGAGCCAAACCAAAACCCTCCTTTGGGAGCCTGGGCTCTGGTGAAGAGGGAGCAGTGAGGATGGTGGCCAGGAAGAGGAGCAGCAGCACTGGGAGCCCTGCTCTGCTTCTGCTGCCACGTGCTCCTGATCCATTGGGGAAAGTCCTCTCCTCGCCATGAGTTCGCTTCTGGTGCTCCACTGCCCCATCCACGGGCAGCCTGGAGGCACGGAGTGCCCACAGAGCATACAGAGGTCTCACCATCCCTGCTGCGCACCCTCGGCACAGCCGGATCCACTCCGAGAAATGAGACTTCCTTATGCTTTTAATTGTGCTACCCTCTAGTGGCCAATGCCATCCCCTTGGAGCTCGGATCTCCGCTCCTGGCAGACGACAGGCCTTGGACTGCAAGCCCTCAAGACCAGAAGGGAGCTTGGAGCTGTACAGAAATGCCTTGCACATGTGAAAGGAGACAGAGCCCTGGCAAGGTCAAATGCCATCCCAGGCTCCACCACCCCAGCTCTGCTTTGGTCTCAGGAAGGGCAGGATCTCCTTGCCCAGGCTAGAGGCCTTGGCTACAGCAGGGTGCAGCCAGCTCAATATCAAGTGCTTGCAACACAAAAAGCATCACCAAATTATCACTCTTGGCAGGCTCTCCCAGAGCACATGCTTCTTTCCTTCTCTGCTGTCTCACACCAGGTGCTCCAGCAGCTTGGATGGCAGCAGAAACACTCAACACGTCAATAAAATGGGTTAGAATTCAAGGAACATCCTTGCAATTACCAAGATAATTGCTACATTTCAGAACCAAACATTACTTAATGGCGCTCAATTATCTTGTGGCAGGGCCTGCAATGGCAGCAACTAATTGCTTAACTGAAGACTTTCTTCTTTCCACCCTGTGTCAACGCTCATGCATGCAATTAGGCCATTGGTGCAGGGAGGAGAGGAGATACCTGTCGTGAAGAGAGGGGTTAAGTGGCAGCCACAGCCATGTGCCAAAGTTCAGAGGACAAGTGTCTTGCCTCAGACTTTATAAGGATGTGAAGCAGAACCTCAAAAGTCCAGGAGGGAACAAGGATACAGGCTTTTTCTTCCTGTCTCTGAACAAAGACCTCAAATGACTACACAATGTGACTAGTGACCATCTTAGAAGGCTATAGGCCCCTGAGGCTCAGATGACTGTCAGTAGCCTTTTCACAGTGTATCAGTCTGCAGAGTTCATACATACTAACAAAAAAAAATCAATTGCCTAAAAGCTAACAGAAGACTTTGCTTTGATTACTTTCAAGCTGTTGAAAACCTGCTTGTTGTTAACCTCTTCAGTGAGCATCTCTCTCATGAAAGAGAAGCAATGGGAAAATAGGTGCACTTTCCTCATTATTTGCCATTTCATCACTTCTTCACAATTCTTTAATATCTCAAGAACTCTCTTAAGCAGAGCCTTTCACTTTGCTTTGGCACAGAACTACTCTTTGTCCCTCAAGTTCCTGTTTCTTCTCTCTGGCTTTTTCAGCCTCTCCTCCTTTCCTTGAGGTGGAAACACAAGAGCCCAGATCAGGCCATGACCCTTGAAAACATCAGGTCCTGGTTTCTACTCCTCACTGGTCATGTTTGGTTTGTTCCTGTGACCAGACAGGATTCACCACAGAGCCAGCCCCAGGCCTGGTGTCGTGAACATTGGCTACCCTGCATCCAAGGGCAGTTCCTGTTCAGGTCTGCTCATCCTTTCCAGACTCACATTTCTCAGACAGGAATTCCCAAGGCCATTTTGCTGGTCAGTTACCAGCTCAACTCCCTCCCTTTGAAGCCCCTCCTTGCTACTCTTAAGGATAGTTTTTTTCTACCATTCATCATAGTTTCCACAGAAGCAGTAAACAAGCTAGGGTTGACTGTCCTGCTCAGAGCCCCTCCTTGGGAGCCTGCAGTTTGATGTAAAACTGTCTGTTCTCACCCTGGTTTTGTATGTTTGTCTGTTTGACTTATAGTTACAGTTTACTCTCATTCTTTAAGTCAGTGAACAGTCCTGTGAAGATTTGAGACAAAGGCTTCAGGGCCCCAAATTTTATCTTTCAAATCTCCATTTTCCTTTGCTACATGAAGAGCTTTCACAAGCTAAAGGACATGGTCTCCTCTCCAGAGCACCACACCAGTTTGTCCTCATTTCTCCCCATCGTTTATGTCCTGTGCATGCTCTTTGCACTCGTATTCCAGTTACAAGCTGAGAAGGGGACAGGAGCCAGGGGGGTACTAAGTCCTTGTGGACTCAAACTGGTCACTTAAAAGAATCATAACCCAGCAAGGGAATAGTTAACACTCCCTAAAACTGAGGCAGTTTCATAGCACCCAGTTCAGTTTGCTAGCAACTCCATTTTCACACACAAGCACACAGGCTAATTATTTCACAGGAATAACCTCACCTGCAATTAGACACTGTTTTAAGCCTTTGATCTCTATAACTCTCCAGAGGACAGCAAGATTCCCACATGAAAGTGTTTTATTATTTTATTCCACATTTGGGAGTGACCCTATGCTCCTGGATTTCTTAAAAAAAAAAAAAGTCCTTACCTGATCTCAGCGATTCCCATTGAGCTGAGCAAGGCTGGGGCAAGTGGAAAAGCTCCCTTTGGGGGATGGTTCTCCCAGGTGTTAAGGATAAGTGAGTACAGCCCCCACCTGATGGCCTTCACCTGCTCTCTGAGCAGACTGCTGCTCTGCCAGCATCAGACCCATCCCGGAGATGGACTTCTTGGGGACAGGTCTTGTCTTGCTGATTCACTTCCTAGGGTAAATTTATTTCTTTGAGCTATTGTCCAATTCACAGTTAAGGATCAGCACACGTTGTTCCTTTCTAGGGAGCTTACCTTAGCCACAGGATAGGAGACATCTGCATCTGATGCTGAGCACCAGCTCGGGCCAGAGGGTGCACACGGCTCTGAAGAGCAGGTTGCCAGATTTTGCCTGGCTGTTTTTCTAAGGAAAGGGATGGGGCAGAGCAGGTAGCTCAGAGGCCCAAGCCATAGGTCTGGTCCCAAAGAAAACAAAACGTCAGGGCCTCAAGGCCCTTAATTAACTCTATTAGAGTGATAATCATGGCCTGCCCAACCCCAGGGGAATGGAAAAAACCCAGTGTGAAATGCATATAAAGGTATTGGACTGAAACATGAATATTTTCACCTACTGTCAGCGGTTAGAAAGCAGTGGGGGGTGGGAGGATGGTGAAAAGATCCTCAGCTGAAGGAGTTTCTGGTTTAGCACCAACACGTAGGAAACAACCTAGAAGTCAAAGAGATTTCTGTGAAGTGTATTTGCTTTTTGCAGGGCTGCTTTCGAAACATCTGAAAATTTTAGACTATATCCTTTACAGTTCATCAGTGCACAGTAAAATATGCCCCTAACCACTTCCTTTTTTTTTTTTTTTTTAAATTAGATGTGTCTTAAAAATAAATCTCTCACATTTCCATGCAAAAGAACAGAGAGGACAGTGCTTTAAGAGATCCAGCATTGCTTCCATGCCTATGTGCGAGAGCTGGGCTCCAGTGATGAGGCTCTTTTCATCTCACAGGGATGTGCTTCCAGAAGCTGGTTCAAGGGAGCAGGAGAGGTGCCTGCTTCCCACAGCTACCCAAGTCCATTCAGTGGCTGGTACTGCAACTTCACAGAATAATTGAGTATCCTGATGTGGACAGGGCTCAGGAGGATCATGAAAGTCCAGTTTTTGGCCCTGCACAGGATTGCCCCAAGTTCTGTCACTTGGGAGCTTCCTTCTGCCTCTTTGGATATAAAGAGATGTTACAGGAGTCAGGGCAAAGCCACCACTCCGGGGCTGGTGTGAAAGGACACGACATCAGGCAGGTAGCAAGAGGCAAGCTCACTCAAACTGTGTGGGTTTGGAGTTTCAGATGTAGCACCAGGAAGATGCATAATTGGAGCACCCCAGAAGCTGCTTTAAATTATGAAATCAGCTTAATTTGCCTGCTGCCTTTGGAAGGAAAACTTCACACCAGCTTTTTTCATCTGAGCCTGCAGGCAGGAGATGCTGGGCCCAGCCAGTCAGTGGGATCAGCACAGCTTTTTCCCCTGCCTTATGCAGTTGTGGACCCCCAGCACATGCTGATAAAGGAGGTTTTAGAAGACAGCCCAAAAACGCTGGGTGGAGACCTAGCAGGCTCCCCAGCTCTGCCTTTGGTAGTGCTTCTCCTGCCAGCTGCCCACCAGTGCAGTGTTCTTGTGTTTGAGCACATGGCACATGAGTGGCACCAAATTCAAAAATCCCTCCCTCACTAGGCACCAGCTCAACCCACAGTCTCAGCTGTGAAATGTCTCTTTCACCTTCTTTGGTTGTCAAAACTACAGTGTCAGCTCATCACTTATAAAAGCCTCTCTGAAGTGTGGTTTGCCCCAGTCACAAAAAACCCCCACAATCACAAATAATGTGTACTCAAAATGATCACTTAAAGGTTGGCTTTGCTTTCTCGCTTCTTCACTTTCAGGCAATGCACATTTCACCCTTTCAAACTTTTCTTTGCTAATCTGGGAACTGAAATTTCACTTTGATGTTAGCGAGTATTGAGATGAGGGCAGAGAAGTGCAAGTGGCTGACTGGCCCTGGCTTAATGCACAACGTTCCCCAGCTGAACCACAGGCTCATCACCCTCCCACCCTGACCCACAGCTCACTCAGCTGATGCTGCACCAGTGTGTTACTGTCACAGCCTGGACCCTCTGTCACACTTCCAGAGCTGGCATGTTAAAGGGGAAAGAAAGGAAAGCCTAAGTAACATGAATTTCCCAATTAAAAATCACCAAGTTGTGACACTCAGATTCATATTTTATTTTCATCTTTAAGCCCAAGAAGTCTCTGGGATATGGTCCCTTCTGCATTGCTGTTAGTGTATCTCACTGAGGGCAGACCTTGTCGGTGTTTCATCATCTCCTTTCCTCTCGCAGGTCCCTGACCTTCCCACGTGACTGGCAGAAGTCAGGGAATCGCGGTCTGTGCTGCCCTGGTACCTGCAGGTAGTATTCAGTAACAGGTGCTGCAAGCACAGGGCTGCTCCTGCCCTGACCCTCCTGCCACAAGACTGTCAGGCAGCTGCTCTGTCTAAACTGTACCCTGCTTAACAGAGGACAGTGCTTGTCCTTTTTCCTCCCCTCCTCCTCCACTTGAAGCTCTTATTTCTCACCTCCCACTGCAACACTTATCAGAGAGTATATCCTTCACCTCCAGCTCAGCGTCCCTCTCCTCAGACTGGAAAGTCACTGATGATGGGGGTGGAGGTGGCAGCTTGTTCTCAGCTCATTAATCTATCACAAACCCCTGCAGCAGGCTAGCTGCCTGCAGCCCTGATTCATTTTCAAGCACAAAGGATGTTTGTGTTTGATTGGGTATGCTGGATAAATTATTCCAAGCTGTGAATTTCATTTCATCACTGATCACAGACACGGGTTGAAATCCTGTGCGTGAAGATGACAAGTGAACTTCCATTGACCTCCAAGGCAAGGTGGGACACTGGTCACCCTGAAATAAATAATAATGTAAATTAGATCAAAGGGGTCCACAGGAAGGGGATATGGAGGAAGAGATCATTCACATCATCCTTATCTTTACTCCTGGTCTGTGGATTACATATGAAGGGGATCCTTGCTTTCCTGTATCGCTGGTAGCTGTGAAACAGAAACACATCATTGAGGTTCCTCACAGTCCCAGCTCAGATAAACCCCAGAGGTTGCTAACCCAGCCCCAAGATGCTCTCTCAACATCAGTCAGACCTTTCAGCTTTGCTGTAAGCTCTGGTATCCCTATGGATAAGGGATGCTTCTCCTCTGGGCACAGAGAAATCTCTGCCTACCTCCAGTAGAAAGCTTTCCCATGGGCCTCTCACCATCCCTGGAAGTGTCACTACAGGGCAGGGGGCTGGTGGCACAGCTTCAGCACTGCTCATTTTCCAGCAGAGGAGATGACTCAGACTCCCTTTCCAAGGACTTAAAGGGTCCCCCCGCCAAACTGGTAAATCCTTCAAGTGCTCAACATGGAGCTCCTCCCAGGAATCAGAAGCAAAAAAACCCATTTAATTTCTTATTATTTTTTCTTAAATGCCAGTGATTGTGTGATAGGGTCTAGATGTGCATGCGTGGCTCTTTTTTCACAAAGACCCCAAATCCCAAAGTCAGACCAGGGAAATCAGTTACAGATTTCAGACAGTTCCTCTCAGCACCTCTACTGTGCCCAGGCAGACTGGAGTGAGTTGTTCAGTCCTGCATGAAATCAGCTGCCAGTTCTCAGCCCAGCCCTGTAGTGCAGCAACCTCTTAGAACAAAGCCCCTGTATCACATATATCATCACACACGAGAGACAGGGGGAGAAAGAAAAGGGGGGTAAACAGGTGACAGGAGGAACAGAGAAGAGAGCAGGACACACACTCATGACCTGTGCTTGTTACTAGTGCAGCAATGCACATCTGCACTTCACAGCTTGTGGTCTGTGCTCTGGAGCTGCTGAAGGTCTAATGGCTTCTTCCACTGCTGTGCCATGATGTGCCATGTCCTTGTCTGGGCACTACAGGCCCAGGAGGAAACTCTTAGGGAAAAGCTGCTCAGCATTAACAGTGCTCAGCAGGGCAGCACGGGCACCCCCTCCCTGGCTGAAGGATGGATGGCCTCAGCACTGCAACCTCCACAAAAACGCACTTGCCTGAATCCTCCACAGCACCTCACCGGCCTCCAGAGCCTAATTCCTGAAATTAGGTACTAGGGCAGAGGTTTTTGGTTTCCAAACCAGACAATGTGCTGGAGAGTGGCCAGGGGCTGTGGGTACACTGAGCGAGGGTGGGGTAATTTGGGGGGAAGCTTTCTGCCTACAGGGAGAGCAGGATGCGTGAGAGCAGGTCTACAGCTCTCAGCTGGAGCAAAAATTACCGGCAGATTATCATCCTGATAGCAAGATTTAGTGCAAGGAGGCCCAGGCCAGGTGAGTCAGCCTGCTGCTGCCGCCAGGCGTTGGGGCTGCTGATGGCTGTGATAACCCAGTGGGGACCAGCAGGGAGATTGCCAGGACAGTTATGGAGCTGGGCACTCTGGAATGCCAGCAGCTGCTGCCTGTGCCCCTTTGCAGCACCACACACTGCAGAGGACAGAGCCCAGGGCCTGAGACATGCCAGCTTTTGCCACTTGTTCCTTGGGTGGACTGCACCCTGAGCACAGTGCAGCCAATCCTATCCAGGAATTGGGTGTGGAAGCAGATTTTGCTCCACTGCAAGCTCCTCTTCTGGAGTGCACATGAGGAGCTGAACAGCTCCCAACCTCAACCTGGCAACAGCTGAAGCTGGCTCACTGAGCCGTGGTTGAGCATCAGGCACTAAAACCTGTGGTAAGCCCAGAACAAAGATCTTAAAGAACTAAAGCAGAAGGGAATAAATTCTCCAAAACAAGAAACAGCCTCTCTGGTTGTTTTCAAGAATACCAGGCCCTGGTGAGACAGGAAGGTCTGGGCTCTGCTGTCCTCAGTTCAGTCCCACCGCAGATGAATGAGCTCAGACACTTGTGCTTTGCTTCAGAGCCTGCATACCCAGCAGCTCACCCATCCCAGCAGATAGTGTCACATCAGGTATAGTTTTGACACTGTGGTCTCTCACCCTCAGTGTGGGTCTAAATAGAACTGGGATGGGCTCCCAAACAGTCCTGCTCAGTCTGTGAGCCAGGGATCACATCGCACCAGAGGGTGTGGAGAGGCCCTTGACACCAAAATGTTTTGACAATCAAACATCCCCAAACAACTCTAGGCATTGAGCACAGCTGATGCACGGGTGGCCAAAGCAGCTTTGAGCTGTCCAGAGCTACACAGACACATAACAGAGAGCTCAGCAAATCCTTCCTGAGAGGTGGTGTGAACTCTTGGGTTACTGCTGCACTCAGAGCCAGCTGTCCTCTCTGCACACCCAGTGCCACCTATGCTGCTGAGGCTGATGGGAGCCTCAGTCTGTGCAAGCTGAGATTCTGGTGCACACTGGTGCTGCTGACTGCTTGGTTTTACATCCTACAGAGCACAGGAAAGCCATCGCCTCCTCAAGCCCTTCCACATGCCAGCACTGCAGCCGCCAGCACATCCCACAGCAGAAGGAAACAGAGATTACAGATGCTGCTGAACAGTCCCTGCAGGCATGAGGCTGCACAGACTCACCACTGTAACCAGCAAAGGATGGAGAGCTCACACTCCCTGGCTGACACTATTGCAAATCCTGCTGAAGAGCAGAGATAGTGGCTGGCCCTGATGTGCATTGGGGCTCTCTCTCCCATGGATGCACTCTAAGCCCAAACACATCATCCCATCCTCTTGCTGGGGCTCCCATCTTCCCTTTGCTCCAGATGGAAGCAGTGACTGGATGTGATTAGGTGCTACTTGGCTTGAAAAATCTTTATATGTTGCAATTTGTTGCTCAGGGGTTGCAGCTGGACTAGATTAGATTACACTAGGCTAACCAGAGAGATTTTTCTTTGGGTTTCTCCAGCTAGAAACTAACCACAAATCATGAAGCAGCAAGAAGACCTAAAAAAATGTTCACATCTGAAATGCTTTCTCACAGAGCAAGTCCAATTAACAAAAGGTCAAAAGAGAAATTAAAAGTAATCATTGAGGTCAGAGGTTGTACACTGCACTGAGTATTGAAATTACTCACCCTGCTGCAGTCCAGCTACAAGATTTCCTGTTTGCTTTGCCCTAATTATTGGGTGTTTTACAGTGATTGGAATGTAAATTGAAATTAAACTCCTACACTAGAAGATAGCTGGTGGCAATGGAGGTGGGGTAATTTCTTGAGTTAACTGTGACAGAACAATGTGAGAGGCATTATGGTCTTATTTTGGTTTCAATTTGGAGGCAAAGGCACACCTCAGTCCTTATTTTATTGAAATGGCTTATTCAGCTCAAGAAGATATTCTGCATCCCTATTTCCCCTTCTGCACAGTGGAATATGATGCCGTGCACTCTGCTTGTCATAGCTCAGATCCTGTCTTGCATTTCTGTAATGCCTTGCATGCTGGAGAGTTGGCATGCTTGACAAACTGCTGTGTACATGGCCAGAATCAGACATGCAGCCACTTCTGGGGTGGAAGGCAGCAGGAACTGCGTGTGCTGCACTGGGGGGAACAAGATTCTGTCCTGGAAGAGATGCTTTGGCATAGCAGGTCATTAACATCAATCTCTGAACAGCCAGCAGGCTCCTGGCTATGAGTTTAGCTTGCATGTCAAGGACTGGAAATTTTACTGCTGGGATGTGAACCTGTAGTTCCAGGCAATCTATTTCTGCCTAACCTGCTAGGCTGTCAGTAGCTGATTTCATCACTTATGTGCACTACAGAACAATAATAGATAAATATCAATGTAGATCTCAGCCTCCTTCACCTTTTGGAAGGGTTATGTCTTCCCTTGATGATTTTGAGAAAGGAACCAATGAGTGGAAAACGAGTGAAGCTGCCAGAAAAGAGTCATCTTCTCTCTCCCACCTCTCATGATCTGCATGTCTCTCTTGTCACTGTCCCACAATGCAAGAAGGAGGCACATCCTGGTGGTTGGGAGGGCAGAGGTGGGGAAGGAGGGAAGGCCATGGCTTGGGCTGTGGTTCTCAATGAGCTGCATTAGCTGCAGAGATTGAAGAGTGTATGGCACTAAAGTTGTGACACAGGTTCTGTTCTCCCAGTGCCTTCTGCAGCCCTCAGGGTCCTGCACATCCCTCCCTGGCTGAAGAGAGAGCAGTGTGACAACACAATTGACTATTACAGTGAGAGTTTGTTGCCTGGAGCTGGCACATCCCCACTGAACACACCCCTTGATTCAGGCTCCCAATCCTACTCCATATTCCCAGATTCCAAACATCCTGCAATTTCTGTGACACCAACTTGGAGTCATTTGCCATAGCCCATCTGCCCATCTCTGTCACCTTTCCCAAAAACCTGGACACCAATAGCATGTCCTGGTGGTCAGAGAGAGGTTCCAGCATGGTTCTTGTTGAGGCACCAGCTCATTGCCTTCCAGAACTTGGGAAACTACCAGTGAAAAGGCAGGTGATGCTTAGCAGGTTGGAAGCTGACCAAGGGCACCTGTGACCTGGCACAGTTTCTTCCTCAACGGGGCATTAGTTTACTTGTTTTGATGTTAAACAGGCCTAAAAACCAGCTATTCTTAGGGAAGGAGAAAGACAGGAAGATAATTCCTTTTTCCATGCTGGCCTTTTTTAACATCATCCTGATGCTACATGAGGAGAATGATGCCTCTCTTCCTGCACACTGAGAAGGCACAGAGGAAAGTGCAGCACCTGTGGCCCTGAGCACTGCCTGAGGCACTGGCTGGCAGCTGAAGAAGACCTGGTTTGCAGCCACACACCCAAGTGCTGTGGTGTGTGTCCTACCTCAGCCTGAATCACAGCTGCCAGCGGGAGAGAACACCTGGGTCTGCAGGGAATGCTGCCTTTGGCTGCACCCAGCTCCTCATGCTCAGGAAACCCTGGGTATGGTGTAGCTGAAGCTCAGGTGAGCATCTTTAAGCAGTGGGCAGACTACAGCTATTCCTTAGAAGGCATTTTCATTTTGGTGGGGTGGAGGTTACAGAGTGGCTGGCAATAAAATGGTATCTAACATACTGAAAAAATCAATTGCTGCTGACACACAATAACCCTGAACAGGTTGATCCATCCCTGGTTCTCAGTGGCCATGAGGACACAACAGCCTCCCAAAGCAATCAAGTGAATATTCTGCATGCAGGGCTGCAGGGTGTTGGGTACCCTGCTAGCTGGAATTTGCTGGAATGTAAACTTACTTTCGCAAGCACTGACGTAGGAGTGATAGGCCACTGGTGAGCCCACGTACCAGCCTGTCTTTATAAGGTGCTGTGGCTGAACAGGGCTGAGGCTTCACCTCCAAAGCCAGCATTTGGATAATGAGCTTGAAACCAGAAAACAGAAGAAAATCAAACTAATTTGAGGCTCTGCCTTTCCTCGCTACCATGCACCATCCCAGATACTTCCTGGTCCACAATAGCATCTTCCCCCTTGAGATATTTGAGAGTGTTTCCTTTCATCTCAAAAGCAGCATGAGAGGGGGAGAGAGAAAACAAAGCACTGATATCTCAGAGCCACATCTCTGCCTTGTGTATTTCTGTACAGTGCCAAAAACCATTGGGGTGGGCAGCCCTGGGATAGCTGCTATCTCCAGCCCTGGCTCTTCTCCCTGACCACGGGCAAATGCAGCTCTGGTTTGGGCCAGGACCTTGTACCAGCCTCCAACGTCATTTGTTCCATCACCTGGACCTGTTGTTTTCAAATGTGCAGGGGGCCAAGGGACACATTTGTTGACTGTATGTATGTTGGTTACTACCAGGATGGCAGTTTTAAGGATTTTCCACATATCGTGTGTCCTGTGTCCCTCCACGTTGCAGTGCAGAGATCCAGACACAACACTGACAGCTGCAGGGTAAATAAATAAAAACAGAGTATTTTGATCTTGGAAGGGGAGGTGGTTTGGAGGGGAAGGGGGGGCCAGGGTGTCAGCAGCCAGAACAGGGTGGCCACAGCTGTGATGGGAACAGATGCGGCACAGGGAGCGGGAGCAGGGAATAAAGTTCTGCCAATGCAAGCAATGCTGGAGAGTCTTGGGGAATGGCACGCATATTTGGGACAGGTGGGAAGTGTTTACATTGAAATAAGAAGGATGATGGCCTGACAGAATGCTGGTCATATTACCTGTGACCCAAACTGACCAGCCACAGCTCTCATGGGCCCAGAACATCTGAGACCACCATTTCTTTGTCACAGCAGGAGCCACTGAATTCATGAATTCCTATGCAGTGGTAGGTCTGCTGCTGCTGCTTGGAAATGTTTTGTCCCTCTCACAAGCAAGCTGATGCTGCCCCTAAGCCAGCCTTTATCCCAGTCTAGCTTGTGGTAGGTCTGTGTTGGATCCCTGTGCAAGCCTTGACCCAGGCAGCTACACGGCAATATTGAGACCTGAGCCAGAAAACCTGCCAGTGTGGTCTCCAACACAGCTGGAGCAGAGCTGGCAGTGGCCAAGGACACTGACTCACCCCAAACAGCAGCTCTAAGCTGGTTAAGTTGGTTTATTGGCTTTGGTGCTTGGTTTTTGTTTTGGTTGTTTTGTTTGTGGTTTTGTTTTGGTTGGTTGCTTTTTGGAAGTCTAGAAGTTGTTTCTCAACTGATGTTTAAATGATGAAACAACTAGAGTTGTACACCTTTTGGATTCTCAGAAGCAGCCCAGCTGCCAGGAGGAGCTCACTGAGGCTCTTGCAAAGCAGGTGAGCTGCTGCTGTCTGCTGCCTGACCAAAGTGGTGTTTGGGTACAAACAGTTGTGTACACAGTGTTGTTCTGTGTGCTCTCTGCTGATGGTCATTAAAGACTGGAGGTCGTGGGCCTTGTTGCAGAGGATCTTTGCAATGCTTCACTGAATTTCCTCCATCCAAAGGACTCATCACAACTAATGATGTGAGCAAAATCCTCCTTCTGGCCTTTTATACCCTTTTCATAAAACATTAAGGGCTGGGTTTTTCAAGAACCCTAGAGGAACATGTGTCCCCATTTGAAATTAGTGGAGGGCTGGGAACCCATCTCCCTTAGGTGCTCATCAAACCCCAGATAAAGGGGTTTAGCTGTCAGCAAAGGCAGACAGCATGGCTCTGTCACACCTGCATTACCCAAGGGTGGCAAGGAGACATGTCCAAGGTCATTTTATATGCTGCACTGAAGAATAGAGACCAGGGGATCCATCTCCTAAGCCTCCAGTCCACCTCCAAGCTTCCCTTTTGCTCCTGGCTGCTTGCTGTCTTGCGTGACCCATGGCAGAAGAAATCCTTCTGACTGCAGCTATGTCACAGGAGGATGCTTAAAGGCAGCTTGCAAGAAAGTTTGAGCATTTCTAATCAAGTTGGAGAAAGGTTCACGAAGCCATGTTGAGAGACATTCCCTGCATTTATTCACAGCCTAGCCCCTAGATAAAAATGGCTTTGTATGTTAAGTTTAGGACCACAGAAAGCCCAGTGGATAGCAAGGGATTATCACAAAAGGGCAGCAAGGCAGTCAAAAAGAGCCTGAGGGACATTTTGTATGAATTCCATGAAGAGAATAATTAATTCAAACTGTACACAGACAGCTCTGGGAGTGTCCACTCTGGAGATGTTCAAAGAGTCCTTTCCTGCCTTGGGCTCACTTTAAATCAAGTGTCCTAAAAACCCACTTCAGCTATGCATTTCTTTTCAGTTATAGAGAATGCGTGAATGCCAAGGGATCAGGGAAAACTTTGTTATTAAAGACCTGCAAGACTTTAACAAGGTACACAGTCATTAGAAAGTTGTTGAGTCATGAAAATACTCTCAATAATTTGAAATTAATGTTTAGTGTGTGCTGTACCATAAAAATGCTTAGATGTTGTGGCTATGGATACTAAAGCAAAGCCTTAAGGCCATGACTACACGAGCAAGTTACCGCAAGGTGAGCGAGGGTGGAATTTTAGAGCACGCTTAGAATAAGGTAACTTCCCTTTTTCCAGCTCTTGTCCTGAGACCAGGGAAGGAGGTTAAATCCTTGCTGAACATGGCACGGGCTGCCTTTGAAGGCTGCTGGCTGAGGGCATGCATGTGGCTGGGTACAGCAGAACAGATAAGGTGCAGAAAATCTGTGCAATAACTGATCTTACCTGTTAGTAACTTTGCTCTCCAGCACAGATGCACAGGATGGATGGACTATGTGCAATAGCCAATGCCATAGAAATGGACACAATCAGGGAATTAAGAGGGTGAATAGAAAGGGCTGGATCTTAATGTGAAGATTCTGTTTCATAAAAAAAAATTATATATATATATACATATATATAAAAATAAATGCTTGCATATAACAAACAGGGGTCTAGTTTCCCTGTACCAGAGGCTCTATTGACAAGGCAATGCTTCACTTCACAATGACAAACTAACAAGTGTTTCCTTCTCTCCTTTCTTTTCCAGAAAAACACGATTATCTGATTTCAGACTGCTTCTGGTAATCTGTCCTTTCTTTTCCACCTTTGGATTGTGCCAGACAAAGTTTGAGTTTCATTTATGATTTGTGAAACTTAGTTGTGGAGTTTGTTCCCAATAAAACAGGGCTTCTATCCCAAATGAAGAGTTCATCCTGGAGCCTGGCCTGAGCCTGTCCAATGCTAGGTAAAGAAACACTGTCTTTCTAACCCAAGTTCAGGATATCCTGGAGATTTTTATTTTCAACACAATAATGATCATTGTTCCTTTCCTTTCCTTCCCTTTCCTTCTATTAGTTATTTTAAGGAAGGGAGAGCTGTAAGTATATTTTCAATCCAGATTTTGGAAACTGCTTATACCTCTTCTTGTAAAGACAGAAATGGGGCTTCACCAAGAGAGCCCTGCTACTGCTCAGGTGAGCGGGAGGAAGATCAGTCCTCCAAGGCAGGTGAGTAATCCTGATATTCAGACCATCCCTACAGTCTCTCCTTCCATCCAGATTGATGCTATCAACATTTAGGGAGTGAAAGAGACTCAAAGGAAGCCACGAGCCTGATGAGTACAGCAATCAGCTTTCATTGCCTCTCACAAGGTAAAGACTTCATTAGACAAGAGTGCAGCTTCCTTTGGAAGGGTGTGTTATACTCAGCAATAACACCCTGCACAGCTCTTCTCTTGCAGGTTAAGAATTCACGATCCCATATTCCAGCTTGCCTCCTTCCCTTGTGGGCTGGCCTGTTGGTCAGCACTGTAGGATTTCACTGGTACATGACACCTTACTCAAAGCAAAGTTATGAACATAAGATTATATCCCAAAATCCCTGTTTATATCCCCAAAACCAAGACAGAACTGAAGTACCTTTTCAAGGCCTGGCCTATACTATGTAAGCTTTGCAGGCATTGCACAACACTGTGTTTTCTGGGTGTGAAAAGGGGGATATGATGAATGGGAAGAGTGGGAGGACTGTGAATGCCCTTTCTGACCAGGGCACAGGGGTGTACTTTGGGGCTGTCTTACCTTATGCTGAAGAGAAACAAGCTGTGATGGTGCTGCTCAGTGTTCCTCATACTCCTTGTGGAAGCAGGGACAGAATGAAGATCCCAGCCAGGACAGTGCCTGAAATTACACAGAAACTGGGCAGAAATTATGGTTCCCCTGCTAGAAAAGGGTAACTCACATTTCTACTCTTGCTCAGCTCTACACTAAAGAAATATTGTTCTGATGGTGGGTGTCTGCAGGCATCTGTTTTCTTCAGGTGCTCGTTATATCAGTGTCTCAAGAGTTAAGCTGCCTGGAAGAAGGGGATTTTAGTAGAAGATCCGGAGTGGTGAACATTATCAGCAGTGTTCATCTGTCACATCTTTCCTGGACTGTACACACCACGCTCCACCACTCTGGCATGTCATGGCCTGCCTGGTTACAAGATGTGCTGGAGCTGTAGCCAGCTATAGTTTGGCATCTCAGTGAACCTTCTGATCCAAGAAAATACGGGAAGGAGAAAATAATAGTGCCATTTTCAAAAAGCAAAAACCCTACACAGACCAGCCCACCTTATAAAAATCAACCCAAACTAACTCCTGGACTTCTAAGCAAGCACTAAATTATAATTTTTCAAATACAACTTTAGAACAATTTGTTTGAATTAAAAGTGAGCTAGACCCTTGACTGCACATCACTAAGGGATGCCAGATGGCTCAAAATCTAGAGTTTTTCTCTGTCATTTTTCTCTCATATCCAGACACATACAAACTAAAAAAAAAGTATTCGTTTTCCTGGTTCCCACTTCTGACAAGAACCTGGCCAGCAGCCAGGCTGGCCTGGAAACATCCCATGTTATCTGAGCTTGGAAATGCAGCAGATTCAAGCTGGAGCAGTCCTTGGAGTTGACTCCAGAGCCCACACCCCAGTGCAGACACCAGAGGAGAGGGAAGGCCCTTGGCCCTATTGTTGTTGTTGAGCTCCTGGAAAGGACCTAGTGAGAGGAAAAATATTCTGGATAGGTTAAAAAAAACTCTCCCAGGAATGGATGATCTCACTTGTCCACACACACACACCCAGATGCACAAATATATATAATTAACTGGAAAATACTGTGTGGTACAAAGGTTTCTTCAGCTTGGGATCATCACAGTTGGGCTAGTTAAGGTTGGTACAGCCATAACAAAGATTACTTCCCACACATCTCCTGTAAGAGCCCTTCTACCACATCACAGCCTTTTTGTAGACATTTATATCTGCTGATAGGTACCTCTATGCTTTTCACACAGAGAAAACTAGGCATGTGATACAATTATTAAATGTACATGTAATAGCCCAACTAGTCATCAGTACAGCAGACGGGCTCTATGTACACACATGCTTTTATATGGACAGTCTGTGGACCCCTTTAAATGGTCACAAGGCTGTATAAGGGACAAGAGACAAAAAGACTGTGCTGTTTGAATACCATAAAGAATAAAAACAAAAGGAAGAATAAAACCAAAAGCCACTGTAGGCAGATCCATCTGGTTTTGCTCCTGTGTAGGACATCTGTGGTGGAACAAAGGAAGGACCACTGCGGGTACTGTGGGATTTTGGGGTTTCTTAAGCAGCCCCATGACAACCTGGACACAGTTCCAAAAAGCAGCTCAACTTACAGACTCAAGTTATCAGTTTCAAAGGCGTAACAAAACATCTTCTGCACCTCTTTCCCCATTTCCTAAACAGTGCTTGCTAAGGGGCTCAGCAGAGTGCTCCTCAGAGCATGGCAGAGAACTGACCAGCTCACCAAAGCAGCAAAGTCATTGCCAGGCACTGCTGGGCTGCCATATCACATTACAAACAAGTCCTTGCTCTATTCTGGTCCAAAAATTACACACACATATATATATATATATATATATATACACAAATACAGATTTTTTTTTAAATTTTTTTTTTTTAATGAAACACATATCCCTCTATTTGTTTTATTGTTTGGTTGGGTGTTTTTTTTTTTTGCTGGGTTGTTGCTAGGGTTTTTTGAGTTTTTTTTTTGGAAGGGAGCAATTTGTTCAGGTTATTGTTTTGTTCCAGGAAAAGCTATTAAGCATTCCCATATACTTTCCACTCATGCTGAAAATGAAGTTGTGTCCTTGAATAGAGCTACTGGTACCCATTGTTTCCACCTCAGAGGTGCACATGGACATCCAACCTTTTCCTTGCAAAAGGCCCACACAATATCTCTTAGAATTTTGCAAGAACCAAAACTATCTTGATAAAACCAAGGAGAGCAAGAAAGGAGGTGTGTTACCTCTACTTTGATAACTCCAGGAGCCACTCCATGCCCATAGCATTAAGTGGAAACAGTTTACTGCTTGCACTGTCCTGCTAGAGCAGGAGCTGTTCTGTTGTTTGTCTTCACTGAAGTAGGACAGTGTTTCTCAACAGGAAGGCTTGTCTGGATCCCAGACAAAGAGGGCTCAGGAACACCAGCCCTCAAATAACCCAACCACTCACTCATCCCGACCCTGTACACACTGAAGAAAACTCACCACCACAGCTGCAGATTTCCATCCAGCTTCCCCACAAAACAGTTAACGTAATCCCTAAGCAGAGATATTAATGTGAGGAGCCAAGAATGGTTATTTTTTAGGTAACAAGAATGCCCCAAATTTTACTGGTGTTACATAACTTTTAGATTCTTGTTCCAAGCCTCAAGCTACTGAAAAGCTTCTCTGTTTTTTAGGACTACAGGTCATTCCTTTCTCTGTGTCCAAGCTGCTCTTCCAGTATATTTTTAAACTGTATGCGTGTTTCCAGAGAGTGGACTCCAAGTGACAGGAAAAACTCTGTAAGAGAGATTGTCTTCTTGCATATAAATCTTACTTTGAAAGGAGACAGTATTTTTGGAATTCAAGAGCTAGGGTTTTGTTTTTCTCCACAATATTTTTCTTCTGCCACTTACAGATACACTTTCTCTGTAGAAGGAAGTTGCTTGATCAACTCTAAACTGAAGCAGGAGGCACGAGGCAAAAGTCTCCTTTCTAACCCACATTTTTTGGATGCAGGAGGTATTTCCTTTTAGACTGTTCAGGACTTTGTTCATTTGTCTACATCCAGGTGTGCAGGATTTCTGTTAGGGAATGCTACATCCCCCTAAATACAAGAGCACAATTTTTTGGTTGTTTGGTCTCACTCTAAAATGCCCTAGGATGTCAGTGCTTCACCTATTTCTAAATCAGGAGGAATGGCTCTCATGGTACAGACAACTCAGAGATGCTTTGAGGTTCACTGACCCACTTTAAGAGTCTTGACCAAAAGGTTATTTATTACTGGTTACTCAACAACAACAACAAATATAAACTTGCAAGAATGAGCTGGGAGTGTCAAAGGCAGAAAAGTTCTACCCCAAAGGCTTGTTCTTTATGCAAACTCAATGGAAAGAAAGAACACAACACAATGATGTGAAGCTCAGAAAATGGCTTAACATCTCAGACAGTGGACAGGTTTCAATGGGTGCAAACATACTCCTAAAGCCAGCTCCTCTCCCTTGATGACTCCTTGCATCCATCTCCTGATTTATACACTGCTGCTCTGATGGATTGGCTGCTAGAGCTCCTGCTGAATGCTGTGCCTATCACCAGGATCTGGAAGCAGCCCAGAACTGGAGAACAGCTAGCAGAACCCCAGCCACACACCTGAAAGTCACTTAGAATCTCCGCTCTTTTTTGAAGCCTGGCGCTGTGGACTTTTCTTCACTAAGGGACTCAATTCACCCCCACATAATAGGTAATGATCTCATGCTTGGGCAAAGGAGACACCAAGGATTTGGGGACTTTGTGTGTAACTGATGGTAGCTCTCAGTAGGGTCTGACTTCCTACAGAAAGGAGATACAGTCTTTGCTCAGCACTGTGCCCAGCTGGTTGCACTGACCACACTGAGGCACCTCCAGGTGTACAGTTCCTTATAAGATGAAGAGGGATATATAAAAATTCAAGATGGGGCACTGACTTGATAGCTGGATGTTCCTTTTGCAACCCCAGAAACAGCGGAAGACCTGGAAGACACAGAGACCAGCACAGAACAAAATCAGCTTTCTCATCTGTTGATGCTTTACACGGCCACAGCCAACACAAAACCAGGGAGAGGGATTCAGCTTGCCTTACAATGCAGGATCTCCATCCAACCTGAGCACTCTGGGCTCATGTTGCAGCTGCTGGAAAAAAACAGGCATCTTTTTAGGGCAGATTAGGCAGGCCTGTTTGGGCTGTCACGTTAAAATGACTCAGCCCCTAGCCACACCTCTTGCTCTTTGCTTGTTAGAAGGGGCGTCTAGACAGCTCAGGTGTAGGCGTTGCCCTGTCCACATTGAGTGGGATTAATCCCCATTGGAGGACCACATGCTGTGCCAAGGCACCCTCTGACACCACCCTGGTAAGCAGGGCAGAGGGCTGCAAACAGGCACAAGAGGCCCAGACACCCATGAGGATTTAGTGGCCTCACTCCTGGATGACTTGCACAGCCACGTGTGGCTGCAAGCAAGAAACAGTGCCCAAAGGCCATCTCTCCTCTGCCCCTGGGGTATTTTGGTAACTGAGTTGTTCCCCTCTAGGAGCTCTGCAGGGGCAGCAGGAAGCCACATGGCAAGGAGGGCCAGTGCTAATGAAGCCCCCAATTAACCTCCCTGATGGATGAACTTCTCCAAGCAGCTCCCAGCATCTGGATGAAAACAGGAACACTGCCCTAGCTGCCACATGGTCTCCAGGGCAACATCCTTGGTGTGTACACAACAGGACCATCAGGTAGCTGTTTCTGTGTCACTGATCATCACACCTTTTATTCCTGGCACAGTTTGCAGAGAGATGGATGAGGCTGATACGAGAAATGGCACCACCCTGCTGTAATAGAGATAATTCTTCAGTGTCATTCTCCAAAGCTGACTATGTGTCTACATACACACAAACACACCTCACTGCCCCTTGTCTCAGTACCTCTCAGTTGCACTACTTACCATAAAAAGTACCTTTTTTTTTTTCAAAATTAATTTTCACTACTTGTGGTCCAATATTAGTGATGTCCACTTGTAGGTAAGGGCATCAGTCATCATGTTTATGTTTAGGAGTGGACTCAAATGGTTTGACTGGAAAGTAGTAAGTGAATAGTTTTCATAAAAATGTCTAAATGCAAACAAAATTTGGAGTTCAGCCCTGCTTCAATTTGCAACCAATTCCTTTAACAGACAGGTTCCAAAAGTAACTAATGATATTTCCAGTGAGAGAATAAGAAAGGTATGAAAGATCCTGCAGACACATTGCCTGTCCTAAATGCAAAAAGGACTCCAAAGAGAGGATTTAACAGATGAGAATCAGTGCCTCACACAGCCAGCATTCATGTGAAGAACTTCACACTCTATGAACCAGTTACAGTGATTTCAGTGAGCACCCTGGTGTTCTTACCTGATGCCCAGTAGGTTTCCACTTGTTCAAACCTTGGAAAGCACTGTTAAACAGCTTATTTTAGTCTTGCCATGTATATCAAAGTTCAAATAGCTGGACCTCTCTTGATACCCAAACCTATGGTGATGACCATGAGCTTAATCAACCAAAGGACTTTTCAACCACTTCCCAGATGCATGAAGAAAGAGCAGCCCTGGCAGCCAAGGAACAAGGAATGCACTGACAAGTAGGTATAGAGGGACTTGTGCAGAAATATCTGCATGTGCATGTGTGAGGGGAAAAGACAAGATGAACTAATCCCTTTCCTCGGGGCTATGTCTTTACTCTTTGAGACTGGCACGTGTCTTCTTTGTTTTCGATAATAAGAGGTAATTATATCTGAAATGTTAAACTGTAAATCCATCACGTAATTAAGGGAATTCAAACTGCACAGAACTATGGGAACATTAAAGGATGGATTAGGAACAGGGACTCTGATAATCACACTCTGTGTTTTCCATTCCTTGACTCAAAGACTCAGGCAGTTTACTGCTTTCCCCAGGGACTGCCTATCTCCCCACCACAAGATAAGGGAACCACATGCTGATTCCAGGGAGAATTACTAGTGTACTGTGGTGGAACCAAACAGCCTTCAGAGAGGGGTTTATGGCTTGTGTTTCCTTTAATTTTTTGACCCTTCTTATCACTAAACAAAAGCTTGTGGTCTTCCCTAGATAATCACATTTAAGCTCTAATAAAACCACATGCCTGGATAAAGCAAGTCTTATGCAACTCAGACAAAGCTGGTTTTCCCCAGTGTAATTATTATTGAAGAAATCTATCATATTTTATAGCAAAGCTTAAAATGCAAAGCGCTTAATTAAAAATACAGATGAAGCAATGTATTTCCAAATCCTCCCACCCCTCTACCACTTGTATTTGCGAACACAAGAAAGAAGAAAGGAGGAGCACTGAAAAAAGGAGACTCATTCTTTCCTCATAGGATCACCAGTGACACTCACCTCCCGTGGGCAGTGAAGGAGGGAGCACCTGGGCTTGTCCCACAGTGCTGCGTGGAAGCCTCTCCAGGACAATGCTGGAGTGATGGCACTGGTGAAAGCAGGGATTCATCCATGGAGCCTTAAATGCATGGTCTGGTGTCCTTCACATCTCTCCCTATTGGTTGCTGCTGGCCAAGCTCAGGCCCAAGGCATCAGTCCTTGCCTAGAGTAAGCTTGGCCTTGCTGCTGCTGGGAAGGTGCACATCTGTGCACAGCTGGCCTGGGCTGCCATGCCCAAAGACAGGAAGGCACCATGTCCATCCTTATAGAAAAGGGAGGAGAGGGTGGTTTGAGCAGAGCCTCAGACATGAGCTCCACAAGAAAAACAGGGTCAGACATCAGGAACTGGAGATTGCTTGGGTCCTGCTGGGTCTGTCTTGCTCTTGGTGTCCAGGTTATTTGTATGTGACATCATGAGCAGAGGCAAGAGTCATTTGCACCTTTCTCCCCAACAGTTCTTTCCAAACATGAACAGAGAGTGATTTTTGGGGGCTGATCTTTGGGCAAGGAATGCCATTACTTACACCACAGTCACTTGGGATAATATTTATTACCAATAGGCTTTTGTGGGGCAAGCTCAGGCAAGGGAGATCAAATCACTGCTTCAGGGCAGCCCTTGACTTATAACTGCAGAAATGCCAACACCACAAAAAGTGAAATACAAAATGGAATATGAGTGTACAGGGCTTGACTCAGAAACTGTAAGATTTGGTGAGGTATTTTTATTTTACTTTGGGGTGTACATGGGTCATATTCTCCATAAGTGTAAGGACTAGAAACACATTATGGATTGGTTGGGGTGGTTGTTTGGTTGTTTTTTATGACAACTGAACTTCTTAGATATTAACAAATTTTCTTTTTTTAAATTTTTTTTTTTAATAGTATGACTGTAAAATTCAGAATAAAATAATGGGAACTGGCTACATAGTAACTACTACTCCCACTTCTGCATCCAGCATTGCAAAAATGTTGATTAAAAGCTAGACAACTTTCTTCCACTCACCACATTTGGATCATTAAACACAAATAGCTTCATATATCAAGTATCATCCAATATTAGTTGAAACCTTTTGACTGGCCTGGATTTGTTTCTTTGCTGGAAGAAGAAGGATAAGTACTCCACCCTTTCTTTTAAATAGACTTTAGATGTATCATTGAAGTTACTTGGAACCGGGTTCAGGGACAATCAGGAAAGAATTAACTGTAACAAAATCTTTGTGAGGTTGAAAACTGGGCAAGCTGGTCATTTAAACTATGTAATGGGTCATTTGCCAGTAGCAAACCAACCTTTCCAAAAACCAGCCTAATTAGGTGTGTCTACCCTAAAGGTGTTGCCTGAGGGTTTCTGCTGTTGCTGGAAGATGCCCCACTGGAAATGCCTCCATAAAGCTTTTAAGGAGCCCCAACTCGGACAGAGCAGACGGGTGGACTGCAGACTGGGATTTATTTAGTGAGAGGCGTGAAAATCCAGCAATCCAGCCCAGCATTCCCTGGATTTCGTCTCTGGCACAGGAAGGGTTTTCATGTTTCCCGCTTGTGGCTTCTATTTTAGCCCGTGTTCATTGCTGGGATGCTTGGACACAGCTGTGCTGGTTCATTAACTGCCCAGCATGTCACTCAGCCCAAGCAAATGGCTTTGGGGTAGTGTTTTCCAGTGATTCAAGGGGAGGGTAGACCTTTCTGTGAGGAAAGGAAGGTGTTGGTCTAGGAGGTATTTGATAATCTCCTGAGATACATTCAAAATGAGGAAAAAAGAAAAATACTCAAGAAGGCTGGGACTCAAGTGGACATTTCAGGAATAATCCTCAGCAACTAAGACTCTTTAATGAGGTGTGACCCAAGACCACAAGGTGATCAATGAACCAATATCTCCCTTTGTGTTACAGCCAATATCTGTAATAGAGAGCTCACTGCTCCCATGGTTTTCCCTGTAGGCTCACAAGTTAACTGTTTTAGGGTACTAACTGGACACCAAGAATGAGGGAAAAGGATCTGCAATATCCCCACCCTTTTCTGGTCGTTACATCCTGCTCTGGGGTGAGAGCCATTCACAAAATTAGAGCGTGCTCAAGCCTTGCCCGCGAATGCTTTGGTTTGGAAGGTGCCCTGCCCTGTTCCAGAAGCTGTGTCAGGGACGTGCTGAGTTGTGCAGCTGCTTCCAAAGAAACAGGGTCCACATCCTGCTGCAAGTGACTCATGCTGAGATCATCCCACTCAGGAAGACACAGAAGGAGCTGTCCCCCTTCCTCCATGGAGGATTTGTGGCATGGAGGAGCAAAGCAGGTGCTCTGAGTGGGGAGGTTTGGGGCTTTTTTATGCAGAAGAAAAGCGACAGCCCCTAAGGAAGATGTTGTCTGCCAGCCCACACCATGGCATCCATCACAGTGACAGCCCTTGGCCAGGGGCAGTCCGGGAGAAGGATCCCTGGCACGCTGGCACGCCTCTGCTCCCTTCCTGAGCCTGGCTGTAACCCCTGCACTGCCCTGCCACAGGGCAGCCTCCCTGCTCGGGTAGAGTCAGGGGCTGTGGGGACACTTGGCTTTAAAGGCAGGAAATCCACATGACACCATGACAAGAACAAAGTCCCCATGACTATTGTTGTGCTGGTACCAGCCCTATCTCAATAACCAAATGTGGAAGCCACCCATCCTAAATAATTCCCAAGGCATCTAAAAGTAGTTCTAGTTTAAAAAACAGATTCAGGCTGAGACAGGCCAGCAAGAAGTGAGCCCAGCAGCCCTAAAGCTGTCAGTCCAGCCCCCTGCTGTGGAACTGCATTGCTCAGAATGAACCATTGAGAGGTCTATAATTTATACACTCATGTCTACATCTCTAGAAACACGTATGCTTAGGAAAATAAAGACTCTGTAGGGTTACTTCCCAACTCATCCCAGTCTGCTTGTTCCAGCCTTTGCCCTGCACCGTTACAGTTCTTCCCAAATGGGATCCTCTGTAGTCACTTCCAGGCACAGGCACTCACACATGCCTGCACCACACAGGTTGCTGACTCCTGCTCCTCCAGGCAGTCAGTGCCGTTCCAATTGCCCACTGGAAACCCAGCTTGGCCCCAAAACTGAAGAGATTGACAAAAACACATTTCGCTGCTCTTCCTGCAAAACTCTTGAACTCGTGAAAGTTGAACACATGAAAGCAATCTGAGGTTAATGTGTAATACAAAAACCACATGAAAGAGATAATTTAGCATTAGACACATGTTACTAGGAGCAGGTTGAAACTAATACAGGTTTTGCATTCCGGTCATAAAATATAGCCAGCCCTTACATTGCCTTGTGAGGTGTCCCTACTTAGCATGCCTTGATGGGAGAGCAGCCACAAGTACGTCAATGCTGATATGAGTTGAACACACAAAACATCCTTTTCCTTCACTCTTTTCACCCAATCTGTGAAGGAGATACTCATACCTGCAGGACAGACTCTGAATGGTGACAGACAATCCAGGAGGAATAGGGTAAAAGACATTTTCTGTTCCCATTCCAGACCTACTGAAAGGCCAGACCAACAATCCAAGCACTCCAGCAATCTTAGAACTGTTGTTTAGCTTTGCCATAACATACCTTTAAAACTTGGTTCCAGTGATCCAGTTGGAGCTCCAGAAGGGAGAGTAGGTTATCCCCAGCACTGCCCACTGCCTGTGGCTCTGGAAAAGAGGGTTGAGGGCAGGGATCAGCCTACCAGCAGCATTAAGGAGCCCTTGTGGGATCTCTGTTCTGATCCTGAAGGAAATCACACACAACATGATGTTAGAAATGTCTCTCCACGGTTGACTTCTGCAGGATTCAATCATGTTACCACTATTTTTACCCAAACCCAAAAAGAACCTGAAGCAATCACTCTCACTTTAGGCCAGAAAAAACTCAACAAATTCAACAAATTTCAACAAGATGAAGTTCTAAAAATAAAGCTGTATTACCCCTTTAAAAAGTGTGTTGGCAGAGGAACTGGATTTACTTTGAAAGTTAGTTTGGTATGAAAGAGCTACACAGCAAAATTCTAAATCCCTTTAGAGAACAGAATGAAATAAAAGCAGATATTTCATCTCTTAACACCTTGTCAGCAAAATTATCCTTTTCTTGGGGAAGACTTTTTTCTTTTGCAAAATTATTGTGCTTGTTTGCCAATGAAACTTTTCTAAGAACAACATAGCTGCTTTCTCACTCTGCCTCTCCCAACAAAGCACCACTCCCTTCTGTAGGCCAAGCAGAAAATTCTTTCCCTTGGGGCCTGCAATGAAGCTCCTACAAGTTTTTGGGAGAAAATTCTGCACTGATGTAGAGCCCATGTCCCTCTTTCCTCTCTTCCCTCCCTTTTAAGTTCCTGACCTTGACTTTCAACTACTGTTCTAGCTGGAGTCCCAGAAATGGATTTGATTTCAGATATTTCTACTGATGTGCTTTAAACAAAAATAAACCTATCAAGGGGCACTAAAAATATTAAGATCAATCAACTCAGAGTTAGGCTGAAAAAGTTCCTGTGTGACCGATGGCCTGACTTGCCAGTGATGTACTGACAAACACAATTTAATTGATCTTGTGGTCTGCATTCAACTCAAGCTTTTAAAGAAAAACCTGGATGGAAATGTGAATGTTAATCAAAACACACTATCACCGAGATAGGTTCTATAAACAAGCTGGGCTAGCAGTAAAGACCACAAAAGAGGACGGTCTACGTCCTATTTTTAACTCTTTATTCACCAGCTGAGAATAGCTGGAAGAATAGCAGAGGTATCACATACTGACCTTAATTAAGACAGTGATTCACTCTTTCTCTCTGCACACAAATGGAGCAGCTTGGAGCTGGAAGGCTAATGTGCAATTAGAGTTTTTTGGGTGAAGAGGTAATATTTACCATGCAGGGCATCTTTTAAGGGAGAATACAGAGTTCCTGATAGACACAACACCCCAGAGAACACACACAGTCATTCGTCTGTTTTTCTGGAAACTTAGAGAAATATAAACATGAAAGGTATTGATTTTTGAAAAACTGGAAATCACAAGTTAATTTATCGCTTTATTCTGACCCTTATACAAACCGGGCTTTCATCAATCTAACAATACAATATATTTATTTTACAAAAACTGAAAACTCACATCATCCAGAAAACTATTCTTTAAAATTCTTCCTCACCTGATTTTTCTTGTTCCAGGTGAAATGTCCTTCCAGAACAGCTCCAGAAAGAACGTTTGTCTTGTAAGAATCAGCACAATCTATTTCAGTGTTATTTTCGCTTTGACTGGATCTCCACAAAGTTAATTTCAACAGCAATCTTGACTAAGGAGACCCAATATTGATGGTATATTGAAAACAGGAAAATTTCTTTCCAGTTTTATTATTAGGTTGTTCCAGAGGCTTCCAACTAATCCAAACCAAACTCACTTTTTATAAAACAGAACATATTTTAAAAGATATTTTTCATTATATCTCTACCATTGCTCCGCAAAGGTATCAAATGTAATCATCCCACAACCTATCTTGAATGCCTATCTACTGCTGATAACTAAAATATTTATATAATTTTACAGTCATCATACCAAATACCTTCAGATGAAACAGAGAACTACATCTCTATCTACCACATTGATAAAGAGCTTTAAAGAGAAAAAGTGAACAAGAAATCCCTTAGAGTTCCTGGGGGATGGGATTTCAATTCAATTGCTTACTTTACACAAGCAATTGAACAACCACACCTGTTCTGATGTCCAAAGGAAGCCAAGGGCTCTGGGTAGGTGTGAGCATGGAGAGCCTGGTACAGGATCAAAACCACCTCTGGGTCCTTGTGCTGGGCCCTCTTCCACAGTCTGGGTAGGGACAGAAAAAGGAAAGTTTATCCAATAAAAATGGGAAAAACTAGAAGTACTTCTTGATTGAAGAATCAACTTCAATCATAGCAGAGTCTGGGTCTTGCAAAAACCCTCCTGGAGGAAGATATATATAGACATGAAAGTAAGGAAAAAAACCTCCCTTGAAATAAAACATTTCAGATCAAGGCTTCAGCAAAATCTCCTTGCTTCACATCATCCCGGTGACAATACTTTTCTGTAGGAGGAAGCAAAGTGGCCTCTATTTGTTAAACTCAGAGCTCAGAAATCAAAGCAGCCCGGTAGGGAAGTGGAGAAAACCACAGATCTGGGTTTATTTGAAGAGTTTTGAGAGATCCTAGAGAAGCAGACCAGAAAGTAGTATTTCTATAATGTCAATAACCCAAATTCAAGGCTCAGACATCCTCCAAACTTGAGGTTTGATCAAAGACTATTAGAATTCAATCCCAATTCAACAAACACTGAGATGTGCCATGCCTCTTTCTGTTTTTAAGGGCTGAGGAAGATTTCAGACAGAATTCTTCACAGGTGGGCAGCAGAAAGGCAGAATTTCTCACTGTGCCATAGCCAATGTGCTTTTTTTTTGCTGCCCAAGAGGAATTCTCTCCTCAGAGAGGAAGGCAGGGCTACAACCAGGGCCACAGGGCACCAGACAGACTGACTGCTAGTCAAAACTGCTACAGGGAACATCAGGGGTAGGACCTGGGATGGTTCTTTTCTTCCCTGCTCTCCTGTGTCCATTTCACAAATGTTGGTGGATTCTTTTGCCAGACCATGACTTCAAGCCTTTGAGGAAAGGAGCCTGACTCTGACTGTTCATTCAAAACCTCCTACCCTGCCTCCTGCCAAAGGCTGTGTGCTGATATGGGAATTGTAAACATGGAAAAATGGTTTTAAAATTAACATTAGTCCCAAAGCTTTTCACATGGTCAAACAAAATCTCACATAGAAATTCTTCCACAAATTCTTGCTGTTTCTATCCAATCCTACAGTGAAACTGAAGAACGGGGTTTAGCATCAGACAGCAGAATTAGTATGTTGGAGGATTTTGTGTCTCTAGATCACAGTTTGGAGTGAGAACTCTGATCTGTAAATTAACAGAGCCAGAGGGCAGCCATGGTGATGTAGGTCTGACTCCTTAAAGGATGCCAGCAACAAGACTGCTCTGAATGAACATCCTGCATAAACCTGGGTGAAGCTGATGGGAAAAGCATCCAATCTCTACTGTAAATGATGGAATAAATCATAGCCCTGACTTCTGTTCCAAGAACAGTTTCCTCTGTTAAATGTTGAAGACTTGTATGTGGTATGAACTTGTCCAACTTCTAACTACTAATTCTTATTACACTATTGCCCAAAGGAGCTTCTGTTTCTGAATTTCTCTTCCTTATATAGCATACTTGAGAACCAGACTTCTCTTGACTTCTCATTTGGTAAGCAAAGGGGATGGACTGCACTGAGAAGTGTTTGCCAATCCTCCAGTCATTCTTGTGGCTCCTCTCTGAGAAATCGCCAGGTTTTCAACATCCTTCTTTAATTGTGGGTGCCACAGCTGGATGGAGTGCTCCCAGAGCAGCTGCACCAATGCCAAACACAGCAGTAAAGCAATCCCTGAGTAGAGAGACAGGGAATATCAAGCAGGCATTAGAAAGGCTCCAAGGATTGCTTTAGACCCTTTGGCCACGGCACTGAAGTGAGAGATGACACTCAGCCAATTATGCACTCAATTCCTCAGTCATTTTCCAGATTGCTGTTTCTCAGCCCAGTCTATTCCATCTGGTACATAGATCTCAGATTTTTCATTTCCTTTACCTGTAGGATCATGAATTTGCCATTTCCATTCTTCCAAAGGATCCAAACCATGCTAAACTTCTCCTTCTGTCATCTGCTAACACCAGCAGAGTGGAGTCCACCCTTTCTTGCAGTCACTGCCACACTATTAAGCAACTCAGTGCAACAAATGGGTCCCATTAGGAACACAACTATTTGATGCATTTATACTTTAAACCTCTTTATAAATCCCACCTTTAAATGTATAACTGAAACAGTTGGAATCCATCTGCTGTTTCTTATTTGGTACTGTACCATTTGAGTTATGAAAGAATATGTATGGGAGCAAGTTTAAGGCATATAGGAAGCTCTTCCATCAACATCAGTGTAATAATCAACCAGATAGATTTCTGTTTTTTAAATCCAACTGAAGCTGACCATAATTAATTTCCAAAAAACAGTACTAGATGTCTCTTCATGTGATACATTGCTTCAGTATGTTATTCCTTATGTATTCCTTGCATATCCTTGAATTAATATTAATGTTAATTATTAATGATCATAGCTATTTAAAATATTGATCTAAATTTAGATTTCTTTAGCCTCCAGAACTTCCCCAGTGTTTCTTATCAGAAATCAAAATAAAGACCTAGGGAGCTCTCTAGCTTTGTACCTCTAGAATTTGGAGTTAGAAAAACCCAGTGAGATTTGCATATGTAACTTTAAAACCTGATTAATATACTCCCAAGTACCAATGAAGTGAAAATTATTCCATTATCCAGAGAAAACATTCATCTTCTGTTTATTCATAAGATAAAAAGAAGGTTCTTTTTGTGCCACTATTATCACTTTTATCACATCCAGTCAGCCAATTGAACTCCTATGGATTATTTAGTTTAAACTCTACTATCTTCTTTATTTATCTGATTCTCCAGGTAAGACTGTCCTAATCAGACATTCCTTGAGGCACCAGCATTGAAGTCTAATTGGGCATTGGTGTGCAAAGTAGCAGAAGCAGTTTTCACACTTAAGAAAACAAGGAATCCAAGCGTCCTAAAAAGATCTGATGCACAGCATTTTTTCAGGCCACAAATCCACTGTGATAGATACTTACTCTTGAAAAAGCTCTAGGCTGCATTCTGCCTCCCTGGTGGCAGCCCTGCTCTGCACTGGTTTGGCTGCTGCCTCCCTGAAAACAGGGACTGCAGATTCCCAGCAGTCAGCTGCTGAGGGAGATGCTGATCCAGAGTTCAGTTTGTGATTCCACTGAAGGTCATTTTCTCCCCTTGCAGGCGAGCACAGCCCAACTGGTGCATTAGAATAAACAGATGCTATCAGCACCAGCAACAAATTATCTTCCTAGGCTTTGTAATTTCTGGAGAGTAGCAGGTTGCAGCAAGTCAATTTACATTGAGGATGGAGAGGGAGGGAAGCAGAGGTTATATTGGCATTAGCAAGGAATTCAGTGCAAGGGAAAAAGAACAGTGAATTGGAGCTGGACAAATACATTGTGAAAGAAGCCACTATCTGTGCACCCATATTGCTCCAGGTGAGCTACACAGCAAACCAGAGGTGGGCATGTGGAGATTTCACACCTGAAGAGGATTTGTGTTTTACCCTCAAGTGCAAAAAACACAGAGAGAGCACGTACATAGACATGTAGATGTTTAGGGAGATGTAACTGCCCACACAAAAAGCAGTTCCTTGCACCAGGGCTTGGGGATGTACTGCAGCAGGAGAGGACAACACACTCTTTGTTTGCTGTTTCCAGGAGAACCCTTTCCTACAGCTGAGATTCCAGTCCCAGAACCAGAATGGTGACATAACTGCCCTCAGGAATCCTTTCACTGCTTCTCTGCAAGAGTGGGAGAGCACATCTCCCTATATATTTTTAGATGCACAAATATTTTATCCTACAGTACTATGCATAAGTATCTGCCCATAAACTGGCAGAACTGGAAGGAAGACATGGAAAAACTTTATAACAAAATGAGAAATGGACCTCCATATTCCTAAAATCCCAATGTGGGGTCCCAGAGAACAAGACTTGCTCTATTTTTGTGACCTAGGCTGGTCTCTGCTATGTTCAGACAGAGCACACACACCTATTTGTGCACAGAGCTGCAAGATAAGCCCAGAAGTTTATGTAATTTCTCCAGATAAAGTACCCATTAAAGTCAAGTCTTACACCTCTCCTGTTAGCCATGGTATCTCTACACCCATTTCACATCAGCATACAAAGCCTGCACAGATTTTTCATAGTATTTTCCTCAGTGTTTTAAGCAGAATTCATATTTCTGATTGGGACTGGGGAACAAAGAAACCATCTGCTGTAATCTTATTTGCAGAAGACAGCAGACACTCATTTCAAAGGCAGTCTGGCTTTATCATCACATTGAAAGACACTATTTCAGCATTCCTTGCTGGGATGGAAAGAAAAAGCTGCCACACATCTCTGTGCAGGTGACTTTTTCTACCTCTAGATTCAAGGGAATTGTACTTCCTATATGTGCTAGCAAAAATTATTTATACCCCATTTATTTATTATTTAGCACCCTGCAGCTCCAGCCCTGCAGTTTTCTACTGCTGTCAAGAAAATATCTGCAGATATTGATGAGTTTTGGTGATTCATTCATATCAATCCACAGCTGCCTACAAAATCAAGTATTAGTTTGCATTTGCCCAGCCAAAAAAGGAGGCTAATCTTACCAGTCCTGAAAGACTTCAGTATAAATGTGAGGAGATAAGCTGCTCAAAAAACTCAGAGATGTAGAAATTCTTTTAGTTTTTCTATAAGAACACATTTAGATTTTTAGTCTAGAAGAAGACATAAAATTTAGTAATCTGTAACCTTTGTGGGCTATATTAGAGTTTGAGACAAAAAATTTTTAAAACCCCCAGCCACTCACGAAGAATTACAAATATTACTCTATATGTTCCCTACATCATCCTTTAGGTACTTAGGGGTTTCCACCTGTTGTCCTGATCCCTCATTTCCTTTACCTGACAGAGTACAAAGAAAATTCTACTGCCATTGTTCATCTGATGTTCACTAAAGGTCTCCTAGGGGACATCTATAGACCAAGGGTTTCAGCGGAGTGGGACCAATATTTCCTTCAGAAGATTCTAGGGATTTCTCATGCCTTTTCCTTTCCTCTATTAAATAACCAATTCAGAACAAAGAAATACATTCAATAACATAACTCAAAACTAAGAGCTCTCAACAATTTCAAGTTAGTAGCATTCTAAATTCTAGGACAGCTATTCACACAGAGCTGAAAGCAACTGGTATAAATCTAGATTATTTTATGAAGAGTCTGATGTCTCCATTTCAAACTGCAGGGTAACTGTAATACAAACAAAATCAGGCTGCTGATTCTCTGATTTAGGAGCTTGCAACATTAGAAATTAAAGAGTCCAGTCTCCTGACTCATTTCCATGCATTTGGACTGCTATCAAACCTGGGTGGGTGCAGCATCTCATCCTCCTAGCATAATATTTACAATGTTCTGCTATTCCTCTCTCAAGCACTTTTGAGGTTTCTTGATTTTTTAATTCAGTTCAAAATAGGAGCAGTACTTTTTCTCTCCTAATATCTGCTCACATTTTAAGCAAATCCAGTTGAAGTGGCTTGTGATTACCTTTCAAGGGCCAGATTCTTATGTTATGCTATGGACAAACTCCTACATTGCTCAACATTTTAAAATGATGCTGAAAAAGAAATCCTAGCAGAGGGAGAAGTCCAAATATTCTCCCAAGAAAATTGGGCTAGCATATTTAAAGCACAAAAGTTTCCATAGCCAAAACATTCACATCTGGATGCTTTTAACTTAGTCAGCTCAGCCAGACACCCACTTGTATCTGGGTGTTGTGCAATTCCAGAATGAAAAACTCATACCATGAATCCAGAAGCAGCAGCCTAACACTCTGCCCTCACACCCCTTCTTGTAAATCTTTGGTCCTAGAGAACTTCTTCCAGCTCTAGGGTTTGGAATAACTTGTTTTCAGACCAAGGCTGTCTTCTCCAAACCAAGTCCTGTATCCTGGCTGAGTTAGCTGGAGATAAATCAGCATAAAACTAAAATAGCACAATGGAAAGTCAGGCTTACTGTTAAATCATGCTTCTATTTTTACCTGGCAAAGCACTTAAGCATGTGGCTGAGATGCACAGAACTTAAGCATATGCTTAAAGTTAGTCCTCTGTTTACATGTAATTTTAACTCAGGGCTTATAAATCAACTGACGCTGTGAATCTGGCTGAAATATTGTGATTTTTAAAGGAAAATACACAGTCCTGATCTCTGAATATAAAAAGGGATCCATAGGGTCAGGATGCAGAAACTTGTACATCAAGCAGGAAAAGCTGAGTATTGGCAGCTGAGCCAAAAGCTCACACAAACCTGCAGAAAGGAAAAGGAATATTTCCAAGTGAACTGCGAGACAACACAAAGCAGGAAACAAATTTTGGATTTGAGCATGTTCAACCTTAGTAGAATAGGGATGCAAGCATGGAGGTGCAGGTAAAGCCAAGCCTTACCTGCCCCTGCAGTTTACCTGCAGCTGTGTCCAAAACCAGATCTTTAACAGACGCAGGACACAGGCTATGCACAGAATGCTCACAGTCCTCCAGCTTCTGCCACTGGCAATTTAGGGACTTGAAGCAATCTCCAAGCCTACACAGGCCCTTCTGTTTAGTAGTCCCTGGTGAATGGATCCTACAGAATTTTGACTTATCCTCTCTTAAATTGATTTCATTTTGCAATTTCCAGTATCTGTCATCACTTCCATAATAAAATAGTGCTCCTTTTATTCAGTGCCACTGTCCATCTAGTTTCTTTAGCAGCCTTAATTCTTATGTTGCAGGGAGAACGGAAAGGTCAGTTCCCATTCACCTCCTCCATATCACTCATGATTTTATGAGCCTCTGTCAAATGCTTCTCCAGTTTTTAAGGCTGAGAAGCATTACTTTATTTAGACTTCTCCATTTAAAAAAAGAGATGTTTCATACTTCTAGCTATTCTTACTACTCTTTTCTATGCTTTCTACTTCTAATACAGCTTTTTTGAAATTGAGCAAACAGTTCTTCATGCAGCACCCAAGATGCAGGAAAACTATGGGAAGATCCACATCTCTGTCTCTCTCCTCTATGTACTGCAGTGGCATAAGTCTTTTATTTTGCTGTCAATTATTCAAAAAAAACCCAAAATATTTATAGGACTTCCAGTACTTTTCTGACATTTCAGGAAAATGAGCAGCTATGACTTTATTAATCATTTTCCTGAGTACAAAAACTGCAGAAAACATAGCAACCTAGAGGCAAGAATGGTCAGGATTATTTTCTCCTGTATTATTTATGTATACTAACATTGACTTTTGTCTGCAACAATATTTCCCAATCTCTCAAGGTTCTTGAGAAAAGGACCGAAAAAGTTTAGTTGTCGCTGTGATAATTACTTTTTTGGCCGGAATCTTCTCCCTGCTAATTCTTTTTTCAGGTAAGGCTGTTGAAAGACATGGTTTCCCCTGCCCCAGAAAGTCTATAAGGACTGCCCTCCCCTCCTCACTCCCAAAGGATCACTAAAAAGAACATGAACATTTCCTAGTGTGAAAATTGGCTAGTTACAGCTATCTTTTTCTTCATACCTTGCTGAGACTTTTTCAAAATCCATTCAAAACTCCAAGCACACTATATTAAGTGTCACATGCTTTTCCAGATGCTTATTGATTCCTTTGAAGTTCTCCAGGGTTCTCAATGCATACTTTTAATTTCCAAAGATCGTGTTAGTTACCTCTGCTGGATAAGGTAACTGAGGCTGACTGAACCCAAGAGTTTCACACTAGAGCAATCACAACATTTGAGTGAATATCATTTGTCCTGGTGATTTGCTACTTTTTTTTGGAAATTTTGGAAACTGGTATATTTTCTCCACTATACAGCCATGGTACTTACATTTTTAATTACGTACTCATTAATGCTATTAAAATTAAATTTCTTAATATTAAAATGCTTTTAAGATAAAAACAATCTTGGTCTTTGGGTTTTTCCTAATGTTATTATTCCTACTAAGGTGATGAAATTGACTATAAATGGTCACTATTGCCAAGCCATTCTTTCAGTGCAACAGCTATAATTTATACAAGGTCTTAGTCAAAAATGACTTTTCTCTTTTATTGGTCTGTTTAGAAATGTAAATTAAAATTTGCCCTTTATATCATAAGTAGGATAAATATTCTCCAGTCTATTTTCTTGCATACTCTCCATTGACTCTGATATTTTTTAAGTATTTCATAGATATTTTCACTGCCATGGTCAGCTGTTTAAAAGGATAAATTTTTTATAATGTTTTTCTTGATTTGGTGTGGCAACATCCAATTCATAGAGAGTAGGTGGCAAATGATGATACAGATAATTGATTTATATTATTGGATTCTGGTTTCCAACCAACTGTGAGTCACTTCTCCAACGGCAAAATCTATTCTTGTTATTTCCACATCATGAGTATCCTGGTAATGCAGTGTTGGTACTGATCAGCTTCATTCAGAATGATTTCTTTGAGGCAAGTACAGTGAAATTCACCCATTCTCACCTTAGATGGATTTAGTATTTCTAGGAAAGCACAGACACTTTTGGTCTTGGTCTGCACATGCCTGGTTTAACCGGGCATTTGCTGAGATTGTTGCATTATTTGAACATTATTGGTGGCTATTCTGTCCTGCCATGAAGGCACAGAAGGAAATTTGCCATCAGGATTAATGTGCTCTTCACCAGAACCTCATCTGAAATTGGAAGACTCTCCCAGTGTTTGTTTTCATCCACAGTGCCACCAACCTGGCTGGCCCCATTTCAGAAGACATCACCCATTCTTGAGCATCTCTCCTGTTTCTAAGATGTCTCTCCTCTTTCTTCCCACAACGCTTCTTAGACATGCAATGGGTTTCTCATTGCTTGGGGCATTTCTGAATGCTGTAACAGAGCTCCTGTTCTTTACCATCCTCTTCTATCAAAATGTTTTGTTTTGCTTTCTGGACCTCTCCCTTGTATTGCTTGGTGCTCACACAACCAGGACCAGACATGATGCACAAGGAGGGTCACCAGCTCCTCTCCAGTACCCTCTCAAAGGCTGCTCAGACACCACAAGATACAAAGGCCCCAGAGCACAGGCAAACCACTGTGTGTTCCCTCCTGGCCTTGTATTCCCAGTTATCCATCCCACACAGCACTGCCTGCTCCTCAGCAGGGCTGTGGTTCTTCCAGCGTGTGTCTGGCTTAAGTGGATCCACAAAGCTGCCTTCTGGCAAGAGATGGGTCACATGGACAGTATCTTTTGCACACATGTTTACTCAATCAGCCTGAAACACGATTTTACTATTTGCCTCATTGTCTCCTAATTCAAGCACAAAGCAAGTCAAGCCAATTCTCCCAACCAAATCTCTTCTAAATGTTCATTGTACATTCAGCACCCAGCAAACAAAGCTTCTTTTACCACACCCCTAAAACTAGCACAAAAACAGGTGAGCATGAGTTTTCCAGAGAAAAACCTTGGTGCTTATACTTCCTATCACCACAGTCCTCACTTTCCTGTGCTCAGGGAATTTTTCTTCTATTTAGAAGCCAACCTTCTGGAGAACACAATTGTGGTTTTTGCAATATTTTTATTTTCTAAAGACTGACCCTGTGTTTAATTTGCAGAAAGCACATGGTACAGAACAGATCAGGGAGTTTGGCACAGAGGCAGGAGGTACTTTCAACTCTTGGTCAATTAAACAAGAAATGTAAAACCTGGCAAGTATTGCATTTAATCCTCTTTGCACCCCTTAGCCTCCTGCCAAGGATGAAAAGTACTTCTCTTCTTAAAAAGAATAAAAGATTTCAGAGCACATCATCAACTCCTCCCTTCAGCCCTCAATACTGACAGTGTTATCTCCATATACAAAGCTTCTCCCCCTTCCTCCAGCTTGGCAACAAAACCCAAGCTCAATGAATATTTTATGTGTGTGTGGTTAATGGAGCATTCTGGCTCCAGTCCATTAGGAACTTTACACAACGGTGTATTAACTGCTTCTCAATGTAACATTTTGAGTCTGTCCAAAGGGGATGTGTGTTTGCCAGTTGAGCCAACACACTATTATTGTCCTGTCAGCCTAGTTCCTGTCTTTGGTTGAAGAGCAGGGTCCCCCTGCCACAACAATTTGCCACCATTGTGCTCCCAGCAGCAACCTGAGAAGATTAGCTTGGCTCCAAACTCTATTTTCCCCTCTGTATTTTAAGGTCTGTGTCTCATGTGGGGTGGGGAATGCCTGCAGTCTTTCCCCTTCAAAGATATACACAGGGATAAGCAAGAACATCACAGGTTAGCACAAGGGTAAATATAAAGCAATTAAGATCTTTAGTTTTAGTGGAAACTCCATATTTTTTCATCAGCTCTGAAACTGGTAGTCTTAAAATCCATGGTAAATGGTGAAAAGAAGCAGGTGCTGCATTTCTCTGATGAAGAGCCCTGTGAGAGTTAGGGGTCCAGATCTGAATGTTCCCCTAAGCTTCCCAGAGAGTTTGTGGAGCACATGGGAGCTTCCAAAGTGTGAATCATCCCAACCTAAGGCAGATGTCTAGAGCAGGTAAGGTGAATGGCATGGGCTGTTTATCACTCCTCACTGAGCAAAGAGGGAGTCTAGATGACAATCTTAAACTTTATGTCTAAGTTTTAGATAACTAAAATCAGGTGAGACGATTCCCTGCCCCAAGGTTTGCAGACTCATTACCAGGTGAGCCACAGACCCTGACAGACTTAGGGCAGAAAACAACAAGATAAAGAAAAGTGCTGATGTGGAAGGACTGATCTCATTCCTTTCTGCCTGAAAGCAGAAAGAGCAGATGTTTCAGAAGGCAAAGCCATTTTTTGCTCTCACATCATTGCTGAAACACAGAGGAAGAAAAGGAACACCATTGCTGGACTTGCCAGGATGCTGTAGTGCCTTCTGTAACATCTGTATGAGGCACCCACCAGCCACAAGGGGCTTGGGAATTGCAGGCCAGGAAGGAAGGCTCAGAGGAGCCAGGGATGGACAGCTGGCCAAAACATAGATGAGGGGAAGGCTTTCAATAGGTAGGGATCACCTCTACACAAAAGGTTCCTCCTCAGCCAGCAGTGCCTGCACAACCATGACTTACCCAAAATGGGCACTGGTGGAAGGGTCTGGAGCTGAAAGATATGGGGAAGGGTCACCAAGACACATAGTTAAGGGAAGTTCCATGCAAACTTGGAAGGAATTTCCCATTGCAAAGATTTGAAAGAAAAAGCAAGGGTTTCCCTGAGCTCACTGACAGGATCACCACATCTCATGTCACTCTTGAGAAAGGACAGGCACTGCAGAAATACAATTAACAGCCATAAATCTCACTGACCAGAAGCTCAGTTGCTCTGAGCACAGCTCTGAAGCCAGGTTGTTTCTCTCTCCCAGAGGCACAGGCAGCAAATCAGTCATCCTGCCAGTAGATAATCCAGTTAGCAGCCCTCCCTCTTCTCCCTCCCAGATCCCTCAGCTCCCCCCACACCCCTTAGTGCTATCATCAATGGAAAGTTTTAGAGAATTAGCTGAAAACAACCAAAGTGCCTAATTGACTGAAGAAGGGAAATGGCAACTTCCATCATCTCAAAAAGCTGCACCTTTCTCCTACTCATCTCAAAGCTGAATAAAGGAATTAAAAACACAGCCTGGGGCAGCCAGCAGAGATTTACAAGAAGCAGACATTAGTTCTAACTCTAAAGGCTGGGTGTGTGCACGAGGCAGGAGGAGCAAACAGAAAGGGAGCAGTAACATACAGCCTTTGCATTTAAAGAGGAGGAAGGAGAAGAAAAAAAAAAAGAAAAATGAAAAAAAAAAATCAACAACCTTTAAGCCCTTCCTAATAAAACAAAGATGATCCTGGCAACATGAAATGCTACCCTACTTTGTTTATTTATCGACACAAAGAAAGAAGCAAGTTGGCACCTCAGAGGGTATTAAATCCTGGTTTTTTGCTGACTGAATGACCTCAGCTGAAATATTTTCCATGACAAGAGCCCAGAAGACGCTGGCAGAGTGTCAGACAATAAGATTTTCAGAGTGTATTTACATTCTATCCATGGCCCCAGGCTGTTCCAAACCCATAGGCAGGTGCTGCCTTTATCTGTTCTTTGCTCACCTGGCTCCCTAGCAAAATGTTCTGAGACCTGTGGCTTAGCTGCCTTAACTGTTTGTTGCCTGGTGCTCAGAAAGCTTCAGAGACCTCTGGAATTCTGGCCAACTGAGATGGAGACAATGTTTGCCCCTCAAAGCTGACCACTGAGTGGTGTGTAAGGCACTCTTGCCAAAAAGCAGAGGGAAAACAGTGGGGATGCAATGCTAAAAGACAGCTGAAAAACAGACGAATTAATCTGAGAAAAGTGATGCTTTTTAAAAAAGGAAGGAAGAAGGTGGTTCTTTCAAGAATGCATTGCATTTTCCATGACTTGGGATCTTTAAACTAGGTCTGGGTAGCTCTCTAAGAAGCAACAGTCAAGATCCTGAGGAGGATCAGAGTGGGGGGGATCAGAATTTTACAACTTCTTGCCTTGAAGTATGTGCAGGACAATGTTCTGCTGTCAAGCAGAGGACAGTCAGCAACCCACATCTGTAAAGCAGTGGACAAAAGGGAGAGAGGGAGGCTAAGCCACAAAGTCCCACAGTGTTCTGCCTTTCAACTCCGTGGCACAAACTCCCCACATTGCAGGCTTCCAGCTACATTGTCCCCTAGACCAGCTCCTGACCTGGTCTTCAGCAAAACAATCTGTTCCACCCCTGCAGTGGGAACAGCCTCCTCTTTGCCCAGTTTAATTTGGCTTCTCCTGCACAGCTCCTCTCTCTTGAGTAATAAGCCTCCAGGAGATGCTGAGAGAGGCGACGCCCTTCATACCGCCCAACCAGGAAGAATGATAATTGCACTTCTAACAGCACCTTCTGCAAGGCAGCCACCAAAGCAGAGGAAACATGAATTAAAGCAGGATAAAAAGGAGGGGCTTTACCCTCTACCTAATAAGGTATTATTCATGCTTTTGGAAAGCTTCCTTGCAGAGAGATAAAAACAGACATAATGGGTATTCATAAGCAACTGCCTCTGGAAAAGGAAAGGCCTGCCTGCCATCTCACCCATTGTCATGCTGGGCTCACCTTCTACATTCCCAGCCTTCATCTCCCTCTCCTTTTCCTACCTCCTTGCCTTATGTCCTTGTTTAACCTGTTCTGTACCCAAGGCAGCTCCCCCTTGCCCTCATGCATGGCTATGGTCTGACCCACTCACACACATCTTCACACCAGTACCTCCAGTCTCATCACCTTCATCCAAACAAGGAAATTTCTTTTTCTCTTTCTTCTTCCCTTTCTCTCATTCCTGTCCTCCCTGCAAAGTTCTTCAGCTTAAATTCACTCCAGGCCTACTGGGTGTAATTAATTTCCCCTTTCATAGCCCTCCTCCAACCCACATCCACCAGGTCACTCACTCCACCCCACGCCTGAAAGGATCCAGACAACTGCAAACTGTGCTTGTAACTCTATTTCTGTATTTGTCTGGCCTCACTTTTCACCCAAGAAACAAAAATGTGACCTTACCCTCCAACAAATTTATCATAATAAACTTCCACTCATGAGCCCAAAACAATGGTGAGTTTTAAACATCTTCACAAAGTAAATTACCCACTGCTTGCTTGCATAACTTGTCACTGTCCTTTTCAATCCTGTTCAGCTGGTCATCACAGTGTGTGAGCACCTTGCAGCCTTTGTCATTTCTGAAGCTGTTCTGTGCAAGCTGGGCAGGACTTGCAATGGTGGGAAGTGCAGGTCCAGGCACAAAACCTGCCAAACACAAAATGAACCCTGATCATATTTCGCAAGGATTTTGGGTGCATGGCAAATGGACTCCTAGAGGAATTTTCGAAGGATCCTAATAAAGTTAGACATATCAATCCCATCAAAGTCACAGCAATTTGAGTATCCAATGAGCTAAGGCCCTTGGAAACCTCTCTAGGCATCCTCAGGCACTAAAATGCCTTTGGAAACTGCATGGAAGGCATTGAAACTGCAGCTGGGTGTTAAATGTTTAACCAGGTCTGTGGGCAGCCCTTTGGTACTTCTCCTGGGGTAAGATCATACACACACATGCACCAAGACCACCACACAAGGAGATGTACAGAGAACTTTTCAGAGCTGTCCCTTCCCTGGCTCTACATTCCCAACCATCATTACATTACATTTAAAAACAAACCACAACAATCAAACAAATGAACAAAAATCCCCCAGCATCCAACGAATCAACCTGCAGACCTCCTGGGATGAAATAAATAAGCTATGAAGAGCTCCTCTCAGCTGGAACAGCAAGGATAAAAATGGAGGAAAACAGAAGACTAACCAGGCACATGGTACCTGCCACCTTGCATTCTCAGCAGAAGCTCTGAATAATGCCTGCACTCAGTGTTGCTGCCACCGTCCAACCCAAGGACATCTTTTAAACAATGCCTCACTGATAATCCTGCAAGGATTTTCAGCTCTGTCCTGCACAGCATTTTAATTACTCACAGTGTTTCATGAGCTCAAATCATTTACAAAAGGTATTTTCATCCCACTAATTGTAGGTTTCCCAGAGGACTCAGCACAGTATTCCATGTCCTCAGTACTATTAAATGCATTAGGAAAGTATCCAGACTTCCAGAAGTCAAATTTTTTCATGCATGCATATATTTCAGGAAAGAAAGAGGGAAAATCAGGTAAAGGAAAACTTTTAGGCATTAAACAAAAAAGAAGTTTCAGCTGACAACTTTCAAGGAAAAAATCCAACAGACAATATTTCAAATAATGTTACAATAGACTCGTTGAAGTCAGCAGCAGGTCTGGAACCTGAAATCTCAAATGCTAATAGCATGCAGGTATACCCCTGTGCTGGGAAAAGCAATTTCACTAGTTGCTAGGTAAAGGTTATATCTCTGTCTGTCACCCTGAACAGGCAAACCATGAGAGTCAGAGACCCACAGCTTCCAAATGCAGCAGCTAGAGACATGTATTTTTAAGGAAGGAAAGAATGAAGGTTTCCAGGCATATCTGTATAGCAAATCTGAAAGGTAATAATTGCATGCTCCTGCATTCCCTGGAGTGATGGTAGCGTCAGCTCTCACCTCCATGCCAAGGAAATTTAGACACAGCCCAAGGAGGAAACTGCAATTCTAGTGGAAAAAGGGCTGAGATCTGCCAAGTGCCTGGAGCTCACCACACTGGGAGGGGTATGGAGACACAGCAGGTGGGGGATCTATAGCCCAGGGGAGAATCCCTTTTCCAGCCCCTTCCTATTGGGTACAAAGTGCTCTAAAAGTGAAGATAACATTCAGCCTTGTGTTCCATGATGCTGTAATGGTGGAAAAGGCTCACAAGTGCCGCCTCAGAGGTGAAGGCTCTTGTACATGGGCTGGGTAGTGGCAACTCTCAGTGTAGATACTCTTAGTTATGTAAAATTCAGGTTTGGCACTGTTATGGCTCATAACAGGAGCTGTGAGCTGATCAGCAATACATTATTGGACTGTTGTATATCTCAACTCTGACCTTGAGCCTTCATCAAAAGAAGTATCCACAATGGTGATCGCTGGACTGTTGTGGTATGCAGGTCCCAGGAGGCAGGTCTGGTTTACTCTGGATCTTAGCAAACGAGAATCTGTGTCACAAAACACATTATCACAGTTGGTATTAACCAGTAAGCATCTTACTAGTTATGTCTGCAAAAATACCCAGGTGAAATAGTCCAAACAAGCCAGAAGACCCCCTACCTGCATAGGAAGTCAATGCTGATGAGAACTGGCTGCTCATGACATGAGAACATGCAGCAATTCTTCCAGTGCTGAAGAAGAGACATCCTCCAGCAGCTCCTTTTGTTGCTCCTTGTAAGTGTTTTTTGATGACAATTAAAGGTGATGGATCTTAGCATTAGGTGGGAATTAAACTCAATGGAGTTTTGCCAATCAGAAACAAAAATAAGGACGAGGCAATGCATTGGGAATTTCTTTTGACTTCAGGAGTGTTCCCACTCAAAAAGGTGACATGGATTGCAAGGACAGGAGCACCTAAACTAATTACCTCAATACTGACCTGTGGGTCCTGTCCTGACAGCAACTGCATCCTGAGAGAATTCACTTTCACTACCCACAATCCTGCACCTTGGAACTCTCACCTTGCACATCTGACTGGGGTGCACCTCAGAATATTCCAAAAATGAAGCTTTTACATCCCCCGCAGGGGTACAAAGCACAGTGCAAATGACGTGACTCAGGTACTGCCTGGAACATGTAATGAGGATATTAAACTAGATCGTCATTTTATAGGTTACCTGATTTTTAATTGAAAAAAAAAAAAATAAAAAGAAAATACAGAAGCCAACCAACCTACATATTTGGCCTTCGGATGAATTTTTTTGTTTTATGTGACAGCTTTTTCCTCTATTTAAAAATTTGCATAAATACTGTCAAGACAGGACATGCATGGTAAAGAACATGCAAAATCCTGAGCTAAGCCCAGCTGCCTCTCCCACTGTGCTGTGCCAGGACAGAGCAGTGGGGCTAATACTGGGAGCACCCCTCCTTCTGCATGTCACTAGGTCAGGGACATGGTCCTGCTGGCACACAGCCCTCCGAGGGAGTCTTTCTTGACAGACCTCACACAGAGAGCCTAGTTTGGGTTCACTCTGCCCTCTTCCTGGTGGTGAAGGGGGATTTGCTTATTTTCCTGTGGAAATTGAGCATGAGATGCTTCAATGTGACCTCCCCTGCCAAGAGGGGAGAGCAGGCAGGGAAAGCCAAGGATGCTGGAAGGAACATGAGGTTGTGTTTACCCACACAAGGGCACCCCTGCATGATTTCATGCAGAATTAATTCAGCTCGTGCAAACTCCCGTGCAGACACTTACTTGTGGTTCAGGGAGATTTATCTCTGCTAACAGGATTAGGAAAGGTTTAAGCTAAACCAAAAGAGAAGAATGCACACAAGCACATTCACAGCATAGAAAACAAACAAATACTGAGCAAATCTGCCTTTAGACATGGCCAAAGCAACCAGAGCTCCCTTCCCAGCAGCCCTCAGCACACAGAGCATGTTAACTAATGCCATCCTCTTTGCTGCTTTTCCTGCTGCACCCCTACCTTACCACCCACTCAGAACAGAAAATTGCAGCACTCTACACCTACATGCTGCTAAATAACTTACCTCACTCTAGAATTTGGCCCAAGTAGCCACACTGGAATATTAAGAGGTGTGCAAAACAGCTAAGAATTTTTTGTCCCTCTAAGAGGGCAGTGGGTAGCGGAGTTACCTGTGCTGTGAATGCCTAGCACTGTGCTGCAGTAGGAAGAGACAAAGGCAAAACAGAGAGAGGCACCAGCTGCTACATTCAGCGCAAGGAGGCCATTGCTCAAACCAGGTATCACCAAGGCTGCCCAAATCCCTACTGGGAAGACACTTCCCATTTAAACAGTCTCTTTACAGTGAGGACACTTACACAGGTTAATTGAGGGGGCATTTGCTGCCTGCCCCAGAAGTGCCTCTGCCATCTCTCCCCAGCTCTGCAGCAGTTCTGCTGGAGGTACCATGGAACCCAGCAGGGAAAGCAAAGTTTACTGCATCCTCCTGGAAGGGCAGGGTGGATCTCCATCTGCAGGGTGTGGTTGCTTTGAGATGGAATTTGGTTGGGACTTTGGGGTTAGAGCAGGAGTCCCGTGATGTTCATTCTGGACAGGTGAGGATGTTGGGTTTACATTTTCTCCAAAAGGTTAGGAGTTGTGGTGAGCCTAATCATTCTGGCATGTCAGCCTGAGCTACCTAGGGGGAAGAGCACCACCTTCTGAATTACCAAGTCAAATTGACTGTAGCAATCAACTTCTCCTTCTAAGTCCCCATCCAAAAACAAACAGGCCCAACCCTGCTTAACTTATGAGATCATAGCCCGAGGCAGCGTAGCTCCCTGAGACATCACTGCCTCACCCATCATCTACAAACATCAGTTGTGCAGGGATGGTATGGGTCTCTCCCTGATTTTACATACACAGAGATCTCTGACCAATGACATAAGCCCACTAGAAAGTGCCTGCAGCACCTCTCCGAGGTGGTAGGCAACAGCAGAGCCCTGGAATTAAGGACAGAGCAGTGCAGTCATCAGGAACGTGTCCTGTTCTCTAACCTCTCTAACCTGGCTGGCTTAAATTGGAAACCTCTTGCCCAAACTGGTGTTTGCCATTCAAAGCTGCCTTTTGTGAACCTTGCCACACCAACGCTTTGCTGCTGCTCAGTTCTACTCTGGCTAACATATTCATCTCCTCATCATCACCTCAGAACCTATTTGCATTGTTAAATTGCTAGGAGAAATTGGTTTTCCTGTGATACCTCCAAATCAAAGCTGCTGGAGCTGGAGATCTTTCTTCTGTTAAGGCATGTTATTAACCCTTAATGGGTTTCTCAAATGCATAATCCATACCTTTCACTTCATAAATCAAATTCATGCCTGGCCCATCACTGAAGCAAAAAGTTCTTGCTGACATTTTCTTGAATCTGGCCTTCTCATAGCATTGGTTCTTTGCCATCAGTGCAGGAGCCTTCCCCACTGCTAACAGAACTAACTTTATTGATCCACATCTTACATGGGACAAAACAGAGGTGTGACAAGCTCCAGAGGGTTGTGACAGGTCAGGCTGGGACTCTAGCTGTACATGATATCAGAAGGTCTGAGCTGATGTCAGATGGTCTGAACTCTGGACCCAAGACAGCTCTTTAGCTACTTGCTACCAACTTTTTTTCTTTCCCCATGAGATGCTTTTGTGAACCACAAAAAATAGGAGAAAAATAACTATTAATCCCCTAATTAATAAGAGCAAAAGTGTTGTAGCTGGTACACCTGATAAACATTTCATAATTCACATCATCTTGGGTGTTCTGCTCAACAGCCTTAAACCCAGAAATTATTTCCATTATTATAAAGAAAATCACATTAATTAATTGACAATATGTATGCCACTTCTGCAGGCAAAAAGAAAAAAGCTGAGACGAGTTAACATTATACAGAAGAGCAGATCAAAAGTCAAAATCATCTTGATAATTTGTGAAAATTGGGGGTGGGGAGGTTTAATTTAATAAAACTCAGTGAAAGATGCCTTGTAAAGGCATCCTTCCTGCCTGCTCAGCACAGGGAAGCTCTCAACTGGTGGATTGCCTGTAGCCTCACTCACCCTTCAAAAAAGATGTGGACAGATTACAGAGTCCAGGGAAAAGAAACTTGAGAAACACCATTTCCAGCAAACACATGAGCTGGGTGTTTAGGCAAGGAGAGAGCTGGTTACAGGGAGCAAGAGGGAATTCTTCAACTGTGTGAAAGGCCATGCAAACAAAAGCTCCAACCAGCCCTCCTTCAGTGGCTGTATGAAAAATTCACTTTTGATCCCTGGACTGATTTCAGTAATAATTTCATGCTTTATGGGTAAGAAAGAAGCTTGAAATATAATTTAAGTGTAATCTAAAGATTCAAAAAAACCAATCAAATTGGAAAAAGTTGGTCTTGTGTCATGATTTGGCTCGTACTGGATGGGAAGATCCAGAATCTTTGATCACAATTTGGCAATGCTTACTTGCTTCCCTAAAGGGTTTGTAAATGGCACCAACATTTTATCAACCATGTTACCTCCTCCCATTGTCTGTATTTTCATTGACATGGCTTTTTTGAGCCTTGAGCAGCTTTCCAAAGCACCCAGGCTGCACAGGGGCATGGGGCCCCTCTCCCTATTTTATTGCAACTCAGCATCAAATTCCTCCTTGTCTCCCTGCAGCACTCTTTAAAACTCAATCTGATTTGCTCTGCAGTGACCTATGTAGGTCTTGCAGGGAGTGCTCTTCACCTCCCAGATTGCACTCTCTGTGCCCCAAGCATCAGCATCCAGAGTAAATTTTCCCGCCAGCTAGGAGCTTGGCTTTCTCTCTGAGCAGTCTCATTTTCCCACCTTCATGCACACTTGCATTTCCTTAATCAAGAGCATGAACTTCCATTAAACAGGAGAGTTTAAATGACAAGTGTTAAAGTAATTTTTATAACCTCTTCTCATTCTGTAGGTGCCCTATTTCCCTGCAGACCAGGCACTGCCTCCAGCCTACTCACAAAGCTGTGCCCTCGCTGACACCAGCATCTCATTTTTATCCTGATTTTCAGCTCCTTGTAGACAAAAGAAAAAAAAAATAGCTACTTGTGTGGATCACATCTAAAACCACGTGCATAAGTTCAAAGATAATTAGCCTTTTAGTTGCTTAATGCTGTGCAAAGCACACATTTAACAGCTAAAACTGATTTTAATCTCTGCTTAATTCTTTTGCCAGAGTCCCATTCACAGTAAGGCAGCTGTCTAAATATCTCAGCCCCTTGGGGTGAGGAGACAGGGGAGCAATGCTCGTGGGTGACCTCAGCTGGCTTCTCCCACTGAGAGAGAGCTGCTTCCAATTCACCTGGGGCAGAGGATGCCAGTGGGGCTCGGCCCCCAAGGAAATGGTTTATCTGTGAAGGGCAAAACTGCTCTCTTCCCTTGGTTTGGGTAGCCTGTAATAACGTTGTAAGAGAAATTTGGGTAGTGAGAGTGGCCGGATTAATGCAAAGTGATGGCCATATTGGTAAGGAAGTCCATGGATTCACAACCCATTGCCTTCGCACTGGCCAGGCAAGAAACCATCAGTCACTGCATCCTTCACCCTCTACGACAGTAAAAAGAGTCTCCCCTTGAGTCAAAAAGTCTCTGAACAGTCAGAGGACAATGGCAAAACAGTCACATGACTATGCCCAAAATTCTGGGGTTTGATATTTTTTCTTTCATAACACCTTGTCTAAGCTTTGCCATGCTATAAGTGCCTGCTTGTAATTACACTACTTAAAAATTAATAAATACAACACTTTAAAAAATAATCTCCAATTGCCTTCTGTGGGATGTGATTAAACATCAGCATTTTCTACATCCAGGAGTGTGCACACACAAACACACAAAGGGATGACACCAGGACGCAACAACAAAAAATTAACAAATCTTCCCTCTGCAACAGGCAGTATCCTACCCCAAGGTTCATTTACCTCAGTGTCTTAATATTCTCCAGGGAATATTAAGACACTGAGGTGTCAAGGGAATCAAGGCATTACTGTGTAATCAGGGGATACTCCTGCATATGGGATATCTAAGGCACTGAGATGGAGAGGAGCTGAACCAAAGAATATGCCTGTGCCTGTGGTGTGATGAGAAAATGGACTTTGTTCCTGCACAAAAGCTGGTGCACTGCTCAGGTCCAGACCAAGGCTAATTATCATTTAAGGATTAAAATGCTCATTGTGTTTTGTTTTTTTTTTTATTTTTGCTTGACCAATTTCTCTCTTACTGGCCCTTGGGTTCTAAAATATAGGAAGTGGCATAAAAATTGCATTATTTTCAATAAGTTCCTGACACCTAATCAGGCAAGGGTTTTCATTACAATTCCTGGCTAGCTCTTTTCTCCCCCAGAGCCCAGGAAACCATGGTCTTGTGCAAGGAAAGGAGATGAGAACCATGAAACAGAGCTGGGAGAGGACAGAAATTGCAAGAGATGTTTGGAAAACAAACAGTCACAACACAAGATTTTCCTTTCAGGCCTGTGTTCAGACAGTCTAAATTGTCTGTCAGTCCCTCTGCCAAATATTTCCCAATGGGTGTCTCTCCATAGCTCCCTGCTCAACACCACACTCAGACTCAGGAAAAATTCAAAAGCCATACTAAAGGCAGGGAGTTTATTTACCTCCCTGTGCAGTTAGCTGATAGACTGCACAGCACTTTGAAGTGAGAAAGCTCTAGACAGAGGAGTATTAGAGCTAGTAATGAAAATTAACATGAAGAAAAGGCTTTTAAAATTTTCCATCAGGTTCCCTATAAACGCAGTATCTCCAGGTCTAAAAGAGTGTAAGCTCCCACAGGAATTATAAAAGACTGATCTTGAATAAAGAGCTAACAGGACTCAGAAATCACACTTACGAAATAATATAAAGGCTTGTCTAGAAACAGAGATATAAAAAACAACAACAAATCCATTTGGGACCCTTCAGGCTTGCCTGCAAGCCTTCCTAAGGGCTCACACCCACAATTCCATTAGATAAGCCCTCTTCTCTAGCAAAAACAAACAAAACCCACAGTGTATCACAAGACTGCATGACAGGCTTGTCCTCAACATTGTCACTTTTCCCAATTTGACATACATTCTTCCAGCTTGCTCATCCAGGAAATTCTACCTTTTCCTTCTGGAGTAAAGCTGGTCATTGCTGAAGGCTTCCTACAGCTCACCAATGGTCTCAGCATTTCAGGATACAGTTTCAAATCAATGTTCTCAGCTGGAAGGATAAAAATACAAATAAATCAAACCACAATGAAAAAAAACCCCACCAACTCCTGGCACCACAGAAGAAAGGTTATAGTCATTATATTCATCTGCAGGATGTGAACTTTCCATGTGCTTACTGATTTCTCTTATTAAGCAATCATCAAACACTGATAGGAAATTTTTTGCAGGAAATGGAAGTACAATGTGTTCATTTAAAAAAAAAAAAAACCCAACACCAATAGAGCAGGCAGCCAGTTTAAGCCACTTGACATTTTAGGAAATTAAGTTATACTGTGGTCCCAGCTTGTAAATTCAGCAAGATCCAGGAGAGAACTCCTTGGAGACCTGCTGTGCTTTTATTTCAACAGTGATGACCACACAGGCTAATTGAGGGCAGGAGCCACGTGCTGTCACAGCTCTCCTGCTGCCCTTCCTCTCTCCCAGCAGCTCCTATACTGCTCACAGTCTGCATGCTCCAGCCAGCTTTTTCCTTTAGCTACTGAGCATACTCTTCTGGGGGAGAAGAGAAAAAAAAAATAGGATTTGGAACGTCAAAAAAAAATCCAGTGAAAATAATAATAAAGCTTCAGAGAAAACCTCAGACCTCTGTCAAACAGCTGAATGTATTTTTGGAGTGCAAAGTTCAAAGCCCAAAGCATCTCACCCCTGGATGGCAGATCACATTGGAGTTGCAGGTATTACAAGTACAGACTGGAGATTCAGGGTCAGGCACTGAAGCTCACAATCTGAACAGATTTATAGGCTGTTTTTGTCCACATCATTGCCAAAAAGGCAGAAAGGAGGAGGTTGAGCAACAGCAGTACATGAGCCAATGAGCCAGCTATGTGGGAGATGAAGAGACACCCATCCTGGAATGGTGGGCACAGCTACCAAGGCTGGTGTGGTTCAGCCTATTCCTGGTGGAATTTCTGCTGATAGAAAGGGAAAGACAGTGAGCCACCTCATAGGGAAACTCCTCTTTACCTGAGACAAGGTTGAAGCTGGGTGCAGAAGTTGTGAGCTGCCACCTGTGGGCCTGTGTCCCAGCATGCTCTCACCTGCTACTGTAGCTACAGCAGGGACAACACACCCTCCTTAGTGAGGGGGACAGAGAGAAGGGATGTCTGGGAGCTCCTGGGCACTGTGTGCAGGCATTCTCTCTCTCAGGGGAATGACACATGCACTCTGATGGTGGAAATTTGCTTTAAGCAATCAAGGCTGCACAGGTACAAAGACAACCCAGGTTGCCAAGACTCCTGGAGCTCTCAACATTCGCTCATCCAAAAGGCTTGCATGATCTTTGAAAGCTTGCAGGATTGCAGCTCATTGCTACCATTCCCAGGTTAAAGGTACTTTTAAGGTGTCACATGGGTACCACTTCCTCCTGTCCATTTGGTGTGTGCTGAGGGTGCCTTTCAGCCCCCTGAAGCGATCAGTACTTGCAGGATGTGGCTTTGGACTGATTGGGGAGGGCAGCTCCCTCACTACTACTACACTGTGTAGACAGCCTGGCTAAGGGCAACTTCCATATCCAGCTCAGCCTTTAATCTGTGTGTGATCTCAGGCACACAGAAAAAACAGTCCTGAGGAGAAAAGAACCTCTTTGAGATCACTGAGCTGGTCAAGAGAGGATCAGGAAGCCATCAGTGCCTCCCTGTCCCCATCATTCTGGCAGAACCCTGTTCCTGAAAGAGGAACAGTCAGGGATGAGTCAAACCCAGCACACACTGCCCAGTGAGGAATTACGAGCCTATAAAAAAGCCAGCTACAGCCCAGCCTAACCAAGGAGTAGCCAAAACCTTTTGTGGAAGGGCCACTGAGAATCCCATCATATTCCAACCCCAGTAACATCTGCTCCATCGTTTGCAATGTCATGTGAAGGTAAAATCCTTACTGAAAACACTAATGCTACAAGCATTCACCTCCATGTAGGCGTGGAAGCCTTCAAGTTTCCTTTTTATTATACAGATGGGATCCTTCTTTTCATTGGCACAATAGAAAATAGCCACAAAAATTCCACACACACAGCATCAGACCCTGCGACCAGCCTCGACACGCAGAGCGTCAGTAATAAAACACACCCCTACAGGGATTTAGCACTTTGGCTTGTGCTCAGCTGGGGGACTTGGGGAGGACTTTCACTCTTCAGACATAAAAAAATACTAATTATAATCAGCTCTGTCCTTATTCCAACCCCCACATCCCCCTCCCCCCTTCCCTGTCAGCAAAAGGAAGAGGAGCCATGCGTTGATGGGATCGTGGGTTTGCATGAACAAGACAGGGCTCTGTGTGTGTGTGTACTGCATTTGCCCTGGAAATCAAACAGCAACTGCAACAAGGGCATCCTGGGAAGGGCCCTCAGGTGCCAAAAGAGAAATTCAGGGAAATTTTCCTTTATTAAAACAATTGCAACAGCTGCTGCAGGTACTTCCTCATGCAGGCACCCCTCCTTCCTGTCCATCACACACATCCCCTCTGCCTCAGACACTCTTGCACAACCAGATGACAAAGTTTTCAACTTCAATCTATGCAGGACCCACAGCCCTTCTCTTACCAACCTACCATCCCTGGTGCATTTGTCCTCCTCACCCCTACCCTTCCCAATAAACATCCTGCCCTGTGCTGTCCTACCACAGGAGTCCCCAAAGTGTACACACCAGTGGTTGTGCAGTAGTACCACAACAGACACTGTAGCCAAAAGGGCAGGCCAGAGAGTGCACAAAGTCTGAAAAGGCCAGCCAAGGCAAGGATATCTCAGGTATTCCTGAAATTATCTCTTTTCCTATAGACTACCTTTCAGCCCTTTCTAACTGTCTCTTGTCATGAACTGCAGTGGTGGTGTCCTGCAGCACTCACTAATCAGTGGTTAAGTGAGAGGTCATGCACCAGAGTTTGAGAATTAGCTCTTTGCCAAACACCTCTCCATAAAGGTGTGCAAAGCTACTTCCACAACACCTGGAAACTTTCTTCCCTAGGGTCTTGGTTAGACTAGTTGCAAGGTGCAATTCCAGATTTTCCACTACACCTTTCCAACTGCACTGTCACTTTCTCCCTCCAGCTCTACTCCACCCACAAGCTATCCTGCTTTGGCCTTTTATAGGGTTTCTAGTCCTACAGATAGGGATGGTCTCTTTTTTAGCTGTCTGTGTAGTGTCTACCAACATAGGCCTGTGATCCACATCCTAAAGTTTCAAGAGGGAAACTGCAAACCCATAATACCAAGGGTTTAACACCCATAACTATTTTGGCTTTCATTGAAAGCCCACAAAGAGGCAGGAAATTGCAGACACATTGTTCCACCTTCCTTGTCTCACACATACTCCCCTCCTTTACAGTTTACCTGCATTGCAAATAGAGTTTGGGAAGAGCACGGGACTCCAGGCAGGACCACTGAGCAGGCCAGGCCATCCCTGGACACGGTGCATGGTGCCATACATCTGTGCTTCCCATAGCTGGCTGCAGAGCTTAAACTGTAATTGATCCAGGTGACAAGTATGAGAAAGATTGAGCTCTAACAGAGGATGGGGGGAAAATAAAGATACACAGGGCTGAAACCCAGTAGAAAACCTTGCCAGCATAATTTTCACCTTCAGTGCTGCTGCTGCTCACACCTTCACCTGGCCACCCACCCTGCCATAGTCAAACAGGTACCAAATGCTCCTCTTCAGGTCTGCTCTGCCTTTGCTTTGTGCAGGTGTTGGCAACCACACTTACACACAAAGCCAGGCAAAATCCAGCCTATCCTGGAGAGCACTGCTCTGAGGTAATGCCTGGAGGCCACACTTCACCTTGCAGGCACAACCTGCAGCAGGGCACTGAGATGTTACAGCACATATGGCAGGAGTCATCTTGCTCAAGGAAGACATTGACTTTTATTATTCTCCATAGCCAGCTCATCCATGACAATGGTTTGCTCCTGCTCCAACCAGCTCTTAGTTCATTTTGGGCACAGTAGGAGAAGCAAGACTGCATGCTCCTGGTAAGTCCCATTTAGGAAAGATGCCCTCTTTCTTCACACAGATGCCAGCAGGCACTACTACCAGAAACAGAAGGACATTCTTATCAAGAATCTGACTGATTAAGAAGAAATTTGAATTTCAAGCACTTTTCTGGTTAGACTTGTTTGGGATAAACCGCTGCAACTTATTATGCCTCAACTTCTTCATATGGAAATGGAAGAGATATAAGATTTCTCAAGCTCATAAAAATCTAAAAGGGACAAGGGTTAAGTGGTTGCTAATAAAGTCCCCACTTGCATCTGTCCAAATGTAACCGAAATCCATCTAGCCCTGGTAAAAAAGAGGTCAGTAAGCAGACAGAAAACTCTTTAACTGGCAAGACAGCCATCCTTCTGTCAGTGGAGGCTTGCAAAATGCTCAAGCACCTTTAACCACCGCCCTTCAGCTCTGAGATTTGAAGAAGGGCAAAAGTATATGCACTGGGCTCATACTGGGAAGCACAGAGGTCTCTCAGAAACACGACACCTAGATGGGCAAAGTGTTAATGTCTGAGAAATGTTTCTGTAGGGGCAGAAGATTGGATGAAGCTGTGAAAGATCCAGCTCAGCAGCTCAGTCCATTGCCCAAAATAACCAGGTGGTGGCATGTGGGCTCCTCCCCCACCAAGCCCACCAGCAAACGCCCCAGCAATCCCAGCGCGCGCTCACCCCATCATCACGCTTTGCTGGCCATTGGTGGTGGACAGCACCCCACCCTGAGAAAACATGGGGCATTCTTGGCACTCCACACTGCAGGCAAGGTCATCAGACACGATGACAGATTCTTTGCCTGCCATATCCACGGAGGAATGCAGGGGAACATGATCCTGCCCTGAGCAAGCGCCAAGTTTGATTAGGGCTAATCACTCCAAGATCATTCCTGTGAGGATCCTGCAAAGAAGGAGTTGCTTGCTCCCCATAACAAAGCCAAAGACAAGATATGAAGGCTTGAGAGGATTTTTGCTCCCAGATATGCAAAGCAGAGTGGCAGAGCTCACAAGAACAGACAGCCTTTCAGCTAGGAAATACAGTGGAAAGTGACACCTCTCCCAATGCCCTACAACCCAGCATGCATAACCCACCACAGATGGGCATGGCAGAGCCTTACAAGCATCCCTTGCAACTTGGCACTGATTTGGCCCTTGGAACAGGGAAACTCTGGCCTGTTCCAAAATGATCTGCCTGACATAAGGCTCAAATAGTTGGCTAAGCAGAGCTGGGATCCACCCTCATTCTCCTTCCGGCCACTGAGGACAACTGTCCTTTCTCAATTGAGCAGAGAGCTGCACCTAAATGCATTAACTGAAAGGACACTCCAGTGTCATGGGGATGGCCTCACCTCACCCCAGCCAGCTCTGGGCACACTTCTCATGAAGATTTCCCTCCTTTTGCTCTGTAGCAGCACAGCAATGCCTCAAAGGTCTGCTGAGGCCCACAGGGCTCCAGAGAGCAGAGACAAGTCAATGTACAAGGCCCTCATGGTGCATCTGTACCTCCACCAGCCCTAGAAATTAGGAGTACCTTGGCAAAGATGCCTAAAAAATGACAGCTCAAGTGCAAATTATATTTATTTCTCCCTGAGTGCAAAATGCATATCAGTTCTTACGTGTCATCTTTCTTCTCCCTGTCATGGAAACTCATCCTGCTTCAGCCAGAAAGCAACCAAAAAACCTAGAAGGGCAGCAAACATTAACCAAATCTTGTCCTAAAGCCTCCCCACACATACATTTTCCCCTACACCATCTGTTCTGCAAATGCAACAAACTAAACTAAACAAGCTCCCAGTAGCTAAATTCCTTGCATCTCTGAAAGCACATGGATCCCTGTGCCAAAGTAAACAATCTCATGGAGAGTTTACATAAAACAAGTGAACTAATTTCATCATAAGCAGAGGAACTACAAATTGGTTCAAAGCCTGCCATAGTACATTCTGTGGAAACGTCCCCCAGCAAGGAAAGGAGTTAAATAATCCCAGTGTGAAATTTAGTGCATACCCAGCCTGGCATCCTTACCTTTAAACCAGTGTAGGAAGTACAAACCTACTCTTCCTACAGGTCCCATACAGAATAATGCCAACCATCTTCCTGCTGTTGCTGCAGGTTTGGTAGCAGTGCAATGGAAAAGGTAACAAAGAGGATCCATGCCAAAAATCAACAGAGGGAGAAGGGATGATGTGGCTGTGTCACCCTGGTGCACGAGAGAACCGGTTATGGCTGGTTGAGAGTTGCATCTGGTGCAGGAGGCCCTTGCAGTACAATGGCCATGCACTCATTCACACCAACATGGTGATACAGTGATGGGGGAAAAAAAAGAAAGGAAAGAAGTATGTTTTCCTCACATGGAGATTTCTTTTCCCTTGGGTTCATGTGCATGCACCAAATTCTGGGATATTTACAAGTGTCCAACAACCCAGCACAAAACAAATCACCTTGCTGAGAGTAGAAAAGGCTGAGAAGAGAAAAAATGAGCTCCCACTTCCATACAGGACTGGAGCTGGCTTGGCCTTGACTCTGATTTTTCCCAAGTCTCCCTTGGGAAAAGTCCTAGAGTCACAGCTCCATCTGGAGTCTCAGATTTGGCTAAATGCAGGCTGAGGACACCCCCACATAGACTGGTCAAGAAATCCTACCTGGAGTTTGATTTTAGGACCTCAGGATTGGAGATTCACTCCTTCAATACATCCACCACTAAATTCAATTCTTCATAAAGATAAACTCTGATGTGTCCTAGGTGAATTCAGATGAAACCTCAAGCTTACACTGAAAGAAGAGCATCCAGATAGACTTTTCCATTGTTTGGGAAACAGATTCTAATTATACCTGTGCAATTTTCCCAAGGAAGCAGCACTGTGCAGCTCAAACTCAACAGCTTTTGTCAGAACCCAAAGCTAGGAGATTCATCCAAGTAACCTCCTCTATGATCAATTTTTTTCAAGTCATCCATGCCCATGGCATGCTTCCATTACTAGGACTCATAAAAACATGATTTTTTGACCCAGACCTTAAAGAGCTGGGAACTAAATACATGTCCCAGAGTATTTGCTCACCCATGTCACTGCTCCAAGGAGGCACTTTTTGCACTCCTGGCAAAGGAGCTGCATGGTGACACTTCTCCCATGGACCAGCATGGTGATTTTCAAAAGCTGCTACCAAGAAAACAAAAAGCAAATGAAAAATCCCTCCCTATAATCACTTGAAAGCACATTGATTTGGAGTCAAAATGTAGCAGACAGATCATTCTCACATGCCCCAGCTCCTGCAGAGACCCATGGAAACCCGTGTGGCACTCCAAGCACAGAGATTTGAGAAAGAGTCTGAATCCCAGGGGTCTTGCTAAGTATTACAGACAATTCTTACCAGTTACAGCAAGGAATCAGGAAAGAGGACATATTAAAAAAGGGCAAAACAAAAAAAATGGGGTTTTTTTCTTATGACACACTTCCAGAGGTGACATACTGTGGACAGCAACTGAAACAATAAAATGCATTCCAATATTCTATATTGTATTGATCATTTGATGGTCTCCTTTTAAATCAATAGCTTTAAACACTCTTATTTTAAAAAAATTGCTGAAATAGATAGAGGATGAGTTTGGATACAGCCTGTGCTGGCATAAATAAAAAACAAGTCCATGGATAAGAAGGGAATTAGAGTGGATATGAGTACACAAAAATTACTCAAATCAGCTTACAGATTTAATGCATTCTGCTGACAGTGATGGTGGGGGAGGTTGTTTACTTAATCCAGAGAGTTTTTAGGCATACTGAAAAACAGAAGCAGGGAAGGCTAACCCACTGTTGCTAGATCCCACTGCAATTTGAGGTTTGCCTCTCCATTTCTATGGCTTGGAACATTTGCTTCTGAATGCAAAATTCAAATGAATATTTCCCAGGTGGCACTGTACAGTCCCCCCTTTGCTAATGTTCATACTGAAACAGACAACAAATGGGCAAAACTGGTTTGGAGGGGAGGGATGGAAGCAGCACTCGGTTGCCTTGGAGTTACCCAGGTTTATCTACACATCACTCTGTATGCTCCCTGGTTCTCATAATTACAGTGTCTAGACAGGAGATGATGCCAGCAAAGTAGCAAGTAAAAAAGGTTTTACAGAGTTTTTCAGAGGAGCCCATCTAATGCAGTGACTACAGAATAATGACAGATATCAGAGTTGCAGAACATAGCTAAGATTAGAGCAAATTTTGACCCAAGGTAAGACCTTTTCATAGCCATTCACATCCCAAAAGAACTGCTAAATCAGAGCACTGATGGCTCAAGCACTCAGGAGGGATCAGAGCTTTTGAACCAGCATCAGACTAGAGTTTTCTGCAAAAGCAATTCCAGCTGCCTCAGCTTCATCCAAATACTGGCATTTAGCAGCCTCAACTTGTGTAAACCAGCTTCACTCCACTGAAGTCAATAACAATTGACACCAGCTGAGAATCTGGCTCTCGAGGTGGTTTAAATATAGTCTAAAGAAAGAATTTACAGAAGGATTGCCCAATCCCTCATGTCCATTTTCCCCTTGGGCTAGGACTGAATAAGATTGATTTTTTCTTTATAATTTAGCTCCAGTTATTTTTAACAACAACATTATGAGCTCACATTTATTATAGCACCTTCCATCCTGCAGCAGCCAGGCTGCCTTTCAGGCTTCACCAAGGATCACACAGGGGGATGGATACAGCACCAGGATGGAACCACCTCAGGATGCAACATGGCAGATGCTCAGCAGGCACAGAAGACTGGCCACAAATACAATAAATCAGCAAGGGCACAAAGATAATTCAGCTTCAGCGTTGCAAGAGTAAGCCTCAGCCATTTTCACAAAGAGGAAATTTAAGGAAATTTAAGGAATTTCAAATCCTCCCTTGAGCTGTCCATGGGATGGACAGAATGTCATGGTCACACACTGTGGCCCTACACACACAACATGAAGGCAAATTACGGAGTGCTAGGGAAAGGCAAGCATGAGTTTCTCACCTTTGAGAAAGAAAAAGTAGCTGGGTCACTCCTACTGTGATAAACCAGGGCTCTTTGGTATTGCCCCATCTCTTTGGCTCAAAGATCCCTGCAAAGCCAAAGGATGAGGGTCTGAACACATGGCAATCCCCATGCACAGAACGATCAGGCTGTGAGCCTCCAAAACTTTAGCCACCACAGTGACACATGCTCTGGTTGCCAACCAAGGCAGGCAGTTTCTTGGTTTTGGAAAGCTAAAGTGTCTGGCATCCCTCACCAACCCTTTTTCAACATAAGAGAGAGAAGCTAAGAAAGTACAACAGGAAAAATAGGTTGTCTTGTGGGCTTAAATCTGTGCAGTTATGCTAGAGGTAGAGTGACACTAAGTTTTATCAACAGTGGTATAGTCCATTTTATTTGGGATCAGAGTAGGAAACCAGGGCCCACTCAGATCCTACTGTATGGGAATGGCTCAGAAACAATGTCTTCCAGATGGTCCCCCTCAAGCCACCACAGAGCAATGAAAATGCAGCAAATAAGAACTGTGGCCACCACCCAAATACTCCATCAAAGACATGAACTCTAGCCTCTTTAAAAAAAAAAAAAAAAAAGGAGGAAAAATAAAAGAGAAAAAGAAAACCAATACAAACAAAAAAACCCCCAGATCCATTAATGAAAACTAAAGCACAAGGCAAGGGGTGATGAAAACAAATAAAACTAAGGCTGTAAAATGCCTGGTATGTAAGATGTGTTGAAACTTGCTGCTGACAGCAGCTTGAGCAGACATTCACATGCAGCCATTCATAAGATGCACAGTAATTACCTTCTCCGGGAGGCTGCATTATGATGATTTCTTTAAGCAGAGCACAATATCTCTAGCAACAGGATATAATTACAGCAAAGGATATGCCTCTTAACCTCCTTCTATCCCCCCAGCCTGTTCAGGGAGCAGATCTGTGAGCCAGGGGCTCTGTGGCCAGGGTGAAAGTAGCTTACCCTGCGCTGCTGCACTCGTTACCTAGAGCCAAGCACGCTTCTGATGGCAGCTGCTGGTGGCATTGCTCTCACAGGAACAGGATTGTCTCCCCTTGCCTCTGGGTGAAACACCCCCAGGGGTGTTTGACAGAGCTGGCAGCAGCCACCAGGCCACCAAAGGAGCTCGGCACAGTCAGTTTGCTCTGGGCCGACACCTCGGTGGTAAATAAATAAATACCAAAAGCAAACAGGCAAGGGAATGACTCAGGACTGGAACACACTGGAGGCACTGTGAGGCAGCAGGACTTCCCACCCCCAGACTGGGACCTTCCTGGCCCCACATACCCTACACTGCAGAATCCCTTTGGAGAGCTGATGGGCTCTGAAGAAAAGCCCCAGGTTCCCATGTAAGAACTGGTACCATGATTAGCATGGGCAGTGGTGTGTCCAGGGGATGGATGCCACTTCCTGATGATTTGCTGGCTCACCTGTAGCAGCCAAAATGCCAGTGCTAGTCCTGTTCTGCTCCACTTCCACAGCCCTCCTGCAGAGAAGCACACGAAATCTTACTGTTGCAGCTGCTGCATTGATTTATGTAGGATCCAGAAACAGAGAGAGATGCAGGCAATGACAGAGCCCTAACAGCTGCATGCTCAGCTGAGGGACTCAGTCTTTCACATTGCCTCCATCCATTCCCAGTACTCACTTCACTGTTCCAGAGGAATCCAGAGAAGTGTCCAACACAGTGATGGTCAGTGAGTTTTGCTGCACTGGGAGGCATCTCATTGTGAGGTTCCACTTGCAGACCAGCAGGTATGAGGTTGTAGGTACCACAAATTGCTTTTATTTATTTCAGTCTTCAATCCTGGAGGGAAAAAGTAAAGAGTTAATCCTTGTCCCCAAACCTCTTCACCCCAAACCAAAAATGCAGTGCTGCATCTGATCCTAGGCATTGTTGTTAATAGCCCACACACTGATTATCTGAAAATCAACATCAGAGCTCAATCTTTTTTCCAAAACCAGGAAACCAAAACATGGGCTCTCCATGCCAGATACTGAAAGTAGAGAATCTGGGAAGCTTTCAGAGCCCTTTTTCAAAATTCAGACAGATTTCCATTACAACATAGAGATTTTTTTTTTGTAGATGAGAGACTGGAAATCTTTTTCTAATATGAAACAACTAAAATTAAAGAATAACCAAAATTTTCCTCACTGGTCTGGAAATTGTGTTACAAGTGAGAATCAGCTTGGTCCAAGTTTGCAAGCTCTGATATCAGTAGGAGAATTTCCCTTCACATTTGCAAAAGGAAATGAATTTTGCATCCGCCGGATGGCAGTGTAGGGAGAGCAATCATATTAGTCATAGTATTATTGTTTTCCTTTTAAGCCTCTCAAAAGTGATTGCAGACACAGCAATTCATTGCTTATTAAGATCTCCCTGCATTACAACCAGGGAAAAAAATCTAGGTCTCATTAATAAACCATCTTCTAGGATCTCTATAAGAAGACAGACTTTGATTAGCGAAAATCGTTCAATAAATGATTTGGCTTGTCTGACAAAGTGAATGATTGATTGGAAAGAGTGTGCTTTAAATAGTTCACTCTTTTTAATAAAAGCAAAGACTTCAGATAGAAATACAAATAGTAAAAAGGCAGTATTTCTGCTTCCAGAGAAGATCACTCCTTGTACCAGGCTGGTGGATGCTGGCAGCATACACAAAGTTCACTTCAGAATTCTGACTCTGCACGACTGAATTATTCTAAGCCTGAAATGAGAACATCTTCTGCAGTTTCCCTTGTAAAGCACATTGATGATCAGGGAAGTCTGTTCTAATCCCAGACACAGCACCACATTAGTTTTCAATTGCAGAGACCAAATATTTTTTCCCTGCGTAGAATAAAACTGAATAGCAAAGCTATATGTTAAAATCCACGTAAACAATATTGCAACATCATATAACCAAGACGATAGCCCCAGAGCAATAAGACGAGGGAGAGAACAGAGCTTGGGAAGGCAAGCCACCGGCCATCCTATTTCCACTAGAGGGCAATAGCAAATAAGCGACAGAAAACTGGAAGCCATGAGTCGATTGCGATAAACTGGTAAGAAATGGTCAAGTTGTGTTTCCCGGGCAGGAGCCGCAGCTCCCCCGCAGCCCCAGGTCCCGGCAGGTACCGCCTGCCCTCGGCTCTGGGCTTTGGTTCCTCGGGCTAGGCAGTGGAAAATACTCACACATGGTTTTGGTCTAGAAAACAGCCACAAGTAAAAGAAGTACTTTCTGAGGGACGCATTTAAGCATCTTCAAATAGGTGGTCAGATGCCGCTGTGAACAGATGATTGATTCAACCTCACATATCATTCAATTCCAGATGTTACAGTGAGACAGAAAGATCAGGCTGCTGAAGCCTTTCCATCTCCCTCTTTGGTTTACTGAAGGGAAGGTTTGGAGGTGATTTGATCTAACTCTATTAACATTTCTCAGCAGGGGACTGTGAGAGATGTTAAAGGATTTCAAAAATCTAATAAACAAAACTATAACCAGATCCAGGAGCTCAAAGTAAAAGCTGGAAAAAATCAAACTGGAAATAACATGAGTATTTAACAATTAAAACTTGCAATAATGCCAGTAGTTAATCGCTTGAACAAATGATGTAGGGGAGAGTTTTATTCTCTGCCCTTAAAGCTCTTAAAACAAGATTTAGCTGTCATCCTACAACATGTGCTGTAGCTTAACAGTGAATTATTATCCTTGATGCAGACATTACAGGTACAGGTCTCGTCTGAATGAGGCAGAAGGTGAGATTAGATTAGCAGCACGGTCTCTTTGTGTAATTACAGTCTACAATTATCAAGGTTCTTGTCACAAAGAATTGTCTTTCAGCTGTAGGGACTGACTCTCACCTTGGCAAACTCACCTCATAGGCTGTGTGGACACAACAGTGACAGCAGTTCCAAGGACTGTCACATGGCCTTCAGCTAGCAGGCCAGGTTCTCTTGCCCAGTCATTACCTGTCTCTGCAAAGAAAAAACCTTGAGCCTAAAGAAACTCTTCTCTGCACCAAGCTGTCCAGGATTAACAGACAGGCCATTCTGTGCCCGAGCTGAGTACTGGCTCCTGGGCTGTGGTACCAGCTGAGAAGAGACTTGGACAAGAACTGATACGTGAGAGTGATAGAGAAGAGGTATGGGCCAATTTCAACATTTTGAAGCCTTCAGAGAGGCCTCCAAAAGCATCATAGCACTGAAGCATCACCAGCCTCAGCCCAGCCCTTGTGAGCTGCAGGGCAGACAACACCAACACAAACAAAAGATCAGCCTTTCTCACCAGAGACATGGAGCACTGCCATTCCAACTGTGATCTGCTTCCAGCCTAACCAAATGTCAGTGCTTTATAAGACTGGACAGTTATGAAACAAGCCAAATGTGATGACAGTGCACTGGCCTTTGCAGTTACTCTGAGGCATTTCTCTGTGGAAACAGCATGGGAAGGTGCAGGACTGAGGCAGGCAGAAAACAGAAGCTCACAGCACTCAGTGTTCATGCTCTTCTGTGGAGGAAAGGCTTGCAGATGCTTCTGAGTGTTTTGTCAAGGCTGAAAGGCATTGCCAGTAATCCCAGGGAGCACTCTGGGAGACAGCACAGAAATGGCACACTGCACCAGCCAGGGCACAGTTGCCCTCTGCACTGAAATGAGAGTGCTGGCCCAGGGGACGACACCTGCCAGGCCCCCACATGTCCCCTGCCAAGAGGAACTGCACCTACCTTCAATAGCTCCACATGCTGGGCTGACAGCTCAGTTTTCTAAACTGGAAAAAAAAAAAAACACCACCAAATTGAAGCAAAAGGATTTGAGGTGCAAAGGAGTATAATGAGAACATGTTTAGAAATTGTACTATTTTGTAGGATGGGATATGCCCTAGTCTAAATTCCTCTAAGCGCTGCCTCCATGACTCATCTGCAGCAAGTCTCCCCTCTCCTTCTTCCCACCAACCTTAGTCACCTGTAGGAACCCATAGATGTCACCCCCCCTGCTTTCTCCAGCCTTCAATTCTCACACATCTGCTCACATGTGATCTAATATCTGCAGCCTACCCTTCATGAGGAAACCCCATGTGAGGGACACTACTGTTTACCCAAAGTGATCAGCAATTAAACCCCATCTCTTAGAATGTGCTTGCAACAAGTACTACCAATTAACAGTTTGAACAGCTTTTCCAGGCAGGTCATCTCCAAAGGAGAAGGTCTGGAGTGACTGTGCCTGTTCCCCTTCCCAGGCCACAGGCATGTGAGATGCCCCTTTATCCAGACTGACACACATAAAGCAAACACCGTAATCCTGACAGTAAATGCTGGAACCAAGACCAGGCTCCTGCACTCTCCTACCCAATTTGCAGAAGAGAGGAGGTTATGGGGCAGCAAATCTGATACAGGCAGGTGTCAGACTAACACAGTGCTGGTGGAGGCAGGAAAGTGAAAGCATCTAGGTGGGAGTGGAAAGCCAAATTACAGGTCAAAGGGTTAAGAGAAGAGAGCCCATTATTCATCACTACTACTGTGTTCCAGGCATAAGAAACATTTGGAGATAATTAGTGGGAGAACAGAACAATGCACTAGAGAAAGCAACAATGCCCTGGTTCAACCCAGCAGATGAGCTCCGTGCTCAGAGCAAATTGGTCTAAAATAAGTATTGCTCCATCTCAAAACCAGAAAGGTATGACCTACTTCTCTGACCCTGGCATCAGCTGGCAGAAAGGGAATTGACAGAATGATTCTTCATTCCCATCACTGGAGACCGAGCATATTCAGTTCCATTTCAGATATAAAAGCCAGCAGCTTTTCCAGCTGATTTTGGGTAACTAATAACACAGAACTGCACTCATTAACTAAGCTGGCTTGTATTGTAAAGAGTTCCAAGGCAACAACTAAATGGACTCAATATTAACAGCTGTGATAGTGTCAATGTTACTTAGAAGCCTTAACTAATAGCCTTAACATTTTCAAATGTAAAGTATATTCAGTTTTTTAATTATTTCAAGGGCTTTAGTGAAATTTTGCCCCCAGATAGCAGCACTTTTCAAAGCTGCATGCTCTATGCAAAACCTGGGAAGCATTTTGGTGCTTCTCAGATGAACATTCTCAGAGAATCATAGTTACACAACTGTAGTTCTGAAAGTTATTTTCTGAAGATATTTAAAAGTTGCAATGTCAAACTAGTTTGATTTTATTGCTAAATGATTATTTGGGTATTGTCTTTTAGTGAAGATACTCTTGGACGCTGAGCTCTGGTCACAGGGTTCATGCTCTAGAGAAGAAATTAATATTTCAAGTTTCAATTTTTGGGGAAGGAGGGAATATTTTGAGGCCTCAAAATAAATTAATTTGTCAGAGAACTTGTGGGCTATAAGCACGTATTTTTATGTATCCTGATTGCCCACTATTTGCCAACACAGAAAATCCTAAAAACTCCTGGGTCCCAAAGTGTCTCAGTGAAAGTGTTGCATGGATACTACCTGTATTTCATAGGCACAAAAATTTCTGTCTATGGGCAGAAATTAAGGCATCAACATCTAATGAACAATATCTACCCTCTATAAGAGTACATTTCCCAAACCTTACACAAATCACAACTTCAGCAGAACCGGCTTGAAAGCCACTCTGTCAGATGTTTCAAAGATGTGCCAAAGTGCAGGACAGCCTGGAAGGTGGCAGCAGCCTGTCCCAATGGAAAAATGGTCAGAGAAGAGAGATTGCCATCCTTAGCAACTTCACATAAGGAAGTGCAGGTCTCATTGCACCTACACTGTGCCATCCTCCTTTGCTAGATGGGCTATTAGAAAATTAAAGCAAATATACATAAAACACATGGCTGCAAGGACAGACAAGTGCTGACATGAGTATTGCTGCTAAAAGGAGCTATTACCTCCAGTCCAGGAAGAATGAAGAGGAGTTGACAGCAAAGAAGGGCAAGAAATGAAAGCAGGAAGCAAAACTGAATGGCGAGGAACAAATTCCAAGTACAAGAGCCGAAAACTAGTCCTTGTCTTGGAGGACTCTACAGATGTGGACTCCTATTTTCTGCCAGAAACTCCTTGCATCTCAGAGCATATCTGGTTCAACTTTATAGATCCTGGGGAGCTGATATTTGAAGAGATGACTGAACAGAGGATACTGTGTTCCCAAAATAAGTGGAAGAAGCCTATTGACAGTGTATCTCTCTCTTGCCAAATGGTCAAATCAGTTGTTGCAGAAACTTGGATATATTCCCTATGCTGTCCACATCAACTGGATAATAGTAATATTTTTGAAAGCAGCTTCCTCTGTTCCCATACCACCTAAAAACTGCCTTTGTGAAAAGACCTTCTTCATCCCCACTTTGTCTGATCGTTCCAGTCACAAATTCTTTAGAGAAGGGACTGACTAAGGCTCAGGGCTTGTGTGAACATCACCCAGCACTTGGAAATGCAGCATCAGTTTTGGCCTCTTGCAGCCAACACTACATAAAAGTCTTAGCACCTTCAACCTGAGATTTTGCAACAAGGTTTTTCAGTGACATCTGGAAAAAGAAGCTCTCTAATCATGTAGTAAGGCTGGGTTGAAAGATTCTAATACTGTTTTAGCAAGACCAACCTCTTCAAGTGGGAAAGCCATTTACTCAATCTCCTCTACTCTTTTCTGCCTTTACCTGCTTCAACAAGATCAGGTGATGCTTCTTTTTGTAGGAAGCATCCCTTCCTACAAAAGCAGAAAATGAGTTTTGGTTATGGACTTGGCCTGAGCAGCAAATGGATTGGTCCTGAGGCCAGATCCAATCTGAGAGAACAGTGGGAAGAATTCACTGCCCTAACATTGTGATGGAAATGGATACCTTAAGTCAGAATTACTGCAAGGTATCTCCTCCTTTTAACAGTCTCCAAGCACCTTGAATAACCTGTGAGTATTTCAATGCCAGTTCTCTATCAGTGGTATTGGCTCAACCAGCAACTCTCCATTCTCTTACTGGTATAAATGGTCACCTTCCTTCCAGCCACATCAACCTTCACTAACTCAAGATTAGGCAGGGGACTTCTTTTCATCTCCTCTTTAGAATGATAAATAGGAACATGACAGGTTTTAAAAAGGCCTTTCCTCAATTGGTGACATTTGGCAGATGACATCTCAGGCTGATATTCAGCTATTTTGTACACAATGGGTTTCCAAAGCACCCAAATGTGATCTTCACTATCTACTTCTACATTTTCAAATGGCTTTGTGGGATGTAAGAATTGTCAGGAATGGCAATAGATGTTATTCTTGTCTCTGCTAAATTGAGGGTGCCACCTGCAAAGATTCTTAAGTTCAGAACATTTACACTCCCAGACAAGAGTGCTGTGCCACCTATTAGACTGAAGAGTTGTCATTTGCCAAATGCTAGGATTCTCTTAACTAGAAATAGGCACTGCAGAGAAGCACCAAGTTGCAGCAAAAAGAAGAGCTCTGGCATCAACTTTTATTGTTTCCTTTAAAGAAATAGCAGAGAACTTTAAAATGAAAGCAATAACTATTCAAGTTCCCATCTCCCCTTGCCTGCTCTGAACAAATCAGATTAACTGATGCTGGCTGTTATCACCTAAATGAAGAAAATGGTAACAGCTTCAAAAATGCATCCAGAATTTGTAATCAACAAATGTCTGAGCATCTTTCAGAAAGGTCAGTCTAATTATCTCAGTTTTAGGAGTGATTAACTGCATTTTAATAGTGGGATAACTAAGGCACACGAAGAGGAATTTACTTGCTCAGTTGGCCAATGAAATACAAAGAAACAGGGTGAGATATCCTGGATCCCCATCAAGTGCCCTCCAGATAACACTCTTGCTAATATAATCAATTAGAAACATTACATATCACCCATCTTCAAAGAATTTCAGAAACAGTGAACAGACATCATCAACGTTAAGCTGCCCTGTGGATCTTGGTATCCCATTGCATCATCTGCTTTGATCATCTTTGCTCTGTGCCTATAACTCCAGTAATTAATAGTTACCATTCTAAGAGGAGTGAGATAATTGACTTATCTAGCAATCTCTTCAGAAAGATTATTATTGGAAATAGGTCTGCATTCTAAATATACACGTGCCTCTAGATGAGCTAGGCCAAATACCAGCTACACGTGAAGCAAAGCTGGCACTGAGGCCAGCACAGTCCAGGTGTTTGGGCTCCTGTCCTGTGTGCACAAAGCTCATGTGCACCACTCTGCTGCACCTCTCCCAGCCTGGACAAGGCTTCTTGCCAGCAACACATCACCCACACCATCACCACAGCCTGATCCCACAAGAATCTTCATGATCTCTCAGTCAAATCCCAGGAGCTGGAGTAGTTTTCTCCATACTCTTGACAACACGGACCTTCCATGGCTTGGTCAAACACTACTGGCTAAAGTCAGGGAATTTTTCAGAAGAATAGTAAAGTAAACCTGGCAATAAAAGAACATAGCTAAATTACAACACCTTCAGCTTGATTTCCAGGTCATCAGTTCAATGATAAACGTGTAGGTGGTGCCTTCAAAGAAAGTCATTAACAGTGGTTTCCTTCACATCCTGTACTCCATAGCAGCCAAAAAAATTACTCAGCTACCCTTCACCTATCTTCTATCTGGCTAAAATAAATAAAACCAATTTTTTTTAAATTTTCTGTATCTCTACATGTCTTATGTAGATGGCAACAAGGCAGCCATGACATCCTCACTGACATTCTGTCATAGAATTCATGACAGGGAAAGATCAATTAGCTCTGAGCTAAAGCAATATTTCAGTCACCAAAAAGAAAGCATTAAAAATCACCAAAGCAATCTCAAAGATCTTGAGTAAAAGAGAACCTGAGGTGGAAGCACAGAAAGCCTCACAGGTTATTACAGTCATCTGTTGGATGTTTCTACTTACCTTGGATTCCTTGTTGCATGTGTGTTATTTCAGTAGGTTTCCTCCAACTACATTTAATTTAGAGCAATGTTAAATGAGAGAAAAACAAACAAAGAAAAAAAAATTCTGGCTGGTTCTGCATTAAGCATTACTATTGACAGCTGACAGAGATGGCAGAGCTGGAGGGGAAAAAAGTATGGAGGTACTGCTTGTCTCTCCTGAGATATAAAAGGTGTGTGAAGCCCTCAAACCTCACATGTTCCTCTACCTAGAAATCCAACAAGCTTCAAGATTAGTGTCTCTTCATGTCAGTAGCAAAACACAAGAATGAGGGGCATTTTAGATTATTCCACCCTCCCTAACAGTCCTCCTGCACAGCTCTAATTTGACTGTATTGATGTCCTCCTCAGAGGAGATAAAGTTGCCTTCCACAGAGAAATGCAAAGCAAAGGAACAAGACAGAAAGGACTATAATTAACAACGTCAGATATTTTTTCTACTCAGCAAGTAGGACTCAGTTCTGCAAGTTACTGTCTATACCTTTTCACCAAAGCACCTCTGATCTGCCTCCCACCATTGGATTCAAAGCCAGTAAATAATGACTTTCCCACATAATCATTACACTTGGGGTTTTAACCAACTAAATACTAACCTCTAAAATGAAAGCTCACTTATGAGTGTGCGTATATGTCTGATTTCATACATTCCTGTTGTTTGACTCACACAGACAGAGAATTGTGTGGCTGAAAGCTCCAGACTAGTTTTTGGGAGTATGTGGCAATCCTGAATTGGTAATATCCAAACCTAGGCACAGGAAACTTGTCTGTTAGAGTGTGTACAGGCTATGGCACAGCAACAAAGAGACAGTAATTAGGCAGCATTAATCCTATGGGTTTAGCTCCGTTCCTCTACACATCCCATGTTCTGAACTGTTAAATTCAGGGATAATTATGTCTGCTCCCCTTTGTCTTATGGGTACAATAGTTCATGTATAGCCACTAATGGCAGCTTATGAATATGGATGTGATAGCTTAGAGAGTGAGAAAACTAAATAAGTTTTCCTAAAATTGGCTTGAGAGACTTTAGGGAGTTGAAGATAAACAATAACAGTTTATTATCATAAACAACCTGTAGGCAGTGTTTTCTCACGTTTTGTTTTTTTTGCTTTTTTCAAAAATTGTTTATAAAGAAGGGTGTCTTGTTAATTAATTAATTAGGTGAAAAGTATTAAATGACTAATTAAATCTATCCAGATTAGAACAGTTTATCAAAAAAAACAGTTCCAAATATAGGGTGCATTATTAAACCAATCAACCTTCTAATAAGTCTATATAATTTCTTACTCAATAACAATGTATGAATATCTCTGCTGATGAGTATGGCTCTCCTGAGGTAGTGTTTTGGAAGAGCAGTCTCCAAGACAGAATTAAAGATCACATTCACACTGTGTCACAGATCAGTGGCTTTCAATATAACACTTTCCCTTCTGAAAGCCTCTCTGCCCATCCCTTAGCCTGGCACAGAAACTAAGGACACAGCCACACAAGGTGCCCAGCAGCTTCTGTCTCAGTGAAGGTAGAAAGAGCACTTAGCACGTTCTTAGAGCACTTAGAATTGAGTCCTTAAAATAATTGTTTGACACAATAAACATAGTGATTGACCAAGCACATCCTAATGCCATCCTTGTACATTCCCACATTACAATCACCACCACCAAAGAAGCTGTTTCAGTTGGTAATTGCAAGGTAATGTCAGTCTCCTGTACTGTACTCTGCTTCCAAAACATTAGGGAATAAGCCACCACCAATATTACAAATTAGATGGCAGCATACGTTAGGAATTTGCTGTAACTCCAGCCCTCAGTGACTAGCACAGCTTCAAGTGTAAACAAACAAAAGCTGCAATTTGTGCCAAATGTTTACTCTGATTTTAAATCAGGGTTAGCTTTGCCAGTACAAATTATGCCTCCCTTTGTCTTCAAGAAAGCTGGCCATGGACTAGAGGAAGTTAGACAAATTTTTTGTGTTAAATGAGCTGTCTGATTAGATAGATTTTTTTTAACCAGCTTTTACTTCTCCATCTATAACCAGGGGTTTTACAGCATTTATTATATCACCCATCTTCCAACATTACTCAAACACAGATTTAGTCTGTATCCTCACTAGAAGTTAGGAAGACAGAGATTGATCTGGTACAAATGACAGTGTGAATGCCAGTGAATGAGATCAAACTACTGGGCATTTATTCACCCTATTAATGTAAGTCATGAAACTCCAATTCAAATTTGGGATCATTAAAGCAGAGTGCTTATGATTTTCTTGGCCATAGGAAAGCTGAGTATTCCAGATGAGACTGCAGCTCCCAAACAATTTCCAGCGTGGATGGACTAAAGAACAGTGAAAAAAAAAACAAAACCCAAACTGTTTCTGGCTTTGCTTACCATATTAATGAAGTACTTCCTCATGGGATGCTGCTTTGCACAAGGGCTTGCACAGAGAGTGGGTTTGGAAGCCACAGGTGGGGACTCCAAATCATGGGACTCCCAGTCAAGTGTGAATCTGAAGCTTTCCCATTACCATCTCTGTCGTGTTTCTCTTGCAGTCGCTCCATCTGGAGCTCTTTCTTGTTTTCGCCATCTGACATTTCAACAGCCTGAAAACAAGCAAAACAACTCCTCTAAACAACCAAAATGTTTGATCAGATCCTTTATATAAATGAAATGCTAGTGTATGCCAGGCATCTGAACTTGGTAAAAATAAATGAGTGCTTCAAACCCACTATTGTTCTCAAGGTCCCTGACCTTCAAAACATCATTCTATTCTATTTGTAAACAACACAGACATGACAGAACATGTGAATACCACTTCACCCTTTGGTAACAGTATCTATCCCCAGACCTCAAAGTGTTCTGCAAATATTAGCTAAGCCTCTCATGCCTCTAAAGAACTCCTACTCTTCAACAAATATTAGCTGAATCTCAACCTGCACCACTCAGCTTGTAGGAGACCAGTGCTGCTCTCCAAGGTCAGAAGGGTTGAATACTCTGGCAAAGGTTATTCAAGAGTTTGTAAAAGACTTAGGCAACAGAAATACAAATTTATAAGTCTTCTAAGTATCCCTGGACCTCTGGAAGTTTGTCCAGAGCATCATCCAAACCTGTATGCTGCTTTTGGCAACTCTAATACTAAACTTCAGACCCAAATCTAGACCGATCCAGATTTCATTGAAACAAGAGAAAGCAACTAGGCAAACCAGAAAACTAGTTTAACTATTCATCTTCCCACTACCTTTTCAGGTCTCATACTCATTTATGGTTTTGTGCTTAGCCAGATAAACCAAGGCATAGGAGGCCGCAGCTTGCATTTAGCAAGGGACCAAACAAGGCCTGGTGGCCAGGAGGAGCACACACTGCCCAATTCAGCACCAGGGGATGAACGCAACCAGAACTCACCCAGGTTTCAGGAACTCAGCACAGCTCCACTGGTACAGCTGGATGGGTTCCTGACCACAGATGTAGGAACACAAAGATAAGGCCATAGTAACTTCCATATGGTACACAGCCTGAACTTCCTAGGAGGGCTCCCTGGAGGCAATTCATTTCCAAGGCACAGAAAACGTGCTTGGCTTTGACTCATGTCTCTCTTTTGCATCTTTTGAAAAACTGGTTATGGACATTTATGTAATGGATGTTTTCAACACATCTTGTTAAAAGGCATCACTCCAAGCTCTGGCTAAAACTGCAGCTTACATTGATTTTGATTCCCTCTGGACAATGCTTCCATCAGAGGGTAGGAACACCTTGCCACTGTGTTGTTTTGGATCATCCAGACTTGCCAAGCAGCTCATCTACTTCACTGCTTTCTTTTGTTCTACTTAACAAAAGAAAGAGGTAACAACAAAGCTAGAAGTTCAGACTCTGCACACTTTGAAGTTGAAATACATAAAAAAAAAAATTATACTTTTATTTGCTATACATGACAATTTATTCCATTAGATTCCATTGAATCAGTTACCTTTCTAAAGAAGGGTTATTACTCTCCATTATAAGAGAATTGTACTCAGTCTAATACAGTGCCCAGCCTATAATTATAGACAACGTGTAAAGTTGGAGTTTTTCCTCCAGAATTTTTTCTTCTGTATTTTATACTGTCTACAACTGCATTTCAACCTAAGTTGAAAGCTGATTGATGATGACACAGGAGAAAGCAATGGTAATAGCAGTCAGTATGAGGTTAAAATTCCCCAGGGGTTGCTTTTTTGTTGGTCAGAAGGGGCCAATCCACATGGGTGTTGGCTTTTGGCCTTTTTACAGCATATTGTTGACTCTTGGAGTGCACTGTGACCATTACACAGCACTAATAATGACTGTTCCCAGAGCCTTCTAAGCACTCCAAGAGCAAAAAGGGAAGGTTGATGAACAGCTTCATGATAGCCTAAAAGTACTGCCTGGTTCCCTCAGTAAGGTAAAGTATTTTTACTACAGTGCTCCTAAAGCTATGGGTAAAACGCAGAGCAAAAAGTGAGAGCTAGGAGCCTGAACCAGCCAGACAAACTCAGGAGGAAAACAAAACCTGCATCATTACCTTGGGGCTGAATGGGAAGGCTCAACACAAGTGAAGTGACAGATTGTTTCCCTGAATGTTTGCAGCCCAGGACTGGGTACCTTTCTGCAGGTAGAACAGAGGGCCCCACTTCTGGCAGGAGAGGATACATGCAGGTTTTGGTGGCATGACATACAGAGTTAATCCAACTAGAACAGCCCATTTCAGCCTTCAAAACAGGGAAGAAAAAAAAAAATACAAGAGAGGCCCGACACCCACTTTCTTATTCTGTGATTAAATTGCTAGAAGGAACTATCCTTATTCTGTGATTGAACTGCTAGAGTTCTTCAATCAATAGAAGTGATTTTTCAATTAGCAGAACTGGCACACAGGCCAAAAGGGTTGAGAAACACTTCTGCTCTTAGTAAGACTCCCATAGCATTCTCTCTTCCAAGAGGTCTGCTGAAGGTCCTGATCAGGCTGGTGGTGTGCTCACTTCCCAGGCACTGTTTTCTATTTGGGGCCCTCCTTCCATCACTGCACCTCCAATGTCTTGAATCTGGGTATGTGGTTAAACGCTGCACCCTGAACATGGTCACCAGTCTTCAGGCTCTCCAAGGCATGAAATGCTTCTGAGGCAATACAGTGGGGAAGAGCCTCACAATCCTGGAGAATTTCCTCTTCTTCAAAAGTAGGTTAGGAAAGTAAATCTGCCTCCTGTCTGAATAAGCTCCTCCAACTTTTCCCTGGCTGAAGAGCTGCTCTCAAACTTCTTCTTAGCCAGTATGACAGCAAGTCTCCACCTACTTGTGCTGTCCTACTGCAGATGGCATAGCAGAGTGCCCAGCTGGAATTATGCTGGCACAAGGCACAGGGAGAAGGACAGATAAGGTGATTGCTCTATTGCCTCCCTGTCACTGCATGGAGCCCCAGAGGCTCCCCTTGTGTAACTCTCTGAGCTGAACTGGCTCTGCAGGCTCCAGACTTGCTGGGTGAGTCCCCCCACCCTCCCATACCCACAGGTTACAACCAGCAGTGCCAAGAGTCCCCAGTACCATGGGCAGGTTCCCATTCTGCAGAATACTCCAAAAACGTAAGCTAAGACACTCCCTGCCCTGAAACACCTCATGTTTAAGCAAAACAGGAAAACAAAAGATAACAAAAAAGGGGTGGCCTTAACAAGGGCATACAGTTAATCCAAAAACCTAGTCTTTTACTGCAGAGCAATGCACATCTTACCACCAATGCTGCCAGTGGTGTTTGTGACACACCTGATGTGCCTGGTGCTTCCCATAGGCCACGTGTGCATTTGGAGAGAGCTTGGAGCTAGGAAACCTCATCTTTGATGTTGGGTATCAGGATGAACAGAGGATCTGCTTTGGAAAGGATGCTTTCATATCTATCCATTTATGTCACACCACAGACTGCTCTTGAAGCAAAGAGCAATTGCATAACATTCTCATCTTCATTTTTCTGCTGTCCACCCAGCCAGGAGGAGGTCACATCCCTTCTAACAACTTCTTTGCTCTGCAGCTCACTCCTACATATTTCAAAGGAGCTGCCAGCATTGCATTCTTTTCATAGAACCCCAGGGAAGTTCTAACCTCAAAATTAAGCAAAACAAAGTCCTTTGAATATTTTCCAATTAACCTAAGATTGACACTAACACTTTTCATGTTTCCACTATTTGAACAACTGGGTTTCTCCTGCATGCCCCAGTTGTCAGGCCTTTTGGACCATCAAAGATCTAAGTTACTCCTTTCCCAAAGATTACTCTGGTTTTGAAACTCAGAGACCCTTTTCTGCTAAGTTCGCTCTAGGTTGTGTCATTTAGTGGAAGAGATCAGAGAAGCCTCTCAGCAGCACAAACCCAGGGAAGATATCAAAGAAGAGACAGTGTGGCAGGTCTCTCATACACTAGCAATGAGGGCAAGTTAATACTGCTGAAAGCCTTCAGAGTTGCACTCTGCTCCCAGTCTTACAGCATAAATATCCAGAGAAACAGATATGAGAGAGAGTGAGTTCTGAGTGCCCAGAGCCAGCAGAGAGCATAATGGCAATGCCATAAAAAAAAAAAAAGTCAGCATTCAGGAAAGAGGCTGGAGGTAGCAGGCACAGTCCCATTCTGGGGCTTGCAGAAGCATGTTGGCCCTCTGGGGCCTGCAGGCACCATGGCTCATTAGCCAAACTTCCTCTGAGTTAATGGTGATGCTGGAACACAGGAACTCTCTCATTTGGCTAAAAAAGCAGTTCTGCCAGCAGATTTGCAGGCAGCTTCTGTGCTACCTGGAACAGAGGGAGGAGAAGGCTCCCAACACAAGAGCAGCACTGCCCACAGACACACAGCATGCAGGGAGCAGCCAGCACTTTAGAGACAGAGTATTGATGCCCTTTGTCACTCATTGTTGCTTAGGTAAGGCACATCTAAAAGTTGTTAGGCAACGTGTCCCAACTGCCCAGGTGGGGAATTCCTGAGCACTTTCTGTCCATTAGGTTGCAAATGTCCCTCTGACGAAGGTAAAATATTGTCACCCACACTTTATGGATAGGAATAGCAATGCACAGAGGGCCAAGTATCCCAGTTCTCCCTCCCTGCTTTCTAAACCATAAACAACAGTAATTCTTCCCTCAGTTACTGGAAATGACAGGCTCTTTCAGCACCAGGGAAGCTGCCCCTTGCCTGGAACCAAGGAGCCAAAAGCAGTCAGAGACAGCAGCTGCAGCCTATGCAGGGCCTGACATGGTTTTAAGCCTGAGAATGTTTCCTCAACCACATCTCTGGGGTCTTTTTCTGTACTCGCAAAAACATTCTGTGCTCTGTATGCTCAAGGAGTTCACCTTCAATAAATAAACTGAACAAAGGGAGTAAGTGCTGGCACAGTTGCATGGGCTGCTTTAGGGACAGTTTGCAGCAATGTCAAACTCACCTTTGCTGGTGGCTGCTACCACTTGCTGGGAAGTAATCCAGCCCCCAAAGGGAACACTCAGTAACATCAAGAGCCAAGAGTAATTTCGTCCCCATTAGTTAATATTAAATATAAAGGACACATTCCAGTACACAGCAAGTAGTCTTTGCCTCCTTGAAAGACAGTTGTGGAAGCTCTGAGGTTTGGGACCCTTAAATGACAAACCAGAAATACATGAAAAGAAGATTTTTTTCAGACTAATTGCAGGATAGCATTGCTCAGACAGCATCAGTAGCTCTCAGATTACTACCTGGAAAAATCCTGGGTCAGAGGCATATTGCTTACCCAATCCAGAGAGCAAGCAGAGAACCTCATGGAAAGTATGGATGAGGATGTTGAGCAAAGTGGCCAACAGCCTCCTTTCTGGTTTTAATAAAATGAAGTGACATTCATTCTTCCTGTGTGGAAAACCAGAGAAAACAGCAGGTCATTCTCAAGGAAAAGCAGACTTCTTTGTGTTGGGTCAATGGACCAGCCTGAAGCTGAACTACAATAGGCTTCAGCAGCAAAGGTGCTCCTTCCCCAACACTGCAGTTTAGAGGATGAAGGAAAAGCTACATTCACCTCACAGCCCTTGAGAAATGATTGCATCCCTATCGAGATGTGGCAAAAGGAATATGAAACTTAGTAAGGGTCATGAAATTCTCTGAGAACAGTAATCCGCTCGTCTACAAGTGCAAGTTTCCAGTGGAGCTAGCCCAAAGCTGATGGTGAAGGCCAGGCTCATCCATTAACTCCACAGGCTGAGTGGCACACAGCTGTGCTGCACCCCTGGAACCAGCTCTGGGACAGCACAGAGCCCACCTTCACCTGGGCCAGGTCAGAAAAGAGAGGCAGGTGGAGGGTACATTTAAATATGGTAGATGCTCACAGAGCAGTGGTAAGGGATCCAGAAAATTCCTGTCTAACTTTGGCTCTCCCATGGATGTTCTGCAGGGCCTTTTAGCAAACATTTCCCTCACCTTCCTTCTCCCTCCTCTTCTCTGCAAAGTCCTTTGTTTCTCCATGTGGAAAAAACTCAGGAATAAAAGAACTTTCCCCTCTACTATGAGCTGAATACACCAGTGATAGCAAAGCATATCATGGAAGTTATACTGCCTAGAAGAGGCAGTAGTTCTCCCTTAAGATCCCCACAACCACCATGTTCCTGCAACAGTTTCTAGTTCCTGGCAAAACCTGAACCAGAAAAAAAACTTCACTGCTGAATAAGTGCTAGTAGAAATAAGTAAACAGGCTTGCTCTCTGTCGTATTCCCTGAAAGAGTGAGCATGCCAGCAAAGGCAGCACAGACTCTCAGAGCAGTAAACAACCAAGCAGGCAGAGCAAACAAACATTTAAAATCCCATATGTCAGAAAACCTCTCTTTGGAATAAAGAGGTGAAAACAATTTCATCAGAAACGAGGAAGTTTTCTCCCCTTCCTTTCTCCCCACTTCCCCAGCCCTTCCTTCCCTTGTTTACTTTGTTTCCCTGTTTCAAACCAAGTCAGAGAACCTTTGGTATTTGTGGAACTGGGCTCTTTCTGTTTAACTCCAGCTGTGCCCACAGCCCACATACTGGTTTGGTAAAACTTGCCCGGTCTGACAAAGTGGTTTCTCAAGCTTGAAATAAAACCATAGTGATTTTTACACTACTAAAATGAATGGCCCTTGACAGGACTAGCAATTATCTATGAATTCCAAAGAAAAGGCTTGTTGCATGGCACAGCAACGTGCTCCACACAGCACTGCGGCAGGGGGATGCAGGGGTTTTCTGGGCTTTTGCTCTGGCATTTCAGCCTCTTTTGAAATATGACATCACTGAGAGCTCCAAGGTAAAGAACCCAAAAAACCAAAGAAGGTACCCCCAAGACTCCAAAGACCCCACAGGAAAACAGTTCAGAGGATTTTTACCTGTCACAGACATGGCATTGGAAGGAACTCTTAGCCAGACTCCGGTCAAGGAAGAAGCAGCATCTGAATTCAGAGGAAAAGCCCTTGCCAGGAACACCAACCATGAAGCTCCTTGTGGGAAAGGGGATTCTGTGATGGTACCCACCACAAGGTACCTGTAACTCTTTCTTTATGGGGAATACCTGCATACATAGTCCCGGAGATGAAGGCAGCAATTTGTTTCCATATGTTTGATTTAGTAGTGGCTGCTTGGATCTAACACCCTGCTGTTATCAGAGAGGGTCTGTGGCCTGCAACTGTGTTATCAGGTATCAGAGAGCCCCCTTGGGCAGGGACTGTGGGAACAGATGCTGACCTCAGCCAGGCAGCAGGAAAACAAACCTCAGCACAAAAGGGCAGGATGCCACAAAATAAGACTCCTTGAGAAAGGAAACAGGGAGAAACCAAAGCTGAAATCTTGATGCTTCTAGGAGCCATGGAGAGGGATAACTGAACAGGATGAGACCTGGCCAGCACAGGGTTGCACAAGGACAGGCTGAGTGTCTGAGCAGTGCCAGCAGGCTCGGCCAGCTGGGGAAGGAGAAGCAACACCTCTGCTGCAAGCAAGGGCTGCTTCAGGGCGGCAAGCAAAACGTGTGAGTGCCAGCCACACCGCTGCTTTCTGTTTGTCTGCTCACTGAGGTCTGGCAGACAGACTCTCCCTTCCATGTGTGCCTGGTCAGTGCCCAGCACAGCACCAAGAGCCTCTCAGTCCTGAGAAGGGAGAGAACAAACCTCTGCCCAGGATGAGACCGACACAGGGAAGGTAGGTGGCCAGCCCATCCTGCTTTCATGTCTTTTCAGACTGAACATTTTGGAAGGAAATTTTGCCTCTGTCTGGGATTAATTCAGCTCAAATTTGTAGTCACTGCAGGCAGTGGGGAAGCTGCAATAGCTATTAGAGAATAAGACAAAGAAGTAAAAGCAAGTAGTCCTTGCCCTCCTCTCAAAACAGAGAGTAGGCACAGGGATCTAAATTAAAAAGCAACTACTAGTGGCCAGTGCTAGCGAGTCACTGCGGGCTGGCCAGCAGCAGGACAGCTGCCTGGCCAGGGCCTGGCTGCCACAAGCAGCTCTGGCACAGGAGTGTGGCACACCCTGCTCTGGTGTCCAGCACAGACAAGCAGTCCAGAGCTGACTGGGAAGGCCAGGGAGCTGGGAGCTGCTGTGAAATGCAAAGGGGGGAAAAGGGAGAGGAGTGCTCCTCACTGCTGCTCTGCCAGAGGGAAGCAGTCAGCTCCCCTCCTGATATTGCCGCTTGCCAGGTGCCTCCAAGCTGTTGGTATTGGTCATTCTTTGGTTGGGGATCTGAGTGGCCAAGATACCCAGAAAGACCAAACTGTGGAAAGAAATTAGGCCATTGCACAGTGGAAACAGGAAAAAATGCAGTGAGACAGGGCAGCAGCCAGCAGTAGCATCCAGGACGGCTGAGATCCTGGCTGCCCTCGCAGGCATGGCAGCACTAGCAGAACCTGGGGGAGATGGCAATCCCATGCCTGAAGGCTGGAGCTGGTTTCCCATCTGCTCCCCAGGCACGGCGCAGCAGCGCCCGCCGTCCCTCCCGCTCGGCATCGCCCTTCGGACGGGAGGTGGCAGCAGATGGCCACGGACAGCCCCGGCCGGCACCGCCAGCACCTCGTGGAACGCAGCGCGGAACCCGCGGGACGAGCCCGCCCCGCTGCCCGGGCCTGGGCACGGCCGGCTCCCCAGAGCATCCCTCCTCCCGGGATGCGCCACCTCCCAGCCTGCCGCTGGCTCCGAGCCCCCGTCCGAGCCCACACGCGCCACACCCTGGAAGTGCTCTGCCACAAGTTGAATTGTTTTAAAAACAGCCTTCATCGAGAAAACAGATGGCAGCAACTAGGAAGCTCTGATTATTATTGATTAATGCAGGATTGCAGTTGGCAATAGGAGATACTGGAAGCAGCAGAAATGAATGTGGATATCAACCAGTGGAAGGGGAAAAAATCATGGAGTAAAAGGAATCATAGAATCATTCAGGTTGGAAAGGACCTCTGAGATCACCAAGTCCAACCTTGGAACTAACACTGCCAAGTCCACCACTAAACCATGGCCCTAAGCACCACATCTACAGTTTGCTTAAGAACAGTTCCAGGGAAACAGGAAGACATGCTATCCAAGTCTCAACAGGCTCTCAACAGTCAAGAATCATGCTCAGATAACACAAGGATCCACAAATGTTTGGCCCCTGCATCACTCATCAGCTTTCACCAGAATGAAACTCCTTCTGAAGTTTAAAACAAATAGTAACTGAAAATATTTTCTGGCAATCTGTAATTTCCATTTTCATCTGCCATTTTGAGAAATACAAATGGGAAATCAGACTAGCCCAGCAGAAACTTGTCCCCTCTGTTTCCCTAGATATATATATGCACACATATACATATATAGATATATACATACATACCTATATATAGGTATACCTTCCTCAGACCAATAAAACCCGAAAACCTGCTGGATTTTAGAGCTCCTACACGTCATGTCTCCAGATCCACACAGGAAATTTGAGGATTTGGTCACAGTGCACTGAAACAAAGACACGAAAGAGCACAGATAACAGTACAAGGAACGGATTGGGACACCCTGCCCTACCTTTTATCCCTTTTCCAGAGCCTGGTGCCTGTGTCTCTCCAGTCTCTATCCACAATCAGATGCCAGTGCCACACAGCCAACCTCCAGGCAGTGCACCACTGATTTAACTGGCTCCTCTACCCCAAGTGAAAGTTGAACTTGAAAGCAGTGATGTTTGAAGTCATTCCTTCAACCATTCTTTTTTATTTTCATGTGCCAGACCTCACTTCTGTCACCTGGTATCTGCCCTTCCAACAGGAGAAGTTCACACACAGGTGCCTGCCAGAAGCAGCAACAGACAAAAGCCAGCAGGCAGCTTTCATTTCCTCTGCCCAGAAAAAACCATACCTGCTTCCTAGGAGAGGCCCCTAGGAAATGTAATGGATTGTAGAGTGCAGTACTGAATGGGAACTCAAAAGATCACTGATACCATATGCCCAGTGTCTCAAGGCATGTTTATCTCCACTTACAGCATTTCTGGTGTGGTTTCTGGGGGGTTGGGTTTTGGGTTTTTTAGCGGGTGAAGTATGTGTATTTGTTTCGTTTATTCTTTTTCAGATCTCAAGCAAGGAAAATTATATAGCCTTGCCAAAAATCCATTAACTCCTCTTACCCTGAGAAAATACCACACATAGCTAGGCTTGATCACATTTTCTGTCTCAAGGTAAACTTAAGACTTTTAGCCCAATCCACAGTCAGTAGAAATGTTTTCTCTTTGCAGTATGTTTACACATTTATAGGCTATTCACAATGCCCTGTCTCTCCACCCGCAGAAGAACTCTTCAGGTAGAGACCCCTTGATCAAACAGAAACTCACATCTCTTAAAATATATTGGCTTTCATGGATCAGTTTAAATGTAACAAAGAGGGGGAAGCAGAGGGACAGATCTTGAACTCAGAAGCTATTCAATACTAATGGAAGTCACATAATCCAAGAGTGTGGCTTATTCCGTTTGCTTTTTTAAAAAAAAACAGATGTAAAATCTGTTTACTGAAGACTGGATTGAAGTAGAAGAAGTAGACTTGCCTGTTTTACAGGTTACTATGGAGACATTTTTCCCTTCATTACTCTGTAAACAGACCATGCTGCACAGAAGTGAGAAGTTCTTATTTTTGGCCATTCAAAAATTGCCTGTGATTAGAGCACTTCACGTGCTAGGAACGAGTAAATATCTCTGGGTAATTCATTTTCTTAATCCCAAGTTTGGCCAAGGGAAACTGAACTGACCAAGTGATGAATGTCAAAGATAAATATTTACAGTATTACAATTCTACGTTTGAAGTCCCATCAGAGTATTGATGGCTTAACTTGCTACTTAGTTCCCAAAACCTTTGATATTTGTCCCCAGAATAACAAAGGCAAATCTCATCAAGCATAAATAATCACAACCCTTTTTCCTCAAGCATGTTTCTAAGAAATTATTGTGAATTACTGTGCACAGCATCAGGGTATGAGAATGGAGGATATCAAAACTTGGCTCTCAATTCCCAATGGACCTCAGATGACAAGTATTGTATTTTCTTTTAAATCATTACAGGTAAACTAACAGTTAAACTAAACAGGTAAACTAAGGTGTTCCTTAATCAACACCATAGCAACACTGTTACCTATGATCCATGGATCTCCAAAATACATCTTCAACTTCACTCTTTTTATTTCACCAGCACTCTCAAAAAGCCCAAGATGCAGCACCTGTCCATCTTGGCCCTTTATACAGCTTCCTCTGTACCTACTTCTTGACTTTTCACTACAGTTTGCAGAAACTGTAAAGAATTTTTATCTATTTCTATTGCTGAAACTGCAGTTTTCTTCTTTCTGTAAAGCTTACCCAGAAATCAGAACTAGAAATAGGACAGGCAAAGCTGCAGCAATGGGTGTGGATTGAAACCAAATGAGAAAAGATAGCAAAAGATCAACAAGGTAGAAGCAGAAAACCACTGTGAAGGTGGCGCTGGTGGAAGACTTATGTGAATCAATCAAACCTGAGTCACAAGTCACGTATGGCCATGTACACATCATTCCTCTTGCACATGTGGACAAAAGGAGAACTTCCTTTGGAGAGACAGCCACAAACAGTGCTCCCATATAACCTGAGGACACTCATGGCATAGGAACACAAAGCCCAGGCACTCCTGGTCATCAGAAGTTCTCGGATGACCAAGTAGGGTCAGGACAGAGGAGATCTCTGTCAGACTCCATGAGGACATTACACATACAAACCAGACCTCTTGCTTTTCAATACAGGGATAATATCTGGGCAGACCTAAGTCATCTAAAATGAGTCCTGCCAGGCTGAATCCACAAGCATTTGAGGTCTGAGTGCTGCAGGTACTTCCCCAGCAGACAGTGGCATCAGTGCCAACAGAGCCTTGTGCAGAACCTCATAGATCTTGTCTGTCCTTGTCATGGGGCACCAAAGCACAGGAGCAGAGAGGAGTATAGCACAGCTTAAGGTCTGTGGTGAGGGAACCAGAGGATACAGGTTAAACCCAAAGAAAAGAATCTCCCCAGAAAAGAATCCTACATTCTTTTCCTTTCCAGATGCATAGAGTGTCTGCTCAATTATTTACTTTGCAAAACCAAAGTTATTCCAATGCTAATTTTTTTTTTTTAACATGGAAATATGGATGATTACCAGAAAAACAAATAATTGGGATGGAGCCCAGTTGGCTATCATTAAGGCAACAAAGCGAGTGTGCCATGTGGAGGAGGAGAGGAGACAGTTACACACTTAGGGATTGTCTGTTGTCACATTTAGGATAAACATGACAAGCAAGAGCTGCTTGTCCTCCTGCTACTGAGGACAAACTAACCACTCACAGTCAGGAAAAAATTGACATCCAGGTTTTTTTCTCAGAAAGAGGTTTAAGAATCTGAAATAGGAAGTTACTTGGAAATACTCCCTTTTCTACCCATATTCATATAAGCATATAAACACATAAGTTTAATTTTGAATTCCATCATGTTTTTCAGATTTTAAACTTATGCTAAGATACTTCCTTAAAATGTGTTTTTATCTTCCTGGATTAAGTTTGGATTAGTCACCTCCTGGGGGAGATGAGATGTCTCTTGGTCTATTCAGCTCCCACGATGGACATTACCCTCATTTTCACTAGCCACACAAAGCAAAAATTGCAGTAGCCTAAAGCTCAAAAATGAGACCCTGCCAGGTGAATCCTTACATTTTTAATTGAAGTAAAGATAGCAGAAAGATGAGGCTGGGCCAAGGCTGGGATGAGGACACCTATTTATCTCCATGTAAACTACAAGGTTTCTCTGTGTGAGAACACATGAAATAGTCTCATGTGAACTGAGAAAGGTCAAAGTCTACCTCATCTGCTCTCTGGTCCAGGTCCTTCTCCTGTCTAAAAGCATTCTCTAAGAAAAAAAAAATCTTAATTAGCCAACAGCCTGTTTCTATTTTTCTCACAAATTTGCCCATATCTGTCCCTATCTCAGATTGTCACAGCAGCATGGGTCAGGACACTGAAGCATTCACAAAGCCATATTGCAGATATAAGAACCAATGTAACACAAGAGTCCAAGCCAGGTACACACAGTGTTCTATGCCTTAGCTCTACCAAGAAGTATAGAAAAGTGCAATAAAGAAAGAAGCAGTAATATCCAACATGCACGTTAATCTCATCTAAACATAATACTGTCAGGAAGCACTTTGGGATGCTGCAGTCATTCATAGAATCAAGCATCCAGGGCTAAAGATTCCAGGATGGAAGAATAGTCCTTGATCTACTGTCATTTTTCCCTCCTACATCGCAGGATGCAAGGTTTTTGCAATCCTACTTCTGGAGCTACTGTTTCTGTCTCCAGTTCTCAACAGCCAAATACAGGTCTACACTGAAAGAACTTCCACTCCTAAGAAATTTTCACAGAAATGTCTAAGAAAAACAGGTGTTAAGATCAAATGCACTCACTCAATAACTTTTACTTCTGGCCACAGCCCACAGCTGAGATTCTTCACACATCAGAGTTTCAGGGCACCAAACAAATTGGCGGTTTTGCAAGTAACAAATAACATGGGTGTACATAGTAGAACAGATGCTTGTGGTCTTCAGGGTGGGACTGACCAAAGAGAGCGATGAATAAGCAGCACTGTGAGCTCATGACTCAAATGCCATGTCCCTGCTGGCCCACAGCAACAGATTACTTGCCTTAAATCCAGTTCTCTTCAGATGCAGCTTGTATATTTTTCACTAAGGGCAGTACCCTGAGCACCTCAGGGAAGAAGAGACGAGGACATGCAGAGCCGACAGTGAGAAAACACTCTGAATTATTCATATCACTCAAATAGCAAAATTAAAATTAAACTACCCTTCATGACAATGGAGGATATGCTAACACTGAAGAAATTCCACAGCTACTTTTATGTGCTGCACAGTGAACTAAAGCTGGAATGAAACACTCAATGGTTAAAAGGCTCACCTGTTTGTTCCTTCTGTGGATAGATATATTTCTTGTTTTGCCTACATTTTTATCAAGTCTTTTCATAACTGCTGGCTCCATACCTGAGGCTATCTTCCTGAATCAAAATCTCTCCCATACTGGTAGCAGAAGAACAGACTGCTTCTAGCTTTTTAACTTGTTAATAATGAACTTGCTCTTGTCTGATTCTCCTTGTTCCCTTCTCCCTGTGCAATACCTACCTTGGTAAGTACATGGCTTTTGCATCAGTGTTCAAGTCAGTTTTCTGTACTTGCTTGGACGGCTGTCAGGGCCAGTTTTTGAGCTGCGGTCTCCTTTTGACAGCTCCTGACAAGCTGTACTAGAGGAGAGCTGGTTCCAGAAATATATTTCTCTCACACTTGTTTTTCAGGGTTCTCCACTCAACAGTGTGGTGACAAGAGGCACTCCAGACTGGGTTTAATGCTACCATATGCTAGACAGCATGAGAATCCATACTGCAGGAGAGCAGCCGGTACATCTCCGTGTTAACAGAAGCCTGATTGCAAATTGCATTTAGTCTCAACAGCTCAGTTCACTGCACACAGATGCCATGGGGGACTGTAAAGTTAGCAAGATGTGGGGGAGTATGGCTAAATTTTTCAAAGAGAGCCTTGGCTGATCTGATGCCACAGACATTTGGAGCTGATGCCACAGAAGAGAGTTGCTGCTGCATTTCTTCTGCCATAAACGAATAAGAAGAATAATGTCATGAGCTGTTAGTCAAATTATACTCTTTCAAAGCTGGTGATTGTCTGCTGATACAAACAGCAGCTTCAGAACTGTCAAATGCTGCTTTTATAACTTGACAGACAGCACGTAAATGAAGTCAGAGAAGAGGAATTTACTCTTTCAAAATAGGCCAGCATGAGAGGAAATGGATTTCCAGTTGGAGTGTGCAGGGTCTCCCTGGGCTGGCTGCAAAGGGTACCCCAGCTCTTACAGCAGACTTCACATAACTGAAGGTACAACAAGACTAAATAAATGAACTGAGAGGAAAGACTTGCCCCATTGGATCATCTCAGAATGGGTACAGGAGAAGAGCTCTCCTCCACTTGTGTATGACTAAACAAATCAACTTGATAGCCACTGTCCAAGGCCTTTGACACAAAAACACCAGCTCAGCTCATCCTAATGGGCCATCTAACAAGGAGACCAAGGAGAGAGGCCAAAGACTTCTCATTGCCTGGCCTGAGCAGCAGGGGCACAGACTCAGGACAAGGCAAAGATGCCTGGCAATGTTTGTAGGGATGGTACAGAGGGGTGGTTTCACTATGCAAAGCTCCTAATGCACAGATAACTTGAGTACTTTTAAATATGACTTAGAACCACGTACACCAGTGCACAACTGGTGCACAGCCCATGTACCATGGGATAAATGCTTTGCTTCACATGAATCAGGGGAGGTCTTCTACTCTCTCCTCTTTCACCAGAAAGCATCACACATTTCAGCTGCTTAGATCAGTGTTGGTAAATGAAGTAGACAGTCTCTCAAGGTCTCTTTTCCAGTCTAGCATGTCTACAAAGCATTCCCACATTTTTCAAGAAAAAGGAAAAGCTTTCCCCACCCCTACTGTATAGCCAGTCCATAAAATTTATTGTTAGTGAAGGTCACCAAGTCAAATACTGCAGCTGGGTCATTTCATAGACATTAAAAATTCCCGTAGCAATGAGAATAAAGATAAAAGTGATCTAAATCCTGCTATTTAGGACATGTGCCAAATGTACACCATGCTCAGGAAGGAATTGCTCCCACACATGCATCACATAAGGGATTGCACTGCCTATCAGGTTCATGGTGGGGTTAATTTCTTCCCTGATTCTCTCACCATGTGTTACCAGAAGCCCCAGGAGCAGACAGGCGAGTGCTGTATACCCACACTTCTGTGGTTTCACAAAGGAGTGACCACCAGCCAGAAGACGCAGGGTTCCAGGTTGCTCAGGCATGAAAGCAATTGCATGATTACCCAAAGCTCTGTATCATGCTCTGTGAGCTGCCTCATGCAGTTCCAGGAATCGAGTGCTACAGCTCAGCGGAATTGGCTTTACATTTCCGGGCAACAACGCCTCTGCCAGGCAAAGGCATTGCTCAGACTCTCCCTCTAAATGCACTCCCAGGAATCAAGCACCCAAATTGAGAGCCATTTCTCCAGGAGATCTCCTAAGAAACCCAAAACAACAACAAAAAAATGTCATAGAGGGGCTCAGGATTTGAGACAGCAAGAAAAACAGAAGTTCTCTCCAGGTCTACTCACACCACAGGATGGGGAGTACAAACCTTCTACATGCCTAGGGAGCCAGGAGGTTTTAATGAGAACTTAGGATGATCCAAATATACCAAATATCAATCTTCCACAAAGAAGACTTCTTCCTACCCCCGAAGAACTTAAAGTGCATTAGTCACTTGCCTAGGTAGGCTTAAGAGATCAGGATAAATCTTTCAATCCCAGAGCAACAGGAATTGATGGGAGATTGCCAAGTGCCCCAAGTTCTTGGAAGCATCAGCAAGAAGCTTTGTATGAGAAGCAATCCTACTCAAGCAGGCCAGCTGCTGAGCTGGCTGGGAGTAAGCCATGGAGCTGGCTGCTTCTTGGGTGTCCCATGAAGCATAACAAATCTATTTAAGACCTGTAAAGTAGACATGAAAGCAGGGACCAGTTGGTATCAGCTGGAGTGGATTTCTCCCATGAAACTTGTTCCTTGGTTCCAGGCTACCATCCTTCAAAACATGAAGGTAGAAAATCCCCATCCTTTTATGCAGTTCTTGGCTTTAATTTTTCACTTCTTTTGTTATATGAATGGGTGGTTTAGTGTTTCTTTCCACTGCTTGGACTACTTTGTGAGGCCGCTGACTCCTTTTTGCCCTCCAGCATGGACGGTCATGTTGTGTGCTGAGCAAGCCAAGGCCTACAGTGATCCAAATGCTGAGGGTGAGCAATACTGAGCTTAGTGGCCAACTCTCATAGTCAGCCCTTTCACTGAGTCATACCTCATTACTCAGTCCTAATCACAGCTATCAGAGCTCTAACAAGGCACCCAGAAATATCAGTCATAGAATGGCTAGGTTAAAGCATGGTTAATGACCATCTCATTCCAGGGCCTCTGCTGTGAGCAGGCAACCTCCCAGCAGATCAGGCTGCTCACAGCCCCATCCAGACTGGTCTTGAACACCTCTAGGGATGACAAGTCCACAGCCTTCATGGGCCAGTGCCTCACCACCTATATAGCAAAGAATTTCTTCCTAATATCTAAACCTAATCCAAATCTACCTCCTTCATCTTACAGCCATTCCCCCTTGTTCTATTACTACATGCCCTGGAGTCCATGCTCTCCAGGGATTTTCACCCTAAGGAATAACAGCATTTCCAGGAGCAGCCCCTATCCAGAATTCCAGAGGCATAAGAGGAAATCAAGTGGATTCCTAAAGCTCACCAAAGAATTATGGCTCCAAGCAAAGTTGTGAAGCTGCAATGAACTCTCAGAGCATGCAAGACCAATTGTTTTCTTATGACTGAGCAGCAGAGATCAGTCTGCACATTAGTGCTGTTTGTAGTATGGAGACCTACTTTAGTTTAGGCACTATCAGTAAATAAACACACTAAGAAGTCTAGTCCTAGCCTCCACTGTTGAGATTCTCCTAGTTGTGGGATTCATCCTTAATTCCTGCCCTGAGCAATGCTTGCTCTCCTTTCTCCCATTCACCAGTCTCAGCTGTGTTTTTATCAGTCTCCCTCAGGATCCTGCACAGGACTTTCCCTGAGACCTTCCATTGTTCCTGTAGGTTTTACAGATTTGGTCTGAGCAGCTGAACCAGGGAGGGGAACCAATGACCCTGGAGACTTCCCTGTTCATACCAACCATAACTCTTTTTTTCGGCCAGAACACAAGCCTACAGAAGGGCTTTCCTTAGACTTATGGAAGATGCATCTAACATGATCTAAAGGGGTGGGGTTTTGGTAACATATATACTAGAAAAGAGAGAACCATGTAGCCCATATTAATTTTTTTTGAAGCAAGATGTTAAGATATGTATTTTCCACACTTTGGAAAAAGGCCCTGAAATCCAGTATTGTGGTTAAGAATTGTGCCAGGCCCTGGTCATGTCCATCTGATTGATATTTGCATTTCATAGATCCACAATAACCACCTTCATCTGAGAGCAACAGCACCAAGGACAAACCTGTTCAGCCTCACTCATATTCCCATCCCAACAGAGGAAATATCAGGAGGATTAGCTGGCAGACAATCAACACAATGAAACTGCTTTTCCTTCTTTTATTTTTTCTTTTTAAGAAGACATGTATAATTTGGCAACACACAGCCTCCCATAGATATGTCATGCAAGGCATCTCCTTAACACCATTGGGACCCCATGAACTTTGTCCTCTAATGCCCAAAATCCTGCTCTAAAATATGGAACTTGAGGAGGACAATTAAGCTTATTTTTGTCATTAACAAACAATTTCCAATCTCCTTCTCCAAAACAGCTGGACCACTCTAACTGGAACTTTCCAAAACACAAAGGAAAAACAAAACCAAGACCAAAATGAGAGAGAAGAATGACCTTTTGCACGGTAGGCATAAGCTGAAGCAGTTATTGGGAGCTCTTGCAAACACTGGCTTCTCATGGAAAAGCCTTAACCTTGTTGGTGATCCTGACATCCCTACCTGTAATGCTATGCTGTAAAGACTGACAATCTGCTGAATGGCCTGCACCACAGAGAAGAATTACATTCTCCTGCTGCATAAAGGAAACATCCCAGCCCTGAGTTCAGCTGTTGACTTAACTGCAGATGCAAGGCTTGACTCAAATGAGAGCAATTCTGCCCTGGACAAGGTATTGCAGCTCGTCTACTGCACCATCACCTCACTTCACACTGCACAGAAAAAGTCACTCTAAAGATTAAAGTAGCACTAATCTGGGTGCCAGCCAAGCTTCCTCAGCAGGAGACAGCTTTTTTCAGAATTAAACAAATAAACAAACAAAAAACCCAAACCCACCAATCAAGCAAAAAAAAAGTCACCAAAAAAGTGTGTCTGTCACTCTAGAATTGATGTCCTTTTAGCTCATTTACTCACCAGGCATCATGTTAAGGAGCCATAACTCAATTAGTACTTCAGAGCTTTTACTTGGCCTCTACACCTAGTCTTTAGAACTTCCTTGAATTTCTTGCATATCCAGACTTTCCTTCTGAGTTGTACTCATACTCCAAAGGAAAATAAAACCAAAAATTGAAAAATAACAAACACTACACACCACTTACAAAAGCTCTTATATTGCCCAGCAAACAAAGGCTGTCTGCTTTGGGCTCTTGCTGTTTGGTACCGACAGACAGCAGCTGTTTTTCCCTTTACCTCCTTCAGTCCACACCCAGACAGCTACAAAATATACAGTGCAAATAAAAACAGGCTGTACCTGGATATCCAGCAGAGAGCAACTCAAAATCCATCTTTTCTGTGGCTTAAGGGTGATATACCTGCCATGCTTCAAGAGAACAACTCCTTGACATCCATTCTGGGAGCTTTTTCAAGACCAAGGATCCTGTAGGATGAAAACAAACAGAAAACCCACAATGCAGAACTCATTTCATATTGTTCTGATTTAGGGACTGAACAGCTCTGTCCATGAGACATTTTACTTCGGGTTTCATCTACACCACTAGTTCAACTCCCCTTGGTGAGTTCTCTGGCTTGAGACTTCACTCTTAGCTTTCTGCTGTCTGAGCAGGCTACCAGATTCTACCTCCTCTGTTAAACTGCTTTTGCCTCAACTCATCAGGTTTACGTTGTTTTTTCTTCTATTCTCCTCTCCACCAGGGCCAGGGGAGTGAGGGGCTGTGTGGTACATGACTGCCAAGTGGGGTTAAATCACAACACCCTCACAAACACAGGCTTTCCTCAGACAAGCTGTCTGATTATGCTCCATCCCCAGAGCATAATGTCCCTTTCTGCTCAGAAAGTCACAGGCCATCCAAGCCAAAAGCATGGAGCTCATCTCTCCTAAGTGGGCTAAGCATACCTGGGGGTGGCAGAGGACGTTCCTCCTGGGACAGCCTCTGGCAATGCTCCAAGACAACAGATGGATGTTTGGTTTTGCTGCAGTGTGGACACATCACAAGCTCTAGACATAAAAGCAGCTAGCTGGAAATTCAATGGACGTCTAAGGGTTAATCTGCACTTGTTTGATTGTCAAGCACCTGAGATATGACGACAACACATTGGCACACTGTAATTGCAACATATTATTAAGTACCTTCAGTCCCCAAAGGCTAAGACACTTTTGAAAAAATAATAAAGCTAATGCACATAATAGCCTGTGTCTTGTTATTTAAGAAACCTCTTCCCGGCATTGGACGTCGACAGAACGTGTAAATGCACTTTCTCCAATAACTATGCACAAGGAGCATTTTGATGGAGTGCCAGAAAGCACAATGACTGCTCTACCTTAGCAGTGCACTGAAGATGACATGTTCCCTTTAGAACTAATTGCTTTATTCAAAGAAAAAAAAAAAAGCCATTTACTAAATCCTAGCCTGGTCTCTCCCCTTGATGAGCAATTTTAGACTGCACATTGGAGCTTTTGTTTGTTGCTAAAAGACGGGGAGAAAAAGCATGTTTTGTTAAGTAATTTTAATTTTTATTTTTAATGGAAAACAGTTCAGAAGGGTATTTTTCATTATATTACATGAACATTTGCATTATATATTCTGCTGGGCCTTCCCTTATGTGACTCAAGGCTGATGACAAGTTCAGGCTGTCAAACACAACCCTTTGCATCTAATAAATTACCCTACACCAAGATAGTTATAACTATTGACACAGACCAAGCTATACCTCTGAAAGTCAGAAAGTACTCTTTATTATCCTGGTTCTGCATTCTCACATACATAATAGGAAAGCACTTCAAGAACTGCTTCCAAAATTCACTGCATTCTTACTGACAAACTGCTTCCCATCTCCCTTTATTTATAAAAAAATAAATCAGGAATTCCTCTTCTGGTGCCTTCAAGAGAGAAACAGCTGTAATGACTTAATAGACAAATCAATGCCATTTCCAACAGAACTATTTCATTTTTTTCTCCCTACTTCGAAAAATTAGAATAATTTCACAAGGAGCCCTAGGGAACAAGCTCATGAAAATTCACAGAGCAGACAGCATGAGGAAAAGTGTTTGGTTATATATTTCAGGAGGCAGGAAATGGGCCTATCTGCTGCTCTGTGAGCAGTGAGAATAATTATGCATGCATTTGCTGCATCCCATAATCATCATCACCACAAAGATGACATTTCATAGCTGAGTTGAGAATGTGTTTCCCAAAAATATTTTTTGTTTGGAAGGAGAAATTGTTCCAAATAACGTCTATGGAGGATAGCTATAGGAAAGCATAGATTTGAGAGTCAGACACTGTAGAGTCAAAACCCTATCACCAGCTCTCTAAATAATTCTATCATTAATTCCACATCAGCAAAATGGCAATACATCTGTCTGTAGCAGAGTCCCAGGCTACTGGGGATTCCTGTTAGATATTATAAAGTGGTACGTTAACATGAACTACTCAGACTGTGTTTGCATAGGGGAGCTCCTGTGGGCTTTGATCAGATTTGGAAGGGGACAACAATTCTCTCCATTTTTTGATCCTGGTGAAACTGTTCATGGCCCCAGCCATTGTGTCGCTATAGAATGACAGGCACTAAGAACAGGAAGAAATCACAAAGAGTTGTGTTTCTTAGATGCACCTCTCCTGCCCTCAGACAACCCAGAAGCAGAGCTCATCTGTGAGCTCAGTAGTGAGGGATGGGACAGGAGGAAGAAGGACCAGCTTGAGACATCAGCAGACATTTCTTTCCCAGGAGTATTTCCACCCACTGGGTCATGGCTAGTACCAAAGATGCACCAAAGTCTTACTCTCAAGGGGATTACTTGCCCAGTTCCTCAGGCTGAACTTGCTGGATTCCTCCAGCAAAGAGGAGCTGCCCCAGAACCAACCAGGGTCACACACCTACCCAATGCCTCCTCTGCACTCTGCTTTTTTTGCTGGTTCCACATTAGACTATGACAATCAGTCACAGAACCACATCTTATCACCTTTTCTTACTGTGATCGTGCTAAACCTAGCCTTGCTCCTTACTGATTCTCCAGCTTGCATAGAGAAAAGATCAGGACACAGCTGGACCTGTAGCAGTTTCTCCATGAAATAAACTGGATTGAAATGTAGGAAGTAATGGCTGCTCCTAATCATAAGAATTTAGGTGAATCATTTCATTTGTGTCCCTTCTAGTAGTCCTGACATCTTGATGTTTTTCTTCAAGGGACTAGAATTCCAAAAGTCTTTTAAAAAGGTAATTTCTATTTTCATTGGAGTAGCAAGAAAGTGGGGTCCTGGTTATGACATAGAATTTAAAGAGAAATGAGTGTGAATAAACCCCCACCTCTGGAAGAGATGTATTGTCATATTAGGCACAAGGACCTCATTAGTGGGCACTCTGGATTACAACACTCTTTTGCCCAATATTCCAGTAGGACTTTGGCTTTCTGATCCACACCAGCTTCTCACAGCCAAGATGTTTATACAGGCTGATTGTCCTGCTATGCAAGAACTCAAAGGAAACCTTACTTTGTAAATGGTTCCTCGCAGCTAAGTAGTGCCTAAATCTTAATGCTGGGAACAAGTGCCTGCAAAAGAATAGTTTTCAATGCAATGAGGGTCCAAGACCTAAATTAGCCACAAGCCTGCCTTTGACTCCTAGCACACACAGACCAGAAATCCTTGCTCTCTGCTACCTAAATATGCAGCAGCTACTTGCAAATGCAAAGCATACTCTCCAGGTGTCCTGTGCAGTACAGAGCACACTGTGCAGAGAACTGCTACCAAACTCCAAGCCAGGACAAGCTGCTGGCTAGACAAGAAAGGAACATTCACCCAACAATATGATGCCACTTGCGCGTTTGGGGGAGGAACAGAAAAACCTTGATTTGTTCTGGCTATAGATGAGGACACAGCTTGAAATTAATTGATTGTGGGTACATTCAAAGTAACAGCTTGATCCACTTCCAGCAAAATCCAATGGCAAAACTCTGGTGCAAACACTGAGCATGCCAGACTTTCTTCCCAAAGACTTCACTGCCTGGAAGCAGTCAGACCGTCCCTGTCACATTGCTGGGGAAGTTCTGAGCAGCCATTCAGACCTGGGTTCCCTCAGTGGTAGGGATTAGAAGAGGAAAAATAGGCAGATGGTGAAAAGCTCTTTGTTTAAAGATTTAGATTAGATAAATGGATTAATTGGGGTGAAACTTGCACCAAGATCCTTCAGCCAGGAATCCACTCCACAGGCTGTTCTTTCTTTCTACCTGTATGGTCTCTACCATCACAGCATATTGGAACCTTACCTTATACCCAGCCTTTGAGGCATGAGGATGTTTGCAGCCCCCTTTCAAGAGATACATCTCTGCAGAATTAGCCTAAGTGCTCCAACAGTGGTTTTCTGTAGAACAATCCTTTTCTCTTGCATGTCCAGTCTCCATTTTCTGCAACACCTTTTTCCCCTACTGTTTGCTTTGCTTTTCCCCACTGATACCTTACACTCAGCCCAGAAAGCAAAGCTCAGACAGTCTGCTTTACTGCCAGTTACAATCAATTTAACTTCCTGGCTCTGGGGCACCTTTTGTTGGTCTTGTGACCACTGCCACACAATTCTGTTTAAATCCAGAATAATTTGCTGACGTGGAAATTAAACCATTGTTTTTTTGATGCCATTAAACCAAAGTGCTGACAATTGAAACAATCATTCCAGCAAAATGATCAGGAGTATCCACGTTTGTCATCCAGATAAAGAGTGTCCAATTCATAAAAAGCCAAAAGATGAGTTCCCAAAACACCAATATCAAAAAATTGGAATCTGAGTGTGTTTTCTTAGAGCTACTTAATAGAAAGAAGTGTCTTTATTTAGCACCTGTCATCTCAAGTTCTCAAAATGCTCTCTCAAAAATTAAGTTTCCTAATAAGCTTTCCTAGCCAGACATCAGGCTCCAATTTAAAAGGGGTAAACTTGTTTAAGGTCACCCAGCATGGGAAAGAAGATCTGGGAAGCAGCTCCAGGAATCCAGAGGACCACACCCCTCACTAGCCACTAGACCACACAACTGTCCTCATTTCACTTGAGTCATTATTAAGCAGGATAGAAGAACACTGTGGTTTTATTTTATGTTAGCTGAACTCTTGTATTAACATTTTACTGTCCCACTGATATTTTGCTTAGAACATTCTGTAATCCACAAATTAATATGTGAAGAACATCCAGTACAGTTTGGAGGAATAAAAAAATTATCCAAATGGCAAAGAAGTTTTGATTTCCAGCAGTTTCATAAATCAGATGTGCTGGACAAAGAAGGTTCCTTATTTTATCACATATAGCCTTTTGTAATGCCAGCAAAACTGCTGCCCTTCCCAAAACCAAGCAGAAACCCTATTGTTGCGGCAAACCCCATCTGGTCACATGGAGAATTTAAAACCTCATGGCATTCTGTTTCACATAGACAGAAAGGGAGTTCTGCTCCAAAAGCATGACAAGAGCCAAAAATAATTTTGCTTTACCTATGAGCAGTATCTGAAGTTTTTGTTGCCTGTTCTTATTCATGACTTCATGTTTTCTGTGATCCTGCCGTTAGCTTCTGGGATAAGGGTTTCTTTGTCCTGCAAATTCTGCCCTATTCTCATTTTTCTTAAATCACTTTGTTAAAGGGTTCTTCTGGGTGGAAGCAGATCCTCCCCTTCCAAGGACAGATATGTGCTGCATGCAATGCAGTGAAGTGCAAATCTAAGGCAAAACCCAACTTCAATTCAGAAAGTCTTTGAGCAAAGCAGCAGGAAACTTGTCCATACTTAGACTGGGCATCAGCCCTGCTTGCCCAGAGTGCAGCTCGGGAGGTCAAGGAAGACCATCACTGCTCCCAAAGCCCAGGGCTCCGGCCTGAGCTGGAGAGTCAGCATGGAACTAGGCAGAGCACAAACCCTAATCTGAACTGAATTATTTAAAATGTGTTAATGCAAACTAATTAGCAACCGTCCCCCACCTGCCGGGTGCCATGGGCTGCTCCTCCCCGGCACCGCCGGAGCTCTCCCGGTGCTGAAGGCTCCGGGCGGGAGCAGAGCACGGCCGAGTGTTAACTTGGAGCGAGGTTGCGGGAAAAACGCAGTTAGAGGGCTGGAACGAGCCTTTGCAAGGCCAGCTGACACTGATGGAAGGGGGAATGCCAGCAGGGAGCATCTGTATTGCTGACATGAAATATCTGGAGGAGAACAAGTGTGCTACATGTCAAGGTTTTGAGAAGCATGGCTCCTTTCTGCTCCCCTGCAGCCTTTGCTAAATAAAATGGTGCTCTCCCTCTGCCTCTCCTTGCAAAGCTAAGAACAGTGTAAAATTCCCCAGGATGATTTAAGGGAATGTTTAAGGGAAACAAAGCCTGGTCCCTCTGGTCATTAGAGATATTACACCACTTCACCCAAAAGCAGCTCACCTTAGCATCCTTGGCCAGCTTCCAGCTTGGGTTATCAGAGCCTGCACATCTAAATTCAACTCTCAGCAGTAATCAGAGAGGCTGTCCTGCTTCATTTTCACGAGTAAACACTGTTCTGGATCACAATTCCAGCCAGAAGTGAATGTGACTGGACATATGCCTGGACATCCAGCACTTTGAATGTGCTTCAGGCACATCTAGAATGGAAGAAGTTAAAATACAGATCAGAAGGTCAAGAGGAGGTAGCTTTAGCAAGTGTCTGGTAGGCATGAGCACAACACAGCTGTCATGGCCTTACCCAGAGAACAGAGCCAGTTTGCGGGTCTCCTCTTTAACTCCACCTGGAATGACAAAACAGAACTTTGATGTCCTAGACTGCAGCAACTTCCTTAGCATACACAAAATAGATTTTATTTTCTCTGTCAGCATAACTTCTTGATCACTTATGACCACCCACAGACTTACACAGAAGTAATTCCTGTGAGACCAGCTCTCATTCTGTGCCCTGGCTGGTATTTTTCCCAGTGTTATCATGTCTTTGAGGCTACTTCAAGGATCCAGCAGTGGCTGCACACTCAGTGCTGGGCTGCTGCAAGTTTGGATTCTGCCAGACCATGTGTTACTCCAGAAACAGTATTGTTAAGTGCAATAACCAGTGGGCTAATGCTGAGTTTGTACTGTACAGAGTCAAACATCAGATTACCAGGTATTCATGCTGCTTTTTACCAAGGAGAGCAAAAATATATGGAAACAAGTTTTAGCACTCTTGGGCCCATAACAGAATAAGTACAGTAGGATCAAGAGAGTGTAACCTAGTGTTATATGAGATTGAATCTGTAATCACTTCTCCAAATAGGAAACTGCATAATAGAAATTATTTTAATAGGACAAGCACACTGCAGGCATACCCATTGCACCCATCAAAATTACACTCAGGGAAAAGATAAAATATGACCTGCCCCATATCTGGTTATTATGAGGTCTCAGAACATACACAGCTACTCAAATTACTATGTATATTACTATTGTGCTTGGAGGCTGCACTGGAGACCTTAGCTGCCCTATAATAATACCTGCCTAATATAATCAAAGCTGTTCTGCCAGTGAAAGTTCAGGGCTACTCCCCACCAAGTGACAAGCTATGACTGAGTGCAGCAGGAGGGACACAGCTAAGCCTTTCCTCCAGAGGCTTTCAGCCTGGGCAGGCAAGGCAGACAGAGACAGATGGACAGAACAAGGCAAGGCAGGAGGAAAGTTTTAAAGCAATGTGGTGTAAGTGATGGCAGTGCCACAAGACTGGGGACAAGAGATAAAGACCTATAGGACATGTCCCAGAAGACTCAGCCTCAGGAGAGGCTCAGCACTGTGGACAGCATTACTGTTGGGTCTTACTGCAATCCATCGAGGTGACAGAGGGAATCTGGCAATGAGCTAAAACCCTGTAAGTGCCAGGGAAACCTGTGCCAATGACTTTGTAAGGACACAACACATTACCTAGATGAGCAACGGCTGCTTTGCTTAAGACACCGGCAAAGGGCAGCCAGCACTGGCAACACACATTAAAACAAAGTGCACAAATACTTCATAATGGGATGCAGCCTCTCGATGCAGCCTCTCAGCTCCTCTGCTAATGTCTAGGTGCACAGTCCTTCAAACATGCAGCTGGGTGTAACGGAAGCTCCAGCAGAGGTTATGGATTTCTGCAGGCTGATGACACAGTTGAAACAGATAAGCTTGAGCTACTGCTTGCAGAACAGCAGTGTCCAGAAGTTTGGCCCTGAAAGCAAAGTCACTGCACTACATTCTGCAAATAGTCAGCAATGCCAGACTTTTCAAAAGAGCTTAAGATTCAAGTAAATAAAATAAGGACAAGGTCATAGACATCTTTCATGGCTTGCCTGTGGTCATGTGCCATTCTTGCCTACCCAAAAACACAGCTAAAATCTCCTGAGCTCCAGTCTAACATCTAATCCAAGCACCTCACCTCCTCTTTGGCCAATATTGCCTTCTCTTGAATAAATCAAGCCACAGAGAAGACACTTCAAACTAGAGTACAGCCTTTGCTCTGAAAACAAACACGTTTAAGAACACCAGCAACTATGTTGCTTCATCTACTATCAACTGACAGCTAATTTGCTAGTTTTTTCCAAGTATCTATTTGCTAGTCAAACCTCCAAAAGAGCTGAAGACAATAACACCTCCTTCTGCACACCAACATGCTTCTTCCCCATGGGACAAGATCTGTTTCCCACAGTGATGAAAAGCTGTGTCTGTAAATGCTCAGAAATGCAATTCTTCTTGCACTTGTCAGTGGCAATCAGTAAGGTCACTGCAGCATGAGCTGCCACTGAATGTGTAAAGGTGTTCAATTAATCTTTGCTTGCTGAGAACTCAGGGAATTTAAGTAAGGTCAAAGATTTAAAAGAGATCAGGAGATTCCACACTCCCACTAACACAATATGTCCTGAAGAGCTGACACAGACATATAAGTTACTCCACTGACAAAAAAAGGGTTTTTTTTTTTTGCAATCAACATCCTAAGCACATATACACTTACTTGGAAAGACAGTAAAACATTTGGACAAACCACTTATGCTTGCTGCCCCCCCCCCCCCCCCATTATAATGACAAATTTTCCTTCTGCAGGAAAAGGCTCCAGCTCTTTTTTGGTTTACAGACTGTTTGTTCTGCAGTTATCACAAGGTTACCCTGCTGACCTGCTTCCTCAGGTGGAGACTGGACAGCTATGCATTGACAGCTGCAGTCCTGGGGAGACCACCAGCCACAAACACCTCCTTTTTCTCTGCTGGATGTAGGGTAGAGCTCTTGAGGAGCTGGGCACTGCTCTCACACGCTAGAAAGCAACAGATGAAACAAAAGCAATAGGAAGGGTGCAGGAAATACTGCTGAAAATAGGGGAAGTCACATAAAGAACTCTAATCCAACAAGAAGAGCCATGTGGGCCCAGATATCCCACAGATGCCACACAATTGAATTCTGTCCAGGCACATTAAGAGACCAGAGGCCTTAAAATTTTGCTCCTTCAACCAGCCTCTGTTCCTCAAGGAAGCTTACCACTGTAACCCTTATCACCCTGTACAAGGGAAAGACCACAGAGCTATGGAGATGAAAAATGCAGGATAGAAACCAAGCAATCAGTGGCAGGATGAGGATTCCCATGAGAAATGGGAAACAGTAGGTGCCACTTTGAGAAAGATCTACAGAAGTCATGGATTGTGCCCAGACACAGGCAGGTGACAGGAAAGCAGCCTCAGTCAGAGACTCCAAACCCAGGTGCCCAAACATGAACCAAAAAGTTCTCAGGCACAGCTGTACTGCAGGCACTTACTTCAGCAATTCTGAGTATCTGCTAAATGACCAAAGCTAGTGGCTCTTCCCTCAGCACTAGAGACAACATTTGGGACTAGTGATGAAGATACCACTTTTTATGGTCTTCACCACACTGAAGGAGGCAGCACTGGAATAGCCCAGCACACCTGTCAGCTATCCCAAGCAGGGCTGGTAATGGTGCACACAGGGATCTGCATCCCCACCCAGGTCAAACCTCTGTGCCTAAGAGCTCAGCAGGACAGCACTCAGCCCAGCTTAAATCACCAAGATGCAGCTAAAAGGATCCTGACAGTTTTTCATCAGACAAACTTTCATTATTGTTGGTTGGACTGCCTCCATTATTTTCTAATGCAGAACAGATTAGAAGCTCTATTTTTATATTGTGAGATTTTTTTTCTGTTGTTGCAGGAATCCATTTCCGTATTTAGAATAAGTAGCAGTCTCAGAACCCAGCTTTTCTGATCATCTTACAATTGCATCCTTGCAAACAAGCAGACAGATGCTGCTCTGATCATCAGCAATGAGAAAACAGCTTCTAAATGGCACATGGAGCACAAAGCTGTGCTTGTGTCACCCCCACAGCTGCACACGTAGCAGGGGATTCCCAGCATTACCCTACCAGGGAGGGCAAGCCAGGGCAAGGAAGGAGAGTGGCAGGAGTGTAATTTTGCCAGCAGTGTTAAAGCAGAGCAGCCTCCAGGCAGCTTTATGTCCAGCGAAGATAAAGAAACAAGGAATCATGATCACAGTGAATTCTTACTCCAGCTTCTATTTCCTCTCTCCTCAACTGAGCAGGGAAGCTGGGTGAAAGACAAGACTGTCCTATTCCTGGGAACAAAATCAGGAACACTTCTGGGGAGCTAAGTCACTCTACAGAGTGACAGCAAGAACTGTTAATCTTCCAAAATAACCATACAGGGCATGTTTATAACACTGATTCCTCCAAACAACATCCTCTCCCCTTCCCTTGGTCTAAAATATCACTCTGCAGACAAGGAGGATGGAGAAGATGGTGAGCAAAATGGTCCTGGGATAAGAGCCCACTGAAAATATTTACAAGGAAAAACATGCATAACTTTGAAGACAGCCAGTATGGCTGGCAGACCAAGCAGAATGAATTCTTGCCTTCAAGGTGACTGCTAGGATTTATAAGACCTTAGTCAGGAGATGTCAGCATCCATAGCCTATGGATTCACATAGTTTCCCTTTTACAAACACAGAACACCATCATCACCACCCCCATATACCTGCTTGCTCTTCTGAATAGCTTCATCTTTGGCAACACTAGCCAGGCACTGGTCCTCCACATGCCAGTGCAGAGCCTGGTAGGAAACAAGGACAGTTTTATTCAGGAAATGTGCAAAAATGAAACACCATTTTGGGAAGACACAGCAATAATTCATCTGCTTAAATGATCAACAAAATACTTTCCCATGTCACCTTGGCAATCGCCCGACAGCAGCGTTCCATGACCAAGAGTGGTCCAATGGGCAAACATCCCTTTTCCACATTACCTCCCTCTCCCATCCACCAAACCCCACTCATGGTTTGGCATCAGTGAGTAGCAGTGCCCTAGCACAGCAAGGTCACTCAGGGAACAGCTCTGTAGGGCATCTTGCAAAGTATTTATTGATTTGTGGTGAGAATTCACCACTGAGCCCAACTACATGCCACAGTGTTGGGAAGGGACTCACTGGAATTAACTCTGCTCATTCCTCTGGCATCTCACCCAAAATTTCTATTCAGAAGCTGTTTCTGCTTCAGCATTTGTTGAAGATTGCCATTAAATGCAAGTCTTCAAAGGGAAAGTCATTATTACACAAGAGTAGAGCAAAGACCTTGCTGCAGGGAATCCATGTCCCAGTAGAAAGTAAAAGCCACTTCGCCAGTCTGTAATTCAGCTCCCACCACTCAAACATTTTTAAGTCTGTGTCATACTAGTGACTCCCAAGGCATCACTCCAAGATTTGTGAGCACCTTATTTGTATTTCCTTCTCTCCCAGAGCTTCTCTTGTATATATAATTGTATATTAAAAACTTCTGCGGAAGAAGCAGTTCTGTGCTCATCCTTTTTGCTATTCAACAACACATGAGCAGAAACTTCATCACCTCACTATCTTCTGGGCCATCACACTGAAGACTACTATGTGGCTATGTCATCTTATGAAGGGTCAAAGGCTGAATAGGAGTTTACTCACTGACCTTCATACCACCATTTTTAACGCCCTAAATTTTGCAAATTGTGTCCCAAATGGGAAAATCTCATTCATTATCTGGAAAGTCAACATTTCTCATCTGCATCCTACAGCCAGAGGAGCTGAGTCATCAGCTGCCTAAGTTAACTTCCAACTCTCCAGAAGAAAAACCAGCATTTAGACACCCCTTCTCTCAAATCTACTCAAACACGAAGTTGACACAGACTCATCCCTGTTTATCTCTAAAGTCTCCAAGAAGGAAAAACACTTCTTTTACACCAGTGTGTGCAATATCAACACTAAAGATGTCTCTGTCTGTGGATGCTTGTTCAGGTACTGCAGAGAAACAATATCTTGCACAGTTCAAGCATGAGATTGATTTCAAGGGTGACCTTAGACCAGTTTAACATGAAAGCTGCAGTCTCTGAGCCTGCTCTGAGAGGAGGGGCTGGTGTGGGGCAGCTCTCACGTTATTTGTTCTGCTCTGGGTAGACTAAATCCTTAAAGACAAGGAGAAAAGCAGCCTCTCCCACCCTAGGCATAGCCAGAGGGCTCCTACATGAGAGGCCCTGCTCTACAGCTACCTGCTGCAGCACTGTCAGTAGGTGCACACAGGGCCCCAGGATACCCTGGGTTGCTGAAACACAGGTCCAGACCCTCCTTGCCTTCCACACAACCCAGAATCAGCAGCAAACCTCCTCCTCTCCCCCATTCACAAGCCTACTCCATGTATTTTGGGGGTTTTGGGTATTTTTCTTTTTATAGCTCACCTCACTTCACATCTGTATCTTTAGCCTGAGGTCTGGGACTAAATTGGCAAAAGTTGAAGTTCAGAAGAGAACATACCCAAAAAACAGGCCTTCCTTCTCTCACCAAACAAACCAAGCTTAAGGCAATTCCCACCTAGCACGCATCACACCCAAAGGACAACACAAATAGAAACAGCCTCGCAAGCAACAGCAAATAAGATTGAAAGAAGTGTGACTTGGCTTTCCTCAGTAGAAGCGTTAACCTCCCCTGAGGTCAGATCCCACACAAACATGGGCTTTATTATCAAGGAACAGAAAGAGCCATTGAAGAGGCACCAACACCTGACAAAAAGGTCTCATAGCCCAAACCACACACTTGGTTCTGTGTATCCACTTGTCCCTAGCTCTCTACCCAGTCCCAACATTCCTATACGCCTTAAAGTGCCACCAGCCTCCTGCCAGGCAGCTACCCCTTGGATGTTACAGGTGATCTTTGTTTCAGGAAATAAGCAGTGAGTTATTTACTATGTTGATTCATTAATTTCTCCCTGATGGTTTTGGAAATAGCAGACTTCATTTGGCTTCCAGCAAGTCCCATAAGAAACAAACCATGACATGAAGAAGGATCCTTGTAGCCACTACATAAATTTAGGATTTTGCTCATGAGTTCATGTTAATATAATGGCTAAAGGGTGTCATACTGCATTAGTGCCTAGCTACAGAATAATTTGTTATCAGAATTGTATTCTAAGCCATGGCTCATGTTCTCCTCAAATCCTATAATGGGTAAGTTAACACTAAAGTATGGCTTCCAGCTGGGAGAAATTTAATGGTACTGTTTTACACAGCACACCTCGTTAATAATAAGCAGTGCATTGGACAGATGAAAAATACCTATCTTACATATACTGAACTAACAAGGTCACACATTCAGATGTTAATATTGGTATGGCATCATAGTGAGCTAGAAAACCTCCTGGAGCATCTTCTATCTCTGCATTACACGTAATGCAGTGTAAGAAAGACAGCCAAAAGTTGAAGGACAGTACAGACTGATTAGACACAAGCAATACTCTAATGAAGCTGGGAGAAGCAAGGATAAAAACAAGATAGCCAAACCAGGCAAAGAAATCAGATACTCAGGAGTACAGTATCTACAAACCTAGAGAACAACAGAAAAGGTGCTCTGGCGGGTTCTATGGCTTTGTCTTTCCCTAATGGGAACACGAGAATAAACTTGCTTAGATAACTTTTCTGCATTTAAGAGTTTCTTCAGATCCATTTACATTTTATTCCCAGCCATATACAAAAGAAACCCCAACATCAGCCTGAATTCTGACCTCTAATTGTACATGACTGATCCAGGAGTATTTGGAACATTACAACAATCTTTTCTAACATGTGTATCAAGCCTTTTGCTTAAACATCTTCAGAGTTCGACTATGTTTATGTACACACTCAGAAGTCACAGGAAGCCTACAGGCCTGCTTCTCAGCTGCTCTCTGGAAAGAAAAGACAAGGGCATGGTAAGTAGCACTGCTTGATTAGCCATGACAATAATCAATCCTGTGGGCTTCAGAGTGGAATATTCTACATCAGAATAATAAGGAACAAAGCAAAACAAATGAACAAAAAATTAAGCTCTTCTCTGAAAAGCATTAAAAACAAAGCCAGATCATACCAGACTGCATGTCACTTGGAAAAAACTCTTAGAGGAGGGCTCTGGGTAAGTTCCTGAAGAGATATCTCCACAGGTAATGCAAAAGAACAGGCATTGCTACCTCCTGGACCAAAGGAGAGTTTGAGACCTGCATTTGACCAACATGCAAGTAGAGACACAATTCTCATTTCACTGCTGCCTCTTGTGCAGGTGAGTGGTAGAAATGACCCCCATACAGCTGTTACAGATGTCATGCTGCTTTCTAAAAGCAGAACAGCAGGGAATTAGCTGAGATATCAGCACTTTGTCAGAGTGCCTGAGACTGATTGATGGTCCACAGTTTTGCAATAAATTTTAAACTACTAACTTTCAAACACAGGAATGTATGTGCCCCTATTTTGCTTTAGCATCACTGCTGCTAAATTGAACACACAGCATATCTGAAAGCAGGAATAGGACACAATAAAACAGTGACAAAATAAGAAACCGACCCTAGTTCAGATGCCCCAACTGAATGGAACTTCTTGTCTCCAAACCATACAGGACCCTACATTTTCCAGCACTTTGTCCAATTCACTTCTAAGCATCTCCCAGAGGGAAAAATATTTCATGGTCTAATAAGCATCAGTATTGGGAAAACCAGCTGACATTTCCCTCTGGGGTTAATGTGGGCTAAACATAATGAGAATTACATTTTGGCTAAGTAATTCTGCTTCCTCTTAGATAATTTCAAAGCACTCATTTCAGCTGAGGTCTCAGGCCTCAATGCCTTGGGTATCTTAACCTGGTTTATTCTCTGTGATATCTGCAAACACAATCCAAGATCTACTGAAGTCAATAGACAAGGTAGCTTATCTTAAAAAGTATTTTTCTCTATTGTAAATCCTAAGGTCTGCAATGGTAAGGGTGGCTAAGTTTCCCATGATTCAAAAAGCTTGAATTATGCATTAGACAGTTATTAGAAAGCACCCTAAACAAATATTGGTCACTTCTGGTAACTGAGCATGAGGTATGTTATTTTTAACATGTTTGGCTAACCTCACCTTAAAAATCTCTAGTGACAAGAACCCCATGACATTCCCAAATATTTCAAACTACTGCATTTGTGTCTACCACTGGGAAGGTTTCTGAAGGGCTCAACCGGATTCTTTCTTGTTACAATTTAAGTGCATTATTTCCCAACCTATCCCCATTACTATGGAAAACAGTGTCCTTCTCCCTCTCTCTGCATGGGTTTTTCTACATTTTTTGAAAACTCTTTTTGTATTTTATTTTAATTACAGTTAAGTCAGCTTTTCCCCCCTCCTCGTTCTGAGGTTATGTTTTTAAGATCCACAATTGTTCTCCCTGTTCTCCTTTGGCATCTCCCCATTGTCCACATCTTCCCTGAAATGTGCTCAGCAAATTGTACACAATGCTCCAGCTGTTTCCCCAGGACTCTGTAGACTAAAAGAATTACAGATGAATCTCCTGACACTGCATGAGTAACTTGCTCATGGTTCTTCAGAAATTTAAGAAATTTGTGCATTCTCCTGCTGCTACACAGCAACTCAAGATATCCTCTGTTCTTCAAGATGTGGAACAAGCTGGCAAAGCTCTTCAGAACTACAAGTAAGGGATGTTAAAAAGAATACAAATTTAAAATAGGGTTTCATTAGAACTTATTATCCTTAGTTTAAAGGGAAAAAAAAAACTAAAAACCCCAAACTCTCTGCAGACTTTCATTAACTTATCTGTACTGTCAGTGCCAGATCTGTTTTGAAGTACACAAGCCTGACAATACCCTTGGAAGAGAAAAAGAAATGAGCTATTCTCTGGAGGCATTATTATGAATAGCATGTGTTCCTGGCCTGTTTCCTCTGGGCCTATTTTATGAATCAGTCCCCAGAAAACAAAATAAAGAATCAATCTCACCATAAGGTCACTGTGAACTCAGCTTTTTATTTCAACAGGACAGTAACTAACCTAAAAGCTCTGGGCTGCTACTGGGCTTGATCCTGAAATGAAATGGCACTACTGAAACAGGATTAAGCAGTCTTCCAAGCTCCAGGGTCAGCACCGTGGGTGTCTAGTTTGTGCTGGGGATGTTGACAGAGGAGCAATCTCTCAGGAGGGAGAGCACCTAACCCAGAGTGATCACAGAGAACAGGCAGCTTTGTGATCTTTCCATTCCAGGCTAGAAGTTTTAGCCCCAGAGCATCCCCAGCACTGGCAGGGTACCTCACAGGACCTGAATCACAAAGCAATGGTTCAGCTGTTGGCCAGTGCAAAAGTGCACAAAACCATTGCTGCGCAGTTCACAACAGGGAAAGTCAAAACAGGCAATCAAACAATCCAGAGGGGGTTAAGATGCAGAGACCAGGATACAAGGCAAAACAAAAAGAAAGATGATTATTTGGAAGTCCCCCAAAGTATGTGTTTCCACTGCTTTGGTCCTGCAAGTATGTGAAGACAAGCTGTTCCCTCCCAGGTTGTCATGCTCTCTCTTTATAGGCTTCACTGGCCTTTGAGGAGGTTCATAATAGATATTTGAAGAGGAAAGGCTTGTACTGGACTATTATTAGTCAATGGAAGGAGAAGATAAAAGGAAATGAACTTATTTTTTGAATTCAGTGCCCAGAATTATGATCTAGATTCATCTAATTGTACTTGGATCTAGAGAATTAGTTCCATCCACTGTAACAAATGGAACCAATTGCAAAATCTGGATGTGGGTCAGTGTTTAGAACCCAAGCCAAAGGTTGACAGCAGGCTTTGTTACAACTCCTAGTATTTAAGGAGTAAGAGAAGAAAGAAATGAGAAAAGAGACACTATTGGCACAAATTTGGCTCTGAAATGCTGAAGCTTTGGTTATCAGGATACCTGTTGCTCATCACAAACACAAAATGAGGGGGAAAAAAAGCAGTACCAGCCAACCTTCTAAACATGATTAATAATAGAATGCACTAGGAGGAACATTAAAGCACATTTGGTCTGGGTGAACCTCTTTCAGTAATCTGACTGGATTTATTGCTTTACAAAAAATTAGGGAGAGCCTAATAGAAGACGTAAAGGCCTTCGGGCAAATAAATGAACACTAGCAATGCTTTGATGCCATTTAATCTACTGCTGCTTCCCAAAGGCTCTCTCCACCCCACTCACTACCTCAAAAACCATTATTTTCATCTCCCAGTCTCCCAGGGGCTGGAACAGCCACATGATTGTGCTGTGCTTCCAAATACTGCAAGTTGTAAAGTTGGGTTTTTCTGCTTCCTAAAATACACACACAGGTTCTGAAGACTCCAGGTGAGCTAACACATTTCAACAAAGCCCATTTTATGCTTCTGTTTCAAACTGTTTTCCAAGCTCGCAGCTAGTGGGTAGGAGAAGCAGCAGTGGCCGGCGTCAGTGAGCACCGTGTGCTGACTCAGTTTCCGCTCATAAAACAGGCTGGGAGCTGCAGGACAAGCAGAGCCTTTGTGAGGGGAGGCACAGAGGTGTCAGGTGCCTCAATCATGGCAGCAGGAGCCAGGACACCAGCATGGGGACAGGGATGGGCAGCCACCCCCCTCCACTGCTGGTGGCCCCTTGTCTTGAGCAAGGGGTGTCCTCCTCACCAAGCAGCCTTCCAGGGGCACCAAGGACGCTGGTTGATGTCTGCAGAGCATTCAAAGGTCCTGGCCACCAAAATCTTTTAGAAGCACAGACTGAAGCTGGAATTTTGAGTCAGCCAGTTCAAACAGTAAACAGGACACTCACTTTTGACAGGGAAGGGGTAATTGGTCCTTGGCACTGCTGAGACTCTCACTCTGGACAGAAGAGCTTTCTGCATACCAGAGTTCAGCTCAAACACCAGATACAGGCTCTCTACAGGAACAACTGGCTGCAGATCTCTGCTCTGTGCATATTAGCTAGTGCCATCCTCCTGAACCAGCTCTTTCTAGGCAGAACTATTTTAAAACTGACCTTAAAATCTCTTCTACAGAGCCAGCAGCAGTAGAAATCCTTGGTTAGACTGGAGGCTGCTTGCTTCCACCACTCACCAGCATTTCCAAGCATTTGCAGAAGTAAATTGGCTGAAGAACCAGAAAAGATGGTTTCAAGAAGCATTCTGACACAGGACTTGAGCACTGAATTCCGTGCAGCTCAGGCAGCAAATGTTGACATTAGGAGACTGCCCAGCTCTGTTCCACCAGCCCTGCTTGATACAGGGAAAGAGTAGGGGAAAGCCACAAGAATATTTCAGCTTGTTAAACATGACAGCTTCATCCCCCAAATGTTGGGTACAAGGGAAGTTTTGCCTCAAGTGGCTGAAGAGGAATTTATAGCCAGAGGATGGGAGCTATGAGCAGGATTTAAATGCCAGCCCTACATAGAAAACTTTTGGTTTCTCTGAACAGGGCTACAGAAAAAAAAAATAAATCAAGTCCTCCAAATTCTAAAAGAATCCCCACTTTTAACCTTTGACAGTTTGAGCCTCTTAACCCACGATCACTTCCTCCCAGTGGGTTCCCCCCAGTTCTGAGGCTGGGGGTTGAGACCTGTGGAAGAAGTAAGTTGTCCTTGCTGCATGTGCTTTGGAGGACTGGGAGCCCTGCAAGACATGTTGAGCCAGGACAAACCCAAAGTGAATTTGTCTCAAGTGGCAATAGTGATGTCTTAACAGGCTGGTGAGAGTTAAAATCAAACCCTGTATCTACAGGACTACAGCAAGAAGATTAACATCCCAAGCTCTCAAGTTGGCACTGCTCTGAAATATTCTTGTCTTTTGAGTTTGATTCTCACCCTTGGTTTTGGTGGTTTTAACTTTGGGGTTTTTTAATAGGTTGAAATTCTAAATTAGGCACGTAGAAAAGATCATAATACACACCAAATTGTAATCAGTATTTCAAGTTAAGCGATACTTACTGGGATGAGCCACATCTCCAGACCTGAATTTCTCTCTTTAAACACTAGGGTGGAATCCTGCCTCAGTGATAAGGTCAGGCTTGAGTCTATATTCCAAAGAGATCTATTGCAGGCCCAGTGAGTAATGCTGGGTGAGAATCAAGAGAGCCAGCAGGCATAAAACCCCCGCCTTCTTTCAAAAGTTAATTCTGAAAAAAACAAAACACAACTGACATAAACAAGGGGACTCTAATCTATAAAGGGGATGAAAAAAAAATTAAAAAATATATTTGCCATCAAAGATTGTTTTGGTCTGCTAAGAGTGATTTTCCATGCCTGTCCCATGCTTTCTGCAAGCGCTATTTGGATCGAACTGTGGGGCGAGGGGAAGAAAACCACGATTTAAAAAAACAAAAAAACAAACAAAACCAAACGTTGCCATTGCTTGTAGGAGCAGGGAAAGCTGTTCCAGAGGGAGCACCTGTGCCGGGAGAGGGCGCATGGTCCAGCGGAGCCGGAGCCCCCCAGCCCCGGAGCGGAGCGGCCGCCGGCGCCTCCACCTGCCGCGCTCGGCTCCTGCGCTCCCATCCATCCCTTCATCCCTGTTTATCCCGCACAGCTGCTCATTCATCATCCCCCATCCCACAGGGGCTTTTTTTCGCTCCGCTCGCCTGGCTCCATGTTAGGGCTCGGCTGCCTTACACGACACCATGACCTACTTTATTTTTTTTTTTTTTTATTTTCCTCCCGGAGAATAGCAAAGCGCTGCTTCAGTGTGGCTTGCAAGGAGGAAAAGCAAAATTAAGGAGTGCTGGCAGGGCAAACCAAGGCCCTTTTCAAAAATTCGTGGCTGTTTGTGAGAGGTTAGGCAAGGAGAGGCGAGGCCAGTCCAGGCACTCCAGACTGCACAGCTGAAAACAGGACGATAACAGAAGAATAAGAGAAGGGTCTTGTGCTTTGAGTCTGAAAGAAAACGCCTCTAATAATTTTACCAAAAAATCAGAGCCCACAGAGCTCTGATTCAGCTGGTTCAGAGGCAAGGGTAAGAAACAGCATTACGGGCAGCAGCAGTGATTCAGGGAAGAACTGAGGAAAGACTGGCTCAGGAAACGGTCTCATTGCTGTCCTCCCCTACAGACACCATCTAAGGAAAATGCTTAGACTCAGAGCCTCCAAGATAATCAATTACATGCCTATATACCAGCAAAGTCAATCAGCTTAACCATAACCCTGAGGAAATCCTGCTATCTCCACCACTTTCCAGTGCAAATTACAAATCTACATTCCTTTGAGGATGTGGATTTTAGTCTCCATATGTCTCCCTTCCCTGGTGTTTGAGAAGAGATAAAATTTCCCTAATTCTTCAAGGTATTCTATGCAGCAGACTGTCAGGCATGCCTAATAATTCAGTGAAGGGGTACCTAAAAGAATAATCTGAAAATATCTACTCCTAAAATAGCTAGAATTCAGTCTGCTCCGTGAGGCCAGATGATCCTTCAAGAATTTTTGATTCTCTCATCCATCCAGACTTCCTTAATTCTTGAGCTTTCAAAAGCTTGTCTAGCACAATTTTAAGGGTACATTGCTTTGGTTTACCATGGCTTTCTTGAAACACAAGGATGGTTGTCCTTGGCAGGCAAGCTCAGAGCACAACTACAGCAGGGTAAGCAGTATTAGTCTGCACTCTAACAAGACTGGAGAGTCAAGACAAGCTATTTCCAGACTGGTATTTGCTCTCTTCATTGTTGGAGAGCTTGCAGGACAAACAGAATGTATTGCCATGCTTGCAGGTCAGGCCCAAAGGGTCCCCATGACTTTTGCTCTGTTCATTTCAGGACCTGGTTTGCAATGGGGCCAATGCAGACATGGTTTGGCAAGAACAGCAGGAACCCTGGCAGAACTCATGTGCCTTGGGATAACACTCAGTGGGAATCGCTGGCAGAACTGTAACCTTGAACCAGAGGCAGTGAAAATCTGACCTAAGGAATAGCTCCAGCAGCTGCAGGCATTTATATATTCAATCAGAGAGCTTTAATCATTACACTGCCTGCTGCTAGGGAGGAGCTAAAGAGCTTTAAGGTGCAGCACTAAGCTTTGAGAGCTTCTTACTATCAAGTTTAGGACCTGATCCAACTGGACATCTGCTGGAAGCTACTGCCACTGTACTCACCACTGATGCATAAGGCTATGTTGCTTCTGTTCAAGGAAAAGGATTTTGTTTCCCTCATCTCTGAATAACCCCTTGGGGTTTATTCTTGTTGGGCACGTCAGTAGCTGGGACAGGAGTTGCTGAATGTCCGACACATCCTACTTCACCAAAATACAGACCCCATCCACGCCAGTGGTGTCCCAGATACACCACTTACTCTGTGCTGTGTCCAGCTGCACTGGCCCACAGGGAGATGCTGCACTTGGGAATGTTCCAAGCACCAAGCCCTGCTGGAGAGTCAGCTGCACACTGCAGCCTCTCTCCTGTCACATACCATCCATATCTCCTTCACATGACCCACAGTGGGTCATATGTTAGTAGGAAAAAAATAAAAATCAAAAAGAGTGCTGACAAACTGATCTTCACTACAGAACACATTTGTGAATAGCAAACAGGCTCCAGGGCTCACAACCTAAATGCAGATACCAGCAGCTCCTAAAAATATATCTTCAAAAAAACTCCCCACACCTGAAAACTGCCCCTCAGTGCAGGAGACACTGTTCCCTTCTGAGCATCTTTTTTTTCCAGAGCCCTTCTGGAACCCAGCTGCTCTGCATAATCCCTGCTTAGGGACAACACACAGCAGCCCAACACAAGCTGCTCTCAGTTTTCCACTGCAATTAGCATAGGTGGTGTTTATCTTATTTTAGAGTGACCTGGCTCCTCTGGGGAAAGCCCTTGTCTCCAGTTCACTCAAAGACACAGCAGCTGCTTCTCTGCTTTCAGCAGGAGGTGTCCTTGCAAATGGCTGGGAGGGATGAATAGAGGGCAAATGAGAGTCACTACCACCTAGGCACTGAGTGTGCACAGGCTCACTGCTAAACACCTGCAATTCTTCCCCAGAGGCACAAATAATTTTCAGTGGCCTTGTCAAAGGTCCAGGGAGCTGCTTCCCAAAAGCCACAGATTCCCTGGTTTGCCCAAAACTTGCAGACAGAAGAATATAACAATCCCCTCTCAGCTGACTCACATGCAAAGAATATACACAAGAGACAACTGGCAGCATCAAGGCACCCTGCACTCTCTCTTGGCTCAAACACATGCTTTGGGGCTTTACAGATGTGCAGCTGGCATGCCCCAGGAACTACTTCCCTCCTCAGATATGTGTCAGCATGCCTAGAACACACCAACGCAAGCATCTGCATTCAAACAGGGGCTTTTGAAGCAGATCTCCGGCTTGTCCCCACTCACTGCACTTTGGATCACTTCACAAGGTGATCTTGGAGGGTGCAAGGGAGACTCCTGTCAGATGAAGCCAGACAGAGAGACATGCCAGAGCATACCAAAAACCCTCCAGACACCCACATCCAATCCTAAGAACTGGAGAGTAGATCTAATCCAGAGGGAAACAACCTCAGAAACACCAACAGCACTGACCTCAGCACCATCTGATTTACTCTGCAGAGCCACTCACAGGGCTCAGTGACACAGAATCCCAGAACACTCTGAGCTGGAAGAAACCCACCCTCAGAACCACTCCAGCTATGCTGTGCTCCCACCCATCTGATTGCTTTCACCTGCATCTTTACCTGGTGCTTCACTGATTAGTCCTCAGACACAATCCCTCAGCCTTTACTGCTTGCAATTGCAACAGCTATCCAAACAGGGCCTTTGCTCTCCCTGCCCAAGATGTCTGAATAAAACAAAATTAATTCATGGCAGTTTTTACTACTTCCAAATTTGCTTTCTACAGATGCTTCCCCCATTTCACCAGGAACCATTATACTTCAGTTTCAGTTGCAGAAACCATTAACCCATTATGAATGGGCAATATTGACCTATTTTGAAAAGCTGGTTCTAGTTCCTTTACCACAATAAACAATAGCAGCAAAGCTGCTTAGCACTAGCCACCTTCCAAGAGGCTATTCATATTCTGGTGTTTGTGCATGGTTTACGGCAGGGATTCTGCATTGTTTATTTTCTGTTTCTCTGCAGACAGTGGCATTGTTAAACAGCATGTGTCCCAGAGAATCCACCCTCTCCATGGGATCTCCTCCCAGCTATTACAGCACTTCCCAGAAACCTACTGAGCTTTGGAATAAACAAGTCTCAATGGGGGGACTGAGCCCACACCCAAGAACTACAGTGCCATGAAGCCTCCATAGCAATGAAAGTAACTTGGCTTTGCATGAAACCTTCCTTTTTCCTAATGAAAACCCTGCGCTGTCACCCTTCCTAATGATGCTCTCTTGTCCCTTAGAGGCAGAAGGCACAATAATGGACTTTTCTCTTACCTGCTCCAGCTATTATATGGGCCACAAGAGATGTTTTCCTTCTCACTAATGAGCTTGGGCACCCAAAGTATTTCACCTTGGATAGAAAGACAGAGATCAATCTTTGGTACAGATGAGCTGGGAAGGGGGATGAGGAAGCAGGGAATTCCTCCCAGCACTGAGAAGCCTTCCACATAGTCAGTTTGTTTTTCCTCACGCATGCAAAATCAGACCAAATGCCAGATTTGGGGTCAGGAAGGAAACTCCTCCAAGTCCAATTGCAATGGCCACTATGTAAATAACTCTTGTCTTTTTACTTCCTCCCCCTGCAGTTTGGGCGTTGATAGATCCTCAGCATCCTCTAGCCATTCTGCCCTGGCAAACACCCTCCCAGCAGCACTGGAAAGCCTCTGCTGGCACTTTGCCTTGCATACATTCACTCATCTCTTGTCATGCGATACAGAGAGATGCTCTGCAAGATGTTATATTAGCAAGGGCCAGGGAGGCCCTGCCGGTCTAAACATCTCATATGCAGTAAATTAGGATTGTGGCAACTTTGATTCATTGATTCAGACAGTGCATTTCATACTCACATTCCTAGGGTTTTGGGTTTTTTCCTTGGCTGGCAACAGATGTCCAACATTTCTGCTGCACAAGGGAATCACTGAGCAGTGAAGACATGGGCTCATTGTAGGATCTGTAGCTGGCAGCCCACCTCTTTTCTGGGCCAGAGCAGACCTAGACTGACAAGCAGTATCAATGATTGTTCTCCATATGGCATGAGAGGGAAATGCTCCCAAACAGGAAGAGAAACACAGTCCTACATTTCAAAGATTTTGCCAGCTGACCTCAGATTTGCTCTTTTTTTGTACTGGCTTTGAAAAGCATTTACCCATCTCTCTGGGTCTTTCAACATTACCAAGTTTACAAGACATGCACATTTCACTGCTCTTCATAATTCATTCCCACTACAGCCAATCTCACACACAGTCAAAGCAGAAGCCCTTCAGAAGCACTAAACCCAGTACTAGGTTGCATAAAAATGATAGCTCCCATATGTCCTTACAAACACCATGCCAAACTGTATTGTGCTGTATTTACATTGTGTTAACATCTACCAAATTACCAAGCCAGCAGGAGAACATACACCATTCACATTTCTAAACAAGGCTTAGAGTCTGGGTGAGAATTTAGGTTTTTGGTTTGGGGTTTTTTTAAAGCAATGTCTATGGGGAAAAAAGGAAAATTTTAGCATAAACTTGGCCTGCAGTTTCGTGTTACTTGCCAGAACTGAAACATCTGCATCCTGTGGTATCAGTCCACTTGGGGACTTTGTTAATTCAGAGGCAGCTAGAGTTTTGGATGGTATTACCCCTGGGAGAGCTTCCTGTCCTCCTGACATTTCACATGGTTCAAAAGAAAAGAACTTAAGCTACCATGACTAAATTTTCTCTCTCTTTTACATTTCAGTTTATTTTCAAGTGTACAGTTCTACAAAATAGGGAATCAGGTCCAGAAATACAAACTGAGGAACTGAAATTACACTCTGGAAATTTCCTTCCCATCCAGGGATATTTCCTGGCTATCAGCCTTCTGATTTTCCTGGACCTAGGCTTTCTTTACAGCTACCAGCTGATCAATCTCAGTGCTTGTAATAAGAGATCCTCACCATAGTTTTTCAGATGAGGACCAAGATCACTCCCTAGGGAGACACACAAAGTCAGAAATACCAAACAGCTTTAATGGTAAAGCCTGTTCCTCCCTAAGAGCAGCAGAAGAGAGACAAATAAGGCTCTAGACCTCCTGCCCAGGCTCATGAAATCTTTTTCTGACCTGGCTAACTAGGCAGTATATTGTATTTGTAGGCAAAAGACCTTTCCTTTTAATCTTTATGGTTATAGGCAATACCTCTCATTGCTTACAGCTGCACACAGTAATCAGTCAGATTAATTCTAAAACCTCTGTGAGAAATACCAAACTACCTGGCCCAGATTTGAAGCAGAGGCTGAAGTCAGGATACAGTAAAAGTTACGTGTCCATTAGAGGTAGCATCTGGTTCTGAGTGTGCTGCAGCTGCAGGGGAATTACAGCTGCCTCTTCCGGTATCAAGAGATGTTCAGCAGGATTCAGGTCACGAAGTGCATCAGTGCCGAGACCAGTCAGAGCTGAACACTGGAGACCACAATGAGGAACAAACCTGAACCAGACCTGAGCTGGGGACATGCAAAGAGGGTGATACTAGACTCTGCTGTACAGAAAAGCTGCATAACCTCAGAGCACTGGTGTAACAAGAGGGTTCCCCACTGAACCACTCAGGCAAGCTTTCATCACAGACTATTTTTCTTGCTGTTTCCTCATAAGTCACATTCTTCAGCTTCCCTTACACACGTCACACGACAGTGGCAGCTTTCAGTCTGCTCACTTAAGGTTGATCTAAACAGACGCAGAAGAAAGATAAAAGATCTTCTAACAATTTGCTCAGTGGTCCATTAAACCTGAAACACCAGCAGAGTAGTAACAGGCCTCAATTCTTCATGCACTCACTCTTATGTATCACTGCAGGTGCATCAAACTACAGGTTCAAATTAATTTGTCATAGTCAAAATACCAGTTTATAGCCATTATGTTGATGGCAGAAGGCAAAGCATAAGAATGCTTGGAATTCCCCATACATGCCTTGTTATAACTTCGTTTATTCTTCAAGTTTGAGACGTTTGTCAGATCTAGAACAAAGGGAACACAGATCACTACTTCCAGGCAACAAAACAAATGGAGATAATTTTTAGATACTTCTGTTTGAAGCAACACATGCATTTGGTAGACAATGCAAGTAAAAAGCTTTGTAGTCAGCAGCTTGGGCATAAAACCCAAGGGAGTTCCTGGGTGGCCACATCCAATTCTCCAGGCTGCCATATTTTAGACAGCATTTTGGATCATCTCTGCAAGCAAGTTCATGCTCAGGTCTTGGATTTAAGCCAGGATTTTGTCCTACTTTTCTATCTGTGATGGTGATGCTGCTGCTCTCTTATTTTTGTCTTCCAGCAGCATACACTGACTATTCAGGGTGAGCAGAGCCAAGGTATGATTCAAGAAAGGATCTCATGCTTAAAGGAGGATTTAAGCCTGTCCATCAATGTTTTTAAAAAAAGGTCACTCATTTTGTACATCAAAATTTGTGGTTCTTTTGTGCTACTTCAGGCTTGACTTGAAAAAAAAATACAGTTAAACGCCCACCATTTCATCCATATCTTTCCTCTCTTTGAGGGACTCCAAATCTGATAAAACAGGATTGCCATAGGCATGGGCAGGTCACATAGATGCTGACAGCCTCTACCATGCAGGATGGACCAGCTGTGTTTCTAAGAACAAATTCGGCCACTCTGGAAGGGAGGAAGCAAGCCCAAGAATTTGCCTGTGATCCACAACTTATTTATAGCCCCAACTGCAGTTAGAGCTCAGGTCTTGCGGGCCACTAGAAAAGCACAGTCTGAGCTTCAGTCATCTGTTTGAAGGTTAGGCAGCCTCCATCTCCGCCAACTCCTAAACTTTAATGAAAATAGGGCTGTTCTTTTCTTCCTTCCATTAAGGCTCCTCCCAAGCTTAGATTTAAGAGCCTAACAGTAACATTTTAAAAATACCTCAGTGATTTGGGACCACAAGTCACAGTAATTTCATGCAGACACTGTGGTGAAGACTGACCACTGACCAACTCCTACTATGGAAAAATTTCGGCCACCATCATTCTGAAGGATGGCAAGGAAAGGGCTCATCTCCACAGAGACAGTGCAGCCTTTGAAAAACATTTTAGTAATACTTTGTCATACACAGCACCAGTGCTGGAGCTGCTAGAGCTCATTCCTCTGGGACAAATTCTTTTCCTCAAAATGATATTTAAACTATACAGTCATTGTTTTTGAGCACAGTTCAAGACATTCCTTTTCCCTTAGCATATATGCCTGTTTGACCTAAACTTAGGAGTTGTGAGAACTCTGAAGGACTTTTGGTAAGTGAGCCATGCTGTATGTGAAGAAATATAATTAATTACTCTTGGAGTCAGGGAAGGTCCACTACCTCCACTACCTTAACTTCACATTTCAGTTTGGGTAACAAAACATCTTAGAAAAATCCAAATTTAGCCTGAAATGTACCTGTATCTTTTGTGATGAACTTACTTCTGAGTAGTCAAGTTCTCTTAACATCTGCCCTGAAGTAGCCCTTCCTATATCTTAAAAAAATAAAACAGGAAGAAAAAAAGTAAGCACTGTCTTCCCAGAGCATTAGTGGGATCTTTCAGCTGAAAGGGCCTTTTTTTACAACTTTTACAACTGATGGGTTGTAAAATTTTGATATTTAATTTCAGTGTAGAAGAGAAATCCCACCCCTCCACCTTCAACAAAAGCTTCAGGAAAATGCTTCAAGACCAGCATTTGCTGCTAGCAAAAGGCTCATTGCACATAACCTCCCAAGGGAAGTCTCACAAGAGGAAAGGCTCTCCAAGACAAAGATCTCTTCCAACCAGCTGGAAAACAATATGCCTTCATTAATTTACTCAAGATACTGGGACTTCTGCAGAGCTGTGCTACAGATTTGTGCAACGCCCCATAGTGCAGACCTCTGGGTTCTAAGGAAAATACAGAAGAAGCCTCCAATGGAGAATTCTGATTTCTAGTCTTGCATCTTGCACCCTTTATTAGGGCAGCTCAGGGGAGGTCAGGGCTCCCCTGCATTGTACACTTGCTGTATCCAGGGCTAAGTGAGCACTCAGCTGATTCATTTTCATACACAAGTCCCCCTTTCACAAGTAACAAGAGAGGTGCTCTTGTTACTCCCTCACTGTCCACCACAGGCAGCATTTGTCAGCCTCCAGCACACAGAAGTTGTCACTGCCCAAATCAGCTTCCAGTCCTGATGACACAACACAAGGTGCTCAGTGCTCACACACCTGTTAGCAGCCAAGAACAGAGCCCAGGAGCCCTGGATGGTGATCAAAGCCCTTATCTCCCCAACATGCTTGCTATTAACAGCTGACAGCATGTGATCAGATCCAGAGCTGAGAACAGATTTGCACCTGAACATGTTTGCCTATCACAACAAAGTTGGCTTTTCCTCCTTAGCACAAGTCTAACCTAAACCACTACTGAACAAACTCAGCAATCTCCAAGGACCACAGGAAAAATAAGTGCTGCTAACAAACTGCTTGATCAGTAAAGAAAAGGACTTAGTACCTCTGGGATGGTTGGAAAAAAATGTGGAATGTAAAAATGAATGGTTACAGAAGAGAGGCTTGGCAAGCACTCCATGCCAGCAGAGCAGCCCTAACATCTGGGAGCCATGAGTGCCTCAGATCAGAGGCTCTCAGCCATGCTCTCCACACCACAGCGTGTTTCAAAGCAAAGGGTAAGGTGGGGGCAAGGCTGCATTTACTTATTGGCACCACCCAGACACGTGCTGAGAGGGGGCCAGGAAACCAAAGCAGTGGAAAAGGCCACCAGTCATGGCTCAGCAGGCAGGTAGGGAGTTCATCATCCACCTCCAGCAGGGCCTCAGCACAGCCAGGTTTGCTGCCAGGAGCCACAAGTGACCATCAGTAAACTACCACAAAGCTCTCTCCTCAACCTACACCATATACCACAACCCTTCCCCAGAGCCAGGGACATTGCAGCTTAACTTCCCTACTCACTACCATCCTGAAAAATAAGTAGGAAAACATGTTATCATCAGTTTTTCCTTTGTTGCTGCATTGGACTTTGCTATTGCCTGTATCTTGCTCATCACCATTATCCTAGAAACAGCAAATACTGAACGGACCAGGATAAGAACACAGCCTTGAAAGATAAAGACAGGAGGAAAAGCTACAAGTATTTTAACTTCCACATGCAAAAAGATCACATTAGAAAACACTCTGAAAGCAAATAATACAACAAAAAACCCAAAAACAAACAAACAAAAAAACCACCCCAAAAACCAAAACAACAACAACAAAAAAAAATAACCCACCCCAACTTTTAATGCTATTTAAAAACTGCAAAGACTTCAAGACAGGCAAAGGTGAATGGAGGGTCAGTCAAACACCAAAAACCCTGAGTAACTATAACAACACGTATACCTTTTGGCAGACAAATTACCTCTCCAGACAGCTTCTGCAAGGCTTAAGCAGCTTAGCAAGCTTATGAAAACCAAGAAATTTTAAAGTGGCTGTGAACTATGATGCTATGAATCAGGTCAGCCTTTTCTAGTGTGGATACTGCTGTAATCCCAGACTTTGGCTTTGCCTGTAACCCATCACTGAAACCTTCCACCAGGCTGCTTGTTTACCTGCAAAGAAAGATGGCTTTAGATTCAGGTGTTAGTTTAGACTTCACACAGGCTCCCACTCCAAATTCACTACTTGTTTCCTGTTGTCATCCCACACCTCCACTTGCACAGGCAGGCTGTAAATATATTAGCAACCTACACCATTCTTGCTCAGTTATGACAAGGGCCATTAAAAAAAATAGAAGTTATGAATGCATCAGAGTCTGCAAATCTCTCCCTTCCTCCTCATTCTGCTCTAGGCTTGTGCTTTTTGGGGCTTTTTTCCCCCCCACTCTTTCCTGGGAGATATGATGAAGGAGGGTGGAGTGGCTGGGGCTACGTACAAATATTCAGCCAGTCTCTTAGCAATGAATGGATCTCAGTCAGTTCTATTATCCGTCTGGCTGTGGCTCCTATTATCTGCTGTGAATTGTAGCAGCCATCTCTGGAACAGCATTCAGCCACCATCATTACTTCCACACCCTCCAAAGACTGCACAGTAACAAGGCATGCTGGATAATACTTGCCATTAGAAGAGGGAACATAAATGCTTCAAGCTATGACTAACACAGTAAAAGGCTCAGCATGGGGCTTTTACATTCATTGACCGGGGTTTGTTATTAAAGAAAATTCTAGGTTCAAAACCTAAACCTGCATTTCATACAGCACATCAGCTGACTTACACAAAAAGGTGATTTCATCCTGCTCCTGCTCACTTCCCCACTCCCCTCAGCTAAATCCTCATGGAAGGCTGGAGCTGGAGAGTGGGGAAGGCACAGCACAGGCCTGCCTGGAGCTCACAGTCCCCAAATGGGGAGCATGAGCCCAAAGCAGTGAATTTGTCCAGCCCAAAGTGTCTGGGAGCCTGCAAGGCACCACAGGGAGCATCCAGCAATTCAGAGCTGAAAGCCTCCAAAACAGCACTCACATGGCTCCTTGTTAGGAACAGGAGTTTTGGGATCCAAACCCACATTTTACTTCCTCGTGCTTTTCACAAGCCCTCCCATTTGTTTGAGGCCCATCTCAAAAGCCTGGATTGAAATTCAATATCCTCCCCCAGGGTAGGATGAGGGTTTTAAGAGAAAAAACCTTTTAGATCTCCCTCCCCTAGCCAGCAAGGCAAGGCCACAAACATGAGCTCCACCAAAACTCATTTTCTTTTGGGTTTCTACCTGGCAATGGATTGGCTTCAGCTTCCCATGCACAGAATCTCTGGACAGAAGCTTTCCTGAAACTGGGATATTTCAGAAACCTCCCTCTCCTGCACAGCTTCCCATATGCTTTTCTCACTTCGACACCTATTTCACAGCAGGGCTTAATATCTTACTATTACCCATCATTCAGCTAGCTGAAAAATTAGTCATCAACCTAAAAAGTTATAAAGAAACACTTGATACTATGATTGCTTTCCTGTGGAATGAAGCAAAGGGAAGAGGTAGGGGAGGGAAGGTGGGTCAAACCTTGCACTTACAATCAGGAAAGCTTTCCCAGCACAGGAACAGATTTCCCGGGGAACCTCAGCCCACAGGAGAGCACGCAACATCCCATCCTGGCACAGCCCCTCCATCACTGATAGCCCAGAGGCAGTTGGCAGAGGCTGCCTTAAGTAGAGCTGCTGCTCCTCAGCAGCACCACCCATGGCTAATGTGCTCCAGCTGAAAGTCATTCCTCAGCCAAAAATTGCTCCCAGGCCTCAGCTGGGAAATGCAGCCCTTCTCTCTGCTCTGCCCTTGGGCATTTGGTTCCAGGAACAGGGTTGGCCACTCTCTCATCCATGCACAGAGCAGCTCAGGGACAGGAACAGCAGCTGGCTCTGGAGCGATGGGCTGCGAAGCCCAGGGAAAGATATGGGAAATAAGGGAAGGAGCACAAGATGAGCTCCACAGGGTCCACTCAGGTCAGGGACATGCAGCTGCTGCCACCAGCAACATCTCTTATCATCTCTGTGTGTACCCCAAGGCATTGCAGAGGCAGAGTGGCCCAGTGCTGTTTTCCTGCATGCTTGGATGGCATTTGGCCGCTCCAAACTGCTGTCCCAGGCCACCCTCTGCTCTTTCCACCACTCCTACCCAGTGTCCCAAGAGCTCCTCCAGCTCTGCAGATGGTGTGATGTGCAAGCCTGAGCTGCAGACAGTGAATGGCACTAGAAAAAGGGAAAAGCTATAATGGGAAGATAAGGGGGACAACTGGGAGCAGTGAAAAAGGACATGGGATTGATCACAACCACAAAAAGCAGAGAAGAACAAAGTATCACACCTCTTCATGGCTATTTTCACACCCATGCACAGTCCAACTCAAGGCATCTCCGGGTGGAAGGAGAAGTAACCTGTTGAGGAAAAACAAGAACCAACAGCCTGTAAAAACATGGCATCTCCTTAGGCAAGATTTTTTATAGGTGGAGCTGAGCTATTGTGTGCACCCACTCAACCCCACCACCCTGAGAAGGCATTTGCTGGGAAGGGGCTGCCATTGGCTGAGTCCTTGTGCCCACAGCAGGGCTGGCTGGACTGGGCAGTCTAAAAGGCAACATTTTAAGTGGCTTTCTGTCAGGCAGTGCCAAGTATTTGTGAGGATGTTTTGAGAAGGGAAAAAAAAAAAAAGAAATACTCCCCCCATTTTTATGTTAATAAAAACATATTTGATTTGTATACAGTTCATATGCTTCATGAAAGTGCTAATTACTCTCCCAAACAGAGGAGAAAACAGAAACTTTTTTTTTTTTTTTTGCATCCCACCCTTCCTCCTGCCTTACCCTTTTTACTTTTATGACGCAGCATTTATTTAAGTCGGAATTGTGCCCAGCTTATTCTGCCTTTCGCATGGCACATCCTCACCTCTCTTCCCATTCATAACAAAAATAATAATAACTTGCAAATCTATGTCAGTGGAAACTTGGAAAAACATTTTGAAGAGAAAAAATATTCTTCAAACATAAAGCACACAAGGACTCCAACACTGCCCCCCCTACCCCTCTCCACAACTTTTTCCTTTGGTGCATACATTTTTCCAAGGTCACCTCAGAGGCTTTTCCTAGTTGGCCATTAAAACAAAAAAAACTCCGCCTGCCCCAAGAAGCACATGAAGCCATCACTGTGGCTTGGATTGTTTCCCTGTGTATGGATGCCATGGGAGAAGCAGCAGGGCGGGGGGGGGGGGGGTGAGCTGATATTTTTCCAGGACTTTTTCTCTCACCAGAGGAGGATGAAGATGGAGTGATGAGTGAGGTTCCGTTTGTCTGGCAGCATGAGTCACTCAGCAGCAGTTTCCGATATACACTTTTTTTCTTTTTTTCTTTCCATTACAGAAATTGGTGTCATTTATTCCTTCCTCCTTCTTAAGTAAAAAAAAGATAATAATAATAAATCCTGCTACCGTTATGTCTAATTTATTCTGGGAACTTGTCTGAGGACCCACCAAACCTGGGGGGGAAGGGTGATTTGAAACACAATCCAAAATATAATCGGCTCTGGAAGCTTTTAGAGAGACTCCTTTAAGGCTGTGCCAAACCTTAAAGAAGGAAAATACTTCCACTAAATCCCTCCCACCATGAATGGGATCCTGTATGTCTGAGGCTTTTTATTGGATGGGTGGTTTTGGGTTGTTGGTTGGTTGTTTTTTTTAATATCAAAGATGTTACTTTTTCAAATAGGGTCTGAGCTCTGTGGCTTTTCGGCAGGCAGTGAATACTTGCTCCTCGGGCATGCAGCGATCTGACACAGCCCTCCCCCACGCTCGGTCGGGTTCTCATGCTAAGATCTGGCTCCTGGAGCTTGAGATGTTGTTTTTTTCTGGAAGCTGTTTTTTCCCTCTCTTCACCCTTTAAAAGCAAAACTAAACAGAACTAAGCTGTTTACCACCAGCTCCTCTGCCTCCAGCCAGAACCAGGGGTGAGGCAGGAGAAGACCCCATCATCAGGCAGAGAACATGAACAAGGCATCACAGTTATAGTGCTAGGAGTAATATGTGAACATACCCAGGATTCCTCTTATTTCCAGACAAAAGTAACCCCCTTAGATCTTGCTCCAGTTCCCAAACTGACCAAACCCAAGCTGTCCCCTTGCTGTGACTTCCCTGTGTGGCAGAGCTGAGGCAGGCTTTAAATGGGGACAGTACTAAACTTGTCCTCTGCATTACCAGAGAGCAAGGACGATTGCAGAGCCTAAGTTTAATTATTTTGATGGAAGAGTATCTCAGGGGGTAATGGAAATACTGTTATATTTTATCTAGAGCTGGATGTCCTGCTGCCCTATAGCTCTTTCCTTCCAGCTACACGTACATCCAGGTCTGGAAATGCATACCACTGTAATTTCTGTTTTACAAGGAGCAGCATTAATGAGCCCCACAGCCTGTGGTTTTTTATTCTCTCAGATGCCACATTTAACCTCTGCTCCTCTGCCCAAGTCTCAGCTCTACCAATCCACCCTGTGCTGAGAGGCTAAAAGGAAAACTCAGCAGCAGGGGAAAGCAGTGCTCTAGGAGCAGAAATCTTTTTCCTGAGTTCAAAAGGCACAGGGAAAAGGCTGCAGGGAAAATGTCTGGATGCTTGGTTGGAGTGGAACCACATTTTGTCTGACTGCAGGCATACAGCAAAGAAGGGTCCTTTCTCCATTGACTAGGAGGTCAGGGACCTCAAGGCACTCTGCCCACAGGCTCATTCTTTACGTGCCATGAGCAACTTCTCTTCTGCATTTCAAGTTCTTCTCTGCTGCCATGACTCCCAAAACAGGTAAAGGCCCACCTTGTACCAGCAGCTGTTCTAGTACAGACTGGAAGGCCAAAGAGGAGCTCTGGCACCCTGGGAGCATCTCCTGCTTAATTAACATGCTTCTGATAGGGGACAGCTGCAGCTCAAACATTTCATTGCTCTTCCTTCTCTCTGTCCTGGAGGAGTGAGTGCTCGTGGGCTGCCCCAGCTCCTGTCACCAAGTCACCCAAGTCACCGCGTGTTCCGAGAGGAGAGCTCTGGCTGCAGCAGAGGAGTGGCTGTCCCAGAGCTGTCCCCTCGGAGCACGGCGTGACTCGGGGAGCTGGCTCCCCTCCCTGCTGGCTCTCAGGTGGCCCAGGTGCCTGTGTGTCCCCAGCCAGGCCTCAGCCAGGCTGACCACCGACTCCCATTTGCTGCTTGGCCACTCGGCTGCTTGGGCCCACAAAGCGTCTTGGAGACCCCACAAGAAATACTCCCCCTCAGTTCTGATTTCCTGTTTACAATGACATCTTGGGATGTGCTTCCAAGCCAGTGTTTAATCCTTTCACTCTGTCACATTGATTTTGAATCATTCTGGTTTAAGTGTTATGAGTACCAACACAAATACTTTTTATGAGTCTCAAACCACAAGTATCTTTTTTGACCTTATTTTTAATTTAATCACAAATAATCCTAAATTTAGCTTGACAGCATCCAACTTCCACAAGGTACCAGAGGCTGCCTGATTAAGATCCAGCCTCATGAAAGCAGTTATTTAATGAAATTTCAAGGCAGCTCTGAAAGGAATAGGTTCAGACCTCTGACCCCACAATAAAAAAGGTGCATAACCCCCTCTGGGAATGCAACATAAACTGTTCTGTAAGAAAATTGTGCTCATGCATCTTTACTTTCCTTATGCTTTATTTTTCAGTAGCTGCTAAAATGACTGGCATTTCTTGAACATAGACAAACATTATTTATTAAAGGAAATTAAAATTCCCTCCCTAAACAGCCAGAGGGTCCTCAGTCTAGGGCACAACCTCAGAGAAATCCAGAGCATGGAAGCACTGCAGACTCCGAGCACTACCTCATCCATCCATGGATCAGTGGCTCCTTGAAGCTCAAGACAAGTTCAATGGAAACTGAAGCCTCTATGCACAGCAATACCATGGCATTTTCTGTAAAGGCAGCTTGCATCAGAAAGCTTAGTGTGGTTTTTTTGCCCTTCTTGACCATCATGACCCAGCTGAATGTGTTTGCTGTATGTGAGGGAACCCAACTTAAACATTGTAAGTTAAAGGGAAGAAAAAGAAGTCAACCTCACATCAGGTTTTTCGTGCCAGACTTCACCATATAGAGATGTGCAATTATGGAATTTCCTGAAATACATTTTTGCTAGAAAGAGAAGTGGATGAAGGTTACATGGGACTCTGAAGAGCCTCATGAAAGGATACAGGATTTCAACCAAATGATCCACTGAGTGGGGAAAGAAAACCACAGTATCCAGTTTCAGGTGGCAAACAAAGTCTGAGTTCTCAAATACATGTGATAAAGAAGGTATCCACAAGCAACATGTGCCAGCATGAGGTTTGCAAGCACTGATTGTACCTGGAGGCAATGGTCTCTGTGTGCCTCACTAGATTGGTGTTGCTGGCATGAGCCTGCTTATTCATTCCCAGGAAAAAAAAAAATGTTCTTTTAGAGCAATGTGTTCTAATATAAATTTCTCTGGCCTTCCTCTAAAATGTCAGCAATTCTGGTCAACTGCTCAATATCATCAAGAGAGAGCTGGAACATCTCTCTGCTCAAGAGCCAAGATCTCATCTCCCACAAGGCCCTGGGACAGGCAGGATTTCTTCAGCCTTCGTTGCATTCCGATGTGCTCACTCACCCAGGTTTGTGATCTTTTTAAGGGTCGTGTTTTTCCTTTTTATTTATTTTTTTTTTTGTCCTGGTCCTTGCAAACCCTAATTATGAGTCCAAGGTCGTTATCAGTGATGTCAATTATGCAATGGCTGAGCAGCTGCTCCCCCTGTTGCTGGTCTAATAGTGCCATGTTGAAGGAGACAGCAGAATTTCTTGTGCCGTTTAAAATTTGCTATATCATGAGTTTCCTTTCAATTGCAAAAGCAGAAAAACAGCTTGAGTACTTTTCCTCCTACATCTTTACTTCAAGCTGCTTTTACAGTCCTCAGTACATCTTTCAGCATCTCATGCCTTAAATACATATCCCAAGGGTAATAAAGAGGAATTAAAAAAGACTAATTTTTCCCAGATGGTACCCAAAGTCATCTATGAACACAATGATAGGAACTGCTTTAAAATAAACTCTTCTGGCAGATTCTGACTATGGTAGAACAGGGCAAGTGGCCATTCGCATGTTACAAAGTGCTGTGCTGGGTACTAAATACAACTGCTCCAGGGTGAGAATGTGGAGGCAGCTCAGGAGAGAAGAGCAGTGTTTAGCATGCCACAGAAACGAAAGGGGGCTGCCTGTCTTCACCTTCATGGATTTTATAACAGTTTAGATAACTAGAAGGAGGCAGCCCCAACAGCAAACTATCAGTTATCAGTGATTTCCTCCTCTGTGCAGGGTGAGGAGTGTGGTGTGCCACATCCCACCATGTAGGAAGTGTTAACAAGCACTTGCTTTTTCATGGCAGGCGTCTGGTAGCAAATATGAAAAGAGACCCAACTCTTCCCCTTTCACATATATTGCATATTTTTTTCCTTTTTCACCATCTTGGAAGATAGAAGGTATCTGGATCCACATGGGGTGGCGTCCTCTGTGACTTGCCTCACAATGTCACCAACACCAGCACCAGTGGGAAGCACTCATTTGCCAAATCTGAAGTTTGGCTTTAGAAAAAAATCCAATTCAGTGCCTCTTTTATATAAAGCAATGCTAACAAGGATGCTGTACACAGAAACACAACTTTCTTTTTGTCTGCACATAAATAGGTATCTGTTACTGAGGAGCTACTGTGCTCCTCTCTCCCTCTCTCACCTCCTTACTTCCCATTCTCAATTTCTACCTTGCAAAACTCCTACTGGAGCCAGGCTAAAGCTGAGCTCGTCCTTGCTGAGTACTAATCCCAAGAAGGAAAACCAGTGGTCCAATTTATTGTCTTGTTGATGCTTACACAATCCTATCCCCGTTCCAGTGTTTGCACTGCCCCTTCTTATTGCATTAATGAGGTTGGAAAGCAAATTAAAAAACCCTGCCATTGTCAGTGCAGCCAGAAGCTATGACTCAGAAACACAGAGCCTGCAGATCTGGTGAGTAAGATGGAGCTTTTTCTCCCCACACCCCACTCCTTTTTTAAAAAAATAATCTCATTAGAAAATTAGAAAGACTTCAAAGAATTTGACTCTTTCTCAAAATTACTGTATGATTAAGGATTTTTGGTGGAGCCACCTTTTCAGCTAACTCCAGTGATGGGCGAGGCTCTCCAGGCTGCCAGCTTTGCATGGTCTAAGCAGCTCCAGAAGCTGGAACACCTCCTGATGATGCCCTTAGGGTTTGTGCATCTGGGCTTTAACCATGCAAGATCCAGAACTCTCAATGCCTTCAGACTTTGAGAACTTCCTGCTTAGGCCAAGAGGATGCTGTCAAAACAGACTTCTTTACTAAGTGACTCAGTGCTGCTTTCAGTCCTTGCCAGAAGCCAAGTACAGAGGCATGAGGAAAACAAACACAAGTTACTGAAGCATTTCAGAGTTTTTAGAAAAGTTTGGTTCAGCTTTAATTCCAGTAAAGCTCAGAGAAGGATGAAGCAGAAAAATATTTCCTAACAAAATTCCTCATGCAAAGGCTCTTAGTACACAACACGTGTAAATTTTACAACAGTTTTGCATTCCTGGTCAGGACTCACACGGTTCCACGGTTGGAATAGGCACATACAGAACTCATGGAAAAATGCCCTAAAGATACCAGCTGAAGTTCTGCCTTCAGCTCTACTCCCACAGTCAACCAATTTCCTGGGAGGTTTTTTTTTTTTTTTCCTTCTTTTTTTTTTCCCCTGTTGTTTTTGAAGCTGTATAATCACTTTATGGAAGAGCCTGGCAGACACCAAAGGCTGCATGCACACAAGCATGCTTGCTGGGAACTCTCCCCCAGGAATGCTCAGCTTGGATCTTGCCAGCTTTTCATCTAATTCAAACAGTAGAATACCAGTTTTTGAAAACAAAGTAGTCCAAATATATTTAAGTGTGAAAACCAAAGCTATATTTGCCTAAAATTGGAGGAAAAAAAAATGAAACCCCAGATATGCTCCAGAAAACCCTTCCATGCCAAAGCCTATCTTGGATCTGTATTTACACACTCTTTTGTGGGTTGTTTGTGATTAACATTAGTTTGGCACTGGGGAAAAGGAACCATTGAATACTTAATCAGCTTCTTCCCTTCTGCATCCCTCCAGAAAAATGACCATAGCTCAAAGTAGGACACCAAAGCAGTAACAGTCACCACCATCACCCCAAGTTTGTGATAATGCCACAAAGGCAAAATAGTACAACAAAAACATTGACTTTCCACGAAAAAAAATTAATTTAACCTAATCTAGGCCAAAGAACACTGAAATATCTTCTTTGTGACAACATAGTTAATTCCTAACATCACTGAACAGGAAAGGGAAGTTCAAGTCCCTGAGAGTAATGCTACAATTATATTAACTTTAACCTTTTAAAATTTCTTTTAAATGTAACTGTCTACCTCATGGGGCTTATGACACTGTGACTCGGAACAATTTAGCATGCCTACTCTTTATTTTTAAACATGAATCTCCTATACACGTACACACACAAGCTCAAATCTGTCATAATGAGATTTCCCCAGTCTTCAAAACTACCAGGAGAGCTACGCAGCCATACATGGAGCTCCAGCCTACAAACCCATCAGGAGCTCGGGCTGTGCAGCTGGCCACAGCTACAGCACCCATGGCCACAGCTGAGCCCAGGGTCCAGACATGGGCCCAGCCCTCCTCCCAGCCCCAGAACATCCCTTGGCACACACAGCCACAGGCAAGGGTGGTTATTGCTCCTCCACACATTTATCTTGGTCAGTAGCCTATCTGCAGGCTGGCTAATGCCAACAGACTGTAACCACTGATAATGGACCTTAATAACAAACTTCATGTGTGCTAAAGCAGTGCAGCAAATCTCAGATGTTGTTTTCTTCCATCTTTATAGTTATTCAGAGTGAAAATAGCATTTATTTCCACCCATAAAAAAAAAATATGTGTCTTAATAATCAAACCAGTAAATTAAGCAACTTGCAAGTTGTCAGAAAAATTCACTTGGCATGCAAAGTCCAAGGCTTACAAATTTAGGGAATTCATTAGACTATCTTCCTTATGTAGGACAAGAGGAGTTAACTCTGGCTTTTTAGACAAAATAGAGCCTCTGATTCATCACTGCACCAACTGACTAGCACAGTAAGACCAATTTAGGCAGTTTCTAACAGACTACAGAACACAAACCAAACAGTCAACAAAATTAGACCAAAAACCTGTGCTTTGGTGGGGGGGACATTCTGACCCAGCCATAAATCATCAACTGCAGGTTCTTCTGCTGTTGTTTGTGCAGTCACACTCCCCTCTTCAAACTCACTGGAGATCCAGAAGACAACTTCAATGCATTCTCCCAATTAAATAGCTCGTTTGGATCTAATACAATGTTTATTGACTCTTGGGCCTGTATTGATTCTGAATAGGCTACAGCTAAGGTTTAGTAAATGCCTTGGAGATAAATCAGCATGCAGGTAATAAACTGCAGATCACATAAGCAAACATTACTTAATTATATTCCTATTAATATATTGAGTCTGTAATGAATTTTTGAGGCATTTAATTATCAATTTGACAAGATAATCTAGGGGTAGTTAATGATGGACCAGGAAATTGTTAAAAAAACACAGACACTTAATAAGTCTCCTAACTGACACTGAATTAACTTGCTTTAGCTGTCTGGTTAAATAGACAGCAGTTAATTACAGAGTGCTTAGGCAGTCTCACAATTTTAATATATGACCCTCTTTGCTGTGCAGTAACTATACAGCAGGGGACATGGGGTTTTCTCCATGTATTTCCTTCTGATAGCTGAATTAGTGGCTGCTGTAACCACTTTTGCCTTCAGTAAGATTCAGCAGTTGGGCCTTTATTATTTCCAAATACAATGGACTGTTCCCTCTCTTTAATGATCAGAAATCATTGTGTGTTTTAGTGCCTCCAGGATTAACAACAAATAGGGAATTTCTCACTCCTAGCAGGAGTAGCAGTTTGGAAATGGAAGCAGCTGCCTTGGGGCTCCAAGTGGTCCCTGGACAGGCAGAGATATCAGCTAGATACCCTGGCTAGCCACAGATGTCTGAGTTTTGCTGTCTACATATTCATGAATATCCAAGAAATGCTCTACCCAGTGCAGAAGTGCAGGTCCTTATTTGGATAAAATCCGACAGTTCACTGCAACAACGGGATCAGCACTGACTCATACCAGGATGATCACTTGCCATAGTGTTTTGGGTGCATAAAAAAAAATTAAGGGAACGGAGCCAGCCAAGGCAGCACCAGAGACAAGCACTAACAGCTCATACCAGAGGTTAACAAATAAGGGTAACAAGTAGTAATAGCTGTGACACCTTCTCTAGGAGTAGCCTCAAGCTACACTGGGGAAATACAGCTTCCTTGAGCTGGGGAAGTGGTGGCACTAGCTGGTTTGAAATGTAAAACACTGCTGATAATCCCGGCTGTGCATGAATAAAACATTGTAGATCCTTAATCGACTGGAGAAAACACTCTTCTTTAAGAAAAAGACATTTCAGGAAGTAGAAGCAGTGTTGTTTGGCTCTAGAAGTTCAGAGGCCCAGAGTCATCAGTCTCTCCTATCATTAGCTTCAAGAGAAATTTTCAAGTGCTGGTTCTTTTAATTTATTTACTTTGGGGAGCCTTTGAGAATGAAGCCTTTTTTCCACAGTAATTCTGCAGCCTAAAAGATCTTTCTCCAAAAATAAATAAAAACATTCATGCAATAGCACAAATCCAGGAAGAAGGGCTTAAAAAAGCCACCAAATGTTTTTGCTACTGGAAAACTTGAGCAGAAGCCCTAGGGACCCTTCCTCAGCCACACATTTGCATGGCAGTGCAATGACACCAGCAACATCATTCTGCTCCAAAAGCCCTTAGCAGCTGTGGTAGTGTTAAGTAGCAGGGTTAATGGGCAGAGTCCTTCATCACAGCCTCCTGAAGGTACAAATTGAGTGGAGACAGCCCTCAGTCTGGGAACTAAGAAGTCCTTGTGAAATCTGTGTCTCTAGCGGCTTTATTAAAGTCATGTCATGTTGTGCACAGCTAGGCCAAAAAAGACTGAGCAGGGCTGTTTTAAGGCACAGCTCCCACGGCACCATTCTCCAGCTTCACCCAAGTAAGAAAAATAAAAGTTTCTCTCACCTCTGGTTGAGGGCAGCTTGGACACCTGAGGAGCCTCTGATGGCTCCTGAGGACACCCCAGTCTTCAGCTTGAGCAGAGCTGCTTAAGTGGTCCTGCAGGCCCGTTCTGCCCAAGGAGGGCAAGAAAAGCCAAAGGAATCCTTGCCACCTCCAAAGCACTGGTTCCTACGAGTTTATCAGTGATACAGAGAGAGGGAAAGGATCATGTCTTGGCTTTTTGCCCAGCACCCCCAGAATCAGCACTGAATTGTCATCTGCTGAGCAGTGACCTCCCTTCAAGAGGTACTGGGTCATTTTAGGGCAGATCACCATTAGAACAAACATCTACACTAAGTCTCCTCCAAGAGAGGGAGCAGTAGCTGAGGTTGGAAGGAATTCACAGCCCTTCATTTTGTGCCGCAGGTGGGATCTTGGCAAATTCACCGACCATTCCCTCAGGGCAGAGAGGGGAAGCAGAGCTGAGTTTAACCCCTTGCTCTCTGAAAGAGAAGGCACCACTTTCCCTGCACTGACACCAAGCCAGTGAGGTCATTGGCAGGGCTGTGCTCTGCAGGATACTTGCTCATGCCGTTTTCTGGCTTTTCAGTAGAGAAACTATTTTGCCAGAGGTGTCAGATTTACCACCAGCTCTGCATGTGGAACTCAGCACATGCATCAGCAACATGCTGTGCAACTCTTAAAATCCTCTTTTGGTCCCAGCACCCCCTGGGATGTTTGGAAATAGGCACAGCCTATGGTGTTTTTGGATGGGCTGGTGATGGAGCTGTTGGCCATGGCATGCATCCCTGCTCTGACCTGGGAGGGCAAATCCTGGCCCTCAGGATCCTTGGTCAGTGCTACTGTGGTCCAGAGCCAACTGAAAGTTGATGTCCTGCTCTCCAAGACTGTTGCCCTGTAGGCTCATTCTCTGTGATTTCTGCTCATAATGGGCAAGACTGTCCCATTTCCTCAGCTGCTGTGCCCTGCTGGGGCTGCAGATGTGGCCTGTGGGTCCACCAGCCCTTCAGCTCTCCTCCCCAGCACAGATGAGCGCTGCAGCCCCTGCACATCCCTCCTCCTCTTGCACAGATGGTTGCCGGGGTTTCTCCTTGGCTGCTGCTTTTGGGCCCAGCTGCAGGAGGGCTCTGCTCCAACACAGGCTCAGCTGGGCAAGCACAATGGGAAAACAAAGGCCCGCTCGCTGGGGATCTAAGCTTTTTCAGCCCCATTTCCTTTCCTGATGCTTTCATTTCCTCCGAGTGAAGTGCTGCTGAAAGGAGGACACTGTGGCTGTGGCTGCTGCCATAGGCATGGGGCTTGGATGACACTAGCTGCTGCTTCATTTGGGTCAGGGATTTCAAAGGGGCCTTAACTTAGCTCCTTCCATACAGATAGTATGTCTTCTTAAATAGGTTTACCCAAGTAGAGACCTGGGATCACTCTACCTTAGAAACAGCTGGCCTTGCCTGGCTCATGTTCCTACAGCTGACCCCAGAAGAGGTGCTGGACATCCTGGAGCAAGTGCAAGCAAGACAGAGCCTAGCAGGGGCTTCTTAATTTTTATCATTTGCTTTGCAGTTTTGAAGGCACCCAGAAAACCCAAGGATATACTGGGGAAGTTGGGAGGAACTGGGGTAGCTTTTGCTTTGTCAATTACAGCATGGGGCTGGAAAGAGGAGTAGGACATTAAGAGGCTTATTTTATAGCATGGCTTTACTGCCACTGCCCCCGACAACGAGGGACTAGGGGAAAGTTCCGTGTTGGAGAAAGGGAGGCTATATTCCTTTAATAGCTTTTTTGGCAGGTGACCTCATCCTTGTCGGAGGGACAAGGTGTCAATGTGCGCGTTTGCTAAGGAAGGAATTCCCTGTCTTTAGAGGAACCTTTAAGCTGAACCAGACCGAGCTGAACCTCGAGCGGGACATTCCCCCGGGCCCGCTCAGTCCCGGGCGGGCTCCCCGGGCCCGCTCAGTCCCGGGCGGGCTCCTCGGGCCCGCTCTGTCCCGGGCGGGCTCCTCGGGCCCCTCAGTGCCGGCTCCGGGAGCCGCGGTGCCGGGCCGCGCTGCGCGGGCCGGCCGGCAGAGGGCACTGGCGGAGCGGGACTGGCTCGGCCCACCTGGAGCCGCCGGGCCCAGCGGCACCTGCTCGGGTCAGGCCGGAGCGCCCGCGGCTTGGGCAGGTCCCTCAGGGCTCTCACCGTGAGGGCACCGGCTGCAGGAGTGAGCACTGGGGTCCCTGGGCAGCCCAAATCTCTCCTAAGGATGGATCTCTTCCAGAGGACAGGGATGGAAATAAAGGGCCCCTGAGGAAGCAGTCTGGCAATGTGGCACCTCTCTTCCCCTCTTCCATCCACCCAGCCTCTGTCCCATGACCTGCACCCTGAACAGCCTCTGAACAGCTGGGGGACATGGGGATTTTTGGAGATGGAACTCCACCCCCTGTCCCTTGGCTGACTCTGGCCAGGACCCCCATTTCTGGAGACCCACCCTCTTACATCCTGCAGAGCCCTCACTCCCATTGACAAGCATGTTTGTTTTATTTCAAGCTTCACAAAGTGACACGGGCTGCGTTATTTGAGCCCAGGACCCTCCTTGGCCTGTTGGCTGCTGTTTCCCAGGGCTGCACCTCTTCCCAAGGAGGGGAACCAGCCAGTTCTGCCTGCAACCTGCAGCTCCAACGCAGGCAGGCAGCTCACGCTGACGGGGTGGCCAGAAATACCATGTGCAGCTGGGGCTGGCAAAGAGGGGCACACAGGTGCGTGGGGCAATGGCAGCACCTGGTCCCAGCTTGCACAAGGGTTTGCAATGGGGCTGCAATTCAGGAAAAAGCCCTTCCTTGGAGCCCCTCGACCCACGAATGGCAGGAGCACATCGCTGGAAGAGACTGGTTTGCTCCAGTAGTCTCTTTTACAAGCACCAAGGGACAGCTGTTTGGGGACCTCTGGGTTTTTAAAAGGCCACTTACGAGCTTTAGCACTGCGCTGGGGGAGAGGGAAAGGAGAAGGGGGGTCAGGGAGGGGTGGTTGCATTGACTGCTTAGGACTTAAAGCTGTAAACCTCTTCTTCCCTCTCTCATTGCTGGGACATTTTTATTGGCGAGATGAAGGGAGACAGAGCACAGCTCCACAACTTGCTCTTCTTCTAGAGGTTAATGACCCAGTTAGCAGCTCTTGGCTGCATTTCCCGACATTTTGCAGACATCAAGACCCGTCTCCCTGCCAAGTACATTCTGTTCCCTGGAGCTCGGCCAATGCATCTCAGATTACTATGTAATGCGACAAAGAGGGAGAGCTGGAGGTGAGGGTGGGGGCTGGAGGGGAGATACGAGAGCCGTTGGGGAGGGGGCAGGAGAGGGTGGGAGAAGGGGAAACACCACTTCTAAATTTAACAGCTAAGATGGAAATGAAGCTCCCAAGGTGCTTATTTGCTGGATAAAACGTGAATCCCGGGATGAATTGGAGTGATGCTTCTGGGAAACAGATGCAATCAGCAAATAATTCCCCCCTAGGGACTGTGCAGGCCTGTGCTTCCTGGATCTGCTGACAGTCAGGCTCTGCTTCTGATGCCCTTGTGCCCAGGACAAATACTGCTGGGGAACTGGGGCTGCTTTCCTGAATGACAGTCCAGTATCCCAAGAGGGACAGGGGCTTAGACAGGAAAATGGGGAATGGGGGGATTGAAGAGGATGAAGTTCCTGCATGGTGTTTTATGTATCTTTTTGCACCCAGAGCACATGATGCTGCTCAGGCACACTGTGCTTGGCCAGCCTGGCTACTCCAGATCCCGACACTTTCACAGTAAAGGAAAGAAGGTCAGTCCATGGGGAAGGCTCTCCTGGCTGTGGTTGTACTTGTGGCTTGCAGAGGGGCTGAGCTGCCAAACTGGTTGGTAGCTGGTGCCTGCCATTGTTAGAGACCAACCCGATCCCACACTCACACATGCCCTCGAGCCTTTCCCCAGTGACCAGTCTGGTGTCCTCTCCTGAGCCATGCTGGGATCTTCCCCTGTAGCTCTGAGGAGATCCCGTGGCCATAATATGCACTACAATGCCCTTGGCCCTTGTAAACCTTTCTTCACAGGCTTCATGTGCCACATTTCTGATTAAAACCACATTGTGTTCTAGTTGTTTCTTTGAACCAGAGACCCTCACATGTTGACAGCGTTGAAAATGAACCTGAGAGGAACTCTTGCAATCTCTCTTCTCCCAGGCTGGCATCTCTGTTACAGTTTTCCCATGCTACCTAGGTGCAGTATCTCCTACTAATTCAGCTCTGGACATTTGGAAACCTTCTGTTTAGAGCTGCTTTAAAACCCCTCCAGCCAGACCTGCAGACCCATCCTGCCCTGGGCTGCTGCACCACTCTGATGATGTGCCACAAACCTTTCTCCACTCAGGGCACAGTTTCTGGCACATGGTCATGCCAGTTCTCAGCCCAAACCTTTGCCAGGTCTGGGGTTTCTTTCCCTCCCACCTCCTACACTTCTGTCAGCTCCACATGGTCCGAGCACATTGCTCATACACACCCCAGCCCTGGGCACCTCCGCCTGAGCCCTACACTGATGTAGGAGCTCATCCAGTCCCATTCCTGCCGGGACACAGCCATGGTCCCAGTTCCAGCCCATTCCCTCTGCTCTTCTGCCATATCTGCCTGCTCCCACCTTGTCTTTCTTGGTCCAGCCTGGCCTCTGGGGCACAGGGCGTGTGGGGTCCCCTCTCCTGCTGCTGGCCATTGCCTGCCTCCTGGCACAGCCCTTGTGCAAGGAGACGTGCTGGGATGTGAGCCTTGAGAGTCACCTCTGACCAAGGGCTGTGGGCAGGCTCAGGAGCAGTGTGTGAAGGTGGAACTGACCGAGCAAAGCAGGAGGTCTGGGGAGAGCTCAGGGAGGGGGCTGACACACACAGGGTGTCAGAGCCTGCTCACAGGACCTGAGATACCCCACAGCCTGGCCCATGCCAGCCTGCAAGCACAGTCAGGCAGGGTCTGCTCCCAGAGCGGAGAGAAGGGGCTGTTCCCCAGCACTGCACCAGGCTGTGCACCAGGCAGAGGATCTGCTCCCCCCTTCAGAGATGGCTGGATGGAGCCAGGCTTCCAGGCAGCACCTCAGGGCTCCCACCCTGCTCCACAGGCTGAGAGCCCCCTTTGTGCCATCCCTCAGGATGCTGCCTTGTGACATGGGGAGAGAAGAAACACCAGAGGTCTGCCTCAATGGGATTGCTTATCTCCCTGGAGAAGAGCCCTCCCTCCTCTTGAGGAATTATTTCCTTGAAAGACACAAACCAGCACAAAACTGCCTCTTGCTCAGCTCCATCTGCCATGTGGGGGCTGGGTGCTGGGAGGCCACGGTTGCTCGCTGCATTTGCCAGACAGACATGGCTTTAGGAGGATTTTTCACTATGTGCAGCCTAAGGAAGAGATGAGTTGGGTTTACCTGTACCAGGAGTTGCTCAGGAAAATCCTGGAAAAAAAGGTAGAATATTTTTATGGAGAAGAGCTTCCTCAAAACCCACAGTGAATGCCAGCATCTAAAAATCTGGCACTGCATCACTTCATTGCTGAGCATCTGTCCTCAAGGCCAGCCCCACAGGCAGAAAGTCATCAGGGGCCAAAGCATCCTTTGAAACACAAGCCTTGGCTAACCACAAACATGCAACCCTCCCGACTTCTAAGCCACATGTCAGCCTCCTCCAAAGGATGAGAAGGTTCAGACACAGTCCCGTGATGTAGGACAGCTGGGGGGAGGGCACAGGTTGAGGAAGGAAGGAGCCCCTCCTCCCCAAGAGGAGCTGGGTAGAGGCATACACTGAGTCCCAATTTTCCAGTAAAGTCATCCCAATCCTCTTTATGTGGCTCCTGTCCTTCCCCAGCAAATGCCCAGTGTGGAGATGAGCCCACCTCACACACTTGTGCTTGATGCTGCACAAACCCAGCCTGCAGTGATGGTCCTGGCCCCACACCCCTGATATTCAACTGCCCAGCAGAGCTGCTACAGGTCAACAACTCCCAGCCAGCAGGGAGGGCACAGGTGTACAAATGGGGAAAAACCTGCCAGAGGCATCTCAGCATCTTGTACAATGCTAAGAGGACTTGGGTTGGGACAATTATGGTTTAAGTATTTCTATTACCCATGGCAGAAGAAGTGTTTGAGCTCTTATCAGGATAAATAATAGCAGGTAGGTGACTGCTAAGTTCACATTGCTTTTTTTCCACCCTTCCCTTTCCCCACAGATCTGTGCTGAAGTAGAAATCATGGCAGTAAACAAGCATCAAGGCCAACACATATAAAATGTTCTAGTCCTATTTGTGGGGCAAGGTGAGTCAGACACGCACTAGCTGGGCCCTCCATGTCATTTGTAGTAGGGAAGTAGGGAAGATCATCCCAAAAGCTGAGACTTTTTGCTGTTTCAGGACACCAGCAAAGACCTCATTTCTGTCTCAAATGGCTCTTGAATTTACCAACTCACAGAAACCATCAGACAGCTTTTGTGCAATAACTACAGCCAGTCCAGGCTCAATTCCTCACCTTTTAACATCATCCCCAGATCCACCTGCCTCAGGGAGAAGTAACCCAAGTTGAGCACAGCTCATTAGTCCAGTGTGGGCAGGGCAGAAAACAGTAAGCTGAAAGTGCAGCAAGGAGGATTTAACTTTGGCCCATCTCTAAATGTTTTAAATAACAAACACAGTTAAGCACCAAAATCATTGCCTAGGGGGTCTGTGAGGTCTGTATGCTCAAATGCTTTCAGGAACAGGACAGAGGCAAACATCTGTCTGAGCTAACTTGGATCCAGCTGATCCGATATTGTGGCAGGGTATGGACCAGGTGAACTCTTCTGCATTGGCCTTTCCCACCCCAATTTCCAGATGTGTTTGTTCAGCTCCTCTCCGTCACATGCTGACCCCTCCCTGTGTGTTCACAGGATGTGTGGCACACTGCTGAGCCTGGTGCTGAGCACCTTGGGCTGACTTGTGAAATCATATTTTCCTTGAAATTAGGATGAGTTTTGAGATATACATAAATGTATAGAATAGCAGAGAATATTTATTAGGGTTGAAATTAACATTGATTGATTTGATTTTTGCTGATTAGGTAATTATGAGAACTAAAGGGGTAATCACCTTTTCAACGAGGAAATGAAACAATCATCCAAGCTAGACAAGTCCTGAGTTTCTAATTTGAGCAGGAAAAAAAAAAAAAAAGAAAGCTACAGGTGAAGAGGAAAGAGCAGTATCTATGCCCTGTTGCCTTTTACTCTCGAAGCAGACATGGAGTGGGACTTTTCCCACCATGGTCATCTCAATTTCATCCATCCATCCATCCATATATCTTGGGAGATGGACTGAGGAGAGATGCAAGGGTTAGCCTGGGGAAAGCAGTGCAAAGTGCAGACTTTGGCTTAGTTCCCACCCAGAGGAGGAAGAAGCCTTTCCTACCCCTCTCCACCTCACCAGAAGTATGAACAGATCTGTAAGATCACTGACAGCTGAACATGAGCTTCACAGGAGCAAGTCCAGCCTCACTCCCCTCCCTAGACCTGTCTCTTGCACACCTGCAGCCTCCTAGGGGTTCTGTCCCCCAGGCTGACCCCCAGACTGGTTCACTGGATGTTTGGGATATCTCCAGGCCTCCTGTCCTGGTGCTCTGGGACTTCTTCCCCAGTCAGCAACAGGAGAAAAGGCCACCAAGGGCAGACCTTGGCCTCATGCCCCGTGCCCAGCAATTGACACCCCTTGTTGCCTTGTGTAGGGCTTGGACATCCATACAAGTGCCATGATCCCTTGTTCCCTCCTGGGTCATAATGGAAACCAGGATGAAGGGGCACTCTGGAAAGCCAGCTACCATCAGTCCCTTAAAAACAAAACAAACAAAAGCCTTTTCTCAGCTGCAGTGACATGAACAGAGCTTAGTCCCCCTGGCCGCTCCAGGATGTGGCTGAGATATATCAGGGAAGAGCAGCTGTCAGCATGGATGTGCCTAAAATTAGCTCAAAGAGAAGGTTTCCTCCATTTATTTATTTATTTGCTCCTTAAAAGGTCCCTTCTTATTAGATGCAAATTCAGCACAAAAGCTTCAAGCCAGTACAAAGGCACTGCTAATATTTTTCAATTACATTGAGAGGAAGGTCACAGCACTTTGTGTTTGAATTTATACTTGGCATAGAAGCTGTGGCAAAGGGGGGACTCTTTGGAGATTTGGCTAAAGGAATGGATTTGGAAGAGCTGCACCATGTGCAGCAGGTTCAGCTGGTGAGCTGGTATGCTGGAGACCAGTGTGTCACTTATTTGAGGTTTTAGGTGCCCCAGGAAGAAATCATGGAGAATGGGTCTCTAACCTTATTTTCTTTCAGATATACACACACTCCCTTCTAAGAGGTTTTTTATTATACATTATGGCATCTGCTTTCATCTGTTTGCCAGCTTATGCTTACCATCCGTCTTTCTCATCCTCTGATAATTCCAAGACTCCCTCATCAATTTCACTCCCTCAGACTGTAGGGGAAGAAAGGGAGTGGAAAAATCTTAGAGATACTAGATTCCAGCAAGTGTTTTGTCAAAGTAAATTACCTCAATAAGGCCTTTTGTAAGCAAAAGACTGGAGAAAGAATTCCCTCCTTCTTAGAAAAGAATCCACATATGGCATAGATCCATAGGAAAGCAGGCTTGATCGCTTCTGCTGCTCAAGGGACCATCTGTTAATTAGAGAGCTCACAGAACTTCATCTCATCACCTCTGTTTGGCTCATGACCCAAAGACTGAAATGGGAATACCTATACAGACATTTAGAAGAACTGAAAAATAATAAAAAAGAAATCTAGGGATAAAAACAACCCCAAATTTCTTTTAATGTACCTAGTCCATCCCACACATCTCAGAAAAATACCTTAATATTTCTTTGTGCATACTCCTGGAATGGGCTTGGCAGGACAGAAATGTGCCTTCAAACTCCTGCTGACACCTTGCTCTGCAGTGACCCACAGACAGCCAGGAGCTGAGTCCTGAGGTTGCTGCCTTTGTGCAGACTTGCTGCTCTCCCAGCTGCCTTCCCTTGCTGCCTTTCATTTCCTACTCTGCTTACCATATTTTTTGAGGTGAGGAATTGCCATCACCATTGCAGGGAGGTGCTGGGCAAGCCTGCGGCAGGGGGCTGCTCCTGCAGCATGGAGAGGTGATGAATGAAGTGAGCAGTGAGTGGCAGCAGCACCTGCACACAGTCATGCTATAATGCAACATCTCTGGTTTAGCCTGGTCAACTTATGCCACAATCTTTGTCTCCTGACTCTAAAAGTATTTGGACCCAAGTTTGTGATTTGTACAAGCAGGGGAGGCCATGCACTACAAACAACTCTGTGCTACCAGAGCATAAATCATAGGTGGGCTGGAGCATTGGCTCTGAGCAGGCCATTCCATCTACAGCCAATCTCCATATTCCAGGTTCAGGAGCAGAGTTTCCAGACTGCAGCTTCAATGTTTTCTGATCCACCAAGTCACTTGGATGCATATGCAAGCTGGATCTTGAGATTTTATGGCTTTTTAATGAGAAGGTGAGAACTATTTACACTTTGCATAAGCTCTTCCCTAGAGACAGCAATCCTGTTCAGGGTTAAAGGGCTGCTAGAGCTACCTGCTTACCACATCTTTATCCTCTTGTCCAAGAAAGAGCAGAAAGTCAAGCATCTCAGAGTACATCTGGCTTAAAAGACCAGCCCCCCTGCCTCATATCGCTCATCCGTCTGCTCTGATGGCATCAGTGTTGCTCTGCACAGCACTGCAAGTACTGCTGATTGCAGAGCAGCAGCAGGAAGATGGGAGTCATTAAAGCAACTCAGCCAAAGCCCTGTAATTAATTAGTTAGAAAAGCATCTTGGCGTTATTAGAGAGGCCTCAGCAGAGGAAGCGACACCTCTGTTCTAACAGATTCACCTTCCGCCAGAGCTGCTGCTGTGATGTTTGACATTGTGCTGGTGTAAACAGAAATTAGAAGTCAGTGTGACAGGGAGAGGAGCCACTGGCAGGCTGTGCCCTTGGCCAGGGCTGTGCTGTGTGCCAGGAGGTTTCTGTGCTTTGCTCGCAGGCAGAAATCAGATCCTGGAAAAAGCTCAGGTAGGGATGATTGCTGCTCAGCCAGGAGGACCCTGATTTCTGCTGGGATTAAAAGCAAACCCAGATTTCCCAGGGTACTGAACATGAAGCTGGTTATCCGGGTGTTTGTGATTATAAACAGCTAAATGTACACAGAAGTGCCACCCAAGACTCCAGGAACAGGTGTCTCCTGGGACCTAGACACATGCAGGATGTTGCTGTCCCTGGCAAACATGCACAGTTTGGCTGCATGGAGAACTGGGCCATGCTCAGAACTGCATATTCATGGCATGCAAATGTTATGCTATTGCAAATTCCCACAGCTGCCATCAGCACACAGTACCGTGGCTGTGAGCCCCAGAGACGGAGTAACATCCTATGGGGAGCAGCAGGAGGCTGCAAGATCTATGTGTTGCTGAAAATAAGAGCATCAAAAGGAAAATGGAAACACAAGACTAAAATAGTGAGGATTGGTTTAAGGAGTCTTAATTTCCACGGGGCGAGGAGGAGGTGGCAGGAGGCTTGGCTCTCCCACTGACCTGCCATCATACCTTTGGCAATTCTTTTTATTTACCATGGGCTAATTTTGCCCTTTCCTCACTTGGTACTGTCAGCCTCTAGGAATTCATAAGTCTTGATTTGAGCCTCCAAACACCATGATTTTGGCTTAAAAGTCGAGAGCTATACTTTTTGAGTGGCCTTGTGGTTTCTGACTCTTTACGGATCATATTTCCAACCGAGCAGGTCAGATTTTTTATTATGATTATTATTATTTTAAATGAAAGCCAAGAATTTCACATAAACACAGGGCACTGGCAGCTTGAGTTGGCAGCACTGCCTGCTCTTCATGTGTCCTGCCTGCTTAGACATGGAGCATCTGAGGCATGGGCTGTCACTGGCCATGTCTGTAGAGCATCAAGCAAAACCTCCCCAGTTTCAGCTGGCTTCCTGAACTTCCCCCGGCCAACTGAGAAAAACCAGCCTTTCCCCAGATGTTTCCAGTGAGGGCAGCAGTTGGGATAACTCCTGAGTTTGGCCTGGATGAGAGCACAGGTAAGCAGCAGATTGGAAATGACCAAGGAATAGGCTCCTGAGGTAGATTTTTGGTGCATCCTATCTTGGCCCTGCTGTTGCAGCCTTGCCAAGGTTGCTTTAATGCTCTTCAAAGCAGCAGAAAGACTGAGCTCTGAGAACTTGTCTGTGCATGCATTTGCTGCTCTCTTTGCCAAGTTTCAAATGAGGTCCTGGGCATACGCTGGGCAGAGGTTTGAGAGGAAGATTGAGCTCCCTTGCTCATCCCACGATGAGCAAAAAACTCCAATTCCCCATGTTTTACCTTGCAGATGTGTGGATATACCATGGGAAGCTCCCTGTCTGTACAGCTGTCACCAGCTCTGCAATAACAAGATTCATGGCTTTGGCTCTCAGCTCTGAAGCTCATCTCTCCATTCTAAAGGGAAGATGTTCTCTGAATAAATGAACAAACTGATATCTTCAAATGAACAACAGATTCTTCCTCAGGTCAGCTTTGCAGAGAAAGCAAATATTTCAGGAGAGTATGGTTAGTGCTCATAGCTCTCTGGAGCCAGCCTGCTAACTCCTCTGCGGTGGCTGTAAATCTGATGGTGGTTCAGCTGAAGGACCTCACAGATGCTATTTCAGGCTGATATAATGTACCATAAATGGGATTGAAAGCACCCATCCATAGCAGACAAAGCCTTTCTGGTTCATTCAAACACCGAGGAAACCGACCATTGTATATATGCACAGCTGGGATCCATCCAAAAGTGAGTGGTAGCCAAAAGAATTTACACGTTCCCTGGCTGGCGAACATGTTGATTTCAGAAGGCAGCAAAGGTAACACAAGGATACAGGGAGACTCCCTTGCCTGGCATTTAGTATTTGAATCTCATCCTTTGACTCACCATGAAAGGGAAGAGTCCAAGAAGGACAGAAGAGCCCCCATCACAAATGATATTCCTCATTTAGAGACAGCAAAGTGTTTGGTTTCCATGGGATGGCAAGAAAACAGAACTTGCTCTCGGAGTCTCTGGCTGAATTTTAGGGGGCGCCTATCTAGCTGAAATGATGCATCAAATAAACACAATATCACAATCAGCTTATGGAATGCATTTCTATAAAGCACAGCAGAGAACCAAAGGGGTCCAGAAAGGTTTTGATGGGGGCAATTCTTCAACTGTCAGTACAGGAACAGCCACCAGCCCCCTGTGTATTGAGAGAGGTTAAAAGCAATCACTTAACCCCAAATGAACACCATGGCAGGGGGAGCCTGTCTTGAATGCCTGAGAATATATCTAATTAACGGGGTCAGGGAAGGGTCCCCTGGGGCAGATGGCCGCACCAGGGGTTCACAGGGTGCCCTGGGAAGCTGTGCTCCTGGCACTGATCCCACGTGGGCCACAGAACCAGAGGGATGCGTGGTCTGATCCTCCCTGGCAGTTTCTGTGCAAAATGGGGCCAATTTGCTGGGAAGCTTCCCACTCCCAAGGAGGGAAGAGGTGGGCTGCGGAGTTTAACAAACATTTTGGTATTTGGAAGTCATTCCCAGCTCTCATTTAACACACAGACTGCATTTCCCATTGCTAACTGGCAGCAAAGAGCTCATCAACATTTAAATAAGAGGCTTGTTAATGCCAGCGTGAGGCAGGTTTGCATGCCAAGGCTGGCTAAGGTTTCTTGCCAAGGATTTTCTAAGAGAGAATTTCTCTAGGAAACTCCTTTAAAAGGAATAATTCACTACTGGTTAAAGAGAGTGAGGGCTTAATTTGAAGAGGTGCTGAGCTGGTTAAGTCAAATGGATGGTGCAAGAGCTGAAAGCCTGTGAAAATCAGACTCCAGCTTTTAAATCAATTAACTGAAGAATGGCATGTGGAGTTTTGCAACTGATTATGCTTTCTGCAATGCCATAACTGAAGGAAAAAAAGATTACACATGACCTTTTCCTTCAGTGTCACTGACTTGCCCATGGTAAATACACTCAGGTGGGGCTTTAAATGCACCTGTTACCTGAGTGTGGGAATATAAGGCTCTACAAATGGTCAAATGTGCCTTAGTGCAGAGAGGATGTGCAATATTTGGCTCTGTTTCTAGATCCAAATGAGTCCTGTAAATTAAAAATAATTTTTACTCTGGGACTTTGTGTTGAGCCTTCCATATGGAGACAAAAGTCCTCATCCCAGAGCTACTGGAGAGGAAGGGTGGCAGTCTTGGCAAAGCTGGAGGGTCCTGTGCTATATGTCTCTATAGCATGGTTTATTGCCTCTCCTTGTTCCGTCACAGAACAGGAGTAATGTCCGTGGTGTCGGAATGTGCACATGGTAATTGGCTTTTGCTGTAATTAAATGCCTCAGTGCCAGCGTTTAATCAGCCGCCAAAGCCGTTTATTGCCTCATATACGGCTGCACCACCAGCATTACCCCTTAATTAGTTGCCGAAATAGTGATGATTTAGCAGCTTCTTTATACTTTAAGACAGCAGATTCAGTCCAACACCAACAATATGGCAAGATAAGAAAGCAGACCATTCTGCTAGGCAATGATTTGGGTTTATTTATTTTTCCTTACCTCATGGAAAACAGTGTCCTATGTAACTCCTGGTGGTTACCTCCTGGTAACACCGCACTGGAGGTGGTTAACACTTGGAAAGCAGTTCCTGTGTCTCTGCTCTGCTCCAGGGCTGACCTTGTGTATTTTCAGTGGGTTCAGTATCCATAAAACATTGTTCCCAAAAACTCTCAGCAGTTTAGAAGAGTAAGCTTCACCCCCTTTGACTCACCATTACCAGGACTGCCTTGTTGGGCAGACCAGAGGCAAAGAGTTCCCAGTCTTCCTCACCGGAGCTCCCTGGAAATGAACTCCTTGGCATCATTGGATTGGGGGCACTTTGTTTTGCAGAACCTGGCAAGTTGTGACATGTGGCACTGACAGTAGCAGCAATTCTCCTGACAACCCTACCCAAACCTTCCCTCTTTTCCCTGCCGTGGTGGTGCTGTGTGGTGCAGCCACTTGTATTTTGGGGGGAATGGAGCAGTGAGAGGGCTCACTCACTTGTCCATTCATCTTCTCCATTTCAGTTGTCTGAAAGGAAGAGGTCTGGTCTGATCTTTCAGAGTCTCTTGATAGTTAATGGCATGAGAGAGGCCTCTCCAGAAAGCAGTTCACCCTGCCATGAAGAACCTGCCAAAGCTTTGTTGGAGGAATGGCCCTTTGGAAGTGTCCATCTCTCACAGAGGGAGCCCTGCTGCTCTCTTGCATTGGGCTTTTCCATTCCAAACCCTTCCCAGAACACCAATACTGTCTGCTAAGACCAGCACTGGGGACAAATTTATCAGCCATCCAATTTTATTTTCTGCTTTGAAAACTCCCGAAGAAGCTCAGGAAGCCTCTGAAATCTTGTCAAAATTGACTAGAAAGCAAAATAAAACTCCCTTTTTGACACAGAAGTAATACAGGAGGTTAGCCTAGATAAACATCAGGATAAACATTCCAGACCCACCTTTCTTCAAAGCCAGGTGGCTAAATCTCCAGTAGCCACAGCTGGAGACAGCAATTGCACCAGGAGAACACAGGGGTACAACTGCTTTTCATTTGACCAGGAATGTCACCAACAGAGCCAAACAGTCTCCTCTGCCTTCATCCTCCCTTAGTCCTGGGACAGCTCCCATTGGCACCTGGATTTTAGATAGGCTTCACTCCCAAAGCTTCCATTGTCTTCAAAGGATTCTGGTAGCCTTTGATTGCAAAAAAAGCAGTGCCAAACTATGGAATTAATAGCTCCCCCACCCTTGGCCCTCGCCTCTGGCCCCTGGCCTGCTAATGCATTTTGATTTGTGTGTGGACAACGTATCCCTGGAACTTTTCCATTGTAACAAGTTTAGGAAAAAGTACCTTCTGCTATAAAGGAAGTAATAATATCGAGTTTGGAAAACTGTACAGCAGTTTGAATAGACTTGAAAGCCCACACCATCACACTCCCTTTACTGCCAAGACAAAGCCTGTCAGCCTCCCGTGTCCTGGAGGAACAAGCTGCAGTTTGTCCTTTCCTGAGGGAGAACAGAGGCCCTTCCTAAGGTCCCCTGGAGAAGGAGAGGAGGAGCTGGGAGGAAGGCTGCTGCCTGAGCCTCCTTCCATGGCTGACAAAGCATCCCTTGACAATACATAACCTACTAAAGAAGTCCTTCATTTTCCCTGGTGGTGGGAAAGTAAGGATGGGATTTAATTTACAGCCAAGAATATTTGGTCTGGACAGCAGGAGAGACGGTTTAAGGGTGAAGACAACACTGCCATAGAGAGGACTGCCAGGGGAGGTTGTGGGATCTCCATGTGCCGTGTTTTCAAGGTCACACTAGATAAAGATTTCTTGGGAATTACATGGAAGGAATGGGTTTAGCTGTATTGTGTGGATTGAGATCCTTCTATAACTCTCAAAAATTCTTTTTATGATAACCACTTCTGCTAATAGGGAGGACAATATTCATCTCATTTAAGCCTTAAAGGCACGAAACAAACCTGTCTCAGATGCTTACCTAAAGAAAAGATGCAGCTTCTCTACTGACAGGAGGGCCACCTTAGACAACATAGCTGTCTTGCAGGCTGCTAAAGTTCATGGAAATTAATCCCATCTTGAAGATGATCTGTGCAGCACTGTGCAGGAGATTTCTAAGAGAAAAGGGCTTTCATAAAAAGGTTCATAGACAGAAAGGGGAGAAAAACAAAGGCTATAAGCAGGGTGCAGATATTTAGCATGTATCTGTGGAAAAGCTTACCGGCATACGCTGGACTCCCCACCACATGAAGCATTTCTGTCAGGGAGAGCATTCAGTGCTGCACCAGGTTCTCTGGATGGAGAGGTGGAGCTCAGCCTGTGTGGGGACCAGTGATATTTCCCAGGCAGATGGGAGCAATCCTGATTATTTACTGCAATGATAGCCTAGAAACAAGTTTCTAGAAGAGATAGGCTTTGCTAACCACACTTCTTTCTATTCTGCCCGTAACAGTTTGAATAATGTTCCTCCATTCAGCTGCAGAGCAAGGTCTCTGGCTCTGCTGTCACACCATCATAACACAAATTTGAGAACATTTGTGGACACCTTCCCATACAACCCAACTCTGCAGATTACTGCATGGGTTAGGGATGGAGTGCTCTCTACTGCAAAAGCACACAATTTTAGGAACAGTGCAAAATTCATCAAGACATGGTCAGTATGACAGGGGTGAGCCTCCCAGGACACTTTTGTATCCTTACTTCACTCAACAGTAAAACAGACTCTTGAACTATTCTCAGGAGCCACACAATGAAATTTTGAACCTAAAAGAGAAAAAGGTGAAGGATATGAAGCATAATTGCAGGTGGAGGCTTGAAGAAAGTAAATACCATTCAACTTGAAAAAATAATTTCACACGCTAGCAAACAAAAATGAAATTTATAAGAAGTTTATTGGATTGGTAAAATGTAATAAAAAAGCATTTGTGATACTTTTTCTGCAAAGAAAAAAGGCATCTGGCGATTTTGCATATTTATTTTCCCTTACAAAACATTTGAAAAGCATAACTGATAAAAGGATAACAACTGAAAGAGCAGAGCAAAGAGGAAAACACATCTCAATATAACTGGATAATGCATAATAAAAATACAGAAAACACATGCTTAAAACAGCTTTCATTCTCTTACTGTAAAAAGTCATTTTACGTGTTGAATAAAAAATATATGCCGGTTGCTCTGAAAATTGCAGTTTAGAAGAGGTAACTAGCTGAGAACAAAATATATATATCTATATATATTTATAAATATAGAAAATGTGTATATGCTGCATCTGTCCTCAGAACAAAATTGGAATAAATGATTTTTCAATTCATGCACACAAGTTACCAGAGAAAAAACTTCATTTATTGCTTAGCAGATTGATCCTGTAAGGTGCTGATTGCATTTCCTGAGTGCCCTCAAAGCCCTGTGGAAGGAGTCAGTGAGGGAGACAAGTGGCCTGATGGGTTCAGTGACAAGGGAGGCTACTCAGCAGCTCACAGGAGGTGCACTCAGCAAGTCACAGGAATCGGGAAAATTCCAATGGCAGCAGGATTAGGCCCCTCACAGACTTGGGTAGTGCTTTTGCTCAGCAAGGTGTAAAACTCTGATACCCCCAAGCTCTGACAGACAGGAGACCACTCCTAAAAGCTCAAGTAATGTTACTTCATTAGGATCCGAGGGCACAGGGTGTGCAGCAGAAGCATTCCTCATACAGAAAGTGCTTCCTTGTGCCTCCCCCTGCCCAGATCCCTAGGCTAGTGATTCACATTTAAAAGGAAGATGCTGCCCACACCACTGAGAGCCTGTCTGCTGACACTGGACAGGGAGGAGAGTGGCCAGTCACACTGCCTCCCCACTGCAACAAAGCAACAACACAGAACCTTCTCCATCTCATGGGCTAAACCAACAACCACCCTGAAGTTGAAGCACCACCTGAAACCACTGTGAGCTACAGCACATCCAGTACAGATCATCCCCGGTGAGCCCTCGGAGCCCACAGGTCTGCAACTGGCAGGGACAGGCCAAGGCATAGCAGCTACATAGGCAAATACATTCCTGGGGGCACTTCCTCCTTGCAGTCTGAAAGGCCTGAATCATTCTCCCAGCCTTTAGGGGGTTCTCCATGTAGCCAAGAGGAATCCTTCTGGAATGACCTATGTGTGGTTCAGACCCCCTTGTATCTGCTCACAGGTGAAGCCAGTATGAGAGACTGGGCTCTGAAACACGACAAACCTCTGCTGTTTGTTCCCTTCTGGAAAGTGACTTCAATAAATGCAGAATTAGTACTCAGGGTCTCTCATCTGACTAACTAGAGGGAAGGCACTGGAGGCTACTTTCCAGGCTTTCTGACTGTCTAAAACACAAGCATGGAAAAGTATAGGCCCACCAAGGAAGCTGATGTCTCACCAAGGCAGATCCTTTCTAGCAAGACTACAAAAGTCCAGCCATTACTTGACTCTGCCCATACCTCGACCAATACTCAGTTCTCCCTTTCCAAAGAGACAGTAGAGCAGGTCACAGTGGTGCAGTTCAGAGCATCAAAACATCAAATCTTTCCCTTCACTGCATTTCCAATACACCTGGCATTTCCTGTCTGATCACAACAGGGAAAATTTTGCTAAAACATTATTTTGGGGATTGAAAATGAGAGCATACCAGCCTTTTTAATACCGTAGCACCAGTCAAACTTTGGTTCACCTTCAGATTTTCTCTCTTCTAGCATTATATAAAAAATGAATGATGTAGATTTTATAAGAGACATTATTAAGGGAATAAATTCTTCAAATATGAATAACCCTGGAGTTTTGATCAGGAAGAGATGTTTGAGGAGATATACCCAAGTACCTCTGCTACAGAACAGTTGCCCACCAGACAACAGGGTGTACAAAGGAAGACAAACTGCACTAATGGGATAAGCCATTGCTTTGCTTATCCCCATGGAGAACAGATGCTCATCATTAGCCTCTCACTTCTCCATCACCCTCCTACTTCCCATCTCTCTACCATCCATAAAGGAGCACAGCAGGTCTCTGAAAAGCCACACAGTGAAGCAAGTGGAATACTTTACTTACTTTTTGTAAAGGCAGCTCTGTCAATAGCCTACTTGTCACCTTGCTGGTTGTTCTGCTGAGATGCTTGTCAGGAGCTTAACTACTCAGGCACATTAGAAATATTCCTTTTTAGGTGGATAAAGCAAAGAACTAGATCAGACTTGAGGGACAAGGCACAAAATGTCCATTTGCAAAACTGAAATGGGTTTCCAGCCCACACAGAGCTGTCAGTAAAGCACTGGCAGATGCAAAAAAGAGCTCCAGTTTGGATTTTCAATGGGTACCATCTCAACACAGTTGAAACTCAAACTACAACCTCCGGCTGTGCATTTCAGTGCAAACTGCTCTTATCTCATGCAGCCCTGAATGAAACATTAGCACAAAGGCAGCCTAATTGGAACAGGATCTTCTCCTCCCTCCCTGCAAATCCTCATCATTGCACACAATCCCATAGCTAATGGCAAAGAGAAAACAGCTGATTCTGCAAACACTCTCACTGGGAAGGCAGGATCAAGCCCTAGGCTGGACGCAGACTCACCATGGGGAGCAGCACTGGCTGTGGAGAGGATGAGGCTGGCCTTGCTCCCTTAGCAGGCCTTCCTCACTCCCATGCTGCAGCGGTGTGGAAAGCTGGAGCTGGAGCAAATGTTTGCAGAGGAGATGCTGGGTTCTGGCTTAGTATAGGGAACAGAGGGTGTCATTTTTCTCCTTGTATGCCACCAAAGAAGATTATAAAAGCAACAAGAAACTACACTGAATGGCCATCTCCCTTTCATTTTGAAATGTAAGCATTTCCCCCAGTGAAGGCATTCCTGCTGTGTAGAATTCCTATTCTGAAAACTTCTCTACATCAGACTGGAAAATATTCTTATTGCATTTGCTGGTTCCAAATTCTAGGTAAGCACTCCTAGACGGAGCTACTGTTTTCATTCAGTGCCCAAGCCAAAGTGGCTCCACATCCTATGGGGACCAGGGCAAGACTACAACTCAACAAATGAAAAGTAAAAATAATGATACCTTGAAAAAGCACATGGTCTTGATTATAAAAAATGCTGAATAAGCAAAGCTACTATGGAACAAAATCAGCAGGAGACATAGGAACAGCCATTAAAATAAAAAATCAGAGCAATTCTGCCCTTTATTTTCTTGCCACGTTATTATTTTCACCTCTCTCTTCTCACAGATGAAGTGGGGCAGGCCAGTTCTTTTTCCTTTTCAAGCTGGCTTTGCTCTCTGGGCTGTCACGCTGCTGGCACAGCCCTGTGGAGACAGGACTTCCCGCACTTCGGGGGAATGCTGAACTGGGGCTATTTTTTAAACATCAAACTATTCCTGTTCACTGTACACTCTGCTTCCAAAAATAAAACAACCATCCAAGCCTTTAAACAAGTAGACGGACCCTTTAAAGTCTCATAACAATGTTTTAAACCTGGGCTAGGAGGGATGGGAACGGGAATACATTTTCCTGCTAATTGGAAATAATGAAACTGATGTTTGTGGATATGAAATGCTGGGTAATAACAAGTCAGAGGTCTGTGGCTGAGCCTGTTCTGCCAGCCAGCCTTTGTGAGAAAAAGAGAGCAAGAAAGGTTTTTTTTCTTTGCATTGATGAACTTAAAATGAAAGCAGGGGCAATACATGGGAAGGAAAAGGGTAGACAGGTACAGGGCATGGAAATTATTTGCCTGGAGCAACTACAGAAGTAGGCAGAAAAATGGCAAAAATAATGTATCCTTATTCCTTTAGCCCTGGTTCCTAAAACTAGTTTGGGAATGAACTGGGGGAAGGGGAGGAAGGAGCAGCAATTTGAACACAGCAGATGCTCCAGTTAAACCATATCTTCCCAAAGAGGAACCGAGGGTGGGGGCAGGGGAGATGGCTATTATTAATGTCCTTCCGTATATAGCAAAGCAGACATCCTGCATAATGGCAACACAATACATCAATAATAGCCCAAGAATAGCTTCCTACCGGTTTTTTCCCCCTGACAGTTAGAAACATAAAGAGAAAAATCAAGCTGCTGAGATAAATAGCTGAGTCTCCACCCCCACCTCAAATTGCCTTGGCATATTTTAAGAGATAAATGGTTCTATGAGAAATTTAAATAGCTTTCTCTTTTCTTTTTTGGCAGCTGCAGGAACTGGGTCAGGTGTAGAAATTATTAATTTAGAAGCCTGAAAAACCCATGTTTGAAACTAAGTTTTTTTTTTTCCTTTAAAGCATCAACTTTCTTAGAAGCAGTTACAAAAAAATAAGAAATAATTGAGGGGTATTTTTTAAACAGAAGTCAGGTAAAAATAATGAAATAACAGTGCAGGCTGTCGAAAAGGGACAATTTGTTTAACAGTTTAATGGACATTAAAAGTATCCACAGTAGATTGTTAATGGGTTTTATTGCAGAGTGTTGTATTTGCCTAATGGCTTTCATTCCTCTTGATCAAACATAACACTGGGAGTCTGCCTTGAGGAAAAAGTCTGGGGGGCACCATTCTGTAGCTTCACCCAAAGTTTAGTGCATGTTTCCAAAGAGACAAGAGATTGCTGCAAAGTGACTAGCACCAAACATTCCCATGAGGAGCCCATTATTCTCCTGCAGGTCTCAGAACTGACACCCCAGGGAGCTTGAGGCTGTGCTGGCTGGTGCTCAGAGCTGGTGAGCCTGGTGCTGAACCACGTGTAAATCACTGCCTTCCCCCTCCCACTCAAGTTACTCTTGCTTTGCACATTGATACCAGAATTTGTAACACAGCTTTCTGCTCGATGCCAACAGCCATCTCCCTCCTCATGCCATATGGGGAAGGATTTCTTTGCAACCATAAAACCTTGAATCTTACAGAGAAAAAAGGTCAAATCCTTTAGGAACAGCTCTGAGCAAAGAAATGCTGATGAACTATCTCACAGGAGAGAACACTAGTTAAGACCTGTAAAAGGTGCAAATTTCCAGTCCTATAAAGAACTCTGAGGTCTTGAAAGATACCCAGTTGGCAGGCAGCCCACTTCCTCTGCTGCATGGCTGGTGAAATCCTCCTGTTCCTCGTGCTCTGCGTCCCAAATCAGGTGGATACCTGAGAGGGAAGAGACTCCCTCGTTTATACTCACTGCACCTCTCAGGGCTCATGGCTCGTGCTCTCCTTCCCTTAGTGACCAATCAAAAATTTAGAATGGTGACAGAGGGGCAGATGTAAATAGAACTGCAGTGCCTAGAAAGTCAGAGCACAGATAGGATCAGAAGACAGACTGTAATTACAGGCCCTGCTACTTATTACATAGGCCAGTTGGGCTACATGAGCCTTTGGTGGAAACTTCCTGTGCAATTAATAAGGAGAAACAGAATACTTTTGCAATCACTTTTCTAGCTTTCACTGTGGGGGTCCAATCCTGCCATCCTGGATTAGCTCTGATCATACACAATCTTTCTCTGCATAAAATGAAGGCATCTGTTCTGTAAGACTAACCAAAAAAAAAAAAAAAAAAAAAAAGAAAAAAAGAAAAAAGGACAAAACCCTCATTGCAAACCTACACCATGCACTCAAGAAGGAAAGGAAACTGATCCTGATCCCCCCCAGATCGTAATCTGACAATGTTTTTAAGGCATCTGGCAAAAAGGAAGAAGAAAGAAGAATGCTATGAAATATTTAAAATCCTACTTCTGTCAAGAATACATAAGAAAGGTGAGTTTGAAAGGGCTGCATTATTTGTAAGGTAAAACCTGAAAGCACCACCTTTTGCATAGAGGCACAAGGTGCCCTTGGCCTGAGCCAGAGCGGTCCTGAGAACAAACACCAGGCACTGATTCGACAGGGACTGGTGTGACAAAGTCAAGGCTGGGTGTGAGAGGGACCAAAGCACTGTCCTGCAACACCCTGGTGTGTACCATGGCACATGGGTTGATAATACAGCAAAACAGCTGCTCCTTTGCAGCCAGCAACTCATCCTCCTCATCTAAAGCTTGAATCAGATTTTCAAGAGCATGAGAAACAGAGCATGCCCAGGGGAGGACTTCTCCTAAAGGCACTTTTTTATTGCTGAGATTCTCACCAAAGAGACTTCCAAGGAAGGGGAGAGTGCCCTGTGAGATCTGAGACCCATCAAATGACACTTTGCTTTGCTCCTGCACCCAGGATTTTGCCCTTCCCAGTCTCAAAACCCCCCTGGTATAGAGCACCTTTGCAGAAAGGTCTCATCTGGGCATGACCACTGGGCTGATCCCAACCCTATCAAGAAGCAGGCACAGAAAAGGGCTGGATGTGCCCAGCTGTCATCAGGAGGAGCCCCGATGCAGGTATTCAGGAGATGCAATGCTCGGCTGAGTCTTTTTCTTGGTCACATCCACCTGCCTGCCTTACAGTCCCAGTAGAAACAGTAACAGACTTCAGGACTGGTACTGGGCATACAAATGGGATCAAAATGATCCTGAAACGCTGAAGAAAAAGACTTTGGAACAAAACTGGCACAGCCACAATCCCCACAATGCTTGTGTAAGAGAGAAAGAAAGAATCCCTAGAATGTATTTATCAAAAGCCATTTTATGCAGATTTTTCCTTCTGAATATTTAAAACATGGTGAATATTAAACTTCAGAGATTCTTAATATGTTCCAAAGCCCCACGGACCTTTGAAATGCTAGCTCATCAATATGCAGCATCTAATCTTGTCAGAAAAAAAAAATAAAGAGGGGGGAAAAAGAAAAGCTATTCATCCTCTGCACACAGAGGTTACAGTGAGACTCCCAAGGAAAATAAAAAAACAACCAACTTCCAGCATCTTATGCAATAGGTTAAATTTACTCTGGTTGGGAAAGTTTCACTTTCTGCAAGAGTGAAAGTGCCTGTACGTGCATAGCTACTGGAAGCTTCTTCTGAAGTGTGAGGCTGAAACTGTGTAGCTGGATTACAGTAAGTAGTTTATTAAAAAAAACAAGGCTTGTGGCTTTGCCTCTTGTTCCAGTCCAATGCAGTCTCAGGATCCCCTCTCCAAAGGCCAGCAGACAGTGCGCCACCTAAAAATCCATTCTAGTCCAAAATGCTGTGGTTGAAATGGTTTTGCTTGTTTATAAAGTTTAGTGTTTCGTATCGCTTGCATCTGACCTTCAGCAGAAAGAAAAGCTCAGTTAAATTGTGCAAATATGTACCAAATGGGAGCAAGGGAAGGCAGCCAAAAATGCTGCATGAGCTTTTGCAGGGCTGCAGCCTTTTAGGAGCACCAGTTAGAAGAACTGGATGAGAGGCCAAATTGATTTAGGCTCCAGGCAGGAGCTTAAAACACCATGACATCCAAATTCACAAAGAAAATGTTCTGTTGCTGCAACCCCAAATTTCCTGCACATGAAAACACTGTTTTCTTTCATCTTTAGTAGATGCTCGTTCTGTAATCCGACATTTAAAAATGAACAAACAAACAGGAGTCAGCTGACAAAGGATTCTTGCTGGTGAATGGAAGTAGGTCACTCTGAGTATTTAGCTTTTACAGTCTGGCTTAATATTAGTGTTGTACACAGAGCAGTAACAAAACTGCACTGGAGACAGGGAAAAACTCTAATTTTGTCTTTTCTGTGAAAATTAGCATTAAGGTTCTGCATTAATGTGCAATGCTTCCCCAGCACCCGATATCTGGTTAATTAAAATAAAAACCACAACCACAAAGCAAACCACACACTAAATTAAACAGCAACAAAAAACCCTTACTGGTCAGCCTGCATTTAAAGACATCTCAGTATGAATAATTGGGGAGAGAGGAATTTTCCTGAAGGAACATAAAAGAAAATGAAAGCTCTACATACAAGACCAAATAAAATCTTCTGTCTCTCACGAATGCAAATTCTGGCTGCCCTTTTACACAAACATATTAAAGGAATATAACTGGAGGAAAAAAAATAAAAGAGGAAAAGCTAATAAAATCATTTTTGAGGAAAAAAGTATTTAAAAAACAAACTATCCTTCAAACATATTTCTTCATGGTAAATCCCTGCAATCATGTGGTTCTAAATTACATGGTTAAATATGACTGAAAAAGTAAGGCACAATTTCATAATAATTTCAAAAGCAATAATTATAACAATTTTCTTTGATATCCATATGGCAGGCCACTGATACTAAGGATGCACGAAACTACTTGATTAAAGATCTGAACAAGTTTTTCCAACTACTAGCTAAGACTCACAATACCTCGGTGAAGTAAGTAAGAAACCATCTTTACTGCAAAGACGAGTGCACATTGAGGACATGGAAAAAGTGGGTAAGAGAGGCTTGTGGACAAGGGGAGGCAGAGGCAGGAAAGCAGAGGCACCCCAAGTGTGATGTTCCTGGGGAGGGACTCTAACCCCTGGAAATGTAAAGGTAATGCCACCACTGGGGCTTCTGTCTCCTTCCTCATTTTCTAAAACATCTAAGTAGGATAACAATACTGAACAAATAGCAAAATTAAAAAAAAAAAAAAAAGAAAAAGGTTTTAACTGGATGCTCTTGCTACCCGTGATAAAGCCAGTGCTTCCACACGTTACATGAAGCCAAAGGGACCAGGGACACGTAGTCAGGAGTGAAGCCCAGTGCACTGTAAGTAGCAACAGTCAATACTGCAGCCTGGATTTCTGCTCAGTTACAGCCCCACAAACACCTGACATGTGTGTGTATGCCAGACTGCTCTGCAAGGGTGCAACTTAGCTTTTTTGAGACAACAGCAGAAAATTTCCAGGCTGAAGTGAGAGCTGCTCCTCAGTGTCCACCAGGAAACTTACTGAGGCTGTGCTTTTTCTCTTAGATTTTCAGATGCTGGATGAATGTTATAATTTCACATGTCTAAAGTCTGTTCTCTCTCAGGCTCCAAATGCCAGCTGGGCAACCAACTGTTGCAACTTCAAATCTGAAATGCTGAGGGAGACAGGTAATATTTCTAGAAATGTTGAAGGAAAAATGCCATTCCCAAGCCCAGAAAGGAGATTAAATTCAATCAGTATCTCTTGATTTTTTTGGGCAGTTGCCATAATGTGCCTATATTCTTCAGTACTTTCAGGGGAAAAACCAAAGACAAAAAGACCCCAAGTACAAATAAGAAAATTGCAGCTGCCACTGAAAAAGACACTGGCAGTCCCTATAGCCAGCCACTCCATGGCTTTAAGATGGATAAGAAAAATGAATCCAACAAAAGTAACACTGTTATTTTAAGAGTCACATTACTTGGATTGTTCTAACAAGGGAAACAGTGACTTCAAAATTAGCAAAACTAGTTAAAAATAGGAAAAAAAAATCTCGTAAAAAGTTTCAAAGCTTTTTTTTTTAATTTCACCAGGTCCAATACTGAACCATTTCCCAAGAACATTTGTTTGGTTTTAAGAAGTATTTTTATCCAAAAAAAGTTTTCAAAATTGTAACAGAAAGTTTAATTTACCAGCAGAAGAAACCCAAGAACTACAAACAACTGCAAAAGAAGGCATGGGTCTTTGAAAAATAAAAATATTTGCTAACAATTCTGAAATTTATTTAGATAAAAATTCAGTATAATTTTAATCATAACAGCAAAAACAACCCCCAAAAATGTTGTGGGTAACATTGCAAAAAGAGAGAACTTCTCATTAAAAAAATTGCCCTTCCACTATCACATAATTTAGTGTAAAAATTGCAACCAGCTCTAACTGGAAATAGTGTTCTCACAGCTCTCTTGGTCTGTATTTTACTAACCTCTAGGTTATGGAGCAGTTCCTACCCTCCTTCCACAACAAACCCTCAGTTACCATTGCTGGTGTTTTCTCATGGGAATTTCACCACAGTGGGATGGTTCAGCACCCCTCTCCAGGAGCCCCAGCTTGCAGCACTGAACCTGTGTGAGGTGTTGTCCGCCCAGGCTGCTGAACAAACAGCAAATCACCACTGTGACCCCACGGCAGGAACCAGACACCATCAGACACCAGCCAGCAACTCAAACCCTTTCTGAGCCACTCAGCTCAAGCACCAGGTATCCAACATTTGTCCTTGACATGGGATTTCTCCCAAGAACCTTCTCTAGGGTCCTGTTATCCCCTGCCTTCCAGACTTTCCCAAAATCAAAAGGAACCAGCATTTATCAAACCTAAGCCAGGCAGCAGCCATAACAGGTCCAAAGAGATTTCAGACTTGTTGCATATTCTCTTTAACAACCACCATTTCTTTAAAGACACTTTTTCTTCATTCTTCTCAGGCACATTTTGCTGATAGGCAGAAAGTCAACTTAAGGCCTGTGTTTTGTTAAAACCTCACTCCTGCTATCAGGATGAACACTATTATGTAGAGTGACAAACACTTTGATACTCCCACACCTCTATGATTAAGTCATTACTCAAGTGTTTTGCATGATAAAAATCTAAGAATTAAAATATTAACACCTCTCCCAAAACCAAAATTAAAAGTGTGTTATCTGATAGGCTAAAGAATTGGTGTGGATTTCTGTTTTTAAAAGCAATGTTCAATGGATAAAATATGTGACAATAAAACCATCACATTCACAAAATACTAGTGTTAGCCTTGGGGATGTGCTTAAGGATTGGACTGTAACCAAGGCAACCCAATCTCCTGGAGAAAGTTTAAGTAGAGAGTTTTAAAGCCATTGCTCAAAGACACAGTAAATCTGGCTGTAGGGCTACTTGTGACATATGGAAGATGCCACAACCACCCAACACAAAGCACTCATCTTTTGACAACTCAACCTCCTGTCATCCAAATGATACATTTGATCAGCTGTGGTGTTCTCCTGCAGTTGGCATAAGGATGACACAGGAGCCATTTCCTGTCTTCTCGATAATTTGACAGAAATTTAACTGTGCCCACATCCTACCCAGATCAAACCTGTATGATCAGGGGATAAAGAACCAGTCTGGTATTAATGGCTTACATCACACCACACCATGGCTTTAAGTCTGCACTTAAACAAATCCCAGGGACATAAATATTTTGCTAAATTAGAACCTGATCCTGGGCCCTGTCTGGCCACAGAAATCATGGGATCAGGCCCGACTTGCCAACAAATGCTAGACAAAGACAAAGCAGCATAAGCAGAAACTGCAGACTTGAACAGTAATGTTGGGGTGATCTTCCAATTCTTTCTGAAAGGAACAGTTTGGACATTACCACAGCCACAGATGGTGTGAATTTTTGTCATGGCTAGGAAGGTCCAATGAAAAAAGCAATGTCTCTTTGGCAAAAAGACTCCTTCTTTGGAACAGATAAACATGATATATTATAAGTATGTGATAAATATTGTGATGAAGCCATATCCCAGTGGTTCTTAATTGCAGTGCAATTGAGATAAATCCCACCAGCATTTCTTATTAAATCCTGAAGCATCGGCAGGGAGATTTCCATATACATGTGGGTGATGAGAGCCTCTGTGATACAGTATCTTTCAAATATATTTATAGCAATTTTGGAAAACAAAACCACACAGAATAAAGAAGAGGGTTTTAGACACTCCCTCCTTCCAATGGGCAGACGGTTTTGGTGTCTAGGGATGAAAAAACCCCCATCATAGTACCTTTGCACAGATGTGTCAGGTCTAGAAACCAGCCACAGCACCTCAAACATCAACACTGTTCAATCTTTGTCAATCATATTTCATCCATGAAGTGTTTAATGCTTGAAAAGTTTGGCTCTCACCTCCCTGCATGCCAGCCCAACTCACCACAGCACTCTCATAACAGAGAGGATTCAGAGCTGGATCTCCTGGCTGGCCGCGTGCATTGCAATGGGCTGGAATCCCAGGCCTACATACCAGCAAACTTTTCTGGAAAGAGAAAATAGAGCTCCAGAAATCACTAGTTTGTGCTAGTCTGTGACTAGTTTATTCCCCATAATGTCTCTGGGAAACTGCAAAGAAGCTCTCTCATCCAGAGGGCAGAAGACAAGGAGCCATATGACTTGCTCCAGTCCAGCCTATGGCAGGGCCATAAAAAGCCCAAAGGCTCTGAGCTCCAGTCCTTAGTCTAGGCCACATTCTGCTGGAAGGCACAGGAGCTTGAGAGTCTCATCAACCACTTGATTTAACACTCACAAGAGTAAGGAAGATCAGAGCTACGTTTTCTGCCTAATGAATGGCTCATTCTGCACCCAAATGCATCACATTTACCACCTGTGCTTGCATCCCAGCACTGACCTCCCCTGTTTTTGTAGGGTTTAGTTCAAACTAGATTTGCTCAGTATTTGCAAGGTTTTTTGGACTGGTGGTGGTGCGGACTGTGTGTCAAGAAGCGAGCTCAGAAAGACCTTACATGCCACGGTTCAGGGAGCAGGAGCCCAGGTGGAACCTGGTGGGAGCCAGGGTGCCAAAAAATCTGTTTATGTCTGAGGCAGTAACATTTTAGCAGGCCAGGGTAGAAATCCAGTATAAAAAGTCAAACTGCTTCAGCACAGCCCCTATGGTGGTGAAGGAAGACTTCTGCTCAATGATGCCACCCTTCTACAAAGAAGGATTCATTTCAAGCTGAGAATTTTGGGAAACTTCCCTGACACTGGTGAAGTTTGCCAACATATAAACCATGTAAGGAATGGAGGTTTCAGACTGGTATTTCTGTATTTGAATTTACCACAGACAGCTGAAGCTACTGAATATCACACTGCTCTTCCAGAAAGGTTAGTGCTAAAGTGAAAAGAAACACACCATATGCAGGAGCTGCAGTATCACATCACAATTTTTCCTTTGTTTCCTATCAGTTCAGTTCATCTAACTTTTCAGCATTAGTGGATATAATTATTCTCTATAACAGAAGCCTGATACAAAGAGGAAAGCACCACATTCTTACTGTTTTTCAGTGGGATGCTTGAAAAAAAAGATCTGAAAAGTTACTGTTGAAAACTTACATTTTGTCATTTTTATGGTCAATCAGCCTGCGACTGTTTCAGTTCTACTTCTTAATTTAAGTGCAAAGAAAGGTATTTTCCTTGATTACATCTGCAAATAAGATATTAATGTCAATTCAGTGATATGAAAATTACTCCCTCACTATGTAATTTGCACCTTAGTTATTATGGGTTTCATGAACAAGACTATTATAGCTGCTCAGAATGCCATGGATTTCTAATTTTTTGATTTGTTTTTAATTAACCAAACTAAAAAACCCAAAGAAATCCTAAACCCATGATCATGTGAAAGAAAAGGATTATCTGTGCCCAGGTTTTATTTACCTTGGGATATATATTGATTCTGGACTGAAGATGAAAACGCTGCTACTGGCCCAGCACTCTACTGCCATGGATTTCACAGAGGCAAGTTAAAAGTGGCTGGGATGAAAATGGAAGAAGAAAAAAATTGCCTGCTTTCTGGAATGGCATAATGAAGGATTTAATACCCTCTTTAGCTTTCTTAGGATGAAAACTGAACATGTATTTATGATGATTTTTTTGCTGTTGTTGAAACAAGACCTGATTTTTTAAATTGAAAAATACAAATCACATGTGTTAACATCAGAGAAATGTGTATCATCCCAAAGCCTGATTCAATCCCTGTTACTGTGGAAGGAAAATCCTCCCACTGCAATAACAGGAGATGGAAAAAGACTTTATTGCTTGAATGTCTACCCAGAGACCAACACTGCCAGTGGCCCTACTAGAATGGGCTCTATGAGAGAGTGGTGTAAGATTTTTTTGAGCATCGCTTTGCACTGCAGTTCTATGTAGTCATTTTAATCTTTTTTTAACCACTGGGATTTCAGAAATGTGTTTCCAGCCCCACATCCCTTAAATATCTTCTCAAGGGACATGACTGGCTTATGCCTCTGGTAAATCAAAAGCATGTTGTGTGTAGTGTGTGGTGTGTGTAGTGTGTGCAAGCTCACATCTTTTGTGATTGCTCATACATTGTGAATTGGAAGCATCACTACTGAATAAATTTATGCAATAGCTAAGTAGACTTTCATGAGTAAAAGAAAAACACTATTGAACTGGAAGGGAATGGAGACAAGTAAGGGCCTAAGAAATGACCAATCTGTGTCCCAAGGATACAAGATCACACCTACACTCAGCTGCAGAACAGTTGCACTGTTTGTGTTAATGCTGGCTCTGCTCTCACATCTTCTAGGACAGTGGAGCTACTTCTGCTGGTGACACAGATCCTATTAAAGTCATCAGCAGACATTGAAGTCCCATGACTTCAATGAGAGCTGCTCAGGTTCTCAAAATAACTTGGGAGAAATAACTACCTCAGCCATCTTTCACCCTCTACCTTCATGTACTTCTTAAGAAACAGGAATCAAAGCATAGTAAGGACTATGTTCAGACCTCCTTATACAGGAAGATAACTTAGGTGCTGTGACCCTTAACTCCATCAGCTGCACACAGAGCAGATGCTCTGACTCACTCACTGCCCTCCTGGACAGTTGTGTCTAAATTAGGTGCCTGTCATGGGTAGTCTGAACATGGCCACTCAAACTGCCCTCTTGTTCCAAGGCCTTCCAGTTTTACTTTTTTTTTTCTTTTTTTTTTTTTTTTTCTTTTTTTCAATAACAGAGATTCAGACCCTAGGCTGGAAAGAAATCATGCAAAGCTTGTGCAATATCTCCCAATGGGCATCCTGGGGAGGGTCACAGTTGATACTCAGAGATCAGTGCTGGCCTTGGCAGTCAGAGCCTGGATCCGAGCAGAGTTGCAGGTCTTGCAGAGGATGTGCCCATCCAGAGGGTAACAGCCCTGATTGTCCCCTTCAGACAGGAGGCCACCACAGTCCTAAGAAACAAGTGAACAGGAAAAGCAAAGTAAATAAGAAAGAACAAGATTAAGCAAAGAATCTATTAGTCAAAGAAACTCTCCTCACTCTCCACCTTGTAACAGGATCCAGCCTGAGTCAGTGCAAAGCATGAAGATGAGGTACGTGATGTCTTTTACGATTAAGCCATTTTCTGATAAGAGACAATGCTGCAGAGAAGATGGGTTCCCAAGCTCCCTGCTGAATTTAATCCAATTGAAAATAAAAGGAGATTATTCCCTTCACATTTCTGAGGAAGCAAAGGTTTTTAGCATTGGAGAAACATCAAACTAAAGCACATATTTATTAATTCAAAAAAAGGATAAAAAAGAAGCATCACTGAGAAAAAGTTTAGTACCAATATCTAACTATAGGTAATCTCCTTTGGAACAGTTAATGCCATGAAGTTACAGCCTCCATTCCAGGAGTGGCAGCTAAGCAAAGTCCCTTCCTGTCTCCCCTACCAGAACTGTCACAAGTGTTTGCATTACAACTGGCCAAAAAGGTTATGGCAAAAAGGAGGATGTCAGACAGGAACATGGAAACCCCACTCCAAAGCCCCCAAACCTGCTCCAGAGACCTCATTAAGGAAGCTGCTAGGAAAGTTGGGAATTACCCCACACTTTGTGATCAAGCAAGTGCTCGGCCCAAGACTGCGGATGGATCCATGTGTGTGAAAGCCTGGGTATCTCAGCAACCAGCATGGGGACATGCTGTATGATGAATTAGGCTCTACAAAATTGAGTGTAAGAATGCCCCAGCATCTTAAAAAATAATAGGCCTAAGCAATGGGCTGGTATGTACCCTGAAAGCCAAGGTCAGATTGAGAATTGGACCAGATGCCTCAAGTTTCAGCCTAGACCTTTAAACCTTAGTCCATCCTTCTTTCCAATTAAGGTTATTAAAACCTGCAACTGCAATAAGAAATATATTTGGTCTCATTTTCTTACCCTGCCATCTGGCTGATATATTATCCAACAAGTAACACTAGCACTGAAGAATTCTTGAAGGTTCCCTAACACAGCTGTTCCCACATGCTAATTGCTTTAAGGTGATTTTTATTCTCTGTCTTCAGACTCTTACCATCAAAATTACATGAAGTGTGTAATGAAACTGAACAGGAAAAGTAGCATAAAAAGCACTGCACAAAACAAGAATGATCATGTTTATGTGTCCATTAAAATTCTTCAACCCAGAGCCATATGCTTAGTTTCCTGTACAATCTTGCTCAAATCCTAACATGCATTAGCTTTCATTTTAAGAACATAAAGATGAGCTACATTTGTGTCCAGGCTATAATTTATTAAGTTCTCCAGTATTAAGACCTAATTGCCTGAGTCACATTCTTTTGCTCTTCTAATGAACCTGTTATAAACAAGGGACCTGATTTTCCTCTCATTTGCGCAAATATAAATGAGGAAAAATTCCTTGCTTGCTGAAGTCAATGAAGTAATTTGATTGTAGAGCCAGTGTTACAACAGGGTACGCCTGGTGTGTGGGCAATGTCAGGTGGTGATGAAGTTAAGCCATGCTTAACCTGCTTTCTGTCCCTGCTGTGCCTGGAATACCAACCTCGCACCGGTAGCACTGCACATGGAAGTCACGATCCAGGGCGACAATGCGCACGGTCTCCTCCTGTCCCGGGGCTGGCATGATGGGCTCCTTACACACAGAACACCTCGGGGCAAATTTCCTGAGGAGCAACAGACAGGCACAGTCATCTTCAAACTGGGAGCAAAAGTTTTTGTTAACTGGACCAGCCAGCTAGAAATGTGTGAATTTGCACCAACGCGTGCGCACACACACACACACACACACACACACGTATGTGCACACACAAGACGGGCTGGAGCTCTGCACAGCTCCTTCCTTGGGAAAAACCAGGCAGGAGCACTTTAGTCTTACAAAGCAATTTCAGGCATGTAGGATATTAAAGCACATTTATAAGGAGAGGACTTATAGAACTTCTGACAGACAGCAGAGCATTTTGCCTGCCCTAATTAACAACTGAAGTGCCTGTTGAATGACCCTCAATTGTGGCATCTATGCACTGCCAGAACCCTCAGCCTCTAAGAAAATCCATGCAAATCCTATGGTTAGAAAGATGACCAGAATCTGCTTCAAGAGCATCTCTTGAAAATAAAAATCAAACTATTAAAATTTGGAGATTGGAACTAATAGTTTAAAAGTCTGAAAAGAAATGGTAAAAAGAACTGCCTTGCACTAACACTAATTTGTTGAGGTTTATGTCACCCACTTTAAACTTTCAAGCCATCTTACCCACTTATGCACACAGAAGCACATTTCTGGCTGTGCTCACTCTCAGACAAGAAGCATCAGGGCAATTCTAACTTGCTGCATCTTCTAGCTAAAACCTACTCAGTTATCCAACAGGGTGTTGTCCAGGCTTAAAAGGGAACAGGTCTGGGTGCAGAGACCCCAGTGTTCTCTCTTCCAGTCAGTCTGACTTCCAACTGTATAGTGACAATAACTCACTGCATGAAGAGACTGACTTGAATCAGGGTCAGCTCAGGGATCAAGAGAAGCACAGCCCTTTCTTTTTCCCTTCTATTGCTCACTATATGCCCTTCTGGATAATTCACCCATGTTCTGTATTCCCTCTGGTTTTGCTCCCCTCAGGTCCCATGAGATGTGGCCACCTCTGCTCCTAGGCTTGGGAACATTTAGCCTGTGGTGAATCGTTCTCTATTTTAGTTCAAAACCTACTGGTACCAGTTTCCTGGCTGCAAATTCTGCCTGCAAAAAAGGAAATTTACACCCACAGAATCTGCTGCCATGTAATGAGAGCCAGGGTCAGGGGCTGGGAGTGACAGAGGGCAAAGCTTATGGCAAACATCAGAACACAAGGAGATCAAAGGCCCTTCTCTTCTAAAATGCCTAGTAAGGATTGACTCTGCCACCCAGCCTGTCACATGAACCACCTCAGAATTAACTATCTTAGAAAAGAAAAAAAATAAAATCTATCTGTACTAGGAATAAAGAAAAATATTAATTTCACTGGCAGCAGATGAAAGATGCCTGTGTAGCTGTGATCTAATGAAAGAATGAATTAAACAGTGGCTATAACGAGTGCTCTGAAAAATAACTTAAATGGATCATGATATGACCGGAGCTGTGGTGGCAATTAATTATGTGCTGCTTCATGCAGGCCCTTCCTTGTGCCATTTAGCTCAAACGTGGTACTTAAAAAATACTTCAACACTTCTTTGCCCAGGCTACTGTGAGTAATTCATTATGAGACAAATATTATCTCCCAGGATCCTGAGATCATTCCTGCAGATTTCAGGGGATGTAGATCTGTTACCATGGGGCCTGAGCTCAGGGAGTAGCTGAGTAACAGTGTGAGCATTAGCTACAGTTTTGTTATCAAGAGGATGTACGTGTAGAACACTCAACCTCCAGATCAGGAGGACATGTCATCCCTAATCAACTAAAACTGGGTTGGTCAAAGTACTGCAAAATGTGTGGCTGGCCAAAGACATTCTGAGTGTCACACTGGGTCTTGTGCTATTCCCATCACCTTCCCCTCAATCCTTCACTCAACAATTTTTATGTCCTTCCTTGGATTGACAGCCTCCCACTTTCTACTCTCAGAGCCCCGAAGGGGGTTCAAAGGCTTCAATGTGGGACATCAGCTCTCCTTCTCCTGACACCATGTGAGCCCTTGGCCTGTGGGGCTTTGGGAAGGGGCACTCTCCAAATTGCTGAGGGGGTGTGAGGGAAGTCTTTCAGGTGGTGCATGAAACTCCTGTTGGGCCTGTGCTCAGGACCACATTTTACCTTACACACAACTGGCAGCACAGAAAGGCAAAGCAACACAGCAGCTGCCAATTAACCCAGCCTAGCTGAGCTACAGGGAACATCCTCCTGTTGGATTCTAACATGCCAGTTAATTGTGGCTGCTTCCCTTTCTGTCAAGTCAGTCAGCTTCTTTGAGCTTTCAGACCCACACACTGATGTCATGAGGCTCTAATTAAGTCTACCCGCTTAGAAATTAAGAGGTAAATGGTTGAGATATAAACTCACATTTGTCAGTATTGATTTCATCTTTTAATTGAGGGGTGTAATGTATCTGTCTTTTCCATACAGGGCAAACATTTGTGCTCTGATTATATCTACCTGTCTTTCCCTAGATTAGTTGTGATGATGGGGGTGGTAGTATGTCAGTGACAGAAATTACTTGCAGCTATACCTTTCAACTTACTTTAAATAGCAGTTTCACTATAAATTATTACCAGGGCTGTATTTTTAGTAGCTTTAAAAAGCTAATTAGCAACTAGAAACAAAAGGAGCTGTGAGCAGCCTGTGGCCACTGAGATCCCTCTAGCAGGTAAGCAAACACCTGCAGAGTGCAGGAGGACAGGACCTCTCTCACTTGCTCAGTGGAAGAGGCAGGGAGGTGGTGCTGTGAAAGCGCAGGTAGAGGCAGTGAAGAGAAACAGGCCCATGCATGGTGAAAAGGCAAGAGGAAGGCAGAGCACTTAAAACAGAGGGACACAGAGGTTATCCCTCAACTCAGCAGAATTGTACCCTAAGCAATTAACCTTGTATGCCATGGCTGCTTGGAGCAATGCTCTCCCTACTATTTAAGAGCCTTGGGAGGAAGCGGCATAGGGTTCAGAACTTCCTGAAAGCTCAGTGTGAAAAAGGAGAGATTTTAGGGGCAAAAGACCAATACAACAGGCAAAGCAGTGACAGCAGCTTAGGCCTTACTTATGGAAATCCTCAATGCAGTGGATGTTGCCACCAGCATCCACAGTGAAGGGGATGCCATCCAGGCTGCGGTGGCACATCACACAGGTGAAGCAGTGGGGGTGGTAGGCCTTCCCAGTGGCTCGGAGGATCCTTTCCATGATGGGCTTTGCACAGACACTGCACTGCTCCAGTGTATTCTGCAAACAAAACATACACAACACATGTGAGCACCATCTCAGCAGGACACTTACAAAGGTCAGCTGGGCTGGAGGCTGCTGCTGGTCTGCTTGGAAGCTTTAGGTACCTTCTTTTCATTTCTTCTAGATAAAGTGCAGTACAGTCAACAGTTATCAAAGAGCATGATAACATGCACAGGGAGCACAGGGCCTGGGTCAAGCCTTTAGAACAGTGTGAGAACACAAACCAGAGCTTCTCTCAGCAGCTCTGAAAAGTGATCAGAGATGGCTCATCAGGTGGGTTATCTGAGACACAGCAGCTTCTGTAGCCAGGAGCACATGAAGGAGTTGTGCAGCCAACACTCCTGGGCTTTTGCCTCTGCACTGCCCAGTCAGAGAGAGCTTATGCAGCAGAGTTCATTAGAGACAAGTTCCACAGAGGGCAGTGCTAAACTGAAGTGCAAACTCCTGGGGCTACATAGACACCCCCTAATTACTTTGCCAATGCAGATGCCATAAAAATATCCTTATCTGTCTTGTACAAAGATCTTGGTCTTCCTCTCTGACCACAGAGAATACTGCTAAGTCTGGGCAGAGAACAAAGCAGTGGCTGCAAGGAAAGCATCTGCAAGGACAGGAGCTCAGGATGACTTAAATGCTTCATTTATCTCTGACCCACAATGTTTGAGATAATGACTGTGAAATGCCAGCTCTGAGGCCATGATCCTTGCTGCACAGGTTTTACATACTAGCCTGCTTCTAAAGTGCTGGAGCCAAAAAAATTCCCACTTTTCAAGTGGGGTCTATTGAATGATTCATCTCATTTCAACCCTCACTTACCCTTGCAGTTAATTATAGAAACACCAAGATAATTTTGTTTCAGATGGTTGTCTGTGAGCCACACCAGCCCTTCTGACACCAACAGGGTAACTTACCATTTCAAAACAAGCACTTTAAAAGACACATGCCATGAATGGATGGTGCAAACTACACAGATGCAAACAATAAATCTGATTCAGGTAATTTCACTGGACTTTAGAAAAGCAAACTTCACCTACTATTCTTGCTTGATGGACCTGAAGTTATCAAATAATGTTATCAATCACTGTTTGCATCTTGAGTGAGGTAGAAAAATCTATCATTACACTATTGATTATTATTTAGATAGACAGAAATAAGAGGGTAGGAAAATAAAGGAAAAAATCCAACAGGACAGAAATATAGAAAGCTGCTGAAAGGCAGATCTTGTTGATAAACACAGGAAGGCTAAAGTTCTGCTTCCTCATGCAACAAAATTCCCAGAAAAAGCAGTGCTTTGACTGACTGCATTGTTATTGCTTCTTTGAGCCAGTATTCTCAGGGGCAACATCCACTCCTTACATATGCAACCAAAATGTATTGTAAGGAGATGAATCACCCAGGAACTCAGAAGGTTCTACACTCTCATATTTGCTCTCAAACATTATCTCTGGGCTGCACGTCATGGGTAAGGTACAAACATAGAAATACACGGCTTCCTATGAGAGGATCAGAAGAATTGTTTTTGGAAAGGTCGGTATGAAAAGTCCTGAATTTCAACCCGTATGAGAACTGCCTCATGCATTTGTAAGGAGAGCACAGCCAGACAAGCATTGAATACAGGCTGGATTTTGCTTTATACCTTGTAATAATGGGCAGGAAAGAATGACTGCTGGCCTTTCTGTCTGGTTGCTGTCACCATCATCATCATTATAACGGTGGCTGGTATGCCAGAAAAAGCAAGGTCAATAATTTTCTCCATGGAGAAATAACCTGGCAGATTTACCATTTTGCTTTGCATAAGCAGATCACATCATCTCAGTCCGCATCCATGCGGTTCTCTGCGTTTTTCTGCCAAGGAGGAAAGGCAGGGTACCTGCAGATACTGATGGAAGATTGTGCCATTTGTGAAGCATTTGCCATGAAATTTTCTGAACACAAGCAGGTATGGAGCATTTGCCTCACCAAGTCACTGCTTGCCTCATTTCCAACAGCTGCCAACAACAGAGGCCAAAGTATAAGAACAGGGTAAGCAAAGCAGAAATTCCTTGGAATTTGCTTCCAGTCTCCATTGATTACTGGTTTAGGCACTTCCTGAGTCAGAGCTTGGCTTCCCCATAGTTCACCTCAACTGGATGCTTCTCCCATAAACCTTCCTGACTGATTTTTGAATTCTGATAAATACTGATCCCCCACAACATGACCAGGAATTCTGTGGCTTACTTCCACGCTGGGGACTGATCTGTTCAGCAGTTCCCCATGTCTGCTACTGCAGCCCACCCAGGACAGTGACCAGAGCAGGTACAAGGGATCAGTACAACCATCCTGTCTGACACCCCGTGTTAACACTGATTTTGGTGGAAACTTTGCAGTGACCAGGACAGCAGGCAATCACCCTGCTGGATCACACCTTCTGAAAACACACATCTTCTGCTCCCAAATCTCAGCTTGGCCACAGTTTGACATACTCACAGCTAAATAATACAAGCATTATAAATTAACCAACTCCTGATTAAGCCTTCTATACAGCCTGAAAATCAGACCTGAGAAATTTATTCTTTTCATCCTTCCAAGTCTGTACCAGTAAGGAAAAACAAAGTCATTAGTTTCAGACTCCAGCTCACTCCCTGTCTGGGAGTGTATTTGCTTAAGCCTCTCTCCTTGCTAGAACCCTGGCTGGCTCAGACCCTTCCCTTCAAGGTGTTACCAGATGATGCCAAAGGGAAAGCTTGCTTGATTCACACCCATTTGACATCAGGTTGCTGTAAGGCAGGATTTGGCCTGTGAAGCCACCAGGTTTTCTTTGATTCTCTAATCAGGTTATCCCACATGCCTAAGTGCTGCCCCAGCAACTAACAACCTGCACAAAGGTATTTCTGCACATTATGGGAACAGCATCCCTGTAGGATTATAAGTTTGGCTTCTTGATTATGCTCTCTTTCACAGTCAAACTCTCCTAGCTCCTCCTGGAGCTTTCAGACTTCCAAAAAGTGAAACAAGATGAAGAAAAATGCCTAACAAGTCTATTTTCCTTCTTTTCTCTCCAGCTGTTGTTGCAAGCCTGCTCTGTAATCAACAGGTAGAGCTGAATGCATCTGATGAGCTACACTGAGAGCTAAGGCAAGGCATGAAGAAGAAAGAAGAGAAACAGCTAGGAAACATCAGTCCTAGGGGTTGTGGTCACATTCATGTCATAAGAATATAGACCACAAATCTAGTGTGGGCTGAGGGTAAAGTTTACCATTCTTTTCCCATATTTTTGGCCAAGAGGTGGGGAATGCCCCTGTGTCTCCAAATCCAACCAATTTTTTTGGGGTTTGAAAAGCATAGGGAAGAAGCCATCCATTTCCAAATGGAAGGCTGGCACAATGTTTAAGGCTGAGTCTGGGTCCATGTCTCTTGAGAGCAGAACATCCGTGGCAAAGAAAAACAATCTCACATGGGAAGAACAATGCACCCTAAATACCAAAAAGAAAAATAACTCCAAGCAAAGATACACTAAAACACAAAGAAAGAACTATAATGACCAGGACATCATAATCATCTTGCAAGTTAAAATTAAGAGACTTAAACATGTATAACACAATCAGTGGCAAAGTGGGAACAAGCTGCTTGGGAGCAAGCATCTAGCAAGTGGTGGTTGCAGTTGACCTCCCTAGAGCAATACTTACCTCTTCAGAAACCACAGAAAACCAAAGGGGGTTGCTCTGCAGATTTTAGGTTTAAACATGGGACACAAAGTAAAAATTCTGACTGCAGGGAAAGACTTCTGCGTTGCAAGAGCCAAGGAAGGCTGGAGCTGGGGAGTGTTTGAGTCTCCTCCTGAAAACTTCACATCCCAGATGGCAAGGTGGCAGAGACTTTGGGCACCAGAGGTGCAGTGACAGCCCATGGGCTGCAGCTCATCCCACTGCCCGAATGCTGCAGAGTACAACCCCTCCTAACCAAACCTGGCGGACAGCAGTAACTCACAACATCATGCCAGCACAAGGACTCTCCCACAATGACCCAGCAATGAGTGCAGAAGAAAAGGCACACAGATTAGTCATTGCTTCTTCTGCATTGGCAATTCATCCCAAGCTCTAATGAACATAAATAATGTCTCCTGCACTCTGAACAGCAGACCGAGGAGAGCTCATGCTCAGGGACATGAGCATGGTATTGCTTATTTTGCTGGGAGAGGGGAGGGAAGTTGCTGGAATAAATTACATTGGCAACTCATGCACAGGGACACAAACTCACTTTCTGTAAGCACTGCAGAAGAAACACATTTTTTGAAGTGACTGAGCAGAGGAGATGGTTTTGAGCTGCACGAATGAAATGTGACTGTTGTGCTAAAAACAGGCACATGGTCAAATGCTATAGTTGAACTGTAACTTAGTAAAGTGTGGTAAGTGACTTGCTTTAAATCTTGTGACTCCGTCCTTCATTTCCTCAGACAGCGAGGAGAGCAGAGCAGCAGACATTTTCCCCTCTGTGGGATATTTTCTGAGGCTTGAAAATGTTTCCATACTTAAGTGAAGACAGAACACTTTAATCTCAAGAAGCCTGGTGAATTTATAAACCTCAAATTAGATCAGGTCCATTGAAAACTGCACTTCAAAATAATTGCAAACGGTTTCATTTAGGGTTTGGGTCTGAAAATATATAGTTGTATTATAAATTAAATATAAAGCAGACAGTGGTGGAGGGGTTAAGTGTCAAGATGTAATTTCAACACTTTCAAACATTTTTTTGGCATTATTTCTAGAAAAGGAAAACCAAGGCTCCCCAGCTGCTATCTCCACAGATGGGTTAAATCTTGGCAAACATAACATTTAAGTCACTAATAGCCTGCATGAAATTCCTTCCTGCATGTCTGAGGAGACAACTTGGGCATGAGTTAATCCTTCTCACTCCACCTGACCAGCTGGACACATTATTAGCAGAGAGTGACACTTCCCTTCTAGTTTCTCTGGGGGTACTTTCAGCAGGGGAGAGTACTGCAGAAGCACCTTGGCTGGTGACCTTCAGACCATGCTGCCACAGCTGCATCAATGTGCTGGGGCAAAAGATCTGACTGACCCTGACAGCCTAATTTAGACACAGTGGTGAGCAGTGAGGCTGTTCTTTAGATGGTACAGCTTGATTTGCTGGGAGATGGGAAGGAAGATATGGGACTAAACTACATGGGCAACCCTGCAACATTACCAGCATGCTGGTAATGGGGCTGAGCTATGCTTACAGCTGCCCCTTGCACAGAGCAGACTCAGGCTCTGAGGTTACTGTATTCAGTGCCTTTCAAATCATTCTTCCATTTATCTCAGTTGTTAGTGGCTTTTCCAGCACAGTAGCAATACCGCGGCTGGCATGCTTCTCCTCTGCTGGAATTTGCTTTTCTTGTCAGGAAAACTGAATTCAGCTTTGTAGTTTTGGACTCAGAGCAGCTGGAGGTGAATCTGGCAGAAAGTCCTCTCAGCATACAGGATGGAGGAGTCCCTTCCACTTGCCCTATAACTATTAGAGAAAGGCTAGATGTATTTCATGGCTTCTGCTAGTAGCAAAGATAACAATGGCATGCAACTGAGCCCACAAATCTGCAACAGCAGAAAGGCCATGATGAAAATGGAACAGTGCTTGAGAAATGCTTCTCAAATGATAAGCAGATGTCAAAATATGCTCTACAGTGGGAGGAGGAAGGAGCTCCATTTTTCTTATCAAGTGAAGGCTGAGGGATGGCTTTTCTGGTGTCTGAGCACACCAGAGGCTGCAGAGGAAACTTAGAGAAGGCTGCTGGACCTGGCAGGCACACAAGCTGGCCATACTACCTGCAGAATAATTATATGCTTAATGCTGAATGCAATTAATGTCTGGAGCAGCAGAGGCAGGGACTGGGTGACTACTCTGATGCTCAGTGCCAGTTTAGCTAAGGCCTGTATCCCTTTCTAGCACCATCAAGCTGAGAGTGATGAAGGAATGGATGAAGGAATGTCAGAGTTAAAAATCTGCTCTGCATTATGCTCCATGTCTGACCACAGCCACATTGACTCCTTCCAGCTAAAAATCCACAAGAAGCCCCATGCTGGAAATTACTTAACTAATTTCTGGCACTCAAAACTACTCATCTTCTGTACGTTCTTTGCTCTGACAACAGAGATCTTTGTCCCTTTAAAACAGCAGAGCCTATGAAAGTAAGAAATGAGGGAATTGTCCTCTAAACTGGTTGAAAAAGGCTGGAAGATAAAATGCTTGGACTTCTGGCTTTTAAACCAAGTAGCTGCCATAGGCAAAGCATTCCCACGCTCTGTGCGTGGCAGGCACATTTACAGGCATCCCCAGCTTGCAAATAAAATGGCTGTAGAAGTTACATATCCCAGTGAGAAACTGGATAATGTAAGATTTGATAAATACTTGCGAAGTACTCTGTGTGCCTAAATGGTTACTTAATGGAAACAAGATATTATTAACAGAAAACATTAAATTCCTTTTATCTGTAATGACTTGCACATGTCTCAAAAATCAACTTTGGGTGCTGCACCACCAGAGAACAGCACCTGAGCTGTTATTCAAAATACTCCAATGTGGCTACAGCCATTTGCAAGAGTGAAGTAGTTTAATACTGGGGAAATGCTTCTAACTTACTGTTGACTTTAAAATAGCACAGAGAATAAAAAAGTCTATGCATATGAAATTTTTTCAGCAACAATAATTATAGCTGCATGGAATACTACAGTAAGCCAAACAATTGAAAGCATCCTTAGCAATTGCTATGTAAAAGAACATTGTTAAATATCTTAGTAATCAGCTCCAGTCCCTTCAGTAATTTTCTAGTGAAGCTGCATTTCCTAACCTCCTCACATCTTGTCTATTGCCACCAGGAAAGAATTGAAGCAGCACAATGTGCATTTTGGTGAGCAGAGTTCACTCTTGCTGTTAGCACTGCCACCACACCCCACACCAGGTATGAACCACGTGAAATCAGTCACTCCACACCAGGACTGCAACTGGTCCAGAAAATATCCAACCAGGAGGCTGGGACAGGTTTTTGGAGCACTGGAGAGAAAAACATCTGTAAAGCACAGCAGCACCAGCAGAGCACAGGAGATGAGCCTGCCTTGGCAGGGAGGAATGATCTGATAAGACAGTTTCCATCTATGATTCCTTCATTCCAAGGAGATCCTAAGTGCACAACCAGACCTTCACTCCAAGACATTGCATAATACAATGCCTGGCGCAAGATGCTGATTTTCGAAGATTTCTAACTTGAAGGAAATCCCTCAAAATCCCTCTCAGAATGTCAGAGGTAAACAGTTTGTTCAAGGCTCCTGCAGCTGAGGCAAACTGGCACAGAGCTACCGCGGAAATCCCTGGGCTGTGTCACACAACAGCAGCCATGCCTCAGCAGATCAGCACTGCTTCACACATTGGGGTCCTTACCTAGGGAGAAACCAGCCCATGGCTTTGCCCAACACAGAAAGATTTGTTTGAGGATTTGTTAGGACTCTTTTTTCACTGAAGTGAACCTTGGTAGATCTAAAAACTATGATATTCTATTAGCTTTGCTCCTGAGGGATGGGGGGAATACATGGCAGGTTTTGATAGCCTGTGCTTTTATCTATTATTAACACCCACAGATGAGGTGAGAGCACCTACAGACCACACATAACTCAGGGCTCTGTGGAACAAAGTGCTGTGGGGGATAAAGCAAAGCTGTTCCTTATTCCCAAGCACTCCCAGCCTTTGTGCTGTTGATGTAGCTCTGCTTGCCTTACGTGTTCTCACCAGCAAGTTCCTCAAAACATGATGTGCCTGACCTTGCATGCCGCCCTGGGAGTTTTGCCTAAATAAAGGTTTTGTCCTGTTGTGATTACTTTCTGCCCAGGCAGTAGAATTACATGCAGCTGGGAGATGTGGCAAACACTGAGCAGATACACTCTCCTCCTTGTTTAGATACAATTGTGGACAACACAGAGATTTCAAGCTTAATTAGCGATACCAAGGAAGCTGTTAGAGAGGCATTTCAAACCGCTTGCAGTTTAAGCTGATTAGAATTTCGTGAAAACAAAACAAAATTGTGTAGCAAATTGTTAGGCTAAAATTCAAGTCAAACTGAACCGCATCAAAGGAAACAGAGAAGGGACTATCAGCAAGAAGTGGGCTTTTTTTCTTTTCTTTTGGTGAGGAATTTAATTTCATAGCCTTTAATAAACCCAATGTTCCAATCCAAGCTTGCCACTCTGGCAAGAAGCTTAACCAAAATAACATTGGAACTCAGAGCTGACGGACCAAAGAGGCTATAAATTGGTCAAATCTGGGCACAATACAAGAAAAAAAAATGAAAATTCCATTCAATTTTCCTGTTTTAGAATTTTGATGTAACTGACCATTGACATGGAAATGTTATCTTGACCTTAACTGCTAAAGCTGACTTGCAGAGGAAAAAATGACTGAGACTCTGACATCTCAGTGGTTATTTATAGTTCCCCTCACTCTCCTCTTTCTCGGTATTTTTACATTTGAAATGAGTTCTTGCCTGCTATGAGTTTCCTGAAGGACTGTTTGAGCAACGCAAGAATTTGTGACATAAAAACCATCAAGAAAATGGAACTTCATTGATTAAAATGGAAAACAAATTTTAGTTGGAAACTCTCATCAGTAAATTAGCATCCAGCAAAGCTGGGCTTGCTTTGGTTACAGATTGAACACTACAAGCCTTCTAACTAAAACCAGTTTAAAGCTGGCTTTTTCTGCTTCCTGTGCTCTCCAAGAGAGATTTCCTGAAGAAAAAAAAAAAAAAAAAGAGAAAGACAAGGCTACTGCTTGAGAGTCTGGGTTCTTCTAGAGTTTGTAAGGAAAAAAAAAAAAAAAGACAGAATCCTTCACCTTCACTCCTTGAGAATAAAAACCCCTCATCCCCTCATCTCTCTAAGTCACAAGGAAAGGTACACAATCTATTTTCCTCTGCTTATTTCAAGTCACAGATAAGGGCATCTCTAAGTCACTTCTAATGACTACTAAATAAATTAAATATTCCAGCTGGATATCAGTTTAACAGCTCCTGTTCTACTTTAATTGCTCAAACAAAGAGAATGCAAAGCTTCTCCTGAAGATCTCATACAGGTCACAAGAGAAATTAATTTTTTCTAGTGGCAGAGGCAGAGCACTGGAAACTAAGGGTGTTTGTCTTCTGTCCTTGGTTCACCAGTGACTCAGAGAATAATTCCATTCTTTTCCTCCTCCGTTCTTCACATTATCTATGGAGTGGCTTTAGTCAGCTATTAGTAGGTGTGTGATGCTCTGACAGAAGTCACATCTCTATTGCAAACACCAAAGTTGGCACCTGGAGCTACCAAGAAATAAACACCTCCCCAGACTGAAACAAAATGAAAACTCAAGCAAGAAGGTAATGAGATTTTGCACAGAATTTCATGGAGCTTTCACTGAAACACCTTTTGAGTGCAAGATAATGGGTTTTTTCAATGTATACATGCAAGCTGTGAAATACAGGTCATTGCAGCAGTTCACTATAAAAATAGCTGCTTTTAATAGATAACGTAATCCAGTATAAAGCTTGGAAAAAAACTCCCCCAAAACTCTCACACCACTTGGATGCTGCTGCTACCCAAACTGACAGTGAGAATATGATTTGCCCAAATCCATGATATGTTTCCTAAAGAGTTGCCAAATTCATTTATGTCCTTAATGTGAGGAGAATGTCTTGGAGCCTTTGGGGCAGTGGGAGACTTATCTGTGATTGAAATATGAGGGCTGAAAGCTTTGTGGGTACTCTGAGGTCTTTCCAAAGGGAGAAGAGGGAGTTTCTTATTTCTTGAAGAAAGCCTCCTGAGTGAAATGTCTATTTTTAAAGACTGAAAGAACACTGGAAACTCACAGACAATCAACATTGGCCACTGTCAAGAATAACAGAACCCAAAGTTTAGTGAGTCAATGTAAGGTGAGAACTGTACTATACTCTCTCTCCTCTACCCCAAGACTAGAAATTTCATCTTTGGGGGGACAGGATTTCTTCAGGTTTGAACTGAATTCTTTCCTGGAGCAACACCTCTTCTTCTATCTAGAGTCAGACTCTAATTGGAAATAAATCCAGGCTGCTGACTAAGTCCAGGGTCAAATATGTCACCTACCAGGTACTGAAATTATTTTTAGATACAATGACATCCCTATTCTTTTAATTCAGTTGACCTGGATGTTTGACTCGGTTTCTTGTCTGGGAAAGAAAGTTTGAGCCACCTGCTGAGATAAAAGTGACAAAGAAGGAAGGGACACAAAGCCAGATAATTGAGATGGCTATGTAAGAACAGCCCAGACAAGGCATGGCACAGAAAAGAGAACTTCCCAAAGAGGTCAAGTGAGATGTGAGAAAAGCAAAAGCTGGAGACTGATGTTCCACCCTGGGAACTCATCCATCACCTTCCTTCCTCCACTGTGAGATAATCTCATCTACAAAGACAGAGATAGAGAAGATGATTTACATCAGTCCCTCTGCCCCTCCAGCCCACCTCTGAGGGTGCTTCTGCTGGACCTCAGCTTGCTGTACAGTTGGGAAAGAAAGGATGGCACATTATTCCTTCTAACCTTACAAAGAGAAACCCACTCAAAAGATCAGATCCTTCCTTGAATAAGTGAAAAGAAAACCAGAAGCTTTGTGCTACTCTACTGTTCAAGATACTGCTGTGGAAAGTTGGGCAGAAAAGTCCTTGCAACACAATTGTCTGCTGAGCTGATTCAACCTCTTGGCACTGTTCCTTTGCTCTCAATCTAGAAAAATTAGAGCTCCCTGAAATATAAATTTTTTTTTCCTGTTTTGTACAGACAACACAGAGACTTGGATACAGAGATCTTGTATGGCAAAACCATCGTCATGCAAATAAGCTCAGAGTTTCATCAAGAGCAGACAGGCATGTCTGAGTAGGTGGTAATTCTCTGGTGTCTGCAGGGTTAGTCAAGGATGTTCAGAGCAAGAAACATGCACTCCAAAGTAATTTCTTTCCCTTTCATTACCATGAGAAATTTTGGATTAATTTAGAATATGAAGGACACTGGTCTGAGCTGTCAGAAAGGTTTATGTCAGAGCAGAGCAGACCAAAAATCAAGCTGACAGTTGGCATTTCTTTACCAGGTCTTTTACATCACTTGAGGAGGCTGCCCTGGATGTTATTTGAAGTTGAAAAGCACAGCAAGTGAACACTGTGCTAGTCAACTGTCAGTCCACAGTATTTACTAACCAGAGTACTCCTGTGTTTGTGAAAGCAACACCAAAGGCTTTCTGCCAAATATTGCATTTAAAAAAAGAAACATTAGTTGAGAAAAGACCCAGCAAAACCCAAAGTGAATGGAGCGGCTGAAAAGAAGAGATTCACTTGGGCACACATCAGCAGTACAACCTGCAGTGTCTTGGGACAGCGCTTAACAATTAACAAGCGAAGCAGAGCAGCAATGGCAGGAGAAACCAACTTGTCCAACCTCACTGTTTTCCTAGTGACACAGTTACATAAGAGATATGCATTTCTATAAACACACTGAATGTATAATAGATGTTATATAATATGTCCATTCTCAAGTCGATAGCATCCTCCCAGTGTATGGACTCTTAGGCTGAAATCACAGTGGTTATGGAATATAGACATTATTGCAGCATCATTCTGATCTGTAACTGTTCCATTCCATTCCATTATGGGGATTTTCTTTCCATAACAGTGGAAAAGACCATGCTCCAGTGCTTCTCACAGTACTTTAAAAGGTCTGAGATCACCTGCATCAATGGTTGTTTCCCAATGCAACTGCTGAATTGCTCATTTCCATCCTAGTACAACTTCCAGCTTGCCTTTACGAGGACCAGAAATTGCCATTTCCCCAGGAAGAACATCTGAACACCCAAAGTAGTCTGACCCTCATGTTTTGCCAAGCAGCTCATGCAAAGTAAAACTGACCACATCTTCCTATACACAGCTTCTGACTTAATGGACCTATGAGGAAAAAAGAAGGAAAGGCCACTCTTCATCGGGCTCTAACTATACACCAGATCCAGGTAAAAAATGGACAAGACAGCCTGGTATTTGCAGGTGGCTCATGCATCTGAGTGATCCAGCTAATGCAGGCCACAAGGACAAGTGCTGGTGGTCTCCTAAAGGAAGGATGACATTTTATTGCTGCTCTGGTGGTGCAAAGTGGTCACTCCCCATTGACGCGGCCACACCAGCTTCCAAAGATATGAGGGACAAGGACGGAGGGACTGGAGTGGCAGAGAAGAGTGGGGAACAAAGAATTTATCTAGGGCTTTCTGAGTCATTCTCTTTCTCAAAGTTTGCTGCTGGAGCAGCATAGTCCAGCTCTGCCCTACCTGCAGATTTTCCTATGGAAAAGTTACTATTGGCTTCTTCACAGGCAGCATGAGCCCAGTGAGCATTGTCCTGCCAGCTCTGCAAGGGCAGCTAAGGAGCCTTGCTGGAAATCTGGCCCCAGAGAGAAACAGCAGAGGAAAGCAGCCATTTCAGAAGCACATTATTAAGCCGTCAGACCAGTAGCTACAGGATCCCCATGGAAAAGTTGATAAAGGCACTTTGTATAATTACTTGAGCCCTTCCAGTCATTTATTCCCCTTTGTGGTTGGCAGGGAAAGTCAGTATCTTCTGGAGCTGCAAAGTCATAAGGCTTTTTAAGAAGCCAGGTTTGTAGGTGAAGACATTTCCCTTTGCAAAACCTTTGCTGGAGCACACACTGCTCAGCAGCAATCCAGGCTAATGCAGCGAGTTCAAATGAGCATGGCACACAGGCAAGCCTAAGCTTTCCATTTGCTTTACTTACATATGTTTTAACACTTACATTTTTAGATGAAGAGGCATAAAAATAGCTTAATTGTGCATATTGCCTACATTACTGCTGGACTCCACCTGTGGGAAGGAACTGGAGTTTAAGTTTTAATAAAGTTTCACATGTTTCCAGGAGGTTCCTAATTAACCTGCATGTTTTGTACAGTATTTCTGGCTCCAGCGTCTTTCTTCACTTTTCTGAAAGAAACCCAACACAAAAATATTTGAACTGAGACCTGGAATGTGTGACTGAAAATAAGACATTCACTTCAGGGTTCATCTAAACCCACATATCCTTGTTCTTACCAGGCTTTGGAAAGCATTTTGAGATCTGCTGATAAGAAAATACTACCTGGATACCGAAGGCTTGTTATTGCCATTTAGTCCTCCTGCTTTCATGCACCTTAAACTCCACTGTATGCCTGGCATTCCTGCGACTACAGACAGGTGTAGAGATGATATTTTCAGGGCCTAAAGTAAGAATTAATTCACTTTGGGTATAGCCCTCCTTTCAATGACTAAACAGTCATTAAAACTAACAGTCACACACTGTGAAGTGTCCTCAGGGATACGGTGTTCTATATTTTAGGGTGGTTAATTCAAACCACCTTTTCTTAAAGACGCTTCAAGCCAGCAGCTTGAGTTGGGGTTTGTTCAGCATCCTGGAAAAAAACAAAGCAGCCCATATTCTCTGACAGAAAAGACAAACCACAAGATAGCTGGAAAGAAGGCCAGTTTTTGAAAACAGCAACTTTTACCTCTTCTGACCTAGATAGCTGACCACCCCAAGCAGAACCTCCAAGTCCTTTTCTTGTGCTCCCTGAACAAAGGCAGACAAATCTCCAGTGGCCATAAATCATCGTTCTTCAGTGGTATCAGCTGGAGTTACTGACATCTGGACCTGCTGTGGCAGTGGTCTGACAGGAGGAATGTGTTAGCTGGTGCCACATACAGAACACAAGGATCTTGTCAGTACGCTCCGTGCATGCTTCCCACTGTGCTTGGGCTCTCTGCTCTCTTCTGGGAGCGTGACAAAAAGAAAACCAAACAAGGCACCACTCCTTCTACCCCAAATCCACAGCTTGTGAGGTTCCTGGTGCTATACCAGCATTGTTTCTGTGCAGAATCCCTGGCAACTGATCCACTTAGGATTTTTAGTGATGTACAGGTTTGACTAAATCAAGACTTCCATCGCAGTGCCCAGGCTTAGCCCGAACACATCAAGAGACACAGACTCACCACTCGCTAAGGCTCCCTTAGCTGGCTACAGAAAGCTCTGATTCTTCCTAAGGAAGGTGCTTAGCTGGATGAACCTCTACCTGCAGATAAAGCTGGTTTGCCAGAAGATGGTTTTGTTCCTGCACAAACAGACAGCCTCACAGCTGGGTGTGTACACTATTCTAGTTCACATGAGTTTGGGATGTTCCTCAGTCCATGCCTCTCCATTCCACTGCTCTGGCATGTTACTAATCCACTGGTTTTATCAGCAGTTTTTCCCCTTTGTTATTAATAGTAGACTACAGGTAAGCATCAAGTACTATCAGACATAACAGCTCTGCAGTAACACACTAGAAATCTGTTTCAGCCATGCTCAATCACATGGTTTCTCTTGCAGGGACAGTTGCACTGGTCCCAAAGATGTGGCTGGGGAATGGTTTATCTCAGGGTAACATCACAGGGAGTCTTAAGCAGAAGCCATTAATAAGCTGTGTGATTTAATTACATTTCAGGGTTTGTATAAAGTGTGGAAGTTACTCCACACATTTATTATGAAATAAGAACTTCAGTGTACAAAATGTTTTCCAGAAAGACTTAAGAATTGCTTTAACAGGAGAAAAAACTGCTTTATCTTACTACAGCATAAATTCCTAATTACTACACCAAGCCCCTGGAAAGCAACAAGCTCACTCTGGCTGTTATTCTATAGATTATATGAAATATCTAAATGAAATTTTCAAAGCTACTGGTCAAGTCTATGTCTGCAGTAAGTAAAGGGCTCAGAATCACCATGCAGAGATGACCCTAGGGCTAAAAGCATAGAGAGAGCTTGAAGACTGACTATTCCCCAAAAGACAAAACTGCTGTGTAAAAGAAAAGTGCAGTCTTAATGTTAGAGCTTTCACAAATAGAACCAGGAGAAAAAGATGTGAAAGTTCCTTTGGGAAGCAAGTGGGAAGCATCTGCAACAGCTGATACTGAGCAAGGGGAACCTCTGAAACTAATCTGAGGCAGTTTTGTGCATCTGTAAATCCATTTCTTAAGCCTAAACTTTATAAAGCTTTTAAATTATTCAGTGTCTATTGGATGTTACAGTTACTTGCTGTAATTTTAACACCGTTTGAATTAACGTTGATGATATTACATTAAGTACCTGACGTGGAGTACCCGGAGTCCCTAATGATGCCCTCTGTCAATAATACACTGCTGCAGAGAAAAGAGCATGTTCTCCCGTAGCTGTCCTTGCTAGCCTAGGAGATGGGAAGGTGCAGAAGAGAAATCCAGCTAGAAGCTCCCAGCACCCCAAGACCATGGCCATCCAGTCAGCTAAGCCCTCTCAAGTCACTCCATGCAAGTCTCAATGAACAAACAATTAACATCAACCCCTTTCTCAGGAATGTATCACTAAGGCACAGTGAAGCAACTCAAGCAGAGCAAAAAATAGATATAAGGCAATGAAGAATTCAGAAGAGAAGCCAGAGCTGTGAGATTTGGACCCAGAACTGTGTTCAAATAGCTCATGCTCTGCTACTTTAAGTTAATCAGATTTCTTCTTTCCTTCCTACTCCTTTAGGGTACCCTCAACTGTTTTGGCATATTTGAGGCCAGCAAGACAGCCTCAATTCTGGATTCTCGATCTAGGAACTAAGGAAGCACCAAGGGGAAAGAATGCCAGGCAAGAGGAGGAAAAAGGCATTTCCCACTTGGCTCCCAGAACCCGGACATTAGAGTACAAGAGGTAACTGAAGTGCCAGGAAAACATCTTGGGGGAGTGTGGACAGAAAACCCAGTGCTGAACACAGCTCCAGAAGCCTGGCCATGCCACCCCAATACCTGGTGTCACAGAGGGGCACAGGGTAGTTCACCTGCCCTTCCATATCCTAGATGGGGTAAAAGCAGCATTATAAGGGTCATTTCTCACACCAGGACCTCCTCTCTATGAGGCAGACCAAGAATTCCTTTTCTTGGCAGACTTGCGAAGGACTCTTTACATTTTCCTCTTCCTTTCCAACAGGTGCTGCCATTTGGCACACACAGCTGACACATCACCCACACATACCCCTGAGCTTTGTAAATCCCATCTAGCAACATGTTAGCTCAGACATGCAAGATGAACTCAATTCAGAATGGAAGGAGAGTGACAACAGTAAACCCCATTTTTAAAACCTTTGGCAAGGATTTCAGAGGGTAGGGTAGTCTCTACTGTATGTTTTTATATGGCAGGATATTTTCCAAAATTACTTGTGCTTTAGATCCCATTCACTTCCTAAAAAAAATATTTTTTTCCACCAAAACCTGCTGAAAGATAAATCTACTGCAGAAAGGGGCAGCTGCACCTTGCAGATATGCACAGCTGAAGATCTTTTATGTAAGACTCCCCCTGACTGTGTGGAGAGCTGTTAAGATGTCAGATCATGGTTTGTTGCTCTCAGGGAGGCTGCTGCAGCACTCAGTCAGAACAAGTTTACGTCTTGGAGGAATTAATTTGTCTGAATAATGTCATCCTGGTTAAACAAAATGTTAGGGAAAATATTGCAGCGTTCTGGTGCACCTCCCTGAACTGATGCCTATATATGGGGATTAGCCAGCATGAAAGGGATCCTGCTGAGTCAAACTGGATTATAGCAGTATTATTTTATAGAGACAGTAGAAAAGAGGAGGGAGGAAGGAGCTAGGGAAACTTTGCAAAAACATCAGCTATTTGACATGTTAAAGCAAACAGCATAGATGTGAAAATGCTGCCTGCTTACAGAAGTGCATCAGAGCCAGGTCAGCTGACAGCAGTAACCTAAAAAAAAAAAGTTTTTACCCCTTTTAGCCCTTCAAGCAATGCAGCTCCCAGAAAGCAAGGTGGACTCCTGTGCTTTCTCAGGCATCAGGAGATGTGCTTGTGCTCCCATGGTGGCACCCCGGCAGTGGTAGCAATGTTCCTTACATGGGGAGGGTGTCCTGGAGAGCTCTGCCAGGCCTTCCCAATTGCCCAAGCAGCACATAAGGGGGCAAATGAGCTTGCAGACTCAGCTCTCAGAGCCCCTGGGGAGCTGGTGCAGATGGCAGGAAGGGAAAACACGTAGGTTTTCAATAAAGTCCCTGAGATGCCTCCATTTATCATCACCAGGCACTCACACAATCATTTATGTGGTGATTGTTCAATGCTGGCTGGAGACTCAGGGCTGGTGGCAATTCACAAATGGGACATGTCCTTGTACATCTTGTTTGCAGAGCTGGATCTGCAGTGTGTTCTTCGCACATGCCTGGAGGGCTGATGTCCTCTCTCTCTCTCTCTCTAGCAAACAGCTTGACCTTACAGTAATGGCATCAGTTCCTCTGCCTGTCTTGTTCTGGCCCAGCAAATATTAACCTGTGCAAATAAGAGATGCCCTAAACCAACCCCCTGCACCCTGCAGTGCAGGGACACAAGACTGGGTGAATATCCTACAGCTGCAGTCTGTGAACAGTGCAGAGGACCCAAGGGTGGGTGAAGAGGACCTCTCCACAATTATGTCAATAAAGGACAAACCCTATTTAAGCACATAAAAGCTGCAAAGCTCAGGCAGAGGAATAAGTGGCACATTTTAGGCCAGAAGGAGTTGTCACAGTATGAGGCAAGGCTTGTGCCTCTCTTTGTAGTGCATCTATTCAGCAGTGCTGGTCTTGGTGGATCAAAACCCCTGTGCCTGCTTCCCCTGGGAAGTGTCAATCTAACTGAGTGTGGTGGATCGTGCTAAAAGTTGTGCTTTGCAACACTGAGCTGAAGACCGCTCTGGTAGCAGTGGAAAAACACTCCTCCATCCTTCACTGCCCAATGCCAGAAAATCCAATGCAATGCTATGCTAGTCAGAGTGTACAAACACATGGTTTGAAGGAAAAATTCAAAAGGATTTGAGTCATGGGAGTATAAAAAAATTCTCAAGAAACCAAATAGAACATATCAGTCATGTTGTAACTCGGAAAGCCAAAATTTCCTCCCAAAGACAGCAGTGATGCTGTTTCCAAGATTCCAGGACGCATCTCTGTCTGGAGCTAATAGAGACATGATTTTTAATCCAAGTTTCAAGCCCAGTGAAATCCATTTCTGACAATAAGAGCCCAGCCAGCTGAAGAAATCCCACCGTGCCTTCCTAACCCACCTTTTGCTCACAGGTAGCATTGTAGCCCATCCAGCTCACCCCTCCAGCACTGCCATGCCCATCGTGGTGCCCACTGCACACCTCCCCTGGATTAGGGTCCTTTTCCACCTCCTTTTTGCAGTCATCTGTATTAGCCTTGTGTTTTTCCAAGTGGGAAGATGGAGCAGGTTGGGAGATTGTGGTGGGAAGACAAGTGCAGTCCTGACCTACATCATCGCAATGAACACTTCCATCCCTGCCTTGACCCTCTCTGCCACATCTCAGGGTATTTTCTGCATGCTGGCTTCAGCTGGAGCTGCAACAAGAGCTCGTCTGGAGCAGTCTTTTCTGTCACATCTCCCTTATACCTAGGAAAGGGCCGTTTTGGTTTTGCCTTCCAGCTGAGGCAGTTTCAGAGCTTGGGTCCACTCATCTCCAGGGCCCATTTCCTAGTACTTAAAACTACCTGGATATATTGCAACTTCACTTTCTTTTGCTGGCTGAATCAGAGAAAATGGTCAGAATTGCCTTTTCTGGTGGAGTCAGTCCTGAACAAGAGTGAATTAGAGCATGACTAAACAACCAGGCCATGTGGGAGCTATAGGTGGAAGAAAACCTACTTTCTAGGTACTCAGATGCTGCTTGCCTTAAATACACTGAGAAAAGGTGACACCAGCACTGGGGTAATTGCAAGAGCTGTTGGTAGGGCTGGTTAAAATATCTTTCCCTAGGAGGGAGGCACCAATAACTCTCCACCATCACTCCCAAGGCACATGTATGTCAGCCCAAGCACGTGGCTTGCAGTGAGATGAAGTTATCTGGGATGAATTCCACCACAAGCATCAGACCCATTTAACAGCAATCCCCTTGTGCTCCCTTAAAGAAATAGCAGTAAAAACCAAAACAACCCCCTGCACTCCCTGTGTGTAAACATCAGCAAAAACTAAGTAGTTTAATATATTTTGCAAAAGTAAAACCAGAGTAACTGTTTTGCCTCCAACACATCAGGAACATATTATTACCACATTGTCTTCAGTGATTATTCAAGCAATGCATTTAAATGTTCAGGGAGAAAAATGTGTGCTAAAATATTGTTATGTAACACGGGGAAAATGACTAATTCTGCCCTTGATCTTTTCCTATTTTGCTCCAAGTAAGAGTCATTAGAACTCATTCTCTGGTCGAAGCAGCAGCACGGCCGAATTCTGACCCAATTCCCCTGGTGGCTTTTACAGTGGGCTGATCCTATCCCAGGCAGCTGAGCTGTTCCAGAATTACTGAGCATAACTGTCTTCTGAATCAGCCCTCCAGGGCTGCACTTTTCCAAAGACAGGTGGAATAAACAATGCACATTTCTCCATGCTCCCTGCTGATGGAGGTCAGAGATCATTCACTTCCCGTTCCTCATGACTTGTGAGGAGTCTGGAGCCTTATCCATGAGCCAAGTGAGGCCAGCTTCATCCAGCAGTTGTGTGCATAACTTCAGCAACTGCTGATTCACAGAGTGGGACTGCTACATGAATTCCTCTCCTGACAGCAGATGCAGAAGATGAAGACCTGTTCTGTGTATCCTTACTTTCAGTCCATTTGCATCAACAGTATACATACAAGACAAATGGACCTGTCTGTTCTTACAGACAGCTATGAAAAGCTAACATTTTCCTATCCTAGTGGAAAAATGAAATAAAACAACAAGCAACAGTTATAAAAAAAGAAAATCAGAGTTGAAAATTTTTCCATAGCCTTTTTAAAGTTGTGACCCAATCCAACTTGTATTGGACTGAAACCTGCCCTCCATATACAGAAAGAAGGTGACACTGACCCTGGGCTGTATTCACAGAAGAGTTCTAGTTACAGCCAGTGAGAAAAAACAATATTGTTTAAAGCTCCAGAAAGGCCCCAGACTTCCCCTCCTAAAAGAAAATTTTGCATAGGAAATGCCTAATCCTGCCACACTTTTGAGAATCAGTTTTTCACTAGCGGGAAGGGAAAAAAAAAAGAAAATCTGTTCTTGGGGTTTCCTTTCAAAGCTTTTAGATTCTAGTCTTCAAAACATGTGATTTAAGACTTTCATTCTGGGGGATAACTGGGGTGAAAACAGAAGTTCTCAATGATCTTCAGCTGAAATCCATTTCTTGGGCAACTTTCTCTCTAAGTCACTGGAGAGGCAGGGATGGGTTTTAGCTCTCACAGGGCTGTGTTACCCCATCAGGTGATTTATCACAGCTCAAGTATCTGCAGTCCTAATCAGGCTAGGATTGGTTTTTTATCCTTCCTATAACCTCCAACTAGGAGCATAATACTGTGCATGATTAGATAGGCTGGACAAGTCTGTATCTTGCTTAGCTTAGAGTTAAGAGGAAGAAAATTTATTGAAATCAAGTATTTGGGATTTATCCAGATATTTCCACAGCCAGAATCCAGCACCTTGGGGCCAACCCTATAACATTGTCTCCCTTTTCCTAAGATTGAGGTTCAAAGGCACTCGTGAAGCTCATCACTGCATTAGCCCATTCCAGTGAGATTTACCCAATCTGCCACAGAGATCCCAATTGTCACCCACTGGACACCTGATACAACACTTCTGATACTTTTCATTAACCAAATCCAAAATAAAATTACCAGCTTAGTCCTCAGTGAGTCTGACCTGAAACCATGTCCCCTCAGTGACAGCGAGGTCTGCTCTAAGTGAAGGAAAATGCATCAACCTGCTAAGGGATGGTGAGGCAGAAAGTCCCTGACCATACCAGGAAGTTCTGGAAGGCAAACAAATCTCCTTCTCCAGCTAGAGCACCAGGGCTTATTTTGCAATTAGGCAAGAGAAGATAAAGGGACAAGCAAATTTCCTGCTGTGATGAGCATTTGCAATGCAGTCCCTATAACTGCATCTCATTCCTAGCAGTACCAGTCTACACAGCCCTGGGTTATTATGTAGTGTCTTGGACTGCTTAGAGGTAATAAGCATTCACCGAAAATGGACTGCTATTAGCCACTGGCAAAAGCTGATTATAATAGTGCCAGCACTGGAATATGTTTTCCACCCATTTACAAGAGGAGTAAAATAACAGGAGGGGAAAAAAAAAAAAATCACATTTGCCAGTGTTTGGAGCGTAGTGTGCTCTACATACAATTATCGAGAGAATGACAGGAAATTGACCCATTTACTCAGAAAAGTTCCTATCGTGTTCTGCACTATTTCATTTCATGCCCATTTGAGAACAAGTCATTTCTCTTCAGGGCAGAAGATAAATTGTCAGCTCATACACACATCTCTTTCCATTGCCAGGCACAAAAATATCACAAAGAAACATTTTCCTGCCCTCTGCTTAATTTTCTTCTTTTTCTTCATCTTCTCTAACAAATGGTGCTAACTATAAAAGTCAACAGACTGTAAATAAACTCCATTCTATTCCTTCCTTACCTTATGATTGATTTTTGGATATAATGTATTCCACCCACAACGTCTCTTGTCTGATTCAACTGCTTTTCTCAGCACCAAAGAAAAATCAGATGACCTCGGTGGAATAGCTTCATGTAAAAACAGAAACATTTGGCAACTACAGTTTTCCTAATGGCACACTGCAGTACAGGCTATAGAGCACATCAGGGCCCAGCTCTGTGTCAGCACAGGGAGAGTTCTGGGTATTTAGGCTGCCAGCAGGGCCGGTTCAGAAACAGCAGCAGGAAAAGGTGCTTGGGTTGTATATGGACACCATGGACAGGGCGTGGGGAAGCCCCAGGCAGCCTCCCAGCTCTGCTCTTGGACTTACTCTGCCTATTTGAGCCAACCACTTCTCCTCTCTGAATGTGCTTGAAGAGGGCAAAAGAGCAACTGGATCACCATCATGGATGGGAAATTCCCACAGAAATTGCTCTCTTCAGGACCCAGAGACTGAAGACAGCAAGGTCCATGGGGAGAGGCAGCTTGTGCATGTAAGAAGAAAAAAGAACATAATGGAAATGTCTCTATCTACAGCCTAAGCTCAGGTTTCTAGAGAACTGAGCTTGCTGTTCTTGCTCCATTCAAGCAGCAGTGCTCAGCTCTGGTTAATATCAAGGACATCAATCAGCAGAGAATCCCTTGGCATCCCTGATGGAAGTGCCAGCAGTCTGGGTTTGCAAGAACACAGGTGTCTCCTGTGCTGTACAGCTGGAGAACTGCTAATGTAAGGATGAGCTTTGGGCACAGAGGAGCCAGCATGGCAGTAATTCTGTACTCCCCAGCTCCTGTCAGATCCATCAAACACCATTCCAGTCCACAGCTGGTTTCTCACACCAGTTTCTTGAGGTTTAAATTAGAGCAGCTCCACATACCTCCAGTTCACACAACTTTTCCTGCAGCTGGCACACTGGCCAGCACACCCCAGATTATGCTCCAGCCCTTGCTCTGCAAGGTGCAACTTCTTTCACATGCCCATAGTGCTGAACAAGACACTGCTCATTTGCTCTGGAACTTTGTATTCAATCTCATCATTTAACACTGTTCTTTCACCTGAATAGTAGCTTCCCTGTGCTTTTCCATCCTGGAGCATCATTTCTAGGAGTGAAAATTACCAATCATTTGCAGCAGGAAATGAGATGGAGAAAGGAGCTCAGAGCCAGAACCAGCCTCAGTAGTTGCAGCAATCTATTCCTATACTGAGCACAGCAAAACTCATGTTTTGCAGAGAAACCAGGCATAGAAAGCGTTATTCAGGCTTTGACTATGATGGAGATATGGGATGGAAATACGCAGAATATCAGCTTGGGAAGTGCAAAGGAAAGAAGAGCCTTTCTTCACAAACAAGTAAAATATTCAAGGATCTGCTAATTCATATCTGGACTACTTCCCCTCTCCCTCCCTCAAAAGGGATTAACAGAATAACAAAAGGAGGAATTTTCAGGTCAAGAATCATATGGAAATTATAGTCAAAACCAAATTGTTTGGATCTGGTCTTTGTCCCAGGGAAAAGCTGTTTGCTCCTGCTTAGTACAGAGCCCAGCCTCTAAAACCCAGAGTCTGCACATGCCTACAGGGAATGTGAAAAAGAAGGAGAGAGAAAAATAAAACAGCTCCCTACCTCACAGTAAGAGGGTTTTGCTCCTCTCTGGCCAACAGTACGGACATCTAGACATGTGCAAGAGAACAACAGAGATCATTACCTGCTGGGGAACAGGATTGCTATTCCCCTCTGTGAGGGCAGCCAGATTCACTCAACTCCCTAGGAAAAACAGTACAAGCATTAAGAGATACTTTTTTACCTTCCTGTCTTCATCAGCTAAGGAAAGAATTTCCTGTGGCTAATTACACATTTTAGCACTAAGATAGTGATTGTCCTCTAACTGCAAACATCTGCCTCCAGCCTGGGGGGGAGAGCCCAGCTCTGACCACAGTTCCTTGGGCACTGGCACTGGGCAGACAGGACAGGATGGTGGTTCCTCACCTCCTGCCCTGTGGAGCACACACAGAGCCATGGGAACATGACCATTTCTGAAATGGGATCCAGCACTGGAGGTGCCAGCTCCTGACTCTGTCCAGCCTCCTGCTCTGTGCCAACCCCATCCAGTCCTCTGACCAGCTGCCCACCCCGCCTGATCAAAGCCCACAGAGGCCTTTGGGTCTGTTACCAGGAGTTGAACTCTTCCCTTAAGGTCAGATTCAAAGCCCACCACTCCACATATCTGTGGCAATTTTCCCACTGATGGGAGAGAGCTCCAGTTTTCAACCAGGTAATAGCTTGCTGCTTACCCACAGACCAGGCTCGTTGGGCTCACTCTGGGTCCCTTAAAAGATGGAAGAATCAAATGTTAGGAAAAACCAAATTCTCCCTAACATTGAGATAAAGGAGACAGGGCTCTTCAAATGCCCCACTCCCTCACCTTGCTTCCTATTCCTTTGTTTATAAGTGCTGAAGTATGAGGTTCATATTAATGCCATAGCCCTGAAGTTCTGTTGAATGCCACCCAAGGGTGAGACCAGGAATGTGACCCATCCACCACCTGTGCAGGAGGAAACTCCCTTGCACAGCTGGGGGAAATTTGCCTTCAACTTCCCACCTCACTTCATACATAAATTCCCATATTCTCTCCACAAGAAAAAAAAAAAAAAGAAGGAAAACAAATATCTTCCTCTGTCAATACATACATGCGTACACATGCACAAATCCTTAGGAAAAATTGAAGAATCTGTAGATGGAGGGGTAAGTGCCAGATCTTAAAATTATTAAACATTATGTACAAAGAAAACATAATGAGCTCCTACGGGATGTAGAAAAAATTATCCATGAATGAGAGGAAAATGGATAACCACTCCTGGGTTTGCCACTGGTGAATTATTTAATAATCACTCCCCAGCAGATGGAATATATTTATCTACCCCATTGGAGCACACTTTGCAATTTATTTATACTGCTTTAAAATATGATTATTTATTTAAAAAATAAACAAGGTAACCACATGGGAAAAGGGAAGGAAACAAGTTTAGAGAGGGGAAAAGTATGGTTTGTGCTTTTCAGTTAATTTTGGGGAATTTCCACTAAAATTAACTTGAATCTTCCTTACTTCTACTTTAAAAAACAGAAAGTGAAAATTCTTTTGATCAATCCAGTCTAGATTCTTCACACACTCAAGAGGATCACTTTGTGAGATGGGGTCTATGTCTCACGTCTTTCATTAGCCCCCTTGTCTTGGGCACCACACATCGGATTCAGCTCCTATTAATTTTAAAGAAAATATTTAAATTGGGATCAGTGGGAGCAGGCCCACAACTTAGACTAATTTGTTTTATGGGATCCAGTCCCTTATCTAAGTTAGAGTGACTCTAACCCATGGCTCAAACAGCACTCAGCCTTGCCATTTAATTAGCTACTTATTCTAAAATGCAAAGGGTACCATTTAGCAAAGTTTGAAAATGCAAAAGGTACCCTTTAGTACTGTATAAGTGCATAAGTGAACTGCCTGCTTCCAAAATTAAAGCAGCAGCTGTGAGCAAAAGGATCTGCCCACTCAACAGCTAAGTGTATTTCTGATAATTGAAGACTGATATGGGCAAACCTGAGGGAAGGTCCACAAGAGGAAGGAATACCTTTTCTGGGCAAATGCCAAATCATTTCAGATAGAATTCAGGCTTCCAGATTCTTCCTGTGCAAGTCTGTGTGTATGTACAGGTACACATTAGCCATGGAGAGCTGCACAGAAACTCTATTACCCTGCTGGGCAGAGACTTTTTAGGAGCTGGAAATATCTGGGAGAGGGGAGGTCAAGAGAAACCTTGTAGTGTAACACAAGCTTTCATACTCTGCCCAAAGAAAACAAAAAAAACCCCAACCCCAAGCCCTAAACCACGGCTCCCCCACCAAAGAAAAAGCTACTTGCTGTTGGTGAAACCTCTTCACAAGTTTTTCAACAATCCATTCTGATTTTCTTTAAAACCAGTGTTTATTTATAGATCTTAAATGTGAAGAGTCCCATGGTGAAACTATGAGTGATTATTGGAGACGTAACATTTTCTAAAGTGACTAAAGAATTATATGACTTACTACTAAGAGTTTAAGTCTCATTGTCAAGAGTGGGTTAGCAAACCAAAAGGAGCCAATTCATCAGTCATTTATGTGCTTTTGAAACAGTTTCTCCAGGTCCTGATGATATTTTCTCTCTCACACCTTGATTCCCCTTCCCAGGCCAAGAAAATCTGCAACTAAGACGAATCAAGAATAGGTATTTTGTATAAGATTTTACCTTAAAAAAAATAGAAACCTGATAGACTAAAATCCAGCTGCAGGCATGGATGTCAGTGTTTTACAAGCTAGCTAGTTCAGCAAAAGGATCGCTCTATAAATAATCCAGTATAGTGAATGCTATACATCTTTGAAGTAAAAACGGACTACTAGAATACTCTAACTTAGTTCAGGTTGAGGAGAGAAAATCAATGTGTCCTCCTTACTAGGAAAAGGCTCAAACATAGGCAAATCCTCTCTTGAACTGGAAGTGCTGCACTTCCAGCAAAAAATCCAAACTAACCTCTACAATCTCAACATCTAGGAAGATTAAAAGCAAATTCACTGTGTATTTTTTCTGGAAAGAGAGAGATCAGATTTCCAATATTACTTCCACCACAACAATCCAACACATGAAGACAGACAGTACAGATGTGCACAGATGTCTCTGGTGGGATGTGGACAAGGGAGCCAAGTCCTCCCTACCACCTCCTGAGACAGAAAGATGGAAATGTCAAACACCTTGTGCAGTTATGCACTCGTTTATTTTAAAGACAGAAGGGATTAAATACATCTACATAAAGGAAAGAAAAAGTGTTTAAACAACAGTAAAAAAAAGATTTAGTGGCATTAATAAAGAACTCCCTTAAACCAGCATGTCACCATTAAAGTAATTAATAGGGCATGCAAGACATTTCAGAGGAAAGTGAGCAGTGCTCACATTAGAGCCTTTAAAGTTTTCACATGACCTCAAGACAGACTACAGCATTCCTGTGCAAAAGTACCCTCTAAAAAAGAGATGGGGGCATTCAAGTCTATAAAAGAGTGATTTTAAAATTTAAATGATATGGTCTAAGTCTGAAATGCAAAGGTTAAGGGAAGAAGGGCAATAAATCTATCTGATTAAACTTTTATCCAAAGTGACAATAAAATGTTCAAAATGAATTAAGGACTTTATTAACAGATGCAGAGACTCTATAAAAAGAGTTTGAAATCCAAGTACCAGAGAGGAGAGGTTTTATCTTTTTTTTTGTCTGGATGGAGGTGATATTACTATAAAACTTTAATCTTATTGCCATGCCACAGTGAAAGTAAAACTGTCAGAGGTAATACAGCAAATCAAGATTGCTTTCTCTCCCTGCTCTGTTGCAAGGGCCTCTTTCCAGAATATAAGAATATGCATGTTCTATGTATGGCACTGTTCCTACAGGTGACAGACACATGTGGACAGGTTATGGGCTGATGATTTACCTGGGCTTCTGCTGGTTGCAACACTCCCATGGTGGTAAGTACAGGCAAATTATATGGACCATTTCAAATCAGTACTTAGCAAAAACTGGTGCTGTGCCACCAGGGACTCTAGAGAACATTTCAGCCTTTCCAAAACAGAATTCACTATTTCAGGACAGTTTTAGACATTTTACTTGTTTATTAGTACCTGTATATAGTAAGAGGATAACAATTTCCAAGACCTTGAACAAAGGCATTTCACTGCTTAAGAATGATCAAATTTAAGCCAGCCATAAATCTGTGGAACTGGATAACAAACCAAGACTTTTTCTGAAAATTATTGCTAAATACTAGATATGATTTAGAGCACAGCTCAGCTCCATCAGGGCCTTTAGCAGCCATGATTTCGGCCATCACTAATTTTTCCTTGTGTTTTGCTGCTACTAAATTCTGGAAACTTGGTTACCTTGGTGATGGCTGCAGCGCCTGTGGCAGATGCACTGGCAGACATCCTGCTAAGTGGTTTGGCTTTTCTGGGAAGTCTTGAGCCTTTTTCAGGTTGGCAGGAATGCTGTGATGGCCACCTGTGCCAGTTCCAGCACCCTCTGACCCTCCAGTGCCAGCACCGGACACAACCTGGCCCCCAGCCTGCCCTGTCACTTCCTCCACAGGAGGACCCAGGGCTGAAACTCTCTCAGCCCCCAGAGAGCCCCATCATGCTACAGCTGTCCCCATTCCTTGATGAGGAGCCCAAAAGGCACCTTTAGGGATTCCCACATCCTCCTTTGGCCCTGCAGCACCCACGAGAAAAGCACAGCTCCTCAGAGGAGCAATGGACTGCAAATTGCCAGGGAATCTAGGATGTCAAACAAATATTTTTCTTTTCACAACAGAATATAAATATTTGGCAGCACATTTAATTTAAAAAGTCTAGAAGTTACTCAAAGAGATTGGAGAACGTTGCTATGATGTTCGTTTGCTTCCCAAAATGTGACCAGTCACAGATGGCTTGCTGTAGGAAATATTAAATAAATTTTTAAAGTGTTGTCTGGCTTGAACACAGATTGCATTTACACAGATATCTTTGTTGGTGGGATGCCAAGATGGTATATTGGTTCAAACATGACCTTAAACAAAAAACTACCTAGTCAGGAGCTAATGGAATATTCATACTTAAAATCTCAATGCCTGATAACATCTGAGAATTAATTTACATTTCAACACTGTTATTTTTCCCCCTCTCTTGCTGTATTTCCCTTCACAAACAAGGGAAAGTATCTGGGTTTGGTCAGCAGCAACTTTTAGGTTATGGGCACAATGACCATTACTTTTTACATCTTTGAAGCAGTTGAAAAAACTCCTACATGAAAAAGGTTAAGTGACAGGAGAATCTGGAAGGCCATTCAGTGTTAAAGAGTCAAACAGCAAGGATGCAAATACAATGAGCTGCAGCATTAAACACATTAGTAGATAGATTTTAGCAAGAAAATAAAAATCAAAACAATACAAAGATTTTTTTCAATGGCCAGCATCTGCAGGAGCGCATTCCCATGGCAAATAAAGATGATTGAACTTGTGCTTTATAACCTCACACCAAAGAGGTCACAAAGATTCTTGGTTTATTTCTTTCCATAAAGCTCTATTTTTAACAAGAACAAAAACCTTTGAAACATGGGCACGTAACATAAGAATGGCCACCAGTTTCTAACTGCCTGTACTTCCTGCACTGCCTCAGAGATCTGTGTGGTGTGCGTGGCAAGTCTGCTTTGAAACTTACAGCATCAGGTTGGTGTGGAAAACCTCCATGGTGTTTCTGCGTCAAATATTTGTCAGGAAACAGCAGCCAGGGAAAAGCAGGGACAATGCTGAGCAGATTTCATCACTCATTTTCAGCAATCTAGATGCCCCACAAGTTCCATGCTCACTGACGTGCACAGTGCCATCCCTGCCTGACCCCCACAGAGGCCTCTCAGAGATGGGTGCACACCGCGGGACTCACTGACCACAGCAACCTCTCTGCTCCTGTGAAGGCTGCTACCTACCAGTGCACAATTATATCTTGTCCCCAGCAAATGCCACAGCACCAGAGTTAAACTATAATCTGGTTTTCCTTCTGCCCAAAATACCCCAGTGGATTATTTATCTCTTCTCTCAATATTGTACTTGGACCATAGCTTTGTAATCAATGCAGATGAGATGAAACAATAGTCTTACAATTTGCTTTCTCCCTACATGAGTACCAAACACTCTCCATACTCTTAAAATCAAGAAACTTTTTCTCCTTTCACGATTCCCATTTGTTGTACTTTCCCTACACTGTCATTATTTTGTTTTTTTCCAACCAGAAATCTCCCAAGCCCATTGGGGTTTCTGTGTGCGTGATGGCAAGTTAAACAGCTTCCCCACTGCAAACAAACATCACATGCACACAAATCATGTCCTGGAGTGAAGAGCAGAGGCAGACACTAGAGGGAGGATCGACTCACAGACTGAGCTTTTGCCAGAGCAAATTCCTTGGAGTGTGGCTTCACCAAGGAGACGGCTCAAGTGGCATGCTGCAAGAGCCTGCTGGGCTGCCTAGCACTCAGGCTTGCAAATCACTGTCTGGACTGAAGGAAGAGGGCATCTGGAATTGAGAGTGAGCAAGACAAGATTTTGCTCTCTTCAAGGCTGCTCAGGGAATCATCCTTGCCAAATCCAAACACACCCATTCCAGGACAGATTCAACTCTGTTACTCACAGGTACTGCAGCATGCTTTGCTAGTAGCTCTGCACAGGGGCACTGGTAAAAATAAGCAATACTTAATGGCTTGTTTACTTCAGTGAGTTCCAATATTTTTATGTCTGGACACTGCAGTGCTTTAACATCATTGCATTAAAAAGGACAAAGCTCCATAATACACAGATCTGATGGAAACACACACCTAATTTACAGGCCCCGTTTAAATACATTACAGCCTTTTCAGAATAATTGTCTTCAGCAGTTTGAATTGACAAATAACTATGCAGGGTTACAAGCAAGCAGTAGGACTACTTGGAAAGGAAAACTGTCATGGTACCTTCCACCCTCCTGGGTTTTCCAAGAGCCCTCACTCAGCTTTCAGATGCTCGTTCTTATTCCTGTCCAGTCTCTAAACACCAGTGATTGGAAGAGGGGAAGAAAAGAAAGGTAGCTCCTTCACCTCAAAATCCTGGCAGACTGAACTGCAAATTGGGAAAACCTGAGCTGTACAGTGCAGGATGTGTTTGGGGTCCTGGACACGTAATTCAAGCTCAGAACCAGAACAAGTAAGGCTAGAAAAACATCCCTAGGGCTGCCCATGCCTAGACCTTAACCATTCCTAAGAGATGTTTGTCCTGCCTGTCCTTAAAGGCTTTCAGCAGTGGAGGTCCATGATCTAAACAAACTGCATTTAAACTTCTCAGGGTCAGATCTTCATCTGCAATATGGAGACAACACTGTTGCCTTTCCCATGGACTTGCTGTTTACTAAGAAGTTTTTCAGAGACAAAGACTTTCATTCACTAACACACCACAGTGAGAGTTTATTACAGTGGTATCTCCAGATGTTGCTCGAGCAGCAGAGGGTGAAAGCAGCAAGTAGTTCACTAAGGAGGTGGTGAAGAACAGATGAAAGAAAAGAGATGAACACTGTAAACACTGGATATAACTTGCCAATATCCATCTACACTTGACTGCAAATGAGGAAGATACTACAAAGATGTTATTTTTTCCTAATAAGCCATTTCTTCTAACTTGCAAAGGCAGCAAGCTTTGGGATACATTCCATAGAGAAAGCTCAACACAGCTAAAATCCATTGCTAAATGACTTTGCCATCCCCTCTACTGTAGCATGATCCCTAAGTGGATCTATAGCCAGGAACCATAAAATCCCATTAGTCCTGCAGAGAGGGAGACTATTTTCTTCCAAAGAATATACAGTTGGTCAGTGGAATTCACCCTGTGAGGCAAGAAATTCACTGAATGGCAGCAGCTGGTCCTTCACAGTATCATCTTTTCAGTCACTAAGAACTCTTCATTTCCCATGGTATAGTTTTTCTAGATTATACATGTCAAATCAGTGCTTAGTTCATATAATCAAAATATGAAAAATGCCTCTAATTATAAAAGCACAAGGCAGAGAAAAGACTACAATTCAAGTTGTTATGGCTGCCAACACACACAGTAGAAAAGATCTGGATTCTAGCAAGTCATCACAAAAATCCCAAGTAAGCCCAGGTGTGGAGGAGGACTCATCACTTAATATGGACACATTTTTAAATAGGGGCCATGAAAAGGAATGAAAAGTGATCCATACCTAATAAAACTTTGCGCCACCAAGACATCAGTGAATAGTTAATCAGCACTTCATGCCCAATCTTCCAACACAAATGTATCTATTAAAACGCTGTCCAGCACTATGGTACTGTACCAAAAATATCCCCCTTGTGACACTGTTCTCATTGGTAGCATCAAGTTGCTTTACCTTTACCACAATCCATAGCTAGTCTTCCTCTAAAGCAATACTCTAGTCAGCTTTCTGGAAAGTCAATTACACCAAGGTATATTGGTCTCAGAATCCATCACCAAGGTGAGCCCCGTGCAATTCTTGGCAGGGCTCACTCCCATGTCCTCCAAGAATACTGAATTTTCCTTCTTACAGGCTTGATTTGCAGGCTTCTTGTCCTGTCCTTGTTGGACAGCAAGATGTACTGGCCCTGTCTTCTTTAATATGAGCCTCTGGGTCTCTACAGAGGAGTCTCTGTAAAGCATTACCTCATCATCTCACGGTACACTTTCTCCCCTTTCTTTATAATTCCAGTTTAGAAAGGAGGTTATTGACCTCTGCTGACTCCTCCACCCATCCACCCCTGCAAAGGAACCTTTTCTCTTGCCTTGTGACAAAATAAGAGGCATGACCCATCCCCTGTAACAGCTGGTAGGCCACTGAAAAAACAGATGCAGTCTTCCAGAGGGTCAGCTAAGTTCAGCTGCCCCAGTTCTGACAGAAGCTGCTTCATCGACATATTCTCTCACACGTTTTTGTACCTCCTAGACCTGGACTCCTGGAAGCTCCAGGTGCAGCTTATGTAATAGCATCCCGTCCTCCTCTATCTGTGCCCTGATTGCACAAGAACATTTACCACTCAAAGTAGTAGAGTTGAGCTTATGGCCACTACTCCTCCTCCACCCTGTGTCTCTATTTTTTATATCAGCTGTGGTGGTATCAATAGAAAGGGCTGTTACACTCTTAAGGGATTTACTGATTTTTCACTTTTATGAATGATCAGTTTATTAGATGTAACAGATTTCCCTTGGCATTATGTTTTTTTCCATGGAATTACCAACTGGGCACAGACTAGCAAAATTATCAATGCTAATAATCAGTAGTCTGTGAGCAAGCCAAAAGTCTGGACCTGCTTTGGGGCTGCCATGTCCATGGACCACTTCTGTTGAGGGTGAGAAATGGCCAGGGCTGAGCCTGCTGCTGCCTGGCACAGCCCAGCTCTATCTGTGCCACAGGAGCTGAGCTTTAATGCTTTTCGATCCGCGGGTCACAGGTTCAGCTCCCTGCTGCCGATGACTCACACAGGAGCTCCGAACTAAAACTAGCAACACCAGCTTTTTTCTAGGAGAGAATTGAAGAGCAGCATTGATCTCAATGAAATATTTCGAGGGCAGAAAAATTCCACCACGCAAAGAGTGCGTGACTTCTCTTTAGTTTATTTTATATTTTTGTTCCAGTTGTCATTTTGAATTCAAACTCTTTGGAAAGCAGGCATAATAGTCTTAATGATCCCATTGAGCAGTTTAAATTCAAATTGTGGAGCACTTGCAATACCATGCTGGCAGCACTTTCCATAAATTACTCTCAAATTCAATACGTTGCTTGACAAAAACAAGAATAAAGGGCTTTTTACTTTAAAAAGAAGAAAACTTGTATCATAAAAAAAAATCTTTAAATTATAGTTTCTCTTTTCTGGTCCAATTTAAATTGTTACATAGTTGCTAAATTAGTGCTGTAATCCCTGCTTACAAATTGCAGAATTATTTTTAAAAATAGATGTAGCTTTACTGCAGGGAACAACCTTACACTTTAAACCCTATGTGCTGCAGGAAGCTGCCCTTGCACAGCTTTCAACCAGCCACACTCACGTGCACACAGGGCGAGGTTTACAATACCAGTCACACTGAAGCCAACAGCAGTCTCACCAGAGATTTCAATGAGCACAAATTGAGTTAACACTGACATTTTAGAATGATTAGCAAATTTAAGCTTTCCCAGGATGCTCCATGGCACCAGTGGCCCTCATTGTACCATTTCTTAAAAGCATTTCTCTTGTGTTCTGTTCGGAACTATCTTCTCCTACTGAACTACAGCCACTGATAGGCCAGGAAGTTAGAAGATTTTAAGAGGGAAAAAACCCTCTAAGATATACCTTTTTTTGCTCACAAAACAAGTAATTGGGGAGTGAGTGGGTGGGGAAAGAAAAAAAAAAAGGTGGAGCACTACGATCCCAAGTTCAAACCTAGGGAACAGAAATAACCAGGGCAAGACTCCCATGCATAATTCTTCTTTCTTCAAGCACTTTCACAGCTTCAATACTATGGAAAGATAGTATTTCACCTGCAAAAAATCCATGTAAGTGATCTTTGGGGATGGGTTTAAGATATTGTCCTCAATATCTCACAGTTCTCAGCAGAAATAGGAAACCTCAATCCCTGGGTCTCCACAGGGCTCTGCAGAGCATACCCACCATCTGCCCTGATCTAGCTTGACAGAAATGAGAGTTTCTTTCTTCTCCTCCTTCAATCAATCCTTCACCATTTCTAGCCCACCACTTCTCTGAAGTCTTTCATTTGAGCCTGGCTATTTCTGCTATTTCCCCTTCCCAGTCCCACCATGGTCCTCTCCTCAGGTGGGTCACATTGACTGGGACACAACAGAAGAAACCCTGAGAGGCCAGGAACATCAGCAAGATCTTGCTGCTTTCTGCATTAACTGCAGGAGCTCAGCCCCTCCCAGCCCTCACCTCAGAGTGCACATCTCCAGCTGCCAACCACCAGACTGTCAGGAGAGGGGAGTAAGAATGGAAGAAAATTTCCACATCCTGGAGAAAGTTATCTGGACATCAAAGAACACCCCATTCACAAAAAAGCAGCATCACTCTTGCCAGACTGGTGTGTCTGGTTAACCTTGTGCTCAGTCCTTATGATAACACAGTATTTGGACAGCAGACAGCTGGCACTGCTCAACATCTTGCTCTTCAGTCTTTTATAACAACAGTTCCACTGATATTACGCTTAGCCTTTTCCCTGCTCTCAGTCCAGTGTTAAAATCTCTTCAACTACTTAGAGGAAGCAAACCGAATGTTCTTTTGTCAGTAATTTGCCCTGTAAGGGAGGGGGGAAATACACTGATAACATCTGCAGACACGGCATTCATCACGTGCACAGCAGTGCACTGGTTACACTGGAAACTCTATCATGGTATTTCAAATGTTAACTTGACTGTCATCATGACTGGGAAACATCTGTTTCCTATTAACACTTTAGTTTTTACAGTTGCTTTTAGTTCAGCAGAAGAGTCTTAATGGAGAAGACTGGTACTCTTTTAGAAATAACATCAATAATGAAAGAATCCTTGGATGCAGAGCAAAACCAGCAAACACATTGGCAACAGAACTCGCTGCACTCAGAAGATGTAACAGGAAATGATAGTGATGGGCTTTTGGGTGGGAGGATTTTTGTGTGATGGAAATTAACTCTGGTATTCAAATTCCCATTAAGAAAAATATTTCTTTTCAAACAGGTGATTGATTTCCTTAGATGTTTATTCAGACTTTTGGTGAATTTCATCTTAATTGGATCACTGATAAATAAAACCAGAAACAAAAACAACAAAGAAAACCCCTTCTGCAGGCTATTTAGGCTTGGTACTGACTAACCAGTAATTAAATACAGCTCTTCACAGAAATCTTAATTATGGCTTCACTACACCACAGTTAAGAAGAGTCACACAACAAATTGAGAAGATTAGCCAATTCTAATTGTTTAAAAACATTTATTTTTATTTTTGTGCATAGTTTTTGTGTGCATAAGGCCACAAGTCACACCAGTGAATTATTAAAAAATAATATAAAGTATCAAGAATTTATATATCACAACTAGGCCAGTGTTACTAGGCAAGTATTTGTTTATTTTCTTTATATAAATTAAGCCTCTATGAATTGCATAAGAGGTCAAGAGTTTTTGACTTGGGAAAATAGGGATGTGTGCTAGAAATCAGCGTGAATTAGGTAGACCAGAAACAAGTTTCACTGAATTACTCACACTTAAACCAGCTGAGAACCCTGTTTTCTCAGCTGGCCACTGCCATGAATTAGCTGTGCAGTTTTGGGCCAGTCACATCTGCACCTTCCATGGGAATTCAGCTCCAGAGGAATTTGAGTCAAGGTACTTCAGTCCCACTGAGTTTCTACAGATCAAGGATTCCTAGTATCCAAGCTATTTTCTGATAGCGGGACTTTGGGGAACAAAAAATACCCTACCCACCTTCAAAAACCAAGCACCAAAAAGCCCCCCAAAATCAATCAACCAACCAACCAAAAAGAAAGGGGGAAAAACCCCAAACCAAAACAAAAATAATCAGAGGCCACAATTCAGTAGAATGTGGCTAGACAGGCTGGATTTTAAGCAGGTCACTAAGTCTCAGAGTTCAAGATAACTGCATCACACATCTAAAGGCATCTGAAGACAAAAGCAGTCAGGCTGTGCCTCATCAATTTAAGGGTCTCATTCATCTGCAAGAATAACTTGCAAGCCTAGCTCAAAGCCTCAGTGTACTTAAGCATTCATGATCCTACTGAAGCCAATGCAGGCTTCATTCCACTGAAAAATCAATGAGACATATGCTCTAGGACACAAATTCCTCAGGCCTAAAGCCAGAGGATGGCAGAAGCCTAGATCCCTTGTAGATCTGGCTTTCAACACAGCAGAGTCCTGAGATTTCTGAAAGACACTGAGACATAGGCTCCCAACACTTGTTTCTTCCACATTTATGAGTTTAATATGTGCTTGGGCTTTTGTTTTTGTTTTGGTTTTTTTTTTCCTTACTGCATCAGACTGCCAGCTTCCTGCTTCCCATTTTCACTCACAGTACCAGCTGCCCAGCTACATATATGTAGTCCCATCAGCATTGCCATCCTTTCCCCTGCATGTGCAGCAGCAGATGGATCCAGACGTGTTTTGGTTTAACTCCATAACCATGTTTTTGTGGACTGCATGGATAAACATTAAAGGCCCCTTCTGGTTATATAAAAGGAAGCTATTAAACGTTTACTCTTTCCTCTGTACTCAGAGCTGCAAAGCCCTATCACAGAACATACAAACGCAGATGCAACCAGGCAATTATCGTTCCTTTATCCCTTAAATAGATAGAAGATAAATTTGAAAGAAAATGAGGAACAGAATCCTTCTCCCTTTCCTTTTTTATCCTTTTATCTCCCAATGTAGGAAGTTTACTGAACCCTTGCCAACAATTCACTCAGGCTAATGAAGTGTATAAGTAATGGGATTAAATAATCTTAAACCATTACTACAGTGGCTAATGCAGATGTTTTCCCAAACTAAAGCAGATGAGTGGTGCAGAATGCGTGCTTGATTTAAAAAAGAAGAAAAGAAAGTATCAATCTGCAAGCAGATGAAGTCAATTCCAGCCTGAAGTCAATGAAATGTTTAATTCTAGATATTATGAATGCACCTTCCTAAAGTCTTCAGTGCTTTGCACGTGGTTAAACTTGCCACAAAATGAAACTTAAATTTTTTATAGTGCAATCATTTTAGTGCAAACAAAAATAGAAATTATTTAAAAGGTACATATTCCACCAAAAGACCATTTAGCTTTTAAAATCAATTTAACAAGGCCCATCTATCACTGCCATTGTAAGTAAGACATAATCCTCCCTTTTTATATTCAGTATTTCTGTAACAATCTCAATGTGATGGCTCTGTAGAAATAGAGAGAACAATGAAATATTGGTGGCATTTTCAGAAATATTTTAGTATTATTGCTCCAATTATCACTGGAATGACAGAAATGTCATGAAAAACATCAATTTTTACTTTTAGAAGTGTAAATCCAATTATCCAGTGTTTGTAAGAACTCAAAACTGGAAGTTTAAAGAAAGATTTGTCAGTGTTTTAAGAATGTTCCAGTGCTTTTCTTACGCTAAGTTGCAAGGATAATCCTTATATACTGGATGCTAAGGTCAGACCAAGGTAAAGCCTCAGACACATTATGGGATGTTTCTTTAATTTGACCTGTGCAACTGGTTCCAGCTTCTTGTTATGGGAGTCTCTTAAAACGTGCAGCTCCTCAGAGCAACTGTTTATTGTTTGCTTTAAGACCTTGTTGGAGGCATGAAATGAAATTTTAGGGTAATGTAAGCCTCAAAAGACATCTAATCCAAAGACCCTTAGTTCAGTAGAAAGTCTTCCATCAAGCAAGGCAAAAGTCTTGATTTTAGAAATTTTACTGCTTTCTTGCATCCCACCTCCTTAATCTTATTGGGCACACAGTCTGTAACCATTTTGGAATCAGATTTCTCAACACAGAAAGCTGAGAACCACACTACTGCTACAAAATGACTACATAGTCTGCTCCTTACAGAGATGAAACAATCACAAAACCCAGCTCTTTCTCCTGCTGTGTCCACTTCATTTCAGAGGGAAGTCAGACCAGGAAATGTAATTCACTCAGTAAGCTGAAAAGACCAGAGTTCTTCTGAAGACCATAAAAAAACCTGTTGCTCATGGTACTACCACAGGGTTGTCACATTTTAAGTGTAAGGCAACTCCATAGCAATGAAAGAAATAAATGTTTCCCATGTCTGTGCATTAAAATCAGGGCACAAAGAGGAACAGGTACTCACAATGTAGCAGGGTTCACAGTAGGCTTTCTTCTCCACAGCATAGAAAGGCTGTCCCCTCAGCTTGCTGCTGCACTTTATGCAGGTGAAACAATCCACGTGGAAGACTTGGTCCATGGCTGTGCAACCGGTGCCCTCTCCGACAACATTCTCCCCGCAGCGGGCACAGCGTCCTGTCACCAGAGGGAAAGGACAGCAGTCAAAGCAAGGCCCTCGTCCCAGCTGCACAGGAGGTCCCTCCACTCACCTGTGGCTGGTGAGGGGGATGTGACAGCTCAGTCCACAGAAAAAAAATTTGTGCTACTGCTGGCAAAGATTCAATGCCCCTGGAAGGCACTCTGGTGCTGGTCCATATAAAAGATCTAGAAAGGATTGACACTGCCTCCCAAGACAGCACTCATGTCGGTTGTGCTGCTGCAAGCCAGCAATCATTTTAGGGATATTGAGCTCCAGATACAAACCACTCAGCTATCATCTAACCCAGCTACATAGTCATCCTCAGCTCCTCAGTTAGATGGGATAAACCTGTGCCTTAAGCCTTGCTTCCACATGAAAGGATTTTGTCATAGGAGGCCTCATAAAGCTGCCTGATGGCAGCACAGTTTAAAAACTTTTCACTTGTATAGCTTAGACCAGTTCTCTCAATGGAGCCAATTACTCTTTTTTTTTCTGTTCAAGGATTAATACAGATTAAGATATTTTGTCTATTTAAAGCATAGAAACTACTTCTAAAGAAACTGATGTGTGGATATTTTATTCTTACCATCCTTCAAAAAAGGTGTATCAGAAACTGCTGGTAAAGACTCTAAGTACAGACAAGCCTTAAGAGCTCTGTCTGCTTCTGAAAAAGGTCCTTAATGTCAGACACAAATGCATAACAAAAAGTCTGTAGACATGCACGTACAAAGGCTTGCTGCCTTGTTCAGATTGTTGCTAAAGATGCTATGTGGCAGATAGTTTTAAAGTGAAGACAAGATTTCCTTAGCTCCTGGGAAAAACATTTCCCTAGGGAACACTGTGGTGCAGAGGTGATGGAAGAGGTGGGTAGAATGCACACCTTTGCTATTTTTTCTGCCATTTGGGTTCCAGATAATGGAGATAGCCCCTGAAGTTCTGATGTCCCTACATAACAATTGATGTTGAAAGTGGAAGGCATTAAGGACAAGGTCAGCCACAATAAACAGGAGAACCCCATCAAAGGTAACAGAGGAACTATGATCTGGGGCATTGGCCCACTCAAAATGATACCCTCCAGTTTAAGAATAACTGTGGTGACCTCAGCCTTGGGACCCTGCACTTCTTGAAGGATTCATGGGTGGAGTGGTGTGGTCAGTGAGCATGGGAAGGAAAGCAAGAGCTGAGGTACAAGCAGGAAAGCAGACTGAGTTCAATACAGAATTATTCATAAAGGCATATAGAAATAATATGTACCTGATAATAATTCCATAATCCAGTAGTGATATAATGCTCCCTCACACCTGTTTATTGGCCTTTTCATGCAAATACTGCACATCTTCTACAAGTTAGACCTGTCTTGTCATCTCAAGAGTAGGACTGCTGCCCTTCACTGTGAACTGACAATGTCCCCACACTCATGACTTCTTTTCTGCCTGCCCCACACTCCAGCAAGCTACATTCAGGGAACAAAGCATGTAAGCTACTTTTGGATCCCTCAGGATGTGGCAGGATGATATATATACACATTTGAGATATATTAGGAAAGCTTGGAAAAGAACCCAGATCATTACCATTTGCTACAATGGTATAACTGTAGCTGGCTTTATACAGGACAGACAGTTCCTGACTCAAACAGCTCCCAGCCTGAGCAATGTGGAAGGAGAACTCACCAGATGAATGCAGACAAGTCTGGAAATCCCCCAAATGGAATTAATAATGATGTATTTCAACTTAACTTTCCTTAGCATTTGTTATTAGGGTTTTGATTGTCACTGTTGTGCTTTAATCACTCCACTGATACACTTCTAGAGAGGACTCCTTTTTTATAAGCAGAAAAGGAACTCAGGTTTCCCAGCATGGTAGTGAGGCTACAGAGCTCAGGGGAAGAAAGGAAAAAACCATGAGGGCTAGGAAGAAAAAAACCCAAACCCACTGGAGAGAACCACAGTACAGAACTCAGCACTGCACTGAGAAGGAGGCAGAAGACACCTCCTGTGTAGCACAGGAGAGCCCTGCTGAGCCCTGGTGTGGACAGCACAGAGCTGCTCCAGGGCCTTCTCCAAACATCTCGTGTAGCTGGGCTGTAATACGAAGAGACGTCTGGGGAGCAGTTAATATCTCTATATATAAAACATGAAATTGAAAGCCATTAGTGTATTACTTTACACAGTGTTTTTCCAGAGGGAATATTCCGCTGAAGAATTTATTTTCCCTAGTGTGCCATTCTGTGATCATCTGGTATTATTTTTATGAGGCATTTGGACATGAAATAATGTAGTGTCTATGCAAACACTTCTCAGCTTTCTTTGTTAACATCTGAGCAGAACATGTGGGAATCTTTACCCCTCCTTCTCTTCTCACATTCATAATTTAGCCAGCTCTTGTGTGCTTCAGCATTTATCTTCCTCTTTGACCAAGGCATCTCTCCATTTGCAGAAGAAGCTGTCTACATGAAGACCATACTTATGGCTGTACCTATGCCAGGAAATCTGTGTCTGTTTCCTAACTCAAATACATACTCCTGTAATCTCTGACAAGTCACTCAGTGCCTTTGTACCTCTGTCCTCTCTTTGAGCAAAGGGCATAAAGACATCTTCTCTGCCTCCCAAAGGTGTCCTGAGGCCACACTCCCCATGGCTCTGAGGTATTCCCCAACTACACTGCTGGTGGTCAGATACAAACCAAAGAGTAGCACAACATGAGTCTTGGCCAATTTCTCCCCTTTAAATTTGTTTCCTGAGGCTTTCCTTCCTCTTTCTGGGTTTTTCCACAGAAGATTCCCACTGAGGCAGCAACAGACTTAATCTGTCTACATTTATGAGAAGTCCAGTTTCTGCTATTAAGTACACAGACAGAAATACTCCTATAAACTCTCACACAGGAAAGCTTAAAGAAAGCTTCCTTTTTTATAAGTTTATATGCAAATTATAACACTGTGGCCTTGGGCAAACCCTGTTTTTCATGAGACATGGCCACTCCAGTGAGAATCAAAACACAAGCTCTGTGCCTAGCAACCCTCCCAACTGACTCACTCACCCAAAAGGTAAAAACAAATAAGCCAAAATATTCAAAATTGGGAGCCAACAGTTGGGTGGCTGGATCCACTTAAAGGCACATGGGCAAATATACAACCGATCTGGTTTGCAGCAATGCAATCACTGGAGACTGCACCTTCTGCAGACCTTGGTGCAATCTGGGAACTCACAAGGCTTCTGCAAAAACCTGTCTCTTCTCCCAACTCCTGCAACTCACTCAAATGTAGTTGAAAATGGCTATTAGTGTCAAGTGTTGGTGAAGGAGGAACTGACAAGCAGACAGGCACATGCACACAGGCAGTGTGATTGCACAAGCCTCGTTTCCTTAGAAAACCAGAAAAACCCCACTAAAAACAATGTATCTATCATTATGTCTGATAAAAACAAAACAAAGGTCTGCTTTTCCTCTGTGCCAGTTACCAACAGCGAAGGTATTTGTGGTTGGGCTCACCACAATTAAGTGCCCACACATGTTCCCCATTTTAATATTTTCACACTGTCTCAAATAACCCAGTCCGTTGTGTGCAGAATACCCATGAGTGAACACAGAACAAGTTGCACTGCTTATTGGGAAAGAAGTAGCAAAAGGCAAAGTTTGCAAGACTCAAGAACAAACAGATTGCACAAAAAAGATTACACAAATAATCTAAGAGAAAAATAGCAGGCAGAGTATTACAGTAGAAACACGGAACAACGTGACCCATTTGCTTTCCACAAGCAGCATTTAAAAGGCAGCTTAAAGACAAAGGACAAAATTAGCACTAAACTGCATGAAGATGAGAAACTATGTCATTTAAACATTCTTCTTTTGCCCCTTCAGCCCTTTTTAGATCCTATTCAAGATCATTTCAGCAAAACTAGAAGGCGATATGCTGGCAGCAAGCCTGGGAGACCAGAGTTCTCTATTTTTGCATGAAAGAGGTTCATAACCTTGGCCGTGCTGTGACCTTCCCTCAGCCCAGCCTGGCTGCCACATGGTGGTCTTACCTTGGGGGTGTGTACAGAAGTGCCTGCAGAGGCTTCCCTGCTGAAAATGCCACAGTTAGTGAGTGCATTACACAGAAACACTTCAGCAGCTGAAAGGATACATCAGCTGCTATACTCTATTCTGAAACCTCCTCACTTAATGTCTTCTGCTGTGCAAAAAAATTTGAAATATTGTGAATCTGAAGGAAGGGGGGGAAGAAGAAGAGGAGCTCATATGGCACATGATGCCATGTTCTAACTTCTTGTTATCTCATTACTCGTATTATATGGTTTTTGCCTATACCACCACAGATCCTGTCTGCTCAGATTATAGAATAGATCCATTCTGCTTGATATTGGGAAAACACAGAATTCAAAGAATAGCTCAACTGCAGGAGTTCACAACCTAATACAAGCAATAACAACTAGGTAGTGACAGGAAATAGAAGGAAACAATCAGATGAAACCAGTCAGCAAGGGAAGCTGTGGTCTCAGCACTCAATGTTTTACTGTTGACAAGGAGTCTGTAGACAGCACAGCAAAGGAAAAGGTTAAGGAAGGATTTGAAAGAGGACCCGGAGGGAGTTTAAAGGAAGTTTAATGGAATGCTTCTGAAGAAAGGACAAAGACAACACAAAAGAGAATGTAAGTGCTTGAAGGTTGAACATAGACAGCTTCAGATGGGAAGGATGAGTTGGTATGTCACTAGAGAATACTAGACAAAGAAGGGTGGGAATAGGTCATTACAGGTCATGCAGGTAAAGACATGAAGCTTCTGTTTGATATGAGGCAGAAATGGAACCAGAGGAGAGATGTTTAGGAGTTGGATTCGATGATCCTTGTGGGCCCCTTCTGACTCAGGATGTTCTATGACTCTATGACTAAGAGGTAAAAATTATCTGGCCTAAGTTAAAAGCCAGAGAGTTATTTCTACAGCTAGTTGAGCATGAATAGAGAGAAACTGCATTTTTTGAAAAGGATATTGCAGAGATTCAAGGTCACTGGAGCTTGGATGCAGGTTTTAACTGTGAAGATGAACAGGAAAGGCCATAATCTGAGCTGTTACTCAGCAAAGCTCTTAAGATTTGGCCAGAAACTGGGCACAATCTGGAGATGAGGAATTAGGCACAGTGTGTCCAACCTTATCTGGGACATGCATCACTTTTAAATGTCAGATTAAGAATGTGAGCAAATGGGACAAACATCCACCACTGAAGATGGATGATGGAATAGGTACATGTCATACTAATCCTTATGGCAGTAATATTCTGATAGCAATCACATTGGAGCCGAGGATAAAGGCAGTGTAATTCCACACAGGGGGCTTGAGATGCTCCTGTTTGCACATCCAAGGACTTCAGTACCTTTTCTAGGCTACAGCATTATTTTTCTGTCATACCTACTTAGACATTAAGCCATTGGCAGCACCATTGTGATGTACAGTGCCTAACACAGACAATTCAGGCAACTACAGATGCCAAGAGCAGAGAAAGCAGAGAGAAAATGTGCAAACCTCTCCACAAAAGGCTTAAATTCATGAATTCAAAGCATGCATTCTATGTAGAGAAGAGATAGGGGACAATTTTCTGATAAAAGTATCAAAGTAGGGAGGTTCTGCATTTGCTGAAACATGGGGAAAAGACATTGATATCTCAAAAAACTCGGCATGATGGAAAAAACTGTTTCCCACCTAACCATACAGTGGGAATACACCACAAGGTCATATCCTCAGTGCCTATCAATTACACAATTTCCCTTGATCAGCTAAGTGTATTCCCCGGCTCTCACTGCAGCCCTGATACACAACGCAAGAAAGACCTAAAAAAATACAGCACATTGCCTTTTCAAAACGGTACCAAGAACACTTTGAAAACAGATAAATACATTGAACAGAATATCTCACTGAAAGTTCCCCTAGCATCCTCAAGACAGCCAGTATTTCCGCTGTGTTATTTTTCTAATCATTTCTGTTTAGAGTTCGCCAACGAATGCATTTTAGAGATTCATGACACATTCTGCTTTTGGATGGCTTTGAATCAGCTGGCAGTAAATGTGGAAAAATCATTATTCCTAATGAAGAAATATTGATGACAAAACAGCATTTCGAGGACAACGTTGACCATAAGTCAACAATGTAAAAAGACTTTCCCCTCTCTCCCTCCTCTTTCCTAGTGACTTTTATCCAAGGGTTTTCAAGCATTTCCAGAGCACATGGGATTCCTCAGGACACCTATGTCAGACAGGCAGAATTACTCCATTTTAAGAGGATGCAGGAGCAGAAATTGATTATTAGGATAACAGTGTAATAGCAGACCTTAACTTAGTATACCCTAATCAAGTCAAATCCTAGTCAGAGCTTCTGCAACTCAGAAGTACCCAACAGGTCCCGGGTTCTTTGATGCATCCAAAGGGAACAGAAGAGGGATCTCTGATCCACAAGGGAGGGTTTATGTCCTTCTACAGTGCATGGGAGGTATGTGTCTAACTGATTATGCTAGACACAGATGTGTTGATCATATTTGTCCCAGAGTGATTCTGACATTTTGGCACTCAGGGCATTGCAATAATGGTACAGAGGGAAACATAAAGGTGTTTGTACATTTTGTAGAAAACTATATTATTTAGCTCATCTTACCCTTGCCTTCCTTACCTACACTTTTCTTGATTTTGAACTCAAGACTTTTCACTGAGTGGGAAGCCCTTGGCAATGGTTTATTGTGCCAGGATCCAAGCTTGAAGTGTCACCATTTGACAGTAGCAGGCTGTATGCATCAATTGTCTTACACAGCCTTTGGACATGAGACATATCAATCTTAATTCCCTTTTCTTCAGTAGACGTCAGAAAACACAATCTTTCACAGTAAACACAGATTCATGCTACAATGTGTGCCTGAAACACTTCATAAATTAAATCCAAGGCCATGATTTAATTACTGTGTCCTGGTTATTCTGCTTTAACTGTGTTCCACTTGTACTCCAGATGTACAGGTCCCTGCAGTGACCTACTTGTCATTTGTACTGTACAGCACTGTGCAGTAGCTGCACTCTCGTGTTGTTTGCATCCCTTTCTTCCGACCACAATACAACTTCATATTCTCACTTTGCTTGGCTGTAAAAACCTGACACATTCTCAGTGTGCCCCAGAGGTCCCATTCCACACCACAGAGCAAATGCACTGCAACTGTGCAGGCTCACTCTGCCAACACTTTACCTTCTCAAACATTTCTTCATGCTGCTCATCACAACATTACTGTCCCAGCTGATCTCCAGGACTTTCCAACACCCCAGGAAAGGCAGGGGACTGTTAGGACACCCAACATGCAGGCAGGGAACTTGAGACCCACACCGGTTAAATATCCCTCCAAGGGTCACACAAGAAGTTTATGATGGAGCCAGGAACTGAAACCATATTTTCTCAATCACAGTCTGGTTTCTTTAACCATAAGGCCATCTCTGAAAAAAACTGATGCTAAGAAGGCCTGTGGCATAAAAACTCCCTTTCAGAGGGAGCTCCCAGTACCAGTCTTGCTAAAATCCCTTCCCCAGGAGGAGGAATTCGCTCCTTGTGTGGACCATGGCATCACTTTCTGGCAGTCTGGCTGAGCCACATACCAACTGAGCACACAGAGTTCTGTGCATCTGCTACTGTCCTCTGTTTATTTACAGAGAAGGAAAGACTCTGCTTCCTTAAACATCTGTGGTGGTGATCCTTTAGCCATCTATATCCTCCTCTCCTCAACATCCTGGGACACAAGAGACAGTTTAGTTTGTTTCTGATATAAACCAGATTACAATGACAGGTACCTCTTGAAATTATAGCAGCCACAATGTACTACTGCCACAAAATGGAGAGGACCACTCCTGATTTTCCCCAAAAAATATAAAAATTCAGGTTGAACAGGATCTTGAGAAGACCTGGAAATGATCTTAGTGCTTTGAAGGCAGCACCAACTCTCTCTACAGCATTCTTGATAGATATTTGTTTAACCTGCTCCTAAAAACCTTCAGCAACAGAGATTTCACAAAGCACTTGGTCAAAAAATCTCAGTGGGTACCTAACCATACCACCAGTGAGCCTTTCTGCCATCCAACCACAATGCCCCTCGCAGCAAGCCAAGCCAATGCCTTTTTACTCCGTTCATGATGGCCATAAGGAAAGCAGACAGGCTGACACCAGCTGTAAGGACGGACTGCACGATGCCCCCCGGCAGGCTGGTGTGTCCCTGAGCCCCACACACCGGTGAGTCCCAGGCTGGATGATGTGCAGTGAGTGTGCCAGCCCAGTGGGGGTCAGTGATGCTCTACAATATTTAAGGTCCTAGACACCTTTTTTGCAGCACGCTTTGCCTTTTTTCTTTTTTTCCTCCTGTTGTTGTTGTTACATTGTGTCAACTTTTTGGCACGTGTTTTACCATGTGCGAACGGCTTGAAATAGAACCCCGCTTACATCTGGAGACAAAAAAAAAAAAAGAAAAAAGAAAAAAAAAAGGGTGAGAAAAAGAGTGGGAGAGAGGAAACATTCCTCCCTTTGCTAATCGATCAAGGAAATGCAAGGGAGAGAGTAAAATGTACTCTATTTCCTTTAGAAATGTTTCCTTTAATGCCGATGAAAGCGGCCAGATGACAGAGGCCGCGGCTGTGCACGGGCTCGGGAAGCAGAGCAGGAGCTGTCAGCGCAGGCACGGGGGTGTCCCTGGCAGCCGCAGCAATCCCTGCTCCAGCCCTGCCTCTCCCGGGCTCTCCGGCAGCAAACACGGCCCCGCTGTGTGCCGGGCACTCCCTGCTTCCCTCCCCACCGCTCCCAGCACGGCCTGAGCCGGGCATGGCTATGGGGAAGAAGCCACTTTATGCTGCAGGTGTAGAGTTGGATTGAAAGAAGTAACATTTCATAATTATTCGTGTTTGGAGGCAAGACTTTCAAAAAAACAATTTGTACCAAAAAAAAAAAAAAAAAAAAAAAAAACCAAAAAAAAAAACCACAAAAAACCAACCCAGTCAACAAATGCTTAACTCAGGAGTGCAAAAATTTCATTTGGTAAAAAAAAATAAAATTTAAAACGCATGCTTTCAAAGAAGTCCCCCACATTCCTGTGCCATTACTCCTCTCTGATTGCATGTAGTAAGTTCAAAAAGTAACACACATAAAAACATCTTTTAAAAAAAAAGGCAAAAATTATAAAGGCTGTAAGAAAGTGGGCCTTTTCCATTTTTTCAAAAGCTGAGAAACCTCTTATTTTATTCTACTTTCACAGGAAAATTAAGACTTTCTAAACCAAAAATTACTCTTTTCCTTGGAACACATCACTAATGCCGAAATCTTATTTTTTAGTGAGATGTTACCACTATATGGCATCCAGGGAACAACCTCAGCAGCTCTCTGCTAAAGCTCTGGTGAAGGTGAGGCCACCAGCCAAGTCCTAACAGGGCTGTCAGGAAACCTCTCTGTGGGCAATTCATCCCAAAGCTGATTTTGTGGGTGTTTACCCCTCCTAGGAATGGGAAAACACAGCAAAGGGGAACAGTTGCTGGCTGAGCTGTAGATCGGACAAATTTTGGTGATCCCAACACTGAGCCACTCCCTTTGCACTTGCAAAGCCATATTGCATGATAAACCCTGGACAGTGAAATCACCAATTACATGATGGCACACAGAGTGAGCCAACCATGCTTGTATAAATCTCCTGTAGGAAAAGGAAGGCAGGATACCAGGCTGGAATCACTCTTCCTCCCACCCTCATCAGGGGCCACTGGCAGGGGGGCATTTCCTGAGCTATCCCGTGACCCACTGAGCTTGTTCTGTCATGCTGCACCAAATTTCAGGATCCTGTTTTGGAAGGCCACAAAAAAATACCTGGTCATTACAGGGGTGCCAGTGGCAGCAGCCTCGGACAGCAGCTACGTGGGGCAGCTCTGCCTGGCCCATCTGGGTCCTTTGGAAGGTGTCTCTCCCAGCATGCTGTCCCAGCCTGCTCCCTCCCTGGCTCAGGAGAGCAGCCTTGCTGCTAGAGCAGGGGAGGGTGAGTGCAGGGGCTGCTGCACCGGATCCTGTCCGTAAGTGATGGCTGTAACACAGAGCAGAGCTGGAGGCCAGAGGAGCTGCTCTCCTCACAGGCTTGGTGCTCACTGTGCAATGCTTCATGCAGCCTCTCCCAGCCCTTCCTCCAGCTGGGGAGGATCAGTGGCAGGCTGTCCACAGGCTCATGCTGCTGCTCAGTGCAAATACACCTTAAACATAGATCAAATTCTCCTGAGCTCTCAGCTTTCTGTCACAGCTGAACCGAGAGTGCAGTCAGAAGGGACCAGCTAAGACTCACACTGATACAGACAGCAGCCTTTACATCTAGGTCAAAATATGAGTTGTCTTTTACCACGTTCCCAAAGGACTGTGGTTGGGTTTGCCATTTCCAGCAGGAAAGCAGGCTCAGGGAGCCCAAGCAATGGGGTGCAGTTCTGTAATGTTACGTGCAGGACAAACACAGAGCAAATAATGTCCCCTGTCCCAAAGACTTTCATCTCCAACTGCATCCATGTTGTACAAAGGCACTTCAAACCACTTCTGTCCCCTTGCCCAGCCAGTCTATTTCATAAGCCTAGGATAGGCACCATCAGTGTGTTAAACAGACTCAAGCCCAGCCAAAACTCACATCCATGGCTGGGCATGAATGACTCAATTCACTCTTCTGTGAATTGACTGTGCTCCAACTGGTATTCCACAGCTTGTCTCTGCTTCATGGCATCACTGGGAAGGTGGTGGAATGCATTGATTTTTACCAAAGGCTCTGTTCAGTGGTGAAGATGAAATTGCCTGAGTAATGGCAAGGTTTTGAGTCAGAGATGCTTCCTATGCCATTGGCTCTGGCCTACCATCCTGGCATGCCTCCTGCATGCTTGCCTGAGGAAAAACATCTGACAAAATCCAAAACACGGGAGAGAACCTATCTCCCCACTGCCAAAAGTGAAAGAAAAAAAAAAGAAAAAAAGAAGTGAAGAAAGGCTGGATCAGACAAAGAGTAGTGTCCTGAACAAATGGCAGCTCTCATAGGCCCAGCAATATTAAGGTCTGAGGTTTTCAAAGGTGCCTGGCTGCATTAGAAGATGTCACACCAAATTTCAACCAGCACCTCATTTATTTCAGGTTTTTCAAAAACCCTGCCTTTCACAATCCGGCACCAGCCCAAAGCTTCCTTGCTGTATTGAAACATGTGCTGTCTGTGTGTTGACAGCAACCCTGCCATAAATCACATCCCTCAGGCACTGGAAACCACCTCACCTATATGCTGAGCATCCACAGTTCCTTGCAATGAATTCCATTGCTCCAAATTTCTCAGTAGCTGGAATCAAGTAATGTTGGTTGTTTTTTGGTTTTTTTTAATTTTTTTTATTAAAGCAACCTACTAGACAGAGGTTTCCTTCTTCATCCCAAAATTGGAGACCTTTCCAACCAGGTACAAGGTCCAATATTTGTTTACTCTCTTGGACAAGAAACAGGAACTTTACAACCTGGGAAGGAGAAGCACTCTGATTCTGCAGGAGATATTCAATATTTGTTCCTACTTAGAATGCCCACACATAATATTAAAATGTGACATTAGTATTGAAAGCAAAAGTCCTTTTACAATGTTATTTGATGTTGCTGACACTTGACACCGTATTTACTAGACTGATATGATTAAGCAATAACTATAATTCTGCTCCTCCTTTGGGTCATGGGACCTGCTTTTACTGGCCAGGGTAGATCAGGGTAGATGGAAATACTGATAACTCTCTAATTTGAGAATAACCTCCCAGTGGCACATGCTTCATCTGGAGTCCATGATGGAGCAGTCATATCAAGTATCCACAGATCATTATGCTCACCTGATTGCCACATTCTCAAAGCTTGATACATAAGGATATCAAAGTTTTCCTGCTTGGCCTCCACTACAAGTGAATTAGTGCAAAATATGAGATACATATTTATAACAATTATTATTTTATTTAAAGAAAATATGTGGAAATCCATCTGCACAATTGCATGTGTCACTCTCACACATCCTACAGCTTTTGACTCAAAATTAGCAAGGCTTAAAAAATAATAAGCTAAAAAAAAACCTCACACCATAAAACCAAGCTCTTTAGTGGCATTAAGTCTGACCTGTTTGCAGTGGTGGCTTTGACCCTAGGGCCTGTTGACTAACAGTAGGAGACAAGGGAATTGTGGGTACTGATCCATTTATCATGATTAAAGACTGTCCTGACATTTCACCTTAAGATCTCTGTGAGGAGGCTCTGATGTTGACCGGCATCTACAAAGGCGTGCTCAAAGTACTATTCATCAATCATCACTCATCTTAGTACTACTAAGATGGAAGAGTCTTCCTGAATTGGCTTCCATGCTAAGGGCACCAATCCCTGTCTCCTGAATTATTCACACAATTCATGACCTGAAAATTTTGTGCCAAAGGAAACTGAAACCGTAAAACTTTTTCCTCATCCCTCCCATGGCTGAACCAATCGGAAAGGACTGATTTGATATCCAGAGCTCATGATGAGTTCTGCCAGCCCAATGCCCTTGAGCAGAAAAGGCCATCATCATCATCAGGGACTGTAAGTGTTTGCCAAAAACTTGGTGCTGGAAAACGTCCTGAACATGCCGTACCGGTGACGGCAACTCTGTATGAGCAAAGTTGGCAAATCACCGTGCTCTGAACTTTCAGGGTGCTGGTATTCCTACATTCATGGGAGTTCACTGTGAAACCAGTAAGGGTATCTAATCCTCATTAAACTCTTTGGTGTGACAGTAGGGAAAACTGATGGACTTGTTTACATGTGATAATGGAATAATTTGAAATCCACTAGACCTCCAAATTTAGATCTGACATAAATGTAGGGACAGTTTATACCAAGCCTGATTTTAGCTGATGTCTTAGTCGATGTCTTTTGAATTTGTATGACCAAGCCCAGAAAGCCAACACTGGTCTAAGTCAGTTGGTTTCCACTTTCACATAATACAATGCAGCTTTATTACGTTGACTAAGTCAGATGTAATGGGTAAGTCAGAGAAGCTATTATTTCCACCCCAGCATAGGAAAAAGTGTGGGAGACTTTTGTCCCAGTGGAAAGCTACAACTTACAAAAGCCTTCAAAAAAGAGCCTTTTGGGACTTCAAACATTTCAGAAATTGTTTTCATTGTTTTCCATTGTTCTAAGCATCCCTGCACAGATGAGGACCTACAAAAGAAAATGCATTATGTAGCTTGTAGGAAGTCTACAACCATGTTCTAGACCAGATGACTCCAGAAGAGTTTGTGATAAGCTTCAGATCCACATCCAAACATCAGAACACCTACAACACAGTCTGAGTTCAGTGTTGCTTCATGAGAAAGTCAAAGGAGCCCCACCATAGCAAAAAAGAGAGAGACTGGCATTTTGGAAATCACAGACTAAAGTTTTATGAGCTCCTATTCATGCAAATGAGCCCTGTCTGAGGTATTAAGGGTCATGCAATATTCCCAACTAAGAGCGACACGAAATTAGTAAATTGCCATGGGGAAACAATATTAATATCTCATTGTTCAGTCTTATTTGTGCTGTATATTGTTCTGTTCTCCCCTGTCCCAAGAGCACAAGAATGAAGCTACTGCACACACTGATGTCCTAAGAGTTTACACAGGATTTATTCAGCCAGACTGATTTTACTCTAGCCAAGCTGATGTCAGTTGCAGCATCATCTTCTCAACCTACTGAGATGTGAGCCACAATATGCCACAATTAGACCATGCTCTAGAAACACCATCCTGTGAAATGTTTGTTCTTCTGAACAAATTGTTCTGCAATTTCCCTAGGCCAGAACGGCTCTTGTAATCAGACATTTGCTGGATGCACACCATTCCTACTTGCTACCTAACAGGTGTTACTCATAGTACCATGACTTCTGTCACTTACATGGGACTCAAGGCCACAGGTCACCCACCTGTTCTTCCCTGAAAGTTGTGCCACAAAGGCAGTAGACAGACAGGAAGACTGTGTGTGCACACCTTGTACAAAATAGAAGGAAGCAGAGTCTGTAGACTTGAAACAGCTTAGTTATTGCTCCTCACCCATTGTCCTGCTGTAATCAGAGCAAAGAAATAACAGAAAACCCACTGAGATCCTAAGACTAATTGGCTTTCTGTGAAGCATTGTTTTTGTTTAAAAGACCAAGACACACTTGAATCAATGGGCCTTATAAACAAAAATCCTTTACTCACCTTTACAGGGCACAGATCTCCAACCCCAGAGCAGCAATGTCCCTCTGGCCTAAGTCTGGGGTGGCCTCTTTTCCAAAGCCTGTCTTTGACCCTCCTGCTGAAGCTCCTAAAATGTGCATTATCGGTGTGGTTTTCTGCCTAAGCCCTCAAGAAAGTATGTGACTCTTCCCTGTGTGAGTGAACAGAACAGCTTCTATTCCTCACTCAGTTTAGAGACAGCAGGGCAGAAAGAGACTGAAAGGGTTCAAATAACAAGCTTTCACTAGGAGCTGGCCATGTAACTGACACAGACCTTGTGGCTCTCCTCAGCCACCTTTCTGACAGAGGGATGCCATGGAGATGGCAATGCAGCAGCTGTGCACATCTGCAGTGCACATTCTCCACTTCCTTCACTTTCTGAATTCTGCCTGTGAAGAAACAGCAGAAATAAATCTGACCATGGGCAAGCTCCGTTTTTCACTCCCCTCCTCTTTTTGTTGCCATGCATGGAAATTGAGTATACACAGAATATTAAGTTATAGTGGTCTTAGCATCCATTAGTAGTGGCCTAATGGAACTACACAAGCACAGCACACTGAACCCTGTGCTTTGCCATTTTATCTTTAGAAGAAGGCAATGGTTTTAGGCATGTACAGATAAAAGATGGAGTATTTTAAAATGTCCCACTCAAACATCCACTCTTATTGTAGCCATACCTTCCCCAGTCCTGTTCTTCCACCTTACCTTCCTCCCTCCTCTAAACAACACACATCAGATTTGCCAGTGTGGAGAGAATCACACTTCACATGACCCATGTAGGCATCAAAAACTGGATCAGTTTGATGTGAGATGTCAAGATGGAGAATGGGAAAGAAAGGAAGGCCATTAGAATCAGACTCCAGGTAGTATCCTGCCCTATATATATGTGTGTACACACACACATATTTATTTATACATTTTAAGATTCTCACTCATTCCAGCCACGGGACAGAAATGAGAAGCAGCTGCACAGCTCGTGGAGATGACAACAAGAACACATGCCCAGAATTAGCTCCACGTTGGCAGTGACGTTCGCTAGGACTTTCCTGTCCAGAAGAGCTGGCTTCATATGACAGTCTTCTGCACAGCATAAAGGACCCACATTAGAGTCCTTTCTAAATGTCTCCCTCCAGCTCAGCCAGACACAATTCCTTAGCTCATGTGATCACAAACTCTGCACTAAAAAGAGTAGAAAGTCAATATTGTCATGTCCCAGCCATTCATCAACACAAGTGAAAACTCAAGGTAAAAGGCTTCAGGCTTTCTGCAGTTTTTTTGACAGTCACATGCTGAATTCACTTGTCTTTCACAGCAAGCACATAGTGAGGAAATAGAGACATTTGAAAAGCTGGGGTTTTTTCCAAGTGTAATTTTAAATGACAACAAAAGCAACTAAAACCCCCACAAAAACCCCCCTTCTTTCAACCTGCACTCACAAAGAATGCAGCACATTACCTGCCCAGCCTGCCCCTGACAGTACAGACAGAATCAGAACATGTACTGAGCAGATAGTAAGTTATTAACCTCTCAAGATATTGTCTGGAACCAGAATTTGTTGAGGAAATTGTATATTAAAGTCCAACACTGCTGCTAACTGAACACAGCCCGATTCACAGCTTTAAACAGACAACTTAGCATGGCTGGGATAGTGATTTGAAAGAATCTACAAAACAAAATAATTCACATCCCACATCCAGCTGTCTGTCCTTAGCAGTGGACAGTACCTTAGGCTGTGGAAGATGGTTGTACCCATATCTCTAAACTCTCAACAAAGGGGTCTGCTATTGTCAAAGTGTTTTACTTAACCACTTGTGTTCAATGGGGAGATGCATTTGTCAACTGTCAGAACTCATGTCACTACCTGCGCTGTCCCCTTTTGACCCTGGTGCTGTGAACACAGTTTTTCAGAGGTTTGGCTCTTAGCTCACACTTAGAGAAGTAATTATTTCAACATCTCTGTGCATGTCTTGGCAGACACACAAGGAAAAAAAAGAAAAAAAAAGGCAAATGAGCAAGTTGCTAAATGAAAGCTGGTGACAAGGTATCAGGTGCAGTCTCCCAGCTCCACTCTGCACCCACAGTGATCCCATTGCTATTGACATTGCCTGTTCCCTTCAATGGGGCTGGCTGACACAGGGCCATGGGACAGGCACGGTGCTTTGCCACTCTCTCCTGCTCAGCTGACACAATCTGTGCTGTCACAGTTCAGGCAGGAGACATCTCAACTGCAGGTTTCACAAATCAAAACAGGTTTACTCTTGGCTGCTTGTAGCATCCCAAATGTCTGCCAGGGCTGGCTTCTTGTGATCTCCCTGCCAGTTTGAGATGACAGTCTCCTGACCCTAGAGCAGCAGTTGTGACCTTGGCTTGTAGCCAGAGACATGAAAACATGTGTTCATGACATGACATGGTGAACAGCAAGGTGCATTTGGAAGCATGAAAACAGTGCAGCTTACTAAAACCAGCAGGAAAGTTTGGCTACTTTTGATTCTTTTAATCCTCCCCTACCTCTTTGCACCACTGAGAATCATTCTGTATTGATTATGCTGACATTGACAGCAGAGTTGGAATTTTTTTTTTCACATGTCAGATGAGAAAGTGGGTTATGATTCATCTCACTGAATCTGAGTCAAAGCAATTTCTTATAAAAAACCAAACAGTTTTGATGCATTTCCATCAGAAGAGAAGAGGCTGGAGAACACTCAGCAAATGAGACAGTCCTGTTTAATTCTTCTTTTTAACATATTTCACTCTCAGATAAAATCTGTCCTTTTGCCCCACTAGAAATAACTCATTTTGAGTTAATGACACTAAAATACCCCCAAAAGCTACCAGCAAAAGACAAACCACCCTATCAAAAAAAAGACAGCATGAGACAAATGCCATGAGAAGAAATAACAAATGCCACACTGTGCCCCACTTCCGTGGAACAGTGATTGCTAGAGTGGAAAGTAACAGATTACTATGGTGAATTATCAATTTTCCTAATAGCCTTGAACTACCTAAATGCTGAAGTGTGCTAACATTAGTGGGTACATTACATTAACAGCAGTTAAAATGATCAAGTGTGATCCTGGAGCACATTTTCCCTCCTTTCTTGTTTTCATAGCCTTGTTACTAACCCTGGAAAATAGGGTTTCTGCTCAGCATGCTGGGAAGAACCTTCAGACTGGCTGTGATTTCTTATCAGACAAGGCTCACAAGTCCATTTTGGTTGATTTTCACATAAAATAAAGAGTGCGGCACAGTTTTGGGTAAGGCATGGAACTTGAAGGAATTCTAGGCTCAATTCTCACTTCACTACTGGATCTCAGCATGACTCTGGGTGAGTCATCTTAACTCTTCCAGTGAGCCCCTCGCTTGTAAATTAGGGACAGTAATTTCCTGGCCCTTGACATATTTTCAGATTCAGAACTCTGAGGGATGCACCCTGTTCCTACTCCATGTCTAATTTGCACATATTACAGTGTGACCACAGCCTTGGATGCCACTGCAGCACAATGAGCCATAGTGGAACATGGGAGCAAACTGCAAATTTAGTCCACAGAGCTTCAAAGAACAGGTGAGCTGTTCAGTTTTAAAAAGCAAAGAAAGGGCTCCTTTCTGTCAGGTCATGTAGACAACTAACTTGAAACAAAGAAATTAAACTATTTTCATGTTACTGGGACAAAGATTTATCCAAGAGTGCATTGCTGGAAGGGTTTCTAACTCCAGGTCCAAAACTGAATGCCTATGCCTCATTTGACAACTTAGCTACAAGTCATGACAAAAGAATGTCTTGAGGCTTTAAACACTCCAAAGCCCTATCTGAAGTGAAAATTATTCCTATCATATTACAGTCCAGAAAAACATTCTCACTCATTCATAAACACACACATACACACATCCCCTCTCAAAATAACTGTGAGAATTTAGAGTTTATGATATCCCAGATGGAGGAAACTCCTGGTATCACTCATCTCCATAAAACAGGAGAACCAACCTTCTCCATCCTGTATGTCCTAGACTAACAGTCCATCTCCTGCTCCCGGCCTCACCAAGGAGATCCCCAACAAGGGGGCCTCCAGGTGCCACAAGTTTAATCAGGTGATGACATCCCCAGAGAGAACCCCCAGAGACCAGCCAGTTCATTTCATGTGGAGGAGGAAACAGCCAACAGGTAGGTCCTGCTTTTGCTTAATGATCTGAGCCAGCTACAGACTAATGAACTGCAGCTGAAGACTTGATGGCTCACTATCAAATTTTCAGCCCTTTCAGTCCACAGAGACTTTACTTGACTTTGTAAGTTTATAATGAATAAGCTGGATTGTCTTTGAATTGTCAAATTAAGGTAGAAATATTTGGTTTATTTCCATGCAGGACTGTTAAATAGGGAGGTTGGCTAATAGCCTCATCACTGTTCAAAGGTTTTTCTGAAAGATGAGCTTTCCTATCCATCTGTACAAGTCCTAGCATACTAAGGGCCCTCTCACAATGAAAGAAGTATCCACCAACCTCGTGAATTTTTTTTTTCATGGCTATGTTAATTTTTAAACATGCTGAAGAATCATGTAGAATACAGCTGTACTTTAGAAAGACACATCTCTGAATTTCATTATCACATTTCATTCTTCTCAGAAGACAGCAGGAAATTATCAGTTTTTATTTACTAACTTTCAGGACAAACCTAATTTCATTCATGGCCTGAAACCCAACTCTCTTTCACAGCATACAGGTGATCAAGGGAATCCCTTTGATTCAGTGCTACTCCAGAATTCTGAACTTATTCTCCATGAAATAACCTCTGCATCAAAAATCAGTTCTGTTTCAAAGTAAGAATATGTCTATGTTGACTGTCAGCAATTCAAGCTAAACTAGGGAATTAAAAACAGAAAAAGTCATGCTGCTTGCTACCTGTTCCAGCTGGGATTTTATGACCTACAGTAATAAAGGGTAACTGTGGTTTTAATGCAAGATTTAGATCCCATCTGTGAAGAAGTGGTGGTGTCTAAAGAGACTGTGCTTCAGAAACACTCATGATGCAAAGTCTTGTGTGGATAAAAAGAGGAAAACAGAAGGTAAGTCTCTTGTCTCCTGGCTCATGTGGGTACCAGGTGCTCAGGACTTACAGAAGTGCAACCTTCTCTGATTCCTGACTGCTACATCTGCTGGATCTTCATTTAAAAGATGTGCATTCAAGCCTTTATAAGGCTAATATACCTGGCATAAAAATATCTAGGTGCTTAGCTTCATAAAGCATGTTTCCCAGAACTAATACAGAGTAAGATGTGGATAGGATCAACATCAGGAAGACTCAAACTTTTGCATCCATTTCCAGTCTTTCAAATGCTTGAGAAGCAACTTTGACCAGCTCACAGCCTCTTGCCTTGCTCATGGCTGGAGGTAAGTGTATGTAGATGTGGTATATTTTGCTCTCCAACCACTCACTGGCTTACTCTTTTTCTCTTCTTACTTTGCAGTTGTGGGCTAAAATTCACCATCTAGGTTGCATTGAGATTACCTTTATAAATTTGCTCTACCTCGCTGTGCAAGGATGCCGGCAGGCAGAGGACTCCCTGAGAAGAAGCTAGACGAGGGTGGCAAGTATTGACAGAAGTGAGACTGAAGAAACAGGCTCTGAAAGCCATTCACCAAGATAATTAAAGCCCCTGGGGAGCAGAGGGAGGGTGGCTCCCTTTGCGGCAGGCCACAGCAGGGCCGCTGGATGTTGATGGTGCTGCACTGTGACCTCCCTGAGCAGAGGTTGCTCCCAGGCTTTGTAGCCTGTGTGCAAACGCTGGAATATGGCTTGAACATAAAAAAAATTACTTGAATGACAATGGAGAAAAGGGTCCCCGTTATATGTCTGTTCTTCCTGCTTTTGTGAGCGGTTACGTAACAGAAAATGACTGTCAGCTCATCAGTTGTTGAAAGTCTAACCTACTATTTTCTGACCCAGATGTTGTTCAAATGAGGACAGACACCATCTTGCAGCAGAACCCCTGCCTTTAGACAAAAGACACATCACATTACATGGCAAAATTACAGTGTAATTATGCTCTTGTAATAATAATATGCTTCTTTTAATGATAACCTTTTCAGAACAGATCTAAGAGTACGGGCAAGATATGACAACTTTCAGTTTCTTTTTCTGGTAAAACTTCAGATGAAACCAAGTGGCTACTTCTGCCTTTTAGAGGCTGCTGATATGCCTGAACAAGACTGAAATGCAGTTCAGTTTAGACAATTGGACCATGTTCAATTTAGAGCCTCTAGAACTGTACAGTGCTCAGAGCCATGCCAAAGGAAACAAAGACAGCATGAACCAAAGGAAGTCATACCTGGACCATCCAGTGTGTCTCCTCAGCTGAACCTCCTACAACTCCACCACACTCGCTCCCATACCTGACTTGGACTGCTACCTCCTAACCCATGTCCTGGTCCTCAAGAAGTAAAATTAGGGAACACATTCAACACTGTTTGGATACCAGGTCTCTTGTCCTATTGAAGGAATTTTAGCTTATGAATGGAAACCAAATAGAGATGCAAGGCCAGTGATGGGAAAGGTTGGCAGAGCCTTGGCAGATTCAATACTGGCGTCACTTATCATTCTTTAATTTTAACTGTAAAATGACATCTCAAAGAACCATTGGAGATGAAGGCTTCTCATTGGGGGATGCACATATGACTGCTGCTGCTAATCATCTCCAGAAAATTCAGTGAAAAAGGAAAAAATTAAGTTTGAAAAGTAAAACAATCTGCCACAGGTCAAGATGTCAAGATGAGAAGCAGAAAAGACAGTCAAGCCTCCTGTTTCTTGGCCTTGTTCTTCAACCCAATTCTGTACCATCTCTCCCATTGTCAAAGCCAGGGTACACAGAAAATGCACATAAAAACCTATATCTCCTGAATTATCAGCTCAAACTTAAATCATGATTCCTTTACTGCACAAACTGAATATTTCCCACAGGGTGATTTTGGCATCTCTCTTCTCCCCATGCATCCCTACAGCATGCTGGAACTACAAAAGGAGACTGCTACATTATCCAATACGTGAAACTGGTGGTTCCTTTGGTAGCTCTGAGCATTTATGGTAAAATACCAGTGAGAGTTTCTTCCCACCAGTCAGGCAAACTGCTGTGGGGAGTGACTCAGCTGGGACATAGTCCCGAAGGCAACAGGAGATGAGGGGCCCCAATGGCACTTTTCCAGTCTTAATCAGCACTGTCTGCATGGTGATAGAGACTGATAAGCTGCCAGAAGCAATTTCTTGCTATAAAACTTGAAACAGTGGTCCAGAACAGTTGTGATCTGTGTGTGCATGTATTTGGTTGGGTTTTTAAAATGCAGAATCAAGGGCTGTAATTTCCCATGGTGGCCAACAAACAATTTTGATAGTCTCATTTTAATCTCCTATAAGTATCCATTTCTCCTCCTTCAACCTTACCCAATTTCCACTCCACCAGGTATTATTTTTTCCAAACAAATCAGACATGCTTGTCTATAATAGCACATTTATCAACAGGGAGGGCTGTGATAGGGAGAAACTATCCCTACTGCACAGAGCATAAGACATTTGGGAGTCCTTTCTAATAAAAAGGGATTTGATTAAAGACAGCCAACTACCACAGATCAGCAACTTAATCATCAGTAAAGAAGGAAGAGCAGCTTAGATTCAAAAGACTTTAATTTGCTGATATGCCAAGGACTTCCCAGGAGTAGTCACTCCACAAGTTACTCCAGAATCTGCAAGGGGGTTGGAGGGGACATACACCAAGGATTAGGGTGCTTAGACCTATTATAGTAGTTTGGTCTTAACAAAAGTTAGGCAGAATACCCAACATACACGTTTAACTTCTAAAAATTCATAAGAATTTAAAAAAATTCTTATGCCTAGTGATATTTCCATACTTAAGCATTGCCTTGCCAATGGCAGCTAGAGGATTTCCCAGCAACTGGTTGTACTGCTGTAGTAAGCCCTGGAAAGACAAAGCTGCCAGCTGTGATCTGGCTGCTTCCAAGCATCTCCAGCATGCTGCTCCTGGCTCCCACCACACTCTCAGGCGGACAGTGTGATCCATGCCCTGCTGCCAGCTGTGAGTGCTTGGGTGAGCAACCCCTGCCTAGAACCGTTCCCCCAACTCTGAAATCACTTTCAGTGGTTTTCACCTGGGAAGCTGCAGAGAGGTGCAGTAAGCACAGGCTGGATGGAAGTGCTGGCTGCCCATCTCCTCAGCTCAGCTCACTGGGTCTGCCAGACAGAATTTCCACAGCAAAGAGACAACTTGAGTGACTACTACTCTTCTTCCTTCCCAAGGAACCTTCACCCTGCCCACTTCTGGGCAGATTCTGCTGACTACAGAACCAAGATGGCTTGATTGAAAACCAGAGATACAGTGAATGAACTTGCAGAAGGAAGTTGGTTACACAGAAGATCCCAGAGTGTGGGCAGACCAAGTAAAATGACCTTTCTCTAGCCTGACAGTTCAAATGTAATTATTCCAACAAATTATTTTCATGACTTAATATAACGCCTTGCAGCTTTCTAGCAAGGTTAATTAGATTCTTCAATTCAAAACCTATCTGCTCTTAACCAACTTTTAATATGCTGAAATCCAGTTTTCTAAATTCAAACTAATAAAAGTGATTAGCTGACAGCTATCTGGTATGCTACAATTACCATGGCATTTAGACCTCAGGCATAAGATATTTAATGCAAATCAGAGTCAATGTCTCTGCCCATTTGTCCTTTTTCGGATTACTTGATCAATGTGCCATATGAATCCTGTACAGTCCACACTACCATGCAAAACAACTAAAGAACAAGGGCAGAGATATTGGTTGAGACAGTTAACCAAAGTTGAAAGATTCTTTTTCCCTCCCACACTTAATTTGCTCTTTCCACATGAGCATGAAGTTACTGAAGGCACTGGCTGACAGCTCAAGTAGAGATGAGTATTTAGTTCTGACATAGCCAGAATTAGTACAAAACTCCCGGCCTGCACTGCCATATCAGAGAGCTTCATCCACTGTGACTCCAGAGACCCAGGGAGGAGCCTGGGTTGGAGCAAAGCTAGGAAGATGAGGGCAGCCTACCTCTTTCACTAATGCCTTAAGTTTCAGCTTGCATATTTTTTCGATTCTGTGCTGCCCTAGTGTGTGACTCTGAACTTTATATTAAGTGTTAGCAAGTTCCCTTCACAGTTTACAGACAAAAAAATTCTTTCCCAGCCTGAGAACCAAGGACACTGCTGTCAAGAAGTATAAAGAACAGTGAATTGAGGAGAGCAATCTGGGAGGATGGGACTTCATAACCTGAAGCTTTAATTGGACAATTGACCTCAATATGTAAATGAACCAAAACTTATAAAAGTGTGAAAACTTGTGACTGGTCATCCATCTTGCATCCATCTTGGGTCCATCTTGGGCGGTACTGCCCAAGGTGTATCCTTTGAAGGCTTTTTAATAAACACCTACTTTATTCCTTTAACTCTGTCTAGCCTCTGTTCCAGGTCAGCCTCTTCAGGCATCAACTGTACCTAAGCATATGAAGCAGTGCCCTAGCATTCTGTGTTTTGTTAGATAGAAATGCTCCTAGAAGACTGTATGGGGCACAGCATGCTAGGGAGCTGAGGAGATGTCCAGCCCAAGACATAGTTCTTTGGCACATCAGGAATGCCAAGGCTGGACATCACCTCAGAGATGAACTTCAGTGGCACACAGAAGATCAATCAGGTGTGGTTGGTAATTACACATGACTTGCCCAGAGTAGGACTAAGGTTGTTTGTTTTCTCCACCATGCATCATGCATGATTATTCCACCTTTGATTATGCTACTGTTTATATGAATAACACTGGCAAAACTTCTCAGTGCTCTGAAGCCTCCTTTCCATTTTCTCATCTCCTGCTGAATTAAGAGCTAATGGCATGGCATTGGTCTGACATTGGTCTGATCTGATAGCCAAATTGATGACCTGAGAGACTTTATGTTCCCACTCTTTCAGCTATGCATCCCTTTTGGATGAAGAAACTTTGATGTACCACCCTCTTGAACAGAGCAGAGCAATCTTAGTCATACAATATTAGTCTGCAAAATCTGAGCTTTGCAGCTTCATAAATACAAGTGGTAAACAAAACTAAAACTTCACTTCAGGAAGCAATTTTCGAGCTGTGAGGAAAATTAATCACTAGAACAGCTTATCAGGGTAGGTGGTTGACTCACCATTGCTTGAAGTTTTTAAGATAAGATTAGATCTTTTTTTTTTTTTAAGTCATGATTCAATCATGTTCCTGGGAGAAACTGAGAGGAGGACATTAGGCAGTATAATGGCAAGGTTCTTTCTGACCTTGAGCCAGCGAATCTTCTTTGTTTATCTGCCTACTTTCTTGGGCAAAAAGGAAAACGGAATGGGCTTTGGTCCATCAACCAACTCCTGCCACAGTTCTGCTTTAAGAAAATTGCTGCAATCAGATCTCATGCTTCAGGGCTTCAGCCATTTGCCTGAAGAGGGTAGGAAAAAAGTTTCACTCTCTTTCCTGCCCAGCTAATGACTAAATACATGTTATGTTTATTTGGTCATAGTTTCATGTTTAAAACATCAGAGAGTGAACCCAAATGGCTATGGACAAAGTCAAAGGCAGAAACACAGAAAATGCTCCCTGGCTATTTTCTATTCAGTTAGCCATTCATGCTCACACCTCAGATCTGTGATAATCATCAATTCTGATGACTATCAGTGTTTACAGAGAAGACATTTTGGTTATTAGGGTGCAGCCACAGAACGCAGAAAGGTATTGATAGAGAATTGGGACTGATACTAACCCCACCTATAAGGGCAATATTTGTTTGATGAGAACATCTTAATCTTCTCATATTATCAGATCTTTTGCCACTGCAAGATCCTTGCTTGTTAGTGAAACTGTGGTCCCACCCACTCTCTGATTAAACCAGATCATGAAAGTTTCTTTAAGCCAGAAATGTGTCGGTCCAACCAAACTCTATAGCAAATAGATCTGGGGGCAATCTAAATTAATTTTTAAGAAATGTTGAAATAAAGGAATATAAAGAACACAAAATGAATGGCCTGCCCCAGTCTTTAACTCTACAAACTACAGCAGTTTGTTTCATAATAACATTATTGCCCAAGCCTGTAAGAAACAAAGCACACAGGCAGATCCATTGATCTCACCATAATCAAGTGCCCAAGACTCTTTGATTTCAAGGCAGAGTTCAGAGGTCTTACCACCTACGTTTCATGTAAAGGCAAGATATAATTCTACACCTATAGGTGCCTAAGATAATTATACTCTACACCACTTAAGAAGGAAATTAGATGCATATCTTTTTCCAGGTAAGGAAGATGACACCGTTATGAACCAATCAGTCCAGATTTGTCTTGTATTTGTTGGACCCAATTCTGGGTCTCCATGTATAACCAACCTGATTGACTCAAAATGGATTTCCTTTTAATCTGTGCCAGCACACAGAAAATGAAAATCCATGCCTTGGAAGCAGAACACATTTACACTGCCAGATTTTTTTGCAGCTGCAATGAGAAGGGATGGGGCAGGCAGGCATGACAGCGACCGCACCTGAATTCAGACTGGTAGCCTGGAAGCTGGGGACAGATGGTGTGAAAATGAACCAGACACTGAAAAATTCAACTTTATATCCAGTAAGACTATAAACATACAGTGAGTGAGCATGAGATTTATGCTGAAATTACAGTGGAATTCCTATGGATGATTACACTTCCAGCCCAAGCATGGAAAGCACATCCATCAAAACGAGTGTCACTACATTACCAGTGCAGTTGTCAGGCCTCCCATTACTGAACCCAGTAAATACAGAAGAGGACCACGAACACTTGTGACATGGCTCACCAAAGTACTCATCAGACGGAGGATTCTCCATGTCATACAGCATTTTCTTGGTCAGATGTTCCAGCTCATCCTCAGGCCTGAAGGCAGGAGTGCTTGATGTAGGTCCAGAGCTTGGATACCCACTCTGAAAAGAAAAAAAAGAACAGCCTGTGATGTGGTATAAAAGCATTCACACAGTAAGGGGCTATATTGGCTGCTCAGTGTTGAACTTCATTCTTCATTTAGTGTTGAATTTTTTTTAAGACAAAAGGGATTCAAGCAAGTAAACACCTTACTTAATGTTATGAAAATGGACTCTGAAGAGCATCCAGTGAAGTACTATATATCCTCCTAGAATGGGAAATATCCTGTGCCTCATAATTAGATGTCTACTGGGTAGCACATAATAATAAAAAAGCAGATTATTCCAAGAATAACTTGATACAAATGTTCTCCAAAACTGAAAAAGGCTTGGAAGCATTTAAGTTCAGACTTGGTAAAAGTTCCCATCACTTAACAACACAACATAAATGATAATTCTCCCGTGGTAGAGTACACGGACAAAGACAGATGATCCCAAGGTGCTAGTTACGTTCTCTTCTTGTTTGTTTTGACACAAATCCTGCTGTAAACTTCAGTGAGATCAGGAGCTGGTCCACAGATTTTTAGTACTAGAGGTACAAAGGTTTTAATATGTGTGTAGAACCCAAGATCTCTTGGCCTTCATAAGCTAACAGCCGCACACAGTATTTGCAGCCTGTCTAAGAGAGTCTTCTCCCTGGAAAACACCAAAAGTATGGCATATTTTGAGAAGCACAGAAATAGTCTTGTGCCTCGAAGTTTCTTAGAAGAAGCCAAGTTTGGTGTCCATAAGGAGGAACTCAGTCATCTCAGGATTAAAAAATGCTGACACCAGCTCTCCTTGTGTGCACTGCTTTCTTGAAAGACTTGGATATGAAAACTAATTTATTTATAAAACACATAATTTCAGTAAAGCAAGTGATTTTATTGATTAATTGCTGCCTACATCAAGGACTGGACCTTTGATATGAAACAAGGAAACATTTTTCCATGCTCCATAACTACTTAGATGGCAAGAAAATGTAAAATCACTGCAGAAACAATACATTGACCACTTCTAGGCACTACGTCTGACATGATGAATCTTTATTGAGCCAGTGATGTTCAACAGAAAACAGCAGCTTTAAAGCACTGCACTTCAAGAGAATTAACTATATACTTCCATACATTTTTCTTCCACCCAGACTCCCTTGGCCAGAGCTTTGTGGCTTTTTTAGAAGGGCTAGTCTACAACGACTTTATTAGAAATAATATATAGCATAATCCTAAAAAAAGTTTATTAGTAAGTCAATTAAAGTTGTCAAATGTAAGACATTTAACCTTGGAACAACCTGTTTTTTTCCCTTTGCTCTCTTGTTCTTGAGAACCAATCACGAATCTTTCCTGAACATATATTTTAACACAGCAAGTGCAGCCAAGGATTTATTAGCTTGAGAAATCAATCCAAGCTTCTAAAGGTTCTATTCCAGGTATTGTACCTATTTCATTCAGTTTCCATGCAGAAAAGAATGACCTCTGCCATTCCATCAACAGAGACTCCTTTCCTAGACTTTGCATGGAGAAGACAGCATGGTCTGAAGCTGATAATGGTCCCCATCCCTGTATTTCCCATTAGTCATCACCAGCCTCTTCTGCTGGGCTTTGTCCACACATCATTTGAAACACCGCCTTTACCCTTGGGCCCTGTAATAGACATGGACAAAAACAGAAGGCACAAGCCACAGTCTGTTCACAGAAAAGGGCAGTGAGATACATGGAGCCGAAGCGGTTTGCTCAGCATCACACATGGGCTCTAGGGCAAAGACAAATCCTGCATCCTGGCTGTTGGGAGCCCTACATTTTCCAGCCTCACTCACTGGGGCTCCACCTGCCGTTGCAGACCTACACTGAACATTCTGCAACCCAAAGCCACTGCACCTGCAGGCTTTGGCAGGAAGTCGGTGAAGCCTCTCCCTCATTTCCATGCTGGCTTCCCATAACTCCCAACTGGGGAGCCCTCCATAACTAATTCATACGGGCTTGGATTAGGCCCTTTAAAATTAAAGACCAAAATCTGCAGATTTTCAGTTTTGTCTGACTCTCTCTGGTTTTGGAGGCCACACTGCCTCATACATACAATAAATAGGCTGCTCTCCTATTTTATCTACATTGCACTTTTCCAAACCAGGCAGATTTGCTATCCAGTACCCAATGTCAGCAGAAATAACAAATACCAACCACAATGTTATGAGACACTTGGACTTATTTTGACTAAAATGCCATGCCTTTTTGACCAGCCTTTAAGGAATACTAGGCACATCTTTTTCCTCCTCCCATGGCACATGCTGACTACGTGCCTCCAGGAAAATGCATTTCATGAATATGAACATGCTGTTTGCTGGGACATGCACACACACAAACATAGAGAGTAAAGTGTATCCTTAGTCCAATATAAAATACTTGTTTCAGCAAAACAGTTTCCTTCCTTCTCCTTTGTTATGTCAGGGTAAAAATATAACTCTGGCTTGCCTTACAAAACAGAGTTGTGGTGCTGTTGTTTATATTAAACTTCCTCTATTTTCTCCTGTTCTGTACAATAATCAAGGCTGTCTAGAAATTCAATTTGCTGTCTGATCTACCAGTTAACTAACTTCATGCATTCACTTTTCCCCATGCACATACCTCAGTGCACACAAATATCCACATCCTTAGCTAGACACAGCTCAAAGAAAAGGACTGCATTGACTTGCAGACCCAAAGCACCACTCTGTCGGGCTAACCACAGAAGCATCAGGGATGATAAACTGATCCACAAAAATGGAAAAGAGCCCAGTAAAAAAGCTGGCACGAGGAACTATGCTTTGGAAGCACAGGCACCTGAGTGCCTCCTTTGCTACTGAGATCAAACACCAAGCAACCTCAGAGAAGATTGCAGGAGCAAGCTCAGGAAGAAAAGAGGATTGCATAGCATGTGCAGATGCAAAAGCATTCCTAAATAAACACTGTCCTGCATACTTAGTTGGGATGTAAAGGAAAACACCAGCACTTCCAGGGTTAAGCCCTGTAGAAGAAAGTATCTTCATGCTACAAAGGAAGTGAGCTAATTGCTTGTGCCACTATCAAAATGCTGCAACAACATCTGGCTCATCTTCCTTATTAAAGTTCAGTTCCTGAAAAGCCAGGTCAAAAGAAGCAGTCGTGTGGAATCACTGCATAATTATTTTGGTACACAACACTGATACTTGCTTCAGTGCTTCCCTGGCACATGTTTTCTACTCCAGACCTGTCTCAGATGTAAGGGCTGCCCAGAAAAGGGAGCTCTGCAGTCAGTGTGGTGCATTTGCCAACAAGAACTTTCCCCATCCCCACATAAATATTTACCCATATGGGTAAAAACTGCAGTGCAGAATCTGCAAAGCCATCTGAAGATGATGCTGTGATGAATGCACCATCATTCAGAATACACTGTATGTGGTCATTTTTCTTGTCCATTTGCAAACATTGTAGAAGAAGCTTCTTCTCTCTGGGAGAAAATAACTTCAATTATGTGTTCCCAGTTACAGAAATGTGGAAATTATCTTCTTTTCAGAAGGTAGAATTAGCTGAATTTGGAATTGAAAAGCAGCCAGAAACATCTTTCACTGATAGCTACTTTCTCTTCACTTTTTTCCTCCTGTTTCAACTGCATGAAGTTAGTCCTTTCATTTCACTCACCAAAACTAATAGTTAGTTAAATAGTATTGCAGCATAATTTTTTGTTCAATGGTTTGACAAAGACCACATTTTTAAAGAATTTATTGACTATCCAAAGCCATCACAAACTTTCAGAGCAAGAAATCCAGCATAGTGCCACATCTCTCATGAGTTGTGCTCCCAAGGAAGTATCAAGACTGCCTACAGCTGTAATTCAGTTTATAATTAAGGCCAACTCTTACTGAGGAGATGCATTAGAAAAAATATTTTAATTCTTGATTTATTTTCCCAGTGAAAGGTTACAGCTGCCAGAGTACATAAAGATTCCTGAAAAGAGGATTCTGCCTGGAATCCTTGCATCATGCACATTCCTGGGCTTATTCCTGGTCAGAGGATAACTCATCAAGATCCTCTAAAGAAACTGCCCTGCATGAGGAGATATCCACTGACAGTCAGTGCCCTCCAACCCACACCAGAAGACCAAAATTTCAAGTGTTGGGCTGCCAGGAGAGAGGGCTCTTCCGGGCCATGCCAGAGTGGAACAAGCCGCTGGTTCCCTGGCTGCCTACCTGCCCTGCCCCTCACAGCAAACCAGCAATCCAGAACGTGCAGTTCTGCCAGCAGAGCCCTCATTTGTTTAACACTGCCTGGCTTTGAAATAGGACAGTTTTGTAACTGCTTTAAAGCTCTAGAGGATATTTTTCTTTATTTTTAAACTTCATTATTGCAACTGTATCCTCACTTAACTATCCATGCACATTGCCTGTCCTAATCCTGCTAAGCTCTTAGTTTCAGTGATCTCATGTGGCATTAAGCTACACAGAATTTGAGTAATAATAACAATAAAAGTATTTTCCTCTGTTTTAGCTCCACAGCCAGCAATTTTGCACAATTGTCTCTTTTTTTTTTTTTTAACACTGTGAAACTGGGATGCAGACAGGTAGAAGGGGAGGTATCTTGTTGATAATTTTAAAAGACAGTAGAGCCAGAATGCAAAATCATGACAGAATTGAGACGTTTCCTGGACTTTTGAAAATCAGGCTGCTCATACAGATGTCTATTTTGACTCACCAGAGCAGAGCTTTTAGCTTACAGTCACGAACCCAAAATCTTGGTCTTTGTGTACTGATACTGAATTCAACAGGCTCACCATACATGCACCCTAATTACGCTGTAAAATGGGTTCAGCAATACTTCTGTCTTAATTAATCAGTGCTGTGGAGCTGTTCAAGCCTCTACGACATAAGTGACAACACAGAGACAGAGCCTTTTATTAACCATCAAGCATGGTAACAAAAGAACATCACTGTTTTGTCCTTGGATTGTTTTATGCTATTATATGTAAACACACTAAGTAGCTTTTCTTGCTACTCTTCATATTCTCACTAATGTTTTGAATCTGGAAGGGCTGGTTATTTTTTCTAGATATTATAAAAATGGGATACTCTGTAAACACCACCATCTGCTTCTGGCTTCTGCACTGAGCATGACTGTGTTAAATGACACCTTCCACTGCTATTCTGGCGAGTCCTTGCTTCTGCTGGACACTATGGACTGTTTATATATTCAGAGTTAACAGCAGATGTGCAAGATTTTTATGGAGCAACATTGACCATTTCTCATTATGAAATACAAAGTAGTGGCTGGTTCTCCAAGTAATAAATATTTTACATGTTATCTCAGGAAACAGCAGATTTAAGCTATATTTCACATATAAAATACTACATTTTAATGTCCCATTGGTGCTTAAATGTATATACAGAAACAAATGCAGCAGTGCCTGATCTTGCCTGGGGCCTCTTGGCCCTATCATTACACAAATATGCTTTACTTGTCAAGGCTTATCTCATATGAAAAGGGGAGCAGGCTGTTTTGTTTTGTGTTTTTCCATTAACCCCACTTATTTTGGTAATAGACATTTTAGGCATTTAAAAAACAAGCCAAGAACTCAAGGAACAGCTGGATGGTACTACTGAGAGTGAGAATGAGGCACCATTTTTATACCCATATGCAAATAAAGAGAACGCACCATTTTAGCTCTATGGTTTTGGCTGGAAGAGCTCAGTCTGCTCCATAAAATTGTATCAAGAGGTCCTGTGCTTACTCATCTCTTTGTTTCAAGATCAAAGGCTTTATTCTGCTCCAAGCTGCTTGCCTTGCCACATCTCTCTGGGCTCAGAGTCAAGCATTCCCTTACTCCCATGGATCATCACCAGCAGTAAAGACCCTACAGGCTGCCTCTCAACTCCCCTCCTCTTCACATCATAATACTGGGGGCTTCCAGGATGGCCTTCAAAGCACTAATTAATTAAGCATTATATTTACTACTATCAACAGGTTAAAATCTGTACTTCAGAGTAGGAGCCATAAACTTCCATATGAGACAACAGTCCCACTGCTTTGATCCCAAGCTGCACAGCACACTGCTGTACAAGAGTTTGAATTCACTTTTTGACATTTTGGCTATAGGTCCTGGGGTGCACAGAGCATACAGGACTCCTTGCTTGGGCAGGCGATGAGCCCCAAGATCTGTACAGGGCTCCCTTGTGCCAGTCCAAGGTGGCACTACTGAAAGATATCAAGCTGTGGGGGGCTCCAGTGGCAGTGATTGGCACTCCAAGGGCTCACCATCAACCAAGACATATTCCCATCTAATAGGACAAGCACAGAGGCAAACCTAATAAAAATGGAAATGCTTCAATATTCATACTGATGAAAAGAGATGTGTGAGCTGACAAAGTACTCAACTCACTCAGATGATTCACTGCCACAATAAAATGACTGAAAGAAGCACCTTCCCTCCAAAGCGTATCCTTCTAGTACCACCTTCTCTCCAAAGCCTACCCTTCCAGCACCACCTTCTCTCCAAAGCCTACCCTTCCAGAAGCACCTTCTCTCCAAAGCATATCCTTCTAGCACTACCTTCCCTCCAAAGCCTACCCTTCCAGAAGCACCTTCCCTCCAAAGCCTACCCTTCCAGCACCACCTACTCTCCAAAGCCTACCCTTCCAGAAGCATCCTTAAAATCTAAGGAAATAACTGAGTTTTGACCTTTTTTTAAGTTTTTCACTTGCACAACCTTTCAGAAAGGCAGAGCTGAACGATTTCCACAGACACTGAGGGGTGACACAGTGTGATGGGCTCATACACACGGCTGGCATGGCACCCACAGTGCCCGAGGAGCTCCCCAGCACTGCCTGACCACCACTGACCCCCAGAGCTGGGGCTGGACCCGGTGCTCAGTACCAGCACCACCTGCCCTGCGGTTCAGCTTTGGCACCCAGTGAAAAAACAGGTGGCCCCAGCTGCGGGGCCTTAGCAGGTAACAAAAACAGAAGTGCCATGGCATCACTTGTTTCAAAAGAAAAATAAATCTCACCATTTTAATGGTACTAATTTTGCATGTGAAACTTGCATTCATACTGTATTAACAGTTTAAATATAGCTTTCTTGCCAGAAGCCTGAATAGGCTAGAAAAGATACTTAAAATATGCAAATTGTGTTTCTGTTTTAATACACAAAGAAACCTAAAATCATATCACTTTCCATCACCAAGACAGGTTTTAATATAAGGTTTTTTCATGTGAAAACTGTAACAGCAAACAAATGGTTAACCAAGTGTGTTTAACCCACTATCTGTAGTCTCACTTTTAGTCAACTGTGACATGGGCCATTACACTTCCCAGGACACCAATGACTTAAATGAAGACTACATATTTTGCTTAACATTAAAAGATTATATATATAAATTACAGTAAAAAAAAAAGGCTTCTCAAACTGGAGCAGGTGCTTGGTTCAACATCCATAGCATTGGAGGGTAGGATTCCTGAGCTTTATCCTCAGAAATATTTTTAACCAGTCTGATCCTGCACCCTGCTGTTATAAATGGTGTTCATAATGCTTGGCTGTCTCAAGAGAGTTTGAGAGGCTCAATGAACTCTTCATTACAAAATGCTTTGAGATCCTTGAATGAAAGATGCTCAATGAGTACAAATCATGACTATTAATAATTACCTTTACTAGCCAAGACTGTGCCTCCTTTCACTCACATCTGTCTAGATTTTGTCTTTTAAGATTATAACATCTTCAAAACATACACTGGTCTCCCAACATGCCCTCAGTGGTCTTGTATAAATAAAAGTGATAAGAATAATAGCTGAGGAAACAATAATGTAGCAAAAGCAAATTACATTCCTGCTGGACTCACAAGCTTCTTCCCTATTTCACAACTGGGAGACTTCTCCATTTTACTCGTGTACCAATCCCAGAATCACCTGTTCTCTTTTCCTAATGTGTAGCTGCTTTCATTCTAAGAGCTTTCCTGTTTTTCCTTTAACTTTGCACAGGCCATGGTTCTTGAAGAGGTTACTGGAGGGCGCCAACCCCTTTTAACAAAATGGGCACAAGTTCCTTTGGAAAGAAGATAGGGAGCTCCAAACATGTCAGAGAGCGTAAGCATTGAGTACGACCCTTCAATTCACTTTCAGTCTGTCAGGGAAAAGGAGTCAGAAATTTAAGAGACATCTGGATTCTGTTCAGGCCATCTTATTGTGCTCACCTCTCAGTCAAGGTGTGCTTCAAGGGTGACAAAAAATTTTCAAAGTGACATCTTTTCCAGTGATGCAAGAGAAAAGAGAACTTGCAAATAATAATGAGAAGATTGCTACTTATCAAAGTCAGAGGGAGACTTCATTTGCTTGCACCTCCAGGTCTTGTGGTGAACGACTGTAGAGAAGATTATTTAAAGGATACTGACACAACTCAAGACAATATGTAAGTAGTAAAGATCAGAGTTCACCTCATCTCTACTTCAATTAAAGCACCTCTATATTTTATACCATCTTTATGGATGGTTTTGTTGCTGAATTGCTTTATTGACCTTTAAGAGCCTGAAGCTTTACTGCACTTAAAACAACTAATTCTCCTCATGAAGAGCCCTCTGCAGGTATCTGTAGGTCAGGATCTCGGCTCAGTCATCTAACATCACGTCAAGTACCATTTGCAAACACATGTTATTTAATTCATGAGGAGCAATCGCCTGGCCCATCAGTGTTGAGCAGACCACACTGCCACCACCAAGCCCTGGCCTATCTATCTCCAGCCCGAACAAGAACAAGAGCCTCTTCACAAAATTACCAGGCTGGAGTTGGTCATCACTGGTGATTAAACACTTAGAAAACCCTTTACCTTCTGTTATATGGAAGTCCCCACCAGAAGCAGGCAGTTGAGCACAGACCTGGCGCTGCTTGCTCACAGGAGAGTCTGGGGAAGGGTTTGGCAGCCAGCTCCCAGTGCAGCTGTACCCACAAGGCATTAGCTGCACTTGAGGTGCTACTGTGATGCTGAGCAACATCAGGCAGAAGACAGGACACACTGGCAGTAAGGACAGACGTGGTGAAATTAAACAGTGCCATCGGGAACAGAGGGAGTAATACACAAGAAAAGAAAGAGGAAAGAGTGAAGGGCTGCAGCCTCAAGTGACTGTCATCTTGATAGCCTAAGCACTGCTGCTTTAGAAGAGACTTGCACATGTTTCACTATCAATTACCTCAGATAATCAGAAATAATATTTTCAGAACAAAGCAGTGCCAAATTCTATACTGCACTTGGAGGAAAAAGGCCAGGGTAAATGCCCGCCATCTAGATTATAATTTATTTCATCCAATGTACTTACAAAAATGATCTCTCATTTGGCTCACAGCAGTAGAAATTTCTCAACAAAGTCATAATTCTCCTGTAATACAGTCCAGGGCAGTAAAGTATTACTCAAATAAAAGCTCCAAGTCTCCCTTGAAAAACTGTACCTGCTCAGGAATTTCCCATAATCACATGGGAGGGGAGCTGAGAAAAGGGCAGCAAGAGGAGAGGAATGATTTTTCCTCAGAGAGCACTGCAGGATGAAGACCCAGCACATCACAACTGGTGGCCAAATCGTGGCAGGGAGCCAAAGAAGCAGGGATTATGTGCTATCAAAAAATGCCGCAGGAAGTTTCACCATGGCTATTCAATATTCAAAGGGTTTCAACCTTTTCCTTTCAACCTGCTGGAACAGGAGTGATTTGGCTGTTCTACTCCTGTTGCGGATCCTATGAATCCTGCTTGTGCAGAGGGCAGGTGATAGCCCTTGGAGGGGAAGAGCCCCAGGAGCAGAGAGGTAAAGGTCAGATCTGGAATGAGGGCTCTGGCAACATGGGGAGGGAGGCAGGGGAAAGAGCAAATTAGCATTTAGCAACACAAATACAGCAATTTAAAAAGGCAGAACTACCTTAGTTCAGCAATAAAAAAGGCAAGAGAGAAGTGCTGGTAGAAAGAGGGGAAAACCACTCAGAAGGCAGCATGCAGTAAGTGATTTGAGCCAGAGTCCAGCATCAAAGGGGAGGATGGAATGAGGCAGAGAGGATGGAGAACAAAGTACAGCCTGCCAGCTTCCACAGCTGGCAAGAGTCCATGCAGAGAGGGCACATGGAGATATGCACCCACCAGAGGAAGACTGGCTTAGGGAAGACCAGTGTACAAAGGAGCAATATGAAATGGAAGGGTAATAGTACCCTCAGAGCAGGGAACAAGCAGGAAAGCAAGATCCAAAGGAGAGGTATCAGTGTCAGCTAATTTTACTGAATAATTTCCTTTCTACAGGAACTATCCAATGCCAACAAAACCCTGCAGTTTCAGTCTATAGGATTGGTCAGATGCTTCCAGACACGCGCATGTATGTGTGAATGTGTGTGTGTTTTTGATGGGACAATAGACACCCAGGGCAGAGCACTACACCCTCAGTGTCACTTTTGATTCCTTCCTGGAAGTTGTATATGGAGTTTCAGTGTCACATGATCCTTCTTTCTACTTCCCCTGCCACATGTAGTGTGTGATCCCACATTTGTCACAGGCATGCTTTCCAGCCAAACAGAAAATTACTTCTATGGCCATGATGCTTAAGATGGTAAATGCACAGGGGCTTGTGCTGTGGGGATTGTGCTACCTATGGAATAAATGGCAAGGAGAAGGAATTCTGCTTGGCACTGGAGACAGAAGGGAGTATGGGATTCCCCAGATTCAGAGCTTTTCTACTACTTTTCCTCATCCTCTGCTTTCCCATCAGCCTCTCAAAAAGCCCCAGGATCTTGGCAGCCAAACCAGGCTGTGCACTAAGGAAGGCAACATAACTTCCCCAGCTGCAGCCTCTAAGGCTGCTGTCATCCTGAGGGCACAGTCACTGTACTGACATACAGACCTAATGATCTACACTGTTCAAGACATCAAATGCTTTAAGAAACTCATCCTGTTCAGAAGGCCACGTTCAAGCTGTATTTCTGTGCCATCTTTTGTGTGAGGCTGGGACTGACTCTGAGGAGGTCAGGAAGAGCCTGATGGCTCAATAAATGAGACACTTGGGAGAGTGAGTCAAACTGACAGCTCAACAAGATCCATGTTTAGTTGTCAAAACATTCCTCCATGTACAGAGATGCAGCTAAGAAGGCTGTCCACATCCATCCTGGGCTGGAGACAGGCTTATCTCACTAATTGGTTGAGCAGTACTTCATGGAGAATGGAGTGAACTGGCAGAGGTGGTGGCATGTGCAATTAGAGCTGAGGAGGCTGAGAGCTGTGGCTGGACACAACACTGTGCCTGTACCATTCTGATGTATACATTCACTTTGTCCATGAACCATTTTCATGTGCTGTTCAGACACAACAGCAGCAGCCTCCTGTATTTTAACGACTTAGAAGCTTGCAGGCTGACTGACAAAAGGGGAAAAACAAAGGTGTATATACATATATATAAATTTTGCTGAATTTACTTGAAAAGGATGGGCTAGACATTCAGATGGTGCAAATCAGAGTTGCTCCAGGGAACTCGCTGATTTACACAGCAGTGGAGAATCTAGCTCAACATGCCAAGGTGAGCAATGTAATCAGGTGTACATTGGCTGGTTGGGAGGCACTACTTGAGTCAACAAGGCTGTCCAAACCTAGACCAGACTAACTGCAGCCCCCTGAGCCCTCAGCTGCATTTGTCTCTCACAGAACAAATGACACAGGGAGAAAACTTGCTTCCAGACTGCCAGACCAAGAGTGAACACCACAGACAAAGACCCCACTCTCTGGGGAAATGGGTGATTGAAGCCAGCTTCCTTGCAGGTGACATTCCAGGGTTCACTTACAATTAAGTTAAAAGTCTCTGTTCCCATCTGTGGGGGACGTGTCAGACTGGCTTTTATGGGCTCCTGTTACCAACTCCCAGTTCAAGCTAACATGTTTTTCAGGGCCTCCTCTCTCCTGGCTCCTTTTGAGGAGCTGGCTCCCTCTTTTAGAGGATTTTCAGAGGAAGCATACCTCCTCTACCTCCTTCCTCATCTACACTTTTTCTAAGAGCCATGCAAATTTCAACAGCATGTCTAGAAAAACAGTTGAGAACATCAAACACTACAGAATCCTTCCTCTTCTTTCCCACTATACAATGTATTCCCTCCATGCTCTCTTTCTGCCCTTCTGCATTAGTTTTACACTATTAAATAAGAGATTCAGGCCCCCTCCCTGTGACCCTCATCTGAAAATCACTCACACACTTTAGAGGGTTTGCAACACAGAGGATGAGAAAGTGAGGCCAGCAAAGTGCTGGAAGGGATTGCCTGGGGAGAGTCTGTGATTTCCATCACTGAGGCTTTTCAGAGTAGGAACAAACAAATATTTGTGAAGAATAGCTTAGGCAGAGTTGATCCTGTCTCTGAGCAGCAGACAGATCTTAAAGTCTGTTCCAGCTTTACTGTTTATGCTTCTGTGATTGTGATAGCAGTTGTGACATATTCTGCAACGGAGTTGAGCAAAGCCAGCTGAAAGCCCTATGGATCATCTTCAGGGCTGAAGCTGCTTACAGGAAAGGAAGCTCATATGCAGTGTTAAGTTATTTGGTGGTTTTGCTCCAAACACTAAATCAAGGAAAGGTTGTTCAGCAATGGTAAGACAAAGAAGCTGGGTCCTAAGCAGGCCCTGCCGTGCTTTTACCATCTCCAAAATGCTGTATCTCCAGCTTTGAGTCCAGGTGCATGAGGCAGCACATTCAGAGCACCCACTGTATGGGCAGTAAATATTTGTGTTAGACAAACAACCGGATTCTTTTGTCCTAGTCCTCAGGAATGCCCATCTGGCACTCGGTGCTGAATCTCTATTAAAACGTCCCAGAAGCTAGACAGGATGCAGTGAGTCTGGCCAGGAGCATGGAAATGGCAGGCAAAAAGCATTCAGAAAATCATCGTAGGTGCCCCAGACTGCAAAATACTCCACATGTCTGTTGTGCAAAAACCCACGTGTGTCCGCAGTAGATTGAAGGAAAGAAGTTACTCCAGAAACACTGATGCCAGCTCTCCCTGCAATACCACCTTCTGGGGAAAACAAATGGTAGGGGAGCTATCTAACCTACTCATCGCAAAGTCTTTATGCCACAAGACGGTATTTACTAGCTGGTACCAGACAACATTCAAGCAAGAACAGAAAGTCACTTTCCCAGCGCTCCTTGTGAATTGCTCCCATCTGGGCAAGAGAGCAATCCAAAGCCCTTATGCCCATGACAGCGCTGCAATCACACGCTTGGTGTTTTACACCCAAAATAGCGGCAGCCAGACCACGGCGCGGCTCGCACAGCAATGCAGCTGCGCTGATGAAGAGGAGCCACTGGAAGCGGTGCTGGGGGCGTGGGTTGCTAGGGAACGTGGCAAAGCCCTGCAGATTTCCTCGCTGGCTCTTTCCCCTCTTCCCATCTCGCTCACACTGTGCCAGCATCTTCGCCCCGAGAGTGCCGCTCTTCCTGTCTGAAGTGTGCAAAAACAAATCTGCCAGCAACAATGGAGCACGATTGCTTGGCATGTGTTCCCGAGGAAAGAAATCGCTCTAGCCTTTGATTTTCAAAGGCAGACAGCTGACGGGTCGGGAAAAAAATCCATTCTCCATTTTCTCCATGTCTGTGTGTTACTTCATTCCACCTGTGTGACGGTTAAGGGTGGGTGGCAAGCCCAGGTGGCACAACTCAACAAGCTGAGTTTGTGGGAGCTGTGTCAGCTTGCAGATGGCAAGACTGGTGCCCTGAGCGTCACACTGTGTCCCCTGGACCCCTTCACTTCCCCTAGCATGCTCCTCCTTGGGAGTGGCTGCAGGAGCCAGCACAGTTCTGTAAATGTGCCTGGGCACTGCATGGTGCTCCCACTGCTCCAGTGGCCAGCAGGGCTTATGGAAAAGGGCACACAAGCAAAGGAAGAGCTACCAGAGAAAAGGGAGGGAAGGGAAAAGACATTTCTGCCTTCTTAAAAAAGAGCTGGGAGAAGGAGAGATCAGTGACCAAGGTGGAAACATAAGGCTTTCCAGTATTAATCAATCTTTAAACAATTTGACTGAATGATTAGGAAATGCAATGCTCCCTACTGAGGCATTAGAGATTTATATTTAGATGTTAGGTGTTTTTTTCCACACTGCATTATTTTTAGCTACTCATTGATGCTAGGCTAGTGGTGGCTGCTGTTGAATCGATGAGGCTCTTCTGTGATGGCAGCTGGGTGAAATATGCCAGTCGGAAGTGGGATATAATTCATCCAGGATGCTGCCTGGAATCCCTGCCTGCATGAGGAGATAGTGGGACAGCAGAGCAGTGGCTGGTTCCCCAGACTTGTACTCACACACCAAGGCTGCAGGCCTGGACAAATGTTCTTCAATACCAACAGGGACTTAATTAAAACCTAAAAGCAGCAGAGATGAGACACCTAGCAAGCTTGTGTAACTATGAAATAACAAGAGAGAAAAGATTTGGAAGTGATTTTGAGAGATTGCTTAACAAGCTCCTTTATCCCAAGAAGAAATAAAATAAAGTATGTGTTTGACATATTAGACATGTGATTCTGGAGACAGAGGAAGAAGCATTTCATTCTCCTAGTAACAGCACACCACAAATCTGAGGTATCACAATGCTTGTACTCATAATGCTCTTTGGACAAAAGGAAACTCACATGATCCCCAGGGCAGGCGAGACCTGAAATTTCTACCCATTGCAGGGCTGCATATTTGAGAAGAACCATCACCTGATAATGAAGGAGTAAAAAAATCCAAGAAATGTAAACCAATAAAATGCTAAATATTATGTCAAAAGACTAATTTCTTCTTCACTCCAGGTAATTTGTAATTAGACTGCTTTGAGATAGGAGGATTTATGTTTCTTCCTAAGAACAGAGCCTCTTACTCAGTGTAACAGCATGATCTCTTATCTCATGACAAGCCAGGCAAGGATGGTCAAGGTCTCATCATGAACTTTGCTCAGCAGCACATCAGCAGCACACCAATATGCAAATATCTTCCATGGAGTCATGCTATGTATCACGTGTCAACCTCTCCACAAACAAGGATGAGTCTCATTTTATGAGGGACTACAAAAAGCTGAATGCAAATGCATGTCTGTATGTCAGCATTCCTATCAAGAAATTGCCTTGCACCTCTGTGTCATCCTCCAGAGACCCTGGAGAAATACCTTAAAAATGAGAAATAGTTCCAGCATCTCCTAGAGAAATTGCGTGAATGCTACTATCTCACCTTCATTTCCCCTTTAATCTGCATTTCAAAAACTATATTCACCTGCAGACACATGCTAGGTTGATACATGTCAGACACACTTTACTCTTCAGTTCAAGCCATATGGTTCTAATAACAGTGGCTAACAAAGGAAGAGTGTTTTCACTTGTAATTTTTCAAATCTCATAAAAAAATGGTACAACACAGAACACTGCAGACTGCAGCACAGCACATGTGCTCAGTCACATTTTGCACTGCTCTGCACTTGCTCTGCTAATGACCCTTAATATTCACAATCAACTCAGTATCAAGTGCAAAAAGAAAGAACAACTCTGTGTTTGCAGAAATGGTACCTTAAATTAAAACAAGCAATGCAATTGCAAGTTTATTAAAAGTGCATTTGGAATCAGAGCCCTGCAGCAGACTTTGGAAATAGGGAGGAACAGAGGACATCAAGTTATCTAATGGGCTTTTGGCAATCATTTTACATCACAAATAAATTTTCCAGTAATACAGAGACAAATGCTCAAGGCCAACCTTGACATCTTGGTCTTGGCATACCTCTGTAGCTAAAATCATCTATTGGGCACTTCCAGGAAAGACAGGCACTAGATTTCTCACAGAGGAAAATCAGCAAATAGCAACCATAGCTAACTTAATCAAGCTTAATGGAAACAAAGGGTTGTGACTGGTATTAACACTCTGGTCTAGTGGTAGGGGATTTCCAACTAATTTATTGTGGAAAAAAGTAGCATTCACAAAGTCATCCATAGAGTACATACTGCAAGAGAGCATTTAATATAATAGCCTGGCATCATCTGACCCCAGATGAAAGAGTAAGAGGATATATTTACACTGCACATGACTTCCCCCTCCAAGAATGCACCTCAAGGCAGTGTAATCTTTTAGCCAGTGGTGTCCTCAGCTTGCCACAACTCCTGTGCCAATCTGCCACAAAAGCAGAGGCGTGTGCTTGCTGAGGGGAGCTGGACCATGGACAGCAATCCAGCACGCTTCATTCCACCACTGAAGCCCTTGCTGTCTTCTAGCTGTCTCCCACAACTCTAAATAAGCCTGAGAGCCAAGCAAAGTCTTCCAGGTGACTTTTTGCTTATGGAAGAGAAACCCATCAAGCCATAGAGAGGCTGAGCTGGCAGGTGAACAACGAGCTGCGGCAGACGGGTGTCCTTGGAGAGCCCAGCAATGTGCACACAGCCAGAGAGGACACACACACTCAAGAGTGACAGCTGATCTCTGAGCTGAGCTAAAACCATGTTCTCTGAACCCAAGAAATTCTACAATGAAGACAGGCTTTCTCCAAGGGACAGAGGAAAGGCATAAGGCCATATCATTGGCATAGCTTTCAATTAAAAGCCGAGACATCAAGCCTAACTCAGCACTTAGAGAGGTTTTTCCAGAGGGCCTATGGGGGACAATCTCCACTGAGGTCCATGTCATGAGCTTGACCTGACTGTACACAAACACACCTGAAGAGACAGGGACTTCAGAATAAATAGGATCAATTTTCTTATCAAATATTTGTCTAATTGCTCAGGGTGTCACAAATTTTAGTGCAGCACTAAACATTCATTCCCACCTTACTGCTATGTTTATTGCCTCAGTTCTTTGAGAGGTGAAGTCTTATTTTTCACCTCATGGGTTAGGAGACCAAAAGACAGTAGCAAGGGAAAGAATAAGATAACCATCTGCCTTCTCAAGCAACTGTCAGTTGTCTCTTCTCATTCAGGGAATCCAGCTGTTTGCTGTACGTGCATATTCCTTTAAATACAGATAAGTTTCCATCTGTGGCAGAGATGTTCGCACAAAGTTAATGCCAGAAGCTTACATTCCTCTTTTAGGGGTCAGATCTCTTGATATACATGACCTCTACTGAAAAGCATCCAACTGGGGACACTTCTTGTTAACATCACAGAAACAATCATTCAAAAGCCAAGCTTTCTAAAATGGGAGTAGGAAAAAACCCCAACATGTTGCTAATAATCTAAACGGCTCATTTCCAATTATGCATTTTTAGTCCATGATCTATTTTTTCTCTTATCAGCAGCTTTTGAATTTTCAGACCAGATCCCTGCCAACACCTGCTCTCCCTGCTCAGTGAGTACTAGTGCTAGCACATAGTACTAGCTCTAGTACGAGAACTAGCTGATGCACAGTTCACGGCTGCCTCCCCTTTGCATCCCATGCACTCTCCCAAAGCTGGCTGCTGTGTTTCCAGCGACCTGAGAAGGAATACTTGTTCCCTTCGTAATTAGGATTCACAGTAAATGTGGGAAGTGAAGCAAAAAGAACACAATGTTCAAAGCTGCCACTCATGGTTAAATAATTAGTCAATATTACGCTCAAATGCTGCCTCCAGTGTTCATGCCAATCTGTACAGGGAGACATTTGTCCTTACATTACTTTGGCGCCTCATTTCAGTAATTTCTATAAGCTGGCAGTCTGGCCTCAGCAGAGAATGGGTCACACCACTTCTAATTCAGATACATTACTAAATATAAATAAGAATGGTGAGAGATTAAAGGTGGTGAGGTGTTAACAAAGCTTTGGTAAAGTAATAGATTCAGGAAATCCTTTCACCTGATTTTTATAAAGTGGGCCTTGTCTAAAAACAAGAGGCTAATTAGCTGATAACTAATGCAGAACCATAATCCTGTTTTGCCTACATGTTCTGCTATAGTTACACACAGAGAAGTGCTGTTGGTTCCCAATGGGAGGGGATTTGATTGCTTCTCCTCACTGCATGGGAACTTACTTCTTTGCACAGGGATACTGTGGGTCTTGGTGAGATTTTGAAATGCTTTCCCCAGCCTGGAAACTGCAGTTTGTTGGGACACTGCTCCATCTCCATGTTCATGTTGTGCCTCCTTTATTGTGGCTGTATTTTTCCCCACAGCATTCGTGTGTGCTAGAAGGATTTCCTGACAAGAGGAGTTGTGAAGGCTTATAGCTGATCTAGAGCTGAACTTGATTCTTTTGGAGTGCTAGGTGATGCCTGAATGAATGCTGCTGCTTGTCTAAATAGGCTAACTTAGAAAGAGAGCACAAAGGATTTCATGAGCAATAGGAACAAGTACAGACCAACTCCTGGAATGTTCCTGCGTCACCTGCACAGCCGTTCTCAAACTCTTCCATCAAAGGAATGGAGACTGTGTCAACATTTAGCTTAATTGCTTAGCAGCTGCCTGGCTCATACCTGGCTAGGCTGAGGAAGTTTCACTTCCACCTCATGTCACCCAGAGGCAGGAGTACTACGGACATGAATTTTCATTCTGTTGTAAAAGAGAAGCAGGGGAAAAGCCAGCACCCCTTCCAGCTCTGCTGAACCATGAAGCCTCTGCTGGGAAGCTGCCCACAGGGAACAACATTATGATCTTAGGCAAAATTTTCTTCTAATGCTTTTCACCAAGACTGAACTCAGTAAGGGTCAATAAAACAGCCACATACCACAGATGAGGCAACAAATGGTGATCTGCAAGCATGAACAAGCCCAACCTAACATCAGCTCTTTTTCGTGATATTGGCTGCCCCTGGAAAGGAAACACTTCCTCCTGATCTTTGCCTGCTGCAGAGACTACCTCAACTGGGGCTACTAAAAGCACCACTAATAAAACCAAGAGCATCACTGCCAAAACCAAGAGCATGTCCCACAAACAGGCCCTGCAAATGCATCCAGCCAGCTAAGTACCATTCTAATTTATCAGACACCTGCTGGATGTGGAGACTAAGGAGCACTGTGGCAGGGCCCAGACACCCTGCCCAGCCTTTAACACCATGTGAAAGAAGGGAGACAGCAGAAACACTGATAAGAGAACCCTGAAATGATTCATTTTGTCTGAGTTTTACTATGCATGTCTGACAGTGACTTCATTAATCAGATAGCTCACATCTGGATTGCCACTCTCCCCTGGCTGCTCAATCCATTCACACAGCTTGCTGGGGAAAAGACAGTGAGATGGGATCCAAACTAGAAAAAATTATTTGTGATTATTGAAGTAGAAAATTAATTGCTTTTCCTCCCCTTCTTCCCCCATTCTGAAACACCCCTCCCAGGGAAATTAGCGCTAAGAAGTCCTTGTGAACAAACACATCAAGAGTAACAGAACAGGGTCCATATGTACCAGCAACCAAAAATAAACTGAAGTCCGAAATTCACACAGTCAAGTGGATTCACAATGTCTATCTCTACACCACAGTAACAGATGGTCAGTGAACTGTTACAAGACAGACCAAGACTAGTTAAACAGATGGGCAGTATTATTTTTATACTGGTTTAAAAGTGAATCTTTAAGTTTCCACTAGGTTATCTAAAACACCATCAAAGAAACACACACAATACCCATCCAGCCAAAACCAAATTCCATTAACTCTTTTTCCCCAAGAAGGAACTGAGCTTCTTATGGCTTTCTGATGATGCTGCTAGGAACTGTGGCAAAACCTTCAGAGCCACAAAACCTTGTGGCTCCAGGCTGCCCAGCTCTGGAAGCCCCTCTGGGAGCCCTGCTGCTGCCGAGGGCGGCTGCGGCGTTTGCTGCGCCCCGGCAGCCCCGCAGAGCTCTGTCCAATGCTGAAAGAGCTGCGGCAGCAGCAGTGACATGCGAGCCACAGGGCTGCTGTGACTGCATCCCCTCATCTCTTCCTCAGCAGATTTCACCCCTGTAATTAATTCACAAAGCAGTTGAACTCCACAGCTCAACTCATGCTGGCTGGACAGAAGCAGCAGCATTACAGAGGGTGAAAGGGAAATGGGGCATTTCAGAAAAGACATGCTTTTAGAGACCTGTACATGCTGTGGGAATGCATGAGAAACACCAAAGACACAATCTGACTTTTCATTTTGCATCCTGCATTACTTTTTTTGCAAATCTCTCACGTACAAGCACATTGGGCAGATGCACTTTCCCCTTCTCTGGGTTTAAGCAGAACATCTGGGTTGACAAGAGGGCAGGACAGACTGAAAACAATAAGTTAATTAGCAGCTCACAGTACCTTAAATCACATTCAAAAACCTAACTCAACATTTTCTGAAGACACAGACACACCTCATGTTGGACATCTCAAAATAACTCGGCTTTTAAAAAACTACTCAACACTCTCAGACAATCTGAGCAGCCCACTCTTTTCAAGGTGGACAGAATAACAGTGGAGACAACCACATTCACCTACTTGCAAGAGAGGAAAATTCTGTAAGTGCCCATAAACTGAAAAAAAATAATTCTTCCATCCACAAGATGCCTGGTTCACATTTGCCCTACATCTTTTTTTAACAGTTCCTGCATTGGGCAGGTGCAGATCAATTAACCCCCACTTCAAACCCATTTTTTACAACCAGAGTGAGGCATAAAGGCTTCAAGTGTGACTATGACTCAGGCCCCCCTCAGCATGACTGCTGCAATCAGATGTGGTCATAATCGTTGGATCGGCGCTTGGTTTTGAAATTTACCATCCAAATCCATTTCTTACATTTCAAAGTGACCATTATCTTCTCACTGTTTAAAATATTGCTGACTACTGCTATGAAGCTGCGGGGGTTTGCCTGCAAGCCTCAGAAGAGCTTGTACTTGCACTTCTTTATAAAGAAGTTTCACTTTGTGGCTGCATTATCTGTCCAGCTGCCACCAGAAAATAGTGCTAAAGAAAAATGAAACTCTCTCTGCAAGTATTTATTCCTAATTTACTAAAGGCTAACAGTATCTAGTGACAAGACCCAAAAAAAGTTGTCATTGAAACATTTCATTTACCTAACAGCTTGAAATCTCCAGGCTGAAGATTATGTGCACGCACATGCCTGTGTGCTAAGTCTTCAAATAAAGAAAATATAAAAGCTTTGCAGTTCAGCCACTGGGAGACTTTTAAGCATTCACAGCTTCATCTCTTTGCACATGAAATGTTAATGGGGCAACCATGCAGGGCTGGCTCCACAGATAATTGTTCAGATAACAGTGGCTTTGTGATACCTATCACTGGGCTCCAGAGGTGAGGGAGCCTGTCTTGCTTCATAGTGGATGACTTCATGTCAGCATGTCACCTTCTCCAGTCAGTTCAGGAGTTCATTACATCTAGATAACACCTTGTTTTCTCTCTGGCACTTGTTTATTAATGCTGCACACAACGTGGTGATTCATCAGAGAAGATGGAAGTGGTGTTCTGCAGCAGGCAGACAGCCTCCAGTGGATCCACTGCCCTGGCTGAAGTTCACCATAGGGCTTTAATTTCATTCATTTATTTACTGCAATTCCTGAAAGTCCAGTGCTGTTAAAAAACAGCACTGGTGATGGCACCTGACAAAGATTTACGGCTTGTCGAAATAGATCTGATTTGTTTGTTGTGTAAACAACATCAGAAGTTTGGAAGTTTAGCATTAAGCCTTCAGTTATTAAAATGGCATTTTTAAATAGGCATGAGTAGAGAGAAATCTGCTGAACACATTGTTAGCGTGCCTGATAACCAACACAGGACAGCAGTCTACACTGTGCTGCTCTGTGCTGTGCCACACACAGGACAGAACCTACTGCAGCTCTCAGGCCAAGGGTCAGAGTTCAGGACTCTCTGCTGTGGCAATTAGTTTCCTGAGACCCTTTAGCAATGACACAGAAAAGGCTTTGTAGTTTTGCTCACTAGTTTAAAATAATCCAATTGAGGAACTGGCAATACCAAAACCTCGTGCATATGTAGTAAAGGCTTTAGGTCTGATGTACCAGAGGTTAACATTGTGAAATGCTTTGCACTAAACTGACATTACTTCTTTCCCCTGGGCAAGTTTGCAACATCCCAATTCCACTCCTTCAGTCTAAAACTTTTTAAACATATTCTCCCCATGCTCGGCTTTGGATACTCCAGAGAAAAGAGTTAGTGAGAGAACAAGACCAAGATTTTTCAAAACTATAATCCCAGGTATACAGTACACATATGTATAATATATACAACATACACAAATATAGTATAGCTATAAAAAACCACACCTACCTGTAAAGCACATAGGTCATGAATCTGGGCAACTTCATTAAGCAAGTTGGAAGTGCTACAACAACAGTGTTTAGAAGATGGAGTCACTTGTCTTTGAGCCTAATACCAGTGCAGGAAATTTCACCTTGGGGCTTGCATTTCCAAACTCATCTCAGAGAACAAGAGCATTCATGCAGTGGAGCTGGGATCCTCTGAGACAGCATGGCAAAGAGGAAAGGAAAGCTGTGCACTCTGGACACAGACAAGTCAGTGCTGCTGGTTTTTTGACTAAGTGCATGCATGTTTTATGGGAGTGCTGGTCAAGTATCATCTGCAGGGAGACTGAAACATAGAAGCACACTTAAAGGACCTCTGATGCGACTTAATATCACTTAAGGAAAAATAATGGTGCTTACTATACCATAGGTTAAATTTTGGCTCAAAGTCAGTGGGAGTCTAGCCAAGGCCAGGTTTTAAAAATGTAATTTCTCTTCAGAGACCAGCACAACCTAGTTTGGATTTACCTCACAGTCTGATTTTATCTCTGCAGAATGGGGCTTTTTTGATGGGTAATGCAAGACTGCCTGTTCCACTGAATGAACAGTGGAACAAGATACACCAGAATACTATTGTTATAGCAGAAGACATTAATACTACATTTAATACATTAACTTTGATAAACATACAACTGCAGATGCACTATGACACTGTTTTAAGTAACATCAGTCTGCTGAAGTTTGGAAGATGAGCCAATCCCTGCTTTTCAAGAATACGGAATGTTACCTAAAATAACTTCAACACTTAAAACCAGGTAAAATCCATTCCTCTCTGTTAAATAGAAGTTTATTCCTGAGACATGCTTTTTAGAGACTATTTTCAATCAGACTTTGGAATTTTATGGACCAACCTGGTGTCAGGGTGGTTGCTAAAGCAGTTATATTAGTTCTTACAATTATATCTTCCTTCTACAGAAAACCATAAACCTTCCCACTTGTTGCATAATGCTGCAAATACCCTGTAAACTCTGCCAGTCAATTTGTTGACTGCAAAATAAAGTAAGTGTCACTGAGAGCCACTGGCCTGCCCAGAGGATGGGAATGCAAATGGCAACCAGGGAATTCACCAAACAGATTTATGGAGGAGAGTTTATGGGCTGTTATCAAAATGTCCACAAGATTCAAACTTTCCTCAGCAAACAAAATTTGTAGTTGTAAAACAACAGCACTGCAATGGAACTTTCCACTGCAGGATGTGAAGGAGAGAAGGAAACACTGCTGCACTCAGGGAGGTGACGCTCGCCCCGAGTGCCGCCCTCCAGGTCCCAATTCCCCTTCTCTAACTCCCGTGGTCAAAAACAGCCCCTGCTTCACGCGGTGATTGGCCTCTTTTCCAGATGCACTGGGAAGTGCTCTGCCTCTCTCAGGGGTGTGAAGAGAAACTCCTGCTCTGACCAGGAAGAAGGAATATGGACAGAATGCCAGCAAGTTGGTTTCTATCTTCAATTTCTTGGACTACTGCACACTATCAAAAGTCTTTTGCTTCTTCATACCCTGCAGTTCCTCTTCAGCTGAGCTGTGAAGTTGTTTCATCAACAAACTCAATAAAAACTCTCAGTGACAAGCCTACAAGATTTATGATTTTTGTCATCTTTAAATAGATGTCATAAAAAAATATTGTCAAGTTGCTGAATTCATTTGCTGGGAATTGACACTTACTGATAGCTGCTAGTAAGGGATAATGTGGTGACCTGCTGCAGTAATGGCCAGATAAGAGCTGGCAGTAAACCAAAAGGGGAAAAGGACTTGAGATCAAACATTTTCAAACTCACGTGCCTGAAGTCAAGCTTTGAAATGCATCTGTAAACACTAAATGAGAGCTCACCTTTTCTGAACTGCTGCATCCCCTCAGCCCCTACCGAAGTCAAATGCATTGTAATATGGAAAATCATACCTCAGGCCGCTTCTTTAGCAGCCAAATACAGATGTGTATTTGTAATGCTGGGTGCCAGAGAGAAAAAATTGTCCTTAAAGAAAAAGAAGAGGGATTGCAATATGTTACAGCTGCAGTATCATACTCTCACTGAAGTTATTTCTAGTGAGAAAGAGCAGGTGCTAACTTGTGTTTGCAACACTCAGGCCTGAGGCCTTGATTTATATTGAAGGAATAAAAATCCTGTTTTGGCAATAAAAATGAATATTTCCTTGTTTTGGGGAATGAAGAATACAAGGCAGCTCAGGTCTCAAACCCTCCCAAATCCACTCCCCAAAGCAGCTCACCACCCTCAATGTGGGCCAGGCCCACGCTTGTTCCGATCAAGCTTGTTATGGACGAAACACCTTGACAGGACTGGCTAAGCCTGGGCACCCTCTTAGTACCACACCCGCAGGAATTCAGTTGAGGAGCCCAGCAGGTATTTGGTAGCAACACTGGGGTTCCCATCTAGAAATGGCCTTTGCCAGGAGAAGTGTCTGGAAGGTCATCTCTGAAATATACTCAATCCTGAATAAATAATGGATCCTGGGTGTGCAAGCTACAGTCAGATAATCAGGAAGGAAAAGTATAAATGCAATAAGCAAAGCCAAACCTACTGTAATCAAGATCAAAGACAGTATGCTTTGGAGTGCTGTGTTTGGCTTAATCCATGACATTTGGGCAGTTTCAGAGTAAATAACTTAAGGAGAAAGCAACAACCTTACAGGCTAACTCAAGGATACTGGGAAATTGGTACCAGCACCAGCATGAGTTACTGGCTGAAGAACAGCCTGGCCATGTCAAAGCTCAGGGATTAGGCAAGGGACACCTAGGAGGTTAATCTCTCTCTTGCAGATGGATCACAGAGGCTGCAAGGCACAGCACTTACATATTGCAGCATGACCAACCTGGCCAGCTGCAATCCCGTAGATTTAAACAAAAGGTGGCTCTTCGCCAATAGATTGAGAAACCTGTGTGCAAGGGCAGATGCCAGAGCCCACAGCCAGTGAAAGTTTTTATGCACCAGAGGACGTGGCCAGACCCAGCTTTGGGCCTGAAATGACTGTGACAGGAGCAGAATATTTTCTACTTTCAATGTATTGCTGTTTCCTGCACCATGTGGTTAGAACACTGCAGGTGACAGTGCAGCTGAATGGTGACACCACATACCACGAAGATTAACTTCTCATAGCTCTTCTTGGGGCTGAAGACGTGGAGTCTGACCTTGGCTTTCATCTGGTCAGTCTTAGATAATTAACAGGGTTGCTAAATGAGGTGCAGAAATAACAGAATGATTGTCCCTTGCTTGAGACCACTGCAGTCCCTCGAGCTCAGGGCTTGGCTCTAGTAGCCAAACCAAAGTGCAAACCTCATGTCTGTAAAAACTGTCTCACAGGCAATAGGAAACTATGCTTCATTAAACAGCAACTCAGCAGCTTGCACATGTGCTGTGTTTTGTAATGTAACAGATTTAGGAATAACAGTGTCAAATTTGGAAAAGTAAAAGTCAGGAAGATTTCTCAAAGCTTTTGACAAGGGGGTTTGCAGTCATTTCCCTGTGGTTTCTTGTTTCTCTCACACTTAACAGAGGAGATGCATCCTAGAGCTCTGTCAAAAGCCCTCACAGTCACTCTGGCCTAATTCTGAGCACTGGGGTTCCTAAGCGCCGTCCTATGCAATAACCATTCCAAAGCTGCTTTTGTTTGTGGTAGACATCAATCCTTAGTGTCCTGCTTTCTCTGTGTCTCCCATTCCTCAGCTTTGCTTTGCTCTGGAGCAAACAGGGCTTGTGGGCTTTTTCAGTGCTTGCTCCTCTAGTTTGATCTGAGTTTCTGCTTTTTCCTGCTTAAACTTTCTGCCTCCTCTTCTTCATACAGGAAATTTTATCAATGGTTCAGAGGACAAAACATTAATCTCTAGAATGACTGCCAGACCAAGATCTCACTGTCCTGTTAACAAATGTACACTTCTGTCTCTAGTAAGGATTACAAAAAACTGAAAATATACAGTCTCTTCCATATGCAAGACTCCTCTGCCTTTCATTTGCATCTCAGGTGCTGTAAGAAAAAAAAGAGAGAATATTTCTTTTGTTCTCCTAATGCTGCAGATTCTGCAGTCTTTCTCATAGCCAGTCATGCAAGTGGTAGAATATGTTGTTCATGTGTGCAGCTCTGGAGAAACTGTGCATTCCTGAAACTTTTCAAAGGGGATGCAAAACAAAGTGCTTGACTCCCTTGTTATCACTGGTGCCAATATATCCTAATGCCATCCTCTAGGCCAAATCACAATTGTTAATTTTCACTACAGGGCACTGTCTCCTAAGCTCTGGGCATCCCAAAACAGGCAAGAGCAGCTGGGTGCACTTCATTTGAAAAGCAGGTGCACAGGCACAACTTCTGAATGCAGCAAGTATGCAAGAGAAAAATAACATTCCCTTTCTTGGAACTTATTTTCAGCGGTTGAACAATTCACAAAGAGGAACTGTTAGTGCAAACACTCAAAAGGTCAATCTCTAAATAAATAGAGGGAGGGAGGGAGGGAGAGAGAGAGAGAGTGATGAAAGGGGTTAGTTGTTAGTAATGAAGCTGAAATGATCACAAGTCAAAAAAAGCAAAGCAGCAATGAAGTCAGAGCACTGTGAGCATGCTAGAAATTTTGGCAAGATCACATGTGAAGATACGAAAAGCAAAATTCTTCTTTACTTTTCCTGGGGATTTTTCACTACTTTCACTCAGTTTAGGAGGATCAACAACTGGTTTAGCACTACAAATGAGCATCAGCTCTCCCCACCTAAATGATATATTCATACTAAAACAAAGGATGAAAACAGATGTAATTTGCACCTACTACACAAATCTTTGTTTTATCTTCATGCCTGAACAGGATTTCCCTTCAAATCAGATGAATATTTCTCCCTAACAAAATACCAGCAAAAAATGGTGTGTAGTTCACATCAAAAGGAATCTGTATAAAGTCAATTAAGGAAAACAAAAAACAAACAAGATGATGACAACATTAGACAAATGATAATAGCTGAAGATATTTTGGGAAACTTTGATGATGTAAATACTGTCCATAGTTTCCTATTTTACAGTGTTTACTTTTGGACTTGCTTGTTTACCAGTCATGTGGCAGTGTCACATTGACTATAAATACGTACCTTATAGAAAATGCAGAACTGTAGAAGTTAGAGATCAGTTCTTGGCTCTGAGGTGAAATTCAAATCTGATTATGTATCCCAGTTAAAGACTGGCTTTCCTATAATGAGCTAAGCTCCAAAGATCAGCACAGTCAAAATTTGGCTCTATAGTTTGTAGCTTGACCCTAGGTAAACTTCAGGCAGCACCATTTGTGGTTCAAAACAAACAAATAAAAAATCCCTTGATGTTTCTGAGTCATCACATTGCATTAGCTCAGTTTTCAAAGGTGAATTTGTCTCAGTCAGTCACAGAGTTTTTGGTGGGATTAATAAGTGCTTTGTGGCTCAAAGGTGATTTGGCACTAAGGACACCACTCCTGTGCAGGGAGGACCTGTGTGAAAACAGCCATGTGTTCACATCACAGAGCCTTGTGCAAGGCTGAGAGGGCTGTTTGTAACTGCTTGGAGATGCGCCCCAGCTCCGGAGAACAAGGAGAGCACTTTGGACATTCCTGTGAATATCAAACACTTACTAAGAGGGCAGGATAAAAATCTTTCCTCACACACCAGTAAAACCTCTCTGCCATCTCATATTGTGCTGTATGTCTTGTCCTTTTCCTAGTGGCACCCATCCAGGACAGTGTAATTAGAGGACACATGGCGTGACAAGAGCAAATGATATGTCAAATATACACAGATCACCAGCCCCAGCTGAACAAGTGCCAGTGTCCCAGCACAAGCCAACTAAGGTGCTTAAGAAAGCCAGCAGCTCCCTAGACACTGAATGACAACAGAAAACTCTCCAAAGCAGAGACTGGGACCAAAACAGTGATGGGGAAAATAGCAGGTCTCTCAAGATGCTGAACTATATACAAGGCACCAGCACATCTGCAAATGACCCAGATGAAGAGAGTAATGGATATATGCAGTGGCCTTCCAGAATACAAGATTGCAGAAAGTGGTATGTCTAACAGTCTCTTGGTTTGGGGATAAAATAAAAAAGGAAGGACTACTGGCATTACTGGTCAGGATGCTGAAGACACAGGAAAAGAAACAGCAATGAACTTCTGGAATTCACTACTACTACAACAATATAACCAAGACAAATACTGCTGGACCAGCAGAACATCAAACACAATGTTAGTCTGGCCCTGGTCTTGACCTGTCACTTTTAAGTTAAAACCTGCTCATGCTGCAGCAAGGAAAACACTGAAGGTCAGCTCTGCAAGGTGTTCAGTGCTTTCACCAGAAGTCAGATAGTTGTACAAGCTCCTTGTTTATCAGACGATGCAAGAGAGAGATGTAGAGTGAGAGGGAATACATGCATTTGTGAATCAGCAAGTACTACTGTGAGTTGTGGTGGCAAGAGAGGGAAAGCAGGGAGAGATCAAACAAGCAGGACTGGCTGTGCCTTGAGCTACGCTGAAAGCTTTTCTTGAGGTTTGCTCTTTCAGTGTCATCCACAGGAGGAATTTTGGGCTTGCTGCACTGTCAGGCTGCCCTAGCCTTTTGACTAAGACAAGGTAGGGGATAAACTTACATGCTGTGTGGGCAGTGCTGTCCCTTAATAAACAACACAACCAAAGGATTAATTGAGATAATGTTTTACTAAAGGCGGCTGGTGACCGCTGGCTGTCCCCTTTCCCTTGTGCTCTGAAACAAGCAGACAAGGCAGCTGCACTCTGCTGAGCAAACACACACACTCCAACCCACCCTGTTTGCTCTGCTCACTGCCCCGTGCCTGGGCATCCCAGCCAGAGAGGCAATGTCATTCTGAAGCATCACTTGAAAGGCATCAGAACTTCAGCTCCTAGGCTCACCAGGGGTGCCCAGCAGCTCCCAGGAGGACACACAGACGTGGCCCTTTCCCTGAGAGATTCTCTGAGAGCCCAGTGAAGCAGGAACAAAGGAAAACAAAGACTCGCTGAAATTTGGATTTGGCGGTTTGGATGGCCTCACACAAAACCCCACAAACCTTACAGGTGCCATTACAACTTCCCCTTTTCAGGGGAAGCACAGACCACTGCGTGTCAAAAACCTCTGGGTTCACTTCCCCCACTTCAACACCACTTTCTCTTTGGACTTGGGCATGTTAATTAACCCAAACAAGGTTTGTTTTTCACATGTGCATGATGAGCAGCTGCCTATTCAGAGGCATTCTTATGGTCCTTCACTGCTTGCACACAGTAATGTCCAAGCTTCTTCCCTGGGGGGAAGATTTTGTGATCCCACCAGAGTTCCTATGAAAGGAGAATGAACCACCTGAATTGCTCATGCCTGGGGCAAGCAGGTTGATGGAAGAAACCAGTGTGAAACAGCTCATCCACAGTAACACCCAGGGAAAAGGAAGGTAATACAGGGTCCAAGCTGCCAAACCAAACTGGTGAATTCTTTGTGCTAAAGGCTGACATTAGGCCACTCAAATATCATGTTTTGATTAAAAACAACTAATTGCACATATTCAGCTGAAGGCCATAGGAGTCAGCCCTCAGTGTTAGTACTTTAAACTTCACGAATAGGAGGCACAAAAGAGCAGAAATCATGGACGATGAGCCAACACTGAGGACATGGGTAGAATCCTAGAAGTGTTATTATCCAGCTGATATTTGTCTACACACATGTGCATGCATCTGGGTGTTAATATCCCACAACAAACCTCCAACTAAACGTATGTCAGCAATTCCAAGTTGCTTCTTTTTGTCAGGTAGATTTTTGTACTCATTCCTGCAGTTCCACAATTTGAGTCCTCACGGTTCTCCCAGCACTCAAATCACTTGAGCTTCGGCCAATCTAGAACTACACAGTGGCAATCACACAGGTCTGAGGAAAGCCACACACCTTGGCTGAGGAATTGCAATCTCCTGCAATTCAAGTGAAAAATCAGTGTATGGGAAGAAAGGCATCTGCAGAACAGCTGAAGCAGATATGAGCTGACATGAAACCATGAGTAATAAACTCTCATCAGCAAAAGCTCAGTGTAGCTGCCTTGCTCACTGTCATCACAATGCTCTGGACCCTGTATACTGACCCTCGTATATATTCATCACTGAGGAGGAGTGAACAGCTGCCTCTTGTGCAGAGCGTAAGAGAAGCAGGAAAAAAACTCTGACCAAGAAAAATAGGATGTGAGATTCAGAGAAATCCTTCTGGGAAAAATCAGGAGTAGGGGGCTTGGAAAGAAAGCTTAGGAAGAAATGTATATGTGTAAAAAGGGCCCAAGTTTTAAACATTATTTCTGCTTCATATCTGTGAGGATGCATGTTCACAACCAATCCCTCCTGATACCTGCCTTTGCTCTCCACCTATATTGCCAACAGTCCTTTCTGATGAGGTTCACATCACTGGTGGTATCTGTTCAGAAACAGCCCCAATCACTCACAGCCCACTCGGAATGCTACAGAAAACTTCCCCAGAAATGGATAGGTTTACACTGCAGAATGTTATTTACTGTTAAAGCACTCCTCTTCCTTCTTCTTTACAAGAACTCACACAGGGATATCTTTATACATGTGGAGTAAAATCTCCAAGTAATTTTTTAAAGTTTGCCTAGAAACAATGTCTCAGAAAAGAAAGTACTGAAAAATGTTATGGCTGGTAACCAGCAGGGATAAGGTGTTGATTCCCCTAGAGCTAACCATTAAGTCACTGTTGTACCAGGAACAGGTTCAATGTGTAATTGTTTTAGGGAGGCAGGAAATACGAGAACAGAAAAGGCTACTCTATGATTTACTCGGTCTCCTAGTTGTTGCTTGAGAACCACAGATGACAATACTATGTTAGCTTCTGATCTATACTCCCAGCTGTTGCTAAATCAACAGAGTTGCTCCAAAGTCAATACTGTCATAGTGACATCACTCTGATCCAATATACACACTGCAAAATGAAAACCTGTACATTACAACTCAAGAGCCTTCATAGGATAGACCAAACTCACTGCTAAAATGTTATTCTATACAAATTCCGTGTATGTGCTTCATATATGAGGTGTACGTATCTGATGCGGCTTTTCTGGATGTCTGCTTGTTTCCATTCCTGGTTTCTCATCTCATTCCAGCAACAGCTGGAATTACTGTACAGAGATAGCCTGACTCCAGCTGCAACACAGCTCCTTCCATAAATTAGTTTGTTTTAAAGCTTTCTAAAACCAAATGGGGCATAACATGGCCGCCAAATGTCTGATGAACCATCCCAGACTGAAGACCAAAGGAAACTGGTTGAACAGTCCTGAACACTGGGCAACAACACTTATCCTCTTCCTCATTTCCCACATTCTTTGTATCTGGTTCCCCATAAAACATGCAGATGCTTCAATAAAAGGAAAGCTGAGGATGTCAGTAGTCATGCCTGATCTCACTGGCCTTTCCTCATGCTTGGCAACAAAATAAAACAGGGACTTAAGCCATGGTGAGGCACTGCCTATTTCTGCTCTAAGCACACACTCAGCACATGGGAGAGTGGCCACATTTATCCTAAATCCCACCAAAGCCCCTAGATCCAGACAAGGTCACAGCTCCGCACTGCTCCTCAGGGAATGTATATACCTCAGCCTCCAAATGTTGACTTATTCATAAAACTGTATGACTTGATTAAATAGCTCACTCTCCACCTCTGAGGGAACCTTTTTCATCTGCCTGGAACAGGTCCTTGCTTTCTGTCTGTCACTGAGGGAGGAGAAAGCCATGGGGCTGCTACCCATTTGAGCCTGGCTGAGGTACTTTCTCCCTCTGTGAGTCTGGGAAAATGACCATAACAGCAGAATATTGCCATATGCTTTTCAGAGGCTTTGTGAAGAATTTAGTTGAGATTCCTAAGAGAGCTCTCACAATATAAAACACTACATAAATGCTAAAAGTTAACTGTTGTTAATAGCCACAGATTTAAGAGAGATCTTTCTTTCATTTACATACAAAGGTACAGAAATATACTTCATTTCAAATAACCACTGTGCCTGCTGTGAGAGGCTCGGCAAATGATTTTCACTGCCTTTCAATAGGAATGCTACTTTGCATTTATAGACTTTAAAACTAATTTGCAGACAATCAAGTCTTGAAACCCCCACTGTGATACAGGAGGTAAACATTATACCTGTTTCAGAGAGGAAACTAAGAAGGAAAAAGGTTAAACCTCCAAGACTAAAGCCAGAAATGAGACATTTGAGAAATCAGGCATGCTGGTAAGGTCTATCTAGATGCACAATCGCTCACCTGTTCTTCTTACTGAACAGTTAACTCCTCTGCTGTCAAGGTTCTAAACATCAGGGTGCACATGCCATATGGGGAGAGTGGCCACCGCATTTATCTGTATTGCCACCATATTAAATCTTCTGCAGATACTTCTGTTGACCACAGAGTGTGTCTGGAATTGAATGAGGCCATTTATTCCATTTCCTAACATGTGTGGCAGCAGAAAATTGTTGACAACTAAAAGTTAACAAAACATTTATTTTTAGAACCCAAGTCCAACGTTATAGTGTCTGGACTCCTAACTACCCATTTCTCCAACATTAAGCTGAGCTACCACATGAGAAAATTGTTAGAATGATAGTATTTCCAGGGCATATTGAGTCACTGTCCAACATCTAAATTGGGAAATAAAATAATTTCTCAGCAACTGGCAGCACAGTGGGAGTCAAAGCTTGCAGGAACTCATCCTGCAATGAAAAATCCAGGTTTTTACTTTAAAACAGGCTCCTCGTCACTAAACACAGGGTTCTTTAATTTCCCAATGACAGAAAAACAATTAGGTTCCATGGTATTGAATTCTTGGCATTATCTAGTATTTAGAACAATTCTAAGCATCACTAGCAGAATTATAAAGGTGTTAACCAGGGAGTAGCAAGAGCAGCACCATGGAGACTTAGGAACATGTATCATATTTTAATCTGATCCATCCTAGAGAAGAGGTGTGGTCCCTGACTGGAGGCTCTTCTTGACCAGTCCTTGGAGAAAGATGACTATGAACCTCAAACCTGCCTACAGCAGGAATTCCCAGCCCAAGTGAGACCACCTTAGCTTGCTTCCTCAATGGCCCACAGGAATGCTAATGTGAAAGAGTAAAAAAGTCTCTGTAGCAGTGGGTTTTTTGCCTTTTTTTCATTTGCATACAATTATTTTTCCCCCTTGGACATACAGCCTTCACATAATGAATTTAAGCTTCTGACAAAAGGCTTTCCTAGATCAGAGGAAGTACAGCTCAGAAGCAATTTGCCAATGCTTGGGATTTGCACACTGAAAGCCACAGATCTCCTGTCCAGTATAGCCTCTTTCCTCGAGAGGAGAAGCTGCCTATGGTGCCTCAGTTAATAATTAACTCCTAAATGGAAGCAGAAGGGTTGATGAGGGTGATGAAGGTTTACGACTGCATGTCTGTATCCTTTCTAAAAGGAGAAACAGATGTTTTCAACCACCACAAATTTCCATTCCACACATCTCTTGCTCTGGCTGTTACCTTAGGGCAGTGACTTCCAAATGCTGTATTAAGAAACAAAAAATTAATTGTTTTGCTGGAAGGTTCAAGAGAGAGTCTGGGGCAGAGTCAGAGGTTGAACACATTCTCTCAAACATCAGCTCAGAAGGCAGAGGACAGCATTGGAAAATCCTGTCCTAATACTGCTTTTTTTTGCTGGTAATCAGGGTCTCCACAATTGCCAGTTCAATTGGAGAAGAGCCCTGGAAATTCTTCTGCTTTGTCAGCAACATGGTCTCAAGCAAATCCTTGTCTCATCTGTCACAGTACAATCTGGATGCTTTCACTAGCATTAATTTAGATTTCTAAACAAACACCAGACCCTACCAACTTGTGTAATGGTGAAGAAGTTAATTTTATCTGAGATGTTTGGGTTTCCTATCCTCTCTTGTCTCTCACTTTAAATTGATGCCATCTTGATTTAAAAAAAAAAAGGCTCAGGGGCATTTTCGAGTGCTGCCTACAGATATGCATTTGTATGCTTTTTCCATCTTTTAACTAACAAATAGGAGGGAAAAAAAAAGTTAATTTTGCTAGCAGCCTGCTGTGATATAAATAAAAATAATAGGTACATTCACAGATTTTGAACTTTTTTACAGCCGCTGCTGCAAAAAGCAATTTTAATTTATAACCATGGATTCTTGCAAAACATATAACGAAGACATAATAAAATGGAATGTTTATCCTGTGGCTCCCATTAGACCTCCGTTCGATGGTTGTAACTAATGACTTGTTTTTCCACTTTTGTATTGGAAGCCTTATTATTGGGCTGCACAGAGCATACCTTATTTGATTTCCATAGCAAGGTCTGCACCTCTTGCTGAAGCCTGCAATTAAATGTTCATGAAGTAATATTAAAAAGCTGCATAATCACATCTGTAGCCAAAAATTAAAAAAAAAAAGAAAAAAGCCAGTAACAAGCCAGCTCTGTTTGTATAATATTATACCGAGTACAATAGACTAATGTTCACTCCAGTGCATGTGTCCTTTTCACTAACCACTTCTATCTGACAACCTTTTTTTGGCAACAGAACACATTGTACTTTTTGGATAATTGACTGTGGAATATAATGTTGTTTATTCAAAAGCAGGTCACACAGAACTGAGCTTCCAGTTGTCTTTATCCCTCTACCTTTCTTATCTTCATGCTGTTCAAATTTCTGCTGAATTTCTTTTAATTACACACATGGTTTTAATTGCTGTTCTGTATTTATTCAGTAGAAGGTGACCTGATGGTGAAATGGTACAGAAAGGTGGGTGGGAAGCTGAATTCAGATTTCAAAACTCTATTTGGCCATATTTATTGGTGAGCAACATCATGAAGAAACAAACACAAGCACAATCCCAACACCCTCTGGTACCTACAAGGCCATGCTTGCCTGCAGTACGACTGCATTACTTCTCTGTACTGAAAAATCTACTAGAGAGACTCATCCACCACTTGCTCAGTGATCTGGAAATTCTACAGCAGCAAAAGGCCTAATTTTAAGCCTAAGCCTTAGAGGACAAGAACCCTGAGGGAAAGTGATGTAGAAACACGTAAAAGTTGTGAAAAATCTAGATGATGGGAAATGCAGTTGGGAAAGTGGGTTCAGGAGAGAGTTTTAACTGAAGTATTCAAATGAGGTCGTGCAAGAATTGATGTGTTTCTAAAGCATGTTTTTGGGATGCAGCCTGTGGAAAGAGAGGTTACAAGTAAGTATTGCATAACAGGAGGGAGGAAGGATTTTGATGCAGTAAGGAACAGAAAAACAGTCTTCTAACACAGCTGGCCAAGGAGGTGCAGGGCACCTTTCTGATGCTGATCATCAGATCAGGAAAACACAATTGCCACCTGAATCTTTGCGTCCCTGAGACAAACACGAAACAGAGGTTTACAAGAATACAAATCTTGCAGGATATTTCCTCACAGAGATTTCTTCTGCTGGCTGAGTTGGACAGCAAAATAAAACCCTTCAGGCTTCCTGGTGACAGTCTAGAAGGAATCCACCAGTGACATATACACAGCAGGAGCTTCCCTGTACACTTAGGCCATTTTTCTCCATGGAAAAGGCATGAGTTTTCACTTTAAGCTCTACTGCAGCAACAACAGAAAGAAAGTGATTCATTTAATGAACAACCAGTTCTCACAAACCTGGACGAAAATCCTGAAAAAAAGATTCTTCAGGTGTTGGTAAATTAGAGTCTAACTAGGTAATAATAGGATGAAAATTATGATAGCTAATCTGCTGTATATTATAGCTCAAGTGTGGCTCCATTTTATTGATGACTAAACTAATCCTAATAAGTCAGGTTAAGTTACAGCCGACTCATTTGGGGAAATTTTGTTTGTTTGTTTGTTTGTTTAGAAAAATATTTAATTGGGAGGACGAGTGATACTGACAGTAAGAGTAATTCATTTGTCTGTGCTAAACCACACTGTGGAAAATCCTTGCTAATGCTACATTGATCAGCTAACACACAGCAGCTTCGCCCTTCTAATTTGTTTTGTGTGGCTGACTTTAGATGGCCCATTTCAATCTGGACTATTTTGAGGAGCCATGTGAAACTAAGTCACTGCCCTATTAGTGTGGATAAAGAGACACATGAATATTACTCTGCTACAAGCAAGACGTAGTTCATCTGATATTTCTTCCAGCAGAGAGAATACATTGCGTCTGGAACAAAGAAGAAAATGTGACTGGAAAGTTTAGAGCCCTTAAATTAATTCCCTAGACAAAAAGTTGAGGCATCATACTCATAATACCATGTTATGTAACTTGCTGTGGAGCCAGGCAGCTACTAAGTGAAATAGTATAAGTTATAAAAACAAAATATTGTTGTGAAAACAATTTTACAGCTTTATAATTCACTATTATTTTCATTTAAGAACAAAACTGTCAGTGTAATTGCAGATTCTGTTTGCCTTGCAGGAGTTCTTTCAGCCTGTGATAGGAAACCTCTTTTTTTTTAAACTTTTTTTTCCCCCAAAGGCTGCTATTAAATTTACTATATCATGTTTCTTTATAGTTATTCAGAGGTAAATCTTAACAGGAAGCCCATTATGTGGAGGCCAAAGTTAGTTTAACACCAGAACATTTATGATCACTAAATATAACCATATATTAGAACTGCTTCATACCATTATTCTTGGATGAAACAAATATTATACCAGCAGACATTACAGACTACTTTGTAATCTTTACAACTAAATATCTATTTTTGGTGGTATCTTCACGGCTGGCACTGCTCACTGTGCACCATGACAGTTGTCTAACTTGCCTGCTCATTCAAGTACTAGGCTCAAGAGCCTACCTATGCACAACCATCCCTACCCAGGGAAAAATTATTCATCTTTTAAACTGTACACAGCCCCCTGCAAAAAGTGGTGCTTCAGTAACAAACCATTACTATTTTATCTCTATGTGTGCCATTAAAAACTGGATTAAGACTGCAAATATGCTTCACAGACATCAGTGGGAAAACCACCCAAATATAGGAAGATCCACCCCAAATGGCATGGCCAAAATAGGATATCACCCAAAGCATCATCTATGCTGTCACTGTGTTATGAGCAGAGTGATTTCTCTTAACACTGGCATTGCCATCAGCAATGCCCAAAGAGTTTCACACCAACAGGGCAGCCAGAGATCCTTTCACCTCAAACAGAAGAGCCACCAAATGACACCAAGATGTTCCATGTCTCCTTGTTCTGCCCTACTCTTCTAATCAATTGGTGCTTAACCTTGAACAAATTTCTCTACCCAGTCAGGTTCTGGCTTCATTGCAATAAACTTGACAATGACACAGAGGTTATCTGATAGAACAACAGCTTCCTCACACGCTCTGGTGCTTTGGCTTTGAAAGAATTACAATGTGGTTGGACTCGAGTGTATTTTTAAATGGAAGGAATCAGCTCCTCCAGTAACCAGCAGCACCATCACACTCAGCCAGAGTCTGCCTGCAAATTAAGTGGCACTCACTTTTATGGGTGCTGCTTTCTGTACTGAAAGCTGTAAAGCAGTAGCAAGGCCAACCATCCTTATCACATGATGCTACAGAGCAGGCTGCCCCTTAGAGAGCTGAGCTCAGGCAGCCCCTGGGCTCAGGCAAACCCCCTGCTGGCAACCAGCCAGCCTCCCTGTCTGATGCTATGTAAGTATATACTTGCTGCATCTTATGACCTCAGACCCAAAATTCTTATGTTAGTCTGTAACACAGACTGGCAGGATCTCTCAAGGTAGACACTTGGTTATCAAGAGTTAACCAGCACAGAAGCAGAGCCCTTGATTAACTTCAAGGTTGCCCCATGCCTTATCATGTGTGGAGGCATTGTCCTCAGCTTATTTTAAGAAGGAGCAAGAAAGAACATCCAGGTATTATGCCAAAAGCCTCTTTCTCAATTATTCCTCTTATATTACTAACCCATTGTGGCTGACTAAAGGCTAAAGCTACAAAAGCTGCATCCTGAAGCTGTAAATTTAAGTTGGTTTTTCAGTATATGCTGACCTGACTTACTCCGGTAACTGCAGGCTCCCTGTTATCTTTAACTTCAAGGTAATTGTTTGGCAACTCTTTGTTTCACTATTTCAGGAAAACAATTCAAATATATGATACCTAAGAGAAAAAACTGATTAATTGCTCTGTCATCAGCAGGTTCCTGCTAGTATATAGAGTGTTTAAATAATAAAAATATAATACAAAGAACAAAGAGTAAAGTTCTCAAATGAACATGTTAAACACATTTTGAGCCAAGAACTGGGCGCTTTCAAAAATCTAAGATATAAACCAGACTGTCATATTCCTGCAGTCAGGATAAGGACACCATTCTGAAAAAATGTCTTTGCATCTCTTGCCAGCACCTATTCACCTGAGAAAACCCACAACAATTTTCATGCAGAGATTTATAATAAGTTGGAGAGGAAAACATCATTCTCAATGCCACAGTACCACAAGTCCTGAGCTTCTCATCTTATTGTTAGACACAACTGCCTTCTTTCCCCTCCTCCTCATTTTAACAGAACCAACAGTATGTAATTTAATCCACCCAGAAGCAATGACAGAGTCAGCAGCTGATATACAGCTAGTGCTGGTTAGAACTCTGAATTACTGTTTTGTGAAGAATGTCAACATTTTGACATTTGTTGCTATTCTCAGGGTAGAAAGGAACTGCATATTCGTCTGGAAATTTTGAAATGTCACACTGAACTCGCAGATTCAACTCTGAATTTCAGAATTTCACATTCTATTTCATTTTACATTGGCTTTCAGTCTTTTTTAATTCATTAAATGCCAAAGTAGAATATTTCAAATCACCCTTTTTAATTTTACTTTGGTTTGCTTTATTTGAGCATATTAAAACTATGGGAAGCCACTGTCCTGCACTGACAGAAAACAAACTTCAATCATCATTTTTAACTGTCTCCAAACTCCACCCATTGAAAACTTTTGATACGTGACTTTTGTGAAGACACTTAGGTGAAAGCATAAAATTTTGGGTGAGAAGACACTTTGGGGGAGGCAAGCAATGCAAAGCAAGCTGCCTGCCTTTCTCCACAAGTCAAAAGCAACACTAGGAAGGAATATATCCCTGTGACAGCAGAAGGGAATCTGGCAGACTGCTTTAATTCATCTGCAGAGAAGGAAAAGTTTCTAGTCGCTAAATTAACAGCAAACAGCAAGAGAATTAGTCTCAGCTCAAACGCAAGTGCCGGAGGTATCTCCTTTAAGTGAGAGATGGCAGACTGTAAAAATTATTAAACCAGTGCGAGAGAAGTGCATCAGTCATAGCAAAGGGCACTGGTGAGCAGCTGTTTCTGAGGCAAAGATGAAACTTCCAAGTGAATGTGTCCATCACAGGTATTAAATCAGTGGAAAAACTGACAAAAGTTGTATAAAACGAGAAAACAGCAAGCCATCACAGTCCCTTTTGGGCACTGCAAGCTGCAAGAGACCATGTCAGGGCTGGCTACAGCAGGCAGCAAAGAAATCACCTCCAGCAGTGCGGAAACCACGCGGTGGCTGAGGTCTGCTAGTCATGAGCAGCCACCACCACCTAAGCCACAAGCATGAGCTGCCTCATTAAATCCTCCTGGTTTACAGTTGTCTCCCCACCTTTCATGGTGCTCACCTGGAAAGGTGAGCAAAACTGAAGGGCTGTCTGAAGAGGAGGCCATGCTCCATGTGCACTGATGTCTGTACAGGTGTGAATGGGGATACTGCAACCCGTGGCTGAGCAGGTTAAGGAACTTAGGCAATTGTGCCATGTCAGGGAGAACAGACACAGCTACCAAAGGGACACTGCTCCTTTTCTCCTCCCAGCAAATCTGCAGCAAAGAAACATGGATTTGCATGCTGTACTAAATCGGAGCTACAAGACACTTCTGTCCTCACCAAATTGTTAAATTGCTCTCAAGAAATATATGGTTTTGTTAATATTTCCACCATTTTGGACCAGAGCCACAAAGCTGTCTCAAATGGCTTCAGTGGTACCTAGTCTAGATGTTGAAAACATGAAAGGTCCCTTTAGGAAGGAATGTGCTTCCCAAAGCTTATTTAGGAGAATAGTTGGGATCTAGAAAGAACAGATCTCCCAGAGCCACCCCTCAAATACACCAGGAGATACATGAGGACCCTAAAAGATCCACAGATCTAGTTGAGACATATGATAGTGTCTCAAAAATGCTCAGACATTACCAAAACCAGTGAAATGACCTAAAAATATTTGGAGATATGAGAACTAACAAGGGTTTTCAGTGTCCTAACCAGTCCAGCACGGAAACATTTGGTGATAGATGAGCTGGTCGGTGGTGGGAGTTTACCAGTCCTGCTTTGGCCACAGGGCAAAGTCCCAGGAATACTCCACATCAGAAACTGGTTTTGTCATATGTCTACTGTGGACATGTTGGTGCCAGAAATGAGTGTACCTAGTGAGCCACCCTTGTGGGCCACCCAGAGGGCCTTGTGCCCTCTGCCCTTTGGGAGAGGAGAAGTTAAGACATTTTGGCTTGGTCTGAGCAGGCACAGAAAGAGCATGAGAGGAGCCAAATGGTCTCATGAGAACTCTGCTGCTGTTCCTACAGAAGTCCCCACCACCCACGATCCAGAAGAGAAAGCTCCTGAGGTTTTCTGGCTGTTGAAGCACATGAAGGTTTAAATGAGGACATGCACTCCACCAGATCATTTCCTAACTAGGACTTGGGCACTAATGCTGGACAGGGTGCTGCATTAAAGACTAAAATGCCCAGAGGCTTCACATGCATGGCTCTCACCCCATAAGTGGCCCAAGGACAGAATGCAATGTGGAATTGTGTGTGAGTAAAACTCATTGTTTTTAGCAGGCTTTAAGAACCAGTACAGATTACTTGCTGTTCCCATACCAATCCAGATTTATTTTGGATCAGCAGCAACTTCAACATGATTAGTGTGCAGCAAAAAACACAGAGCCACAGTGTCATGAACCTCTTCCTAGCCAGAATGCCAAATATAAACCTTATTTTTTTACCCTTTAAAAACATGAAACAAATTTAATGAAAAATTTTGCCCTCACAGTGATGGATCATGGTATATGTTGGAATTAAGGACCATGAACTTTTAATCTGAGATGGATTTGCTACAACATCCTTAATAATTTGCACACAAACTATATTCAAGATTAGGCATGCAGTTTTCTGAATACATTTAGAAATTGTTTGATATTTTACAACCATTCCCTTGCAAGAAGAAAAATTCCTAAAGGTCATCTTACATTTTATGTGATATGTATTAATGCTTCTTACCCTTTCTTTAACAGTTTCTTTAACTGAAAGGTCTTAAATCAACCTTGAAAAGGCAAAACACAAACAAATGCAGAATCATGTGTGCGTGCTGGAAAAGATGTTAAAATTTACATGATAGCCAAATCCAATTACAGTGACAATTCTTCCTAACAGACACCTGACTCTAACACAGCCTTTTTTTTTCCCTTTTTAAATAAAATAATTCCCAAAGTCGATTTTATGAATGAATTATTCTGCAAAGGAAGAGAACAGCACATGGTAAGGCTGGACAACAATGCTTTAAAGGCAAAGCTTGCCACAATATGTTACAGAGAATTTGTAAGCTCAAAAGTGAAATAGGTAAGAAAACAGTTATTTAGCAGGTTGGAAGAGAAAGAAAGTTTCTGCAGGGGTTTATCATTGAGCAGATGATAGTCTGTTCTGCAGAAGAACTAAAATTATTTTTTATAGAGATACTTATGAAGTATTTCTGCCTGTGTATTTGCAAATGCCACGTGCACACACACCAACATGTATATACAAATATATATAGGCATACATGAAACCCCCAACTTGAGCTAAATTAAATTGTCCCTCCAGCTTTGTAATGCAAATGAGACTAACAGGCTTGTGCTGTTTGTGGTTTGAGATGATTTGCGTTTCCATAGAGATGCTGACTGAACTACAGTTTTTAAATTTTTTATATATATAAGCCTACTTGTATCTATAAAAGTCTAAATATGGATCTGCAATACCTCAGCATTTCCTCAGTGACTCCACTGGAACCACAACCATTTACACCAGTTAAAGCTATGTGCAAATTTTGTGTCTTTCACTACTTTTCAATCTAAGCTCTATACCAAGTACCTGCAGAGCTGAGAGTTTATTGCTTCTCACCCTGCCTCAAAGGTTCTTGTCAAGGAAGGGGAAGAAAAGAGAAAAAGCAGTTTCTTAGCTGCTTGTAGATAATATGCCAACGACATCCATAATTTCTTGCCCTCTCTAAACTGCCTTGAGAAACATCTTTGCCTTTTAAAGTTCCCACTGTCAGGAAACCTGGAATTCAGGAACGACCATCTGCGTGCTGTTAGAGAAGAAGGGACATGACAAAGGGACATGCTTTCTGTTATGCATCAGAAGCTTTTTCCCCTTTCTCTGTGAGCACCCCCAAACTCAAGAGCATGGATGTGCTCAGACGTGCCAAGGTGGGCCTGGGCAGCAACTGCATCACTGCCTCCCTACCTCACCATTTGTGAAACCTCAGCTCATCATACACAATGAGGGCCCCACAAAGCTAAAACACCTCCTAGAGCCACATTACAGATGGCCACCAGCAGAAGGGACAAAAGCCAGGCAGGATCAGCCTGGGCAGAGAAACCATGTAGACCCACTTTAACTTTCTAATTTCAAACTGACTTCACTTTATGAGGACCAGGTACTTGACGAAGTGGATGGCAGCCACCCGGTGTACCAACATCGGAGAGGAAAACCAGAGCCGAGCTCTGTGGGGACTCATTTCCATGTGGTTTCAGTGATAAGTGATCTTTGAACAGCGACACACCAGAGGACAACCTCCGCAATCACTGTGAACCACAATCAAAACCAGCCTCTCGTGTACCTCCCATCTGCCTCAGGACAGGGAGGATTAATTGCTGAACCAGGGATGTCCACAAGTACATGAAACAGCTCACACCCATCCTCTCACTTTGTCTTGGGAGTGCCCAGAAGAAAAGCTTCCAGCTGAGCGATGCCTTACAGAGGCATGGCCAGGGAGCTCCTTGGGCAACAGCATGTCACAGGGCCAAAGCCTCCCTCCCTCCCATGGGTTGGCACACATGTGACACCATCTCACTACTTGAGGCTGACAGTTTTTCTAAGCCCCTGCAGAGGCTCTTTTCAAAACAGATAAAAGCTCCATATTTCCAGCTTTAAAGAAGCCATATGTAGGGAGACCACCCTCACACCTCTGATAGCACCACCTTAACCCCCACCACCTTTCAGGGAGTGTCCCAGGCCACGTTCAGCCATGGGGCTCTCCCAAGAATGTCAGTGACCACTGGCATCTCTCACCTTCTGCTGCAGGGCAGGCGGCTGCGGGGCCAGCACTGGGTCAGTGATGTAGGTCTTCTTCGTGCCCGGTGGCTGGTAGAGCGCAGGGGGAGCCTGGCCCATGGCATTACTTGCAGGATACGCCGGCTCGGCCTTCCAGGAGCTCTGCGGCACGTAGGGCGCCTCGGAGCCGTTCCTGCCGCCATAGCCCCCGTAGTAGGGCTCCTGGTAGCGGCCCTGTGGGGGCGCATACCCATAGGCGGGCTCGGCGGGCCGGCCGGGCGGAGGGCCGTAGCCGTAGCCGGGCCCCTGGGGCTGCGGCGCTCCGTACTGAGGGGCAGCGGGCTGGCGGGACGGCGCGGTGGTGTAGGCCTGGCCGGGCCCCAGGCTGCCGTAGTGGCCGGGCTGCGGGCAGGGCGGCTGGTAGTGCGGGCTGGGCTGCGCCGTCCTCACCTGCACGTTGAAGGCCGGGCGGCTCGGTGTGGAGGCCGTGGTGTAGGAGGCTGGCACCGGCTGCGGCTTCAGGGTGCCAACGGGAGTGACCGGGATGGCCGCTGGCTGCCCCGGGCCCTTGGCAGTGGACTTCTTGGTGGCGGTGAGGGGAGGCTGGTTGGGGATGATCATCCGCTTGTGGCCAGTGACAGGAGTGGACACGGACGGGGTGGTGGCAGCGGAGCTGCTTGAGGTCCCAGAGCCCTGGAGAGCAAGGAAAGAGACACAGGGTCAGCAGGAGAGGCCAGCTGGGCACTGGGTTGAGCAACGAGGGTGGAAATGGGGGTTTACAGAAACATCTCAACTCAAACTGCTTAGGAAAGCAAGAATAACCTAGGGCCACATGTTTTGGAATGGTTATATCAACCTTCCCCTGCTTGACAGAACAGGGACGGCACCGCAGCAGCAGAGCAGAAGTGCCATGCATGGCATTTCATCTCTCCTTGGAGGCTTCTCCTCCGCCTCCAAGCAAACAAACAAATTAAAAAATTATACATGCAAAAAAAAAAAAAAAGGGACACTCGCCAGAGGATAATTAGGGAAAACCCCATGCATTCCTGTGAAAATGAGTCTGTTTTGAAAAAGAGAGAAAATGAGATTATACTCTCTATGGAGACATGAAATTCCTTGGGTCCCTAGAGCACTTGTAGGGTTCTGCCCCAATACAGGAGCTCCTTGTGCAGGAGGCAGCAGATTGGGATAGCCTGCAAGCAGGTCCCAGGCTGTAAGAATGAACTCTGATCAAAGCAAGTCACTACTCTACCCTGGCTGTACTGGTTGAACACCTGGAGTGACCCCAGAAAAGTTAAATGCTTCATTAAAGGGCAGAAAGTGGGTCAGGATTTCCAAGAGCTTCAGAAGTCAGCTCCTACCATGGCAGCCATGTAACCCTGCACCAATGCCCCAGGCACAGCAGTGCTGGGGCAGTCAGGGAAGAGGATCACAGCAAATGCTGCTGCTTCCTGCAATTTGGCCACAGAATGAAGCTTTGTTGCAGTGACGCTGTCTAATAGGCATCATACATACTTCAGTCTAGTGTACTTGTTTGTCTGGCTTACCTCACATTTAAATGTTCAAAAACACCAGTGTGAAAAATCATCTTGGTTAAAGAGCTAACACTGTGAAAACTTCTGAAGAATGCTGACCAACGCTTTATGTCTTTTCACTATATCAGAGAAGAGTAAACTTGAATTTCTAGAGTTTAGGATTAGGTAAAATTTCTTGATTCTCTATTTTCCTTTATTCTAAAAGAGTACCTGAATTTTATGCCTTCTACTGGGAAATGCATTAAAGTGAAGACATTCAGCTCGACAGCACTTAACACCATAGTTACATGAGGTTATATCTCATTCAAACTTTCTGTACCAGACTTGATCTCATCCATGATGTGCTGGATAATCTACAAGTTCACAGAAGCCCAAAGACAGACCAGCTCAGCCTTTACCCATGCTTGTGGGCACTCTAAGGCATGTGACACCTTTAAATGACCAACCTTGTATTTGTCCCCAGGTGTTCCTGTTTATGCAGGCACCCTGATCTCCACCTACTGCTCCACCACCCTCTTGCTGGGGAGGGCATGGTGAGGATTGTTCAGGACATGCACAAGCTGCACTGGGGCCAGAGAAATCCTGTGCCTGGTCAGCAGGTGGCGGCAATTAATTGCTGCCAAACCACCCGGGGGGGCTGGGGGAACTTCAGCCACCTTGAGCCTCCAAGGGTTCCAGACTCATCCTCTGAACAGTTGGCTGTGTTCCCCAACATTTGGTAACCACCTCACACAAAGAAAATAAAAAGCTAAGTGCAAGCCACTCAGTTTCTAGTGCACAGCCAACAAGCAAGTCTACCCAAGGGATAAGGAAGTTCCACAACCCAACTGGCAGCTCTTCCCTGATGATGTGCAAATACTTTTTTGCTGATGCACTGGTAAAGACCTTACTCCTGCAATCACACCTTCAGGGCAAACCTCCCACAAGGAAACACTATAAATCAGCAAAAAACCCCAGGCAAATAAGAGCATCAGTCTGTTCTGAGAGGTGTGAAAGGTGTGTATTCAGAAGTGAGGAATAATAAGGCAGCAAACTTCTGCTGGAGGAAAAACACCTCAATGTATTCACACCCTGACCTTGCTAACAGATCCATGACAAGGCAGCACATAGACAGACAGGAGATTTTCAAACTGAGAGCAAGGAAGAGCTGAAGCATGTCTCAGTTGAACTGCAAGGGCAGAGACAGGTTAAGGGTCTGCAGCCATCCATTAATACTGCCTGATTCTTCTACTTCTGAAACACCTGAAGGGAAGCTGGCACTCCTCCATCCCTGCATGAGAAAACAACTGCACCAGCATTCATTGCTAGCAAGAAAACTTGCTTTCTGTCAGAATTGTTCTCCCATGTCAGGTTGGCATTTATGCCTAGGAGTGCCAGAAACTTTCCCATTTCCTCACCTATTTCATTCTTGTAAATTATAGTAGTTTGTCCACTTACTGTAATGGGATGAAAGGTCCACAATGCAGCACTGTGTAATTACCACCAGAAAAGCATTTTTCTTTTCCATGGGAAGAGGTAGAAAGTAGATAATGTTATAAAAGAAATGGCCTGTCTAGGGGAGGGGAAAATACCAACCCAAAACAGCCTAAGTGAGCCCTGTTCATCACATTCTGTATTTCTGAATGGAGACTCTGGAAGCAGGTCATGACAGATGCTACTAAAGCTCTTCTGATCCTATCTCAAGAACTGGGTGACTTCAATCTTACATATAAACATCCACATAACACATATAAACATCCACATAACACTTCACTGATGCCAGTCTCCTGCCTGGACTGGAATACACTTCAAGAATAAATGACAAACCCTTCTTCCAAACAACCCCCAGACCCTCACAATCTGTGGATCGGTACTGAGCAGCTCCTGTGTTTGACACTACAAAGAGGATGAGCTGCAAGTATCCCTCCTGCACCAGAATCCAGTGAAGGAAGGTGGCAATTTGGGGGAGCAGAGCCCAAAGTTTGCTATCAACTCCACAGCAAAGGCCCGAGCTAACAAGTACCGGCTGCATTGTGGCATCAAACCACAGGCTGCCTTGAGGAGGAGGAAGTTTGCATCAGTAGGAGTCCCCAGAGGCGCCCTGCGTGACTCATTCTGAATTCCTCTGAGGGCACTGGGCAAGTGTGTGATGAAAGCTGGGGTTTATGGGGGGAGGTGTAAGCCTAGCTGATGTGGTGTAGCAAAGAAATGGGACAGGCTGCAGGGAATTTAACACTACTGGAGCATTGATGATTTATGAGGACGCAAGTTGGTTGTAGCCCTTGTGCAAGGGCACAGGTGAGGTATCATCATAAATCCTCTGCCCTTTTGCCTGAGAGAGAGAAGGGTGGCCACGGTCCAGCCATGCACTCAGATATCACCCCAGGCTTAAACCCTAAGATTACTAATGGATGAAGAAAAAACTTTATAAATGAACAGTAACTACGGACAAGATTCCTGCTCTGAGGACAGGAATGTGTGGAAGGACAAGAAAAGGGTACTCAGATACCACTAGAAGAGAGATTTCAACAGCTGTCTGGAAGGCACTAGGAGGATAGGAAGGATGGATGAGGCTGTAAAGGTGCCAGGTAGATGTAGTATTAAACAGAAGGCTGGAAGAGGGTATCTATATCACTGGGTACAGCCTAACAAAACAGATGACTGTCACAGATGTTTCACCCAAGTGAATCCATAGAACTTCCACCAACACAACCAGGTAGATTCATCCAAAAGCACATCAGAGTGACTGCTCAGAAACATGAAAACAAGTAGAAACGGGAGAAAAAAAAAAAAAGAGAAAGACAAAGAGTGAATTCATAGGAGCACAGGCATCCCTTTCTCCAGCAGCCCCTGGACAGCTCATTTCAAAACCATACTGCATTTGCAAGTGATTATCGCAGCCAAACACACTCTCTGACATCCTCTGAGGGCTGTTTTCAGAGGAAGACAGGCTTTCCTCTGCTCGCCATGCCCTGATGAAACTGTCTGACACACTTCGCAAGTGCAAATTAAAACCACGCTACTTACCATCAACCCCTTCTTGCAAATTCATATTTGCAAAGAGAGTAAACTAGAAACCCCAGGTGTTGATAACAGAGCCGTTGAGAGAAATTAGAGTAGGAAGGAGTTAAATTCAGAACCTCATCTACCACAAGCATTATAATACAAAATCTTTTTTTTTTTAATGGGAAAGCACAAGAGCCTTGTTTAAACACAGATGGAAGTACCTAAATGTACTGCCTCTTCTACAAATGAATTATCCAGCAGTTCAAGTAAAGGTGAACCAACACTGACAAAATCAAGTAAAACTCAACCAAATGTGGGAGGAAAAAAGCCCCAAAACACTTCTAAAAAAGTTTACCATGTATAACCATGAAGGGAATAGTTTTGCTTGGCAAATCCTGTCTTGTCTTTTTAAATGCAGAGGAGGTTTATAAATGTTTTTAGGAGTTTCTTGTACCAACCATCATAGGGAAAGTCTATGGCAATGTGATAAAGCCACACTGTCCAAGGGAACTGACTGTAAGAACTGGGTGTCTGGAATCAAAGCTACCCTGGTGGGGAAACCCAAAATCCTGAGTAGCTTTGATTCTTCATCCTGTAGAAATTATTGACGTAGATCTTAAATTAAATTCAATGTACATCTACAACTAAAAAGTCATTGCATAGGTACTAGGGATGAAAACTGTTGCTCTACAGAAATGAACCTACAATTCTTTACCATTTGTCAGGGTTAAATCTTAAAAAGAATACAGAATAATCACAGTCTACAGCATGAGCATGATTCTCTATGATCAGCTGGAATCCATTTGAAAAGGACGTAATTCTTTTACTTTGCACATTTGTAGAATTATTTTTATAGAACTCCCTCAGTTACTCAAGTTTCAGAGACTGGATCAAAAATGCCAATACAAAGTTTATCACATTCTATTCAATTCTCCAGACATTTTTTCATAAAGGTATAGTTGAATAGCTTTAGCCCTTTAGCTGTCAAATTATTACATACAAAGATACATTACTCCAGCTCAGTGGTTTTCAACCTTTATGCTTGGCAGCCCCCAAATGTTTTTCAGAAGAGACAAGCTCCTTTATGGAGAAAGTTAATCTATTGACAATAAACATGGCTTTTTCAGTTACCTTTCATTGAATTCTTCTTAGTTACCTTAGGAGTGATCCATGGACCCCCAGGGTTTGCAGAGCAGAGGTTGAGAACCATGGCTCTAGCTGGGGCTGCCTTTTTTGGGCATTTCAGTCACTAATTACTCCAGGATCGGAATGAAACAACTCTTCTTCCTCGAAAGGCAGAAACCTGGCAGCTACCGGTGGGCTGAACCCAAGATGTGGCGTTCTCAGGGGGCTGCCAGTTCAACAGGCCACTGCAGCATCTCTCCTCCTATCTCAGCCCCTCTTCCTGCATGGTCCACTGACACAAGCTGGGCTGAAACGCAGGGCCAGCTCAGGCCACCTGAAATCCTTTAAGTAGCACTCAGAGGTGGTGGAAGTTGGAGGCCTTGGTGGGAAGGGCAGCAAACAGTAAAAAAATCAACTTGGCTTTTCCTATCAGCAATGATGGGCATTCACCTTGGCTAGCTGTAGGTGCTTAAAGCTTTCTCTCTCTCTCTGAAATGTACCTCCACAGGGTCATTTATTCCATTCTAATACTGAAGCCTAAAACAGGGGAGATGAATCAGCCACTGGGGGAATCTACTTCTCTCCGCTGACTGTACAAGAAGCGTAAAAACAGGCAAGACAAGTCACTGAATATTTAGACAGCACAAGTTAGTGGAGACAAATTCCACAATAAGCAGGTAATTTTGATGTGACTGTAAGAAGCAGAGATCTCTTTTCCCTGCATTAAGTGCCCTGCCACTCAAGCTCAGCTACAGCAGCACACCAAAGGGATTTCTGAGTGCCAGCAGCTCAGACAATCTGCCAGGATCCTGCTGCACTCTGTAGCCAAAGCATGACCAAGAGATTGTGTTGCAAGTTTATTTCTAGTGTAGGAAGGGGGCTGACATGAATGGGACACCCTTCCCCACCTCCTCTTCCATATCTGTGCTGAACAGTGGCTCCTGCTGGAACTGGAGCTGCCGCTTTTCCAGGAGTAGCATCTGGGCTGTGCCTCCCTTCTGCCTGAGGTAGCAAACCTCAGCTCCCCTTCAGTATGGGAAAGATAACCCCAGAGAAAAATAAAATACTCTGCTTTGAAACCTTGGTCTTTAGGTACCTGAAAATGTGAACAGGGATTTTAGGGGGTTTCCTGATATGCAGACACCTCTACCTCCTGCTGACTTCAAATTCTGTATTTGAACAAGCTGCTTAACCAGTGATAATGTATGGCCAAGTTCCCCTGAACCTGTCTGAACCTTTTTCTGTCTGAAATAACATCTGGGTGAAAATGAGAAATCTGGCCTCCCATTTGGGACTTGCAGATGCCTGGAGTCCTGGTAGAACTCCAGCTGGGTTGCTTCATGTCCGAGATCCTGAGTGGATGAACTGCTCCCATTTAGCATACCTGATGCATTTTCAATATATAGCATTCCCTGGCCTTCTTTATAAAGTCCAGACAGTCCAAGCACACTGAGGACACATCTTTACAACTCTGCACTGCTGCTATGCCGTGCACACAGCTCAGTTGCTAGCACAGATTTCTTTTAAGTGTCAAAATGTCCTTAGAACCCAATCCAAAGTTTTGAAGTCTGGTCCAAACCTTAAACCCCTCAGCCAAAACACGTTTATAATCAGATGAAGTTTTTCTTTACACTTTCATCATTCTCTCATTTCTAGTTTACAGCTGACAAGTGAGTGTCACGGATGTATGGACTGTGCATGGATCAGCAGCTACACTCAGACTTTGCAGATGTGAGATTCAATTTGCTGGCTTGATCACCAGAAGCTATCAAGGTATTCAAACAGACTGCTCCCAGGCATTACAGCAAAGGAAGAAGAGGAGAAATCTAATAAAGTGTTCATCTCTGGTTCTCAAATGAAGAGAATACCTTGTGAATGCCATAAATTGTTACAAGAACACAACTGCTGATCTGTTTTTCAGCTGCTACCACAGGTGGAAAAGGAGTCAACGTACTTGTTAATGTTTCTGTCCATAACCTCTTTTGTACTCCTTGTGATGGCCCAGCCTGAAACCATGGGAGATGGTGCACAGAAGAAAAGGTGCTAAGAGCTGACCTCCGATATTTTATCATGGAAAACAGCCTTCCTAACTGACACGTGCAGTTACAGACACACACCTTGGTTCGGCTTTCAGTGCGGGTGTCAAGTGTTTTAGGCAATCTGGGTTTCCACTTTGCAACACTCCATTAATTCCAAAGAGCCTGAACACATCTGAAAAATTTGGTCTCCAAAACACAACAGTGTTATGCCAGGGAAGAATTACCTTCTCAGTTTCATATTTACTTCTTTGTTTACCTAATACTATCGCTACGATGACTACCCTGAGCTTTTTATTCGCTTTTCCTTTTCTGATGACTGATCATCTGGTATTTATGAGAAGGACTCTCTGAGACACTAGTTTTAAAAGATGTGCAAACAATTGACCTAAATACTTTTAATGCTGGTGGACAGTCAAGGTCCATAATTCTAGCTTAATTCATTGAAAGGGTTAGTTATTATTTAAACTCTTCTACTTAAGTAACTTTATCTATAAGAATATCAGATATCAGCATGAGACATAACTGTCAAAAAGTTACAGAAAATGCCAGTCAAGGGAAGTTAAACATTTTCTGAATTCATCTTGGAATATTTCTGTAATTTCCCACTCTTATCACTAAAATGACATTGTTTGCACCCATCTGGACCTGAGGACCATGCAATGGCAGCCCCCTGCACAGATTTAATCAGTGGCACATGGACTCAGCAGTAAATTACATAAAGAGCTGTAAAAAGGCACCACATCTCTGGTCACACTAAAAGGCAGAACTACTGAGGACAATCCCAGAAGGAAAGACCACAAAAAAACCAGCACTGCACCATGTGAAGATAAGTCACCATGTGCATCAAGCGTTGAAACAGCTCCTTGAGGAACACCTCCTCTAAGTCTTAGCAATGCAGGAATGTCCAAAACATTTCCATTCACCAAATTGGGCCCTTCTAATGGGCTGAACAAATTCCCTTGCTTAATTCAGGCAAATATTGCTAAGCCTGACAATGGGGAAGCCCCCACCCCCCTATAAATAAGAACTTTGGGTAAGCAAAGTATTTTTATGACTTTTGCTATTACTAAGCTAGTAAAACTTAAAGTATCATAATTACAGCACCCAAAGACTTTTTTTCCTTCCTTTTATAACTTGCTATTCGTAATGGAAAAGAAGTTCCTGTGCATGACAAATATGGCCAGGTTTGAGGGTTATGCCACTATCCATGGATGTGCATCATGATTTCAAACAGTGGATTAAGAACGTATAATGGAAGATGCAGGAGTGAGGGAAGAGGTGTCCACCTGTGAGTGACAGGACAAAATTCCACATACATGAAGTCATCTGGAGAAGTCTTCTAAAATTTATATGGAAAAGTTATAATTTTCTATTGTATGTTGAATAACAGACACAAAGAAGAGTGCAAAACCGCTATAAAAACTTTAATTTCCTACTAAATTGCAAAGGAGTTTTAGAGTGTTTATAGAGTGTACAAGCTTTCTTCCTTTATTAATTCTAGAGAACACTAAAAAAGTGTGCATATGCACACATAAAATAATAGGAAATACATATGCACCCAGATACTACTTGGTTTACTTTGTGTTACTTACTTGTTTACGATTCCATTTATTTGGTGCATTGCATTTATAACTCATTTATATTTTCAAATTCCAAAACTCTATTAAACCAGATTTAAAACATTTTCCTACCAGAGGGCATAAACATTTTCGAATGTTAGTATTGTCTCTATTTCCTGTGAAAACCATGTGTTTTCATTCTTCTTTTCCCCACATTTTAAAGCCTGTGCAAATAGCAGTGCAGAAGAGCAGAAGCATCAGTGAACAATTCTGTGTTCATACAACATCTGCTTTCTTATGGTTCACTTGAGGTCCAGAACCCACTGTCATCTGCCAGTATTTTTAGTGAGCTACAAAATGGTTCAAGTTAATAAGTTGAGAGGTTATAGCATGAGGAAAAAAAAACTGTATAGCCACACCAAAAAAATAAGTCTAACAAAAAAAAAAACCCACAAAAAAACAAACCAAAAAAACAAAACCAAAAAAAAACCCATAAAAGATAGTCATATGTGACAGAGAGGTTATTTTCCTATTAGATTCAGTGTACACCTTTCCAAAAGGCTGATGAGCTCCAACAACAGGTCAAATTTAACAGTTTTCCCAGATGGCTCCTTCTGGGAAGTGGAGTGGAACATTCCCTCATTTATCCGTCTGCCTGGGTTATCACCACTGCCCGAAATACCTTAATCTTTCCACACTATCACAGACTCCAAGCACGATGTTGAGAAATCTGATTGGAAAGGTTTTCTTCCACCTGCTGTAGCTTTTAAAATTAGTCTCCAGGTATATAAATACATACACCAAGATACACAGAAACCCCCTGCAGCACTTCTAGTCAAAACACCAGGGCAGTACTATAACCAGTCAGAAAGAGTGAAAGAGAGAGCATTAATTTATAGCACAAGCAAAAAAGCCATCTGTACCACAGAAATATTTGGGTATGAAACAATACAGAAAGTTAAGATTATTTTTAAATTCAAGTGTTAACTCAGAGTAATCACTATTTCTGCACTATTTTCCTCTTCTCATAGAACATATAATTACATTAAATGTATGGTAAATAAAATGTTTACTCAAATAACACACTGATAAAAATTTAGAATCAGAACAGTTTCACTGTAAAAAGCCTGTGTAAAGGAATGTCAAATCCATTGCCTCACCAGGCTTCGTTCTGTTGCAAATGGCATTATAAATTAATCCAGTTTTCCTAAATATGCCTTGAGGAAACAAAACCACAAATAGCCATTGTAAGCTTTAATATAAAAAACCCACAAAAAATATGAAAGAACAAACAAAACCCTTCTCTTCATTCTTAACCAGAATGCAAGAACTGTGTTTTCCATGACTGATACTGCTGACTAGGTAATATAGAGCTAAGTACTATATTCTAGTTTAATACCAGGTTTTCTCCTTTGCCATGCTCCATTTTGCTCAGCGAGCTTTAGGAAGGAAAAAAAAAAAGTTCCTAAACTTCATCACTAATGACCTAATGAGCCCAATTAAGTTATGATTTGTAATTTTTCCCACTTACACTGCTCTTGGACCCAAACAGCATCCCAAAACATTTGCTCCATGGCTTGCTGACTAGGTTGTCACAGTCACAGCTTACAAGTAAAATACTCTTCCATACCCCTGAGTGACTGAATTACATTTTTTAAAAGTGCTTTATATCAAGCCAGATTCTGATCCTGGGGACAGTGGTGCCAGCTCAAGTGCGTCTATTGATTCCACCAGATTTATTCCAAACATGCTGGCTGCTGCAGATCTGAATTTGGCCTTCAACTGCCTTTGTATTCACCATGTTTGCCTCCCCACGGGTAACACAGTGGAGGTTTCTATGCAAACTGTAATGAATCCCACCAATCTGACCTTCTCCAGGTACTAATGGCCAAGCTTTGCCAAAACTCAACATGCTGGAGATCTTGGCAATTCATCCTGCTGCAGTCTGAATGAAAGCAAATGAAACTGCTAACCAAGATTAAACACAACCTGCACTGACTCAGCCTCAGCACCTCCAAGGACTCAGCTCAGCCTGTCCCAGCAGCAGCAGCAGCCCTTCCAGCTGTGCACCCTGACCCGTGCACCCAGCCACGAACCCTTCTGCATGAGGAACTGAACCCAAGCGTGCTAATTCCAAACAAACAGACATATCCTCCCTCTCTCCTCACTTCTTTCCTTGTGGTGGATGTATAAATGCATGCTGATGGCTACTGTGACTTGCAGTCTAACTGATTTTGACATTTTTAACTCCAGAATTTGAAACAGTGACTTTCTAGCTCTGGAGCAGGAGTACTAAATGCTAAAAACCTTTGGGACTGGGAAGTATTAGTTTTAAATCTGAGATCTTGGCTTCAACAATGTTTTTAACAAGGGCTCAAAGCTCTCCAAAAGTCAGCAGTGGATGCCCAAAAATTGCAACAAATTTTGGATCCAAAATGGAGTTTTGTGGCTTTAATTCTCTTTTGTCACAGGTCAAATTAGGTTTCAGACTTGAACTTGAGGGGAGCGAGGAGAATTCAGGTCTAGATCTGAATTTACCATGGGATTAAATCATATTTAATTTCTAGTTTGTAATGAAACCCTTTTCTCTTTTTTTCTCTCTTTTGCGGTTTATGATGTATTTGTATTTTAAGAAAAAAATTATGCACAGAAAAACATCCTGGCATCACAAGTCATCAATAAATCTTTTTTCCATAACAACCCACAAAAATTCACTGCAGGACCCAATTGTTGAAACACAAAGCAGTGACATTCTATAAGCTTTCAGAAGTATCATTCTAACCCTTGTGGACTCGATGAATTCTCTAAATGAGTCACTGGCCTCTCAATGGAATTGTCAAAACTTAGGTTAAGCCAGGTTAATTCCCTTCCCCCTTTAATTTAGAAGTCCAGCTGCAGCGCGTGGCTTTCCAGTGAAAAGGTCTAAATGCAGAACCCATTCACCCTGAACAGGAAATCTCACAGGGCCCAAAGCTAATTTTTTTCCTAAAAGCTAGAGATAAGCCACACTTACGGGAAAAAATGTAATTTCTGATGCCTCATGGGCCACGTGATGTAAAAATCAATATTCCTCTTACATGGCACAAATAATTTTCTGCTGAAGGTTAAAGGATCATGGTTGAAGCTACTATGGTTGGGGAGGGAGGGAGGGCAGCTGTGAGGAATGGGGGATGAGGAGAGCAGGGACTTTAACTGGAGCGGGGATAAGGGAAATGCTGAAAACAACACTTCTAACCAAGGCAAGTGAGCAGATGTGGCATTGATCATAAAGGCATAGAAGTGGGTTGGACAGGACCTGAGCATCCACCCAGTTCCAAACTCCTGCCATGGGCAGGGTACTTTCTACTATACCAGCTTGCTCAAACCCCATTCAGCCTGGGCCTGTACATTTGAGGGAGGAGGCAGCCACAGCTTCTCTGGGCAACCTGTGCTAGTGCCTCACTACACTCGGGGAAGAATTTCTTCCTTATATTTCATCTAAACCTGCTCTCTTTTGGTTTAAAGCCATTTCCCCCTGTCCTGTCCCTACATGCCCTTGTCAAAAGTCCATTTGGGGTTGGGCTGAAGGTTTCAGCTAGGTGGGACAAGAAGGGACATCCTTCTGCCCCACAGGCTGTCCTTGGGCACGATGATGAGCGCTCCTCCCTCTGCCCAAGGCTACTTGTGACAGCTCCAGCTTCCAGCACAGCACCCTGCTTTACTGCCTTGCTTCCACCACAGCATCAGCTCCTCTGGAACCCCCAAAAGAGAGACTTTGCTGGGGATATCACAGTCTTCATAATGGGATAAACTATACTGAAAATAGAGCAAGTTTTTATACTCCCACCCCTACTGTGCCAGAAGATCACTTGAAAACATCATTGCCTACTTTGTTAGGGACAAACCAGTCAACTTCCAGGCTAAAACAGTTCATGACCAGTGTGTCTTAAAGAATGGGTACAACAAACAGGAATCACACCTACTCATACCATCATGATGTTGATGGTCTACACAAATTTGGTTGCAACTGGTGAACTCTCTTTAGTCTTCCAACAGCACTACAGATCTCACCACTGAGAACATGTCCTAAGGAGGAAAGGATTTGTCTCAGCAGTAAAAATTCATTTTTTACATAATAATAGAGAAACCAAATAGAAATTAGAAAAAAAAATATGGCAAAAGAAAATCTAAAAAAATGGATAGAGGAAAAGAAAATAGTTTATCCTACTACTACTACTACTACTGCAGAGAAATATTTAACTGAGGGCACTGGACTTCATTTTAAAAAAATGCAGCTTTCAAGAGTGCAGAAAAAGCTTAAAACATAAAAACTAAAGAGCCTGATGGAAAACTAAAAAGAAACTGAAATAGGTTTTCTTTAAAGAGAAAACAAAAACTATTTTAGACTGATCCTATAATATTTTTAACAGCTGGAATTGATAATACTGAACTTGGCCATAATTCTACTGTATTTAGCTTTGTATCAAAGTCCACATGACTTTTCCTGAAACAGAAGAATAGATATATAGGCTGATAGACAGATGGATAGATACATAAAAAGAAAAGGGAAAAATATAATTAGGAAAGGGAACATTTTCTTGTCTGTTCTTTCAGTATGTTTTTTTTTTTTTACTTCAATTTCTACCTTATTATTTCCTATAAGTAGAAACAGATTTTTCTCTCTTTCAAAAATTCTTAAACAGAAAACCTCCTTTGACAGCTTCAACAGCAGATTAATCACTTTTGTAACCCACAAAAAAAAAGTTTTCTGGAAAGCATAACTGTCTGTAAATGTAAATGACAGTATTACTCTCTCTTATGCTAAGACGCCTACACGTTCTCTCACTTCCATGACTCAGCACCAGATAAAAGCTTGTAAGATAATAAGCAGCAAACCTTCTTTTGGAAAAATAAAAATAGTTAAAAAAACTTGAAATTCTTGCTACCTCCCTTAAAAAAATAAATCCTTATGGTGTTAAAGCAAATTCTGCCAACAGATTCCTCTCCCACTGGAATAAGATACAAATATCCCAAGGACTTCAGAAAATAGAGGGACCAGGCTCAAGCTACATCAAAATCCAAACACATGCAAACATGAGAGGCTTTTCTTTTTCTCCAAATGAGCAAGAATGGGTTTGTTTCAACAAACAGGAATTTTATTACTGTTCATCTCCTGCTTTGCTCTAATTTGGTAGACAAATGAGATGAAATTTTGCTCACCTATAATGAAAATTTCCAGGCACTCTTAAGGCAATGCACTCATGCCAAAAATCAAAGAAACCCGTGGGGAAGGGAGGGGAATTTCAGTGGGACTTCCCCTCCTGCCCTGCGGTCCTTGTCTGACTTGAGCTTGTTAGAGCCCAAGTAACTTCTCCTTCAGCCAACCAAATCAGGGGCAGACCCTTCAGCCTAAAATATTCTTATTTTGGATAAATCTTTGGGAAAAGAAAAAGCTGAAAAAGAGGGGCTCAGCCCTCTAGAACTAGGTTCTTGTGATGTCCCTGAAATGAAGAAGAATGGTTTTGATGCCAAAATATTGCCAGTGAGCTTGTGAATGCTGCTGGAACAGAGACAGCAATCTCCTCTCCATGCACTCTTGTCAGCCCCAGCACACAGGTTAATTAACCAAAGGGTGGCAATCAAAAGAGGGCTGATTATTTACTTATTGAGCAGAGATGCTGCTGGGTGACTTCACAAGCCTCAGTACAGTCTGGAGTTCCTCTTACTGAGTGCTGGACATTTCCTCTGAGAGCTTCCACCACCTCATGTGCTGGGTGGGTGTCCATTAGTCTGAACCCCTCAGAGCTGCTCATTCTACCAGGAGTGGAGGTTATCCAGAAATAAATCAGGAAAATGCTGTCCATGCCTGTAACTTCTGGAGGAAGCAGAGTCCAGCTATGGAGCACCCACAGCCCCTCCTGAACATGCTGCTACTGCTGACTTTCACATCTTTTACACTGAAAATAGTAAGCTAATGGAATTAACCACAGCAGTTTAAATGTAAAGGGAAGCCCCAGGGTAAGGCATCCCAGGCCATGGGTGCAAGACTTTTTGACAGCAGGATGCTTTGAACTGAGCCAGAGGTAGAATCAAACTCTTTGAAATACCTTCACTAATAGAGTGCACTGCTCTGGCAGGAGGCTGGGGAGCAGAGCCGAGCTCTCAGCGTGGTGCTGGCAGAGCACACGTCCCACAGAGTCCAAGGAATGAGCAGGAGCATCCCCAGCTCAGCTGCTCCCTATCACTGCATGGCAGCACGGAGCAAATGCAGCAGTGTCAGGATGCTCCAGCTCAGCTGGCTGCCAGGAGGGTGAAGCACTGCCACTGACAAATTCAGTGCCCCTTATCTTTGTAGAGCTTCAGATTCTGGGCAAGGTCCTTCAAGCATCAAATACTTCTCAAAGGGAGCAAGCACAGCTGGGAAAGGCATGGCAGAGGGCTCCTATGTACCCAACCACCTTTATCTCGATGTTACCAAGGAAAAGCCCTGTGAGCGCTAGGTAGGAATTTGCAGGCCCAGAAATGACAGCATGGGCACATTCACATTTGTGTCTCAAAACCATGCTTGTTATTTCACCAAAAACAGACTTCCATGTCCAAATCCCACTGAAAGCAGGTGTAGTCCAGTGGTTTCTGTGCAACCACATCTGCTCATACTCCAGGGCAAATGCCAAACTATTTATTGCTACTTAAAATTTATTGCATTTTTAGTCCTCCATCCCAAAACTGCTTTTGTTCAAAAAATTCCTTTTAAATCCTTCTATGCCAACTGGATAAATCAAATCTGACAATTAAAATGGCAAATTGTTCAGAACCTCAGAGTTTCCACCTGAGGATCTCCAAGTACTTTCAGAACTTTAACATATGTAATCATTCCCATGCTTCTTGCAGAAAAGAAAAAAAAAAAAAGCATCCTTTTAAATTCTCTTTTTACAGATGAAAAACTCAAGTCCTGTGAGCCCCAAACAGCCTGCTAGGAAGCTGCTTGTCCAAAGACTCCTTATCCACTGAATCAGAGGCAGGGCTGGGAAGGGAAGCCAGGAGTTTCAGCAACTCTCAGTCCTCTTGTTCTCGCCACTTCATCAAACAACAGGGACAGCGATGCGATCATGCAGTTGTCAGTGTTTTCCCTCAAGGGGCTGGACAGAAGATGCTGAAAGCATTTGATCCACATGTGAGCACTGAACGGTATTGTTCGACACTGAGAATTCAGACATAAATAACTGGCTTGTTTGGAGTGAGTAAAAGGATGCCTGTGCTGGCAGGAATCTCACAAGAGGGAGTAAAGAACCAGGGTGCTGCTTTTCTTTTATTATTACCTTTTTTATTTCTTTTGTAGCAGTGTCTGGAAATAACCCATGAGCCAGAGGAGCTGCTCCCGCTGCTGCTGTGGCAGATGGCAAGCAGGGCTGGAGAGCAGGGCTCTGCCTCGGCAGGGCTGTGTGGGGAATTCTGCAGCGGGAAGAAACAAGGCGAAATGTGCAGGCTGCCGTCTGCATTCAGATCAAGCGCTGTCTGTTGCTAGCAGCACAAGTTGTTCTGAAAACAAGAGTCAATCATCTGTAGCCTTATTTCTGTACATTTCCTGCAGGGGTCTCATGAAATAAATGAGAATAAATGTAAGGGCGAGAGTTCCTATTAGGAGCAGCCTCATCAGCATCACCCAGCCAAGCATTTACGTCATCAGCATGCTAATTTAATCAGACCTGAGCAGTGATGCTATAAATGGATTACCATCCCAGCTAGTGTGGTTACCGAGGTAACTCAGCCCTTTGTGCCACAGATACAATCGGCTTAATGATAATAAAAACCTCAGCACGAATGAAACAGAAGGAAAAGCCTGACAGGGCTGACGCATACACGACCCCTTCTCTCCTCTCACCCCTCCCCTTCCCCAGCCTCAGCCGCTCACTGCAATAAAATTAAGTGCTGCTGTGATCTATATGCACAACATTCCCATAGGGAACACGCAAGTAAATAGAACCCGCGGAAATAATTAATACAGGCCAACAACTGATGTCGTCAGCACTACTTAGTCATTCCTCCAGCCCTGAATGGCAGAGGGACACACAGACAGAAACAGTACATGGGCAAATTCCAAAGCTCCTGCAGAGGGCTTCAGAGAAGTGGCTGCTTCCCCCTATGCAGCATTAATTATATCAATGGAGTGCTTGGACCAAGAGCTGACTGCAATGGTGAATCCAGTCACTGCCTGTCCCTGCCAGGGGGGAGCGTTTCCACACCATCTCCTGCTCTGCCAAAACTGGAGGTGACCTGAGAGTGGGCATTCCAAAGGCTAGGGAGAAATTCAACTGCAATGCTGTCAGTCCAGAAGCAGAGGTGACCCAGTCCTTTGCAGGACGGTTAAAATGGGGCTCTGGGGCTTCCTGCATTCACCCAGCTCTGCAAAACCAGCAGCCTACTCACCTCCCAGCTTAGCCTGGGAAAGAACATTCCTTGGAAAATGCTAGCCTCAGTGGGCTAAAAGGCAGTGACCATGCCTTAAAATGGACAGAAGGTCATGTTCTTCAGCTCCTCTAGCTCTTTGCCCGATTGAGCACCAAGTTCCCTGTGGATGCTGAATGCCAAACATTTTCCTACTCAGATGCCAAAGACCAAATTTCCCATAGCATTCAAGATATGATTTTCTTTTCTTCCTACCCAAAGTCTCAGCAACTATGAGCAAAACCACCAGTATCTAAGTGCTCAGCTTCCACAGCAGCTCAGGCATTTCACCTGCCCTTACTGCAAGTCACCATGTCCTCAGCTAAAATGCTTCACCTGAAAGCACCAATTGCTCCAACTGGATCAGGAGTGCACACCATAACCTCAGGTCCATCAGGCTCCTGCTGATGTATTGCTTCAGTCAAGGCAGCATCTTAAGGGATTAGCATGAAACCAACAACTTTTGTTGGATTTATCAGAAGCGTAATGAATTCCCATTGCCTATCACATGAACACATGCATCAGACTTGTTGCTTTGTAAATGCCAAAATGCAGTTCACACAATCTTTGGAAAAAATCCAGAGAGACTTCCCAATATATACTACTGGACATGTATAGAAATAGTTGTGCCCTTGCCTTCATTTCACAGATTAAAAGCATTCTGTGTGTGTTCATTCCTGAGGGCAGCTCTTTCCACCTATATGAGACCAGCTCAGCAGCCCAACCACACACTTCTTCATTGAGTGGATGTACCCAAGTGTTTGGACTCAAGCATAAGTGAGATCAGCTTTTCAGAAGAGAAAGCCCTTTCTGAATTGGCAGAACCCCAGCAAAGTCAAAGCTGCTTCTGTAAACTGCAGCATGTCCCTTCAATGAGCAATAACAGCAGATATGTCTACAAAAAGATACATTCAGGCTCATCTCTTGGGAAATCTCACTAAATACTTTCTCACTCCTCCACTATGCAGAAGAACACCAGTCCTCCCGGGAAGTTTATTACATACTTCCAGAGAAACAGCTAATAATTCCTTTAGGAGCCCTTTTAGATCAGATTACAGGAGTACACTTTTCCCTGGAAGAGAGAGGATCCTATGCAAATAGCACCAAATTACTATGGAAAGTTACGTTCTTGGCTGGAAACACCCGGCTTACTGAAAGCATGGAGCTGGGTGTCCTGATCTAACTGTGCCCCTACTCACCAGGCAGGCAGGTGAGACACAAACAACCCCAGGAAAGAGGCTGGGGGGATAAAAACCCTCCAAGCAGAAGGCAGGCGGCGGAACGCCAGAACGCACAGCTCTGGAAATGGCGCGGCTGTTGATGTGAGAAGGAAGCCATCACCTTTGCTTCGATTTAAAAGTCATCATGACAGCTTGAGAGATTGTAACATTTAAGTGACACAGTGACAGCTTGATCCAGTCAACAACGGCAATTCACAGACGTGCTCTAAACACAAACCCCACTTCCCCGGGCACAGAGCAGCCGCCCGCTTGGGAAAGGCGTGTATCCAAAAGGAGAGGTAACATTAAAAATGTTCCTCCAGGATCCTCCCTTGGACAGTTTTTCTGCATACACTGTGCTGGTGAGACTTAGACTACGGCTTTCTCCACCCCTGTGGCACAGAAAGGATATGAGCAGACTGCTGGATGGAAAGAAAAGGAGAAGAACTAGCACCAACGTCAAATATTCCATTAATTTCAATGGCAGCCGCAGGTGTGAAGAACTTCAGAGAAAGCCCTTCTACCACAATCAAGTGAAAATTCAGCCATGCAATTTCCCTTTACCTATGATCCTCCTGACAGTCAGGTGGGCTCTGAGGTGGTTGCAGTGATGCAGGGCAATGCAGAACAGACCCAGCTCACTGCAGGTGTTCCAGCCACATTAAAACGAGAATCAGGCATTTCACTAAAATTTACAGTACACTTCTAACCTCTTTATGGTTAGGTGCTTGTTCTTTTGGCCAGCAATTTCCAGCTAATGGTATTTTCGGCCTAATAATGGTGTTTTTTTTTTTTTTTTTTTTTTGGCCTGCCCAATGTTCTGCTTATACAATTTAGTGCTGTGGAACAATGCCAGAGCAACTCTCTTGGCACATGCAAAACAGCCAGTGCTGGCATTTCTTCCCCTGAGGTGTGGCCTTTCAGGTGCCCACAGCACATCTGGGAGGGATTGCACCGAGCCACTCTGGACATGATTTCTCAACACAGTAGGATTTCTGGGCATTTGCAAGTGGGTTTGAACCCACGGACTATTTATTTAAATAAATTATAAAAAAGGAAATACTGGAGAATATGTCCACAAAAAAATTAGTCACTAGGCCAAATACTTATTTCATCCCTTAAAATCGTAATAGTAATGCTCTACTGTACCCCTTCCTGCTGCCCAAAGATCTTGTCACCCACAGGCAACATCAAAAGAATGATTTTGTTACTGTCATTAAGAACATGACTTTTCAGTGACCCACAGAAGTACAGCACCATAACACATGCTTACCAGTGGTCAGCTCACCACACAGTCTAATGCATTTCAAAAACAAATCTGCTCTCTGTAACCAAGCTTTGGTTATCTTAAAACCAAATTAAATAAATTTTTAAAAAGCTGAAATACTTTCAGCTCAAAAATAACCTACAAGAATATTTGATACTTAAGAAATATTAAGCCAGTGACCATCCTGAACAGAGAAACCAGTGGTTACAGAGATCACTGCCTTTGGAACATTTTCTCTGATTTGCAAGTTCCTCAGATAGCAAAGGAAGCCAGCAAATGAAACCTTCAGTAATGGCTCCGTTCCAAGCCTTTATGGCCATGGCTGGCACTGAATTTTCTTAGAGAGGCAGCAGGGCATCCCTGGCTGTGGCTGTGCACAAAGGCAGGCAGTGCCTGCGAGGCAGCTCAGACCTGCTGGCCTCAGATGTCTGGGGGGGCTCTGCACTGCCCCTGCCTGAGCCCCCCCAGCTTCCCTGGGAATGGGATCTGCTCAAGCAACCCCCTGATGATCCAGAATGACCTCTCTTAAATAAATCTTACAGCTTGAATGGGGTCTCAGGAGTCTGTTCAGCCCAGTCCTCTCCCTTACAGCAGGACTGACCCTACCTAAACTGCTCCAGACAGACTTTTGCAGAACCTGACCTAAAGTCCCTGCACTAATCAATGACCTTCTGTTTTTCCATGCCACCTTCTTCTGGGGTTACCCATCTCTCCTATACCAGTTTTACCCTAATGGGTGATCTAAATCTCTAGCTGGGTTTTAAGTCCCAGATATTGTGCTTTCTGGTGTAGATGTGTCATTCCCTTTTTCTCTGCAGCTGGAAGCAGGCAGACCCTGAACAATTAGGAGGCAAGAACACCCACAGGGAAGAGGTTATTTACATAAACAGGATCACAATGTGCGTGTGTTTATATATTTATTACTTATAAAAAAATACTGCAATCTCTTTTCTAATTAAAAGACCCAGTTTGCCCTGCTGCACAATTGCTAAGCAGATTTAAAATGGGGACTTCAGTAGCTATTTTATGGCTAATCAAATGAGTAAATATAATGATCTGCTCCAATTCCCATTCTGATTACACAGTGTAGCTATTTCATTCCCTCAATAAGCTCCTTGCACCCAAAAAGAATAGTTTAACAAGCTTCAGAGCAGAATGTTAGGCTCAATTTCTCTAAAGGGTAATAGAGTGGGAGTGTCTGTATAATTAGCTTTGTTGGGCTCCCTCCCTCACTGTACAATACACTCTATACAGAGCTTTCACTGTCTCTCCAGGTCTTCATGTGAAAGCACAAAAATAATGCAGAGCACATTAGAATCATACTGGTTGCACAGAAGAGTTTTGAAACACAGAAAAAGAGCTGGAGAAGTGCTGGCTAATTCAACCCAAAAGGGCTCAAGCTTTAATTTAGCTTTAGCAATAAAAGCACACATGTTCATGTACATAGCTTATTCATCTCTAATGTATTGAACTCTTAGATGTTTCTGGAAGTTAAGATCTGCCAGACTACTAACACACTGATCAAATCATAGTATAAATCACTAAAGTACACTCAACAATTTCTTCTCTGTATAGAACCTGAAATTAAATTAACAGCATATAATCTATAATGCAAAACATTACCTAACACATTTGGAAGAGTTTGATGCTGAATTCCCTTACAGAAAATAAAAGTGTTTGACATACTGATTTTTCACAGCAAGAAACAATTTTTTACACCAGCTGGCAAAAACTGTAATATTTTTGTGCTTGCAGAAGAATTTTCAGCTGGAGATTCGAAAATCCTTTCTGAAGCCAGACAGCCAGGTGGGATATGTTATTATTACCACCTCTGTTTTACAGATGGAAAACTTAATGCTAGAAAAATTAAAAATCTTACTGAAAATAAAGGGATGTGTCAGAGATCTGTGAGGAAAGGGAGAACAACAGACCCCATCTTGTTCCAAAGTACTGTGGTTGCATCAGACCTCTCCCAGATCAGTCATCCTGTATCTCTCTTCTCACTTTGTATTTGCAAGCAAAGTCCCCATGGATACTGTCTTTGGAAACTACCACACAAAAAGTTTGGCAAAGAGGTCAAAATTCAGTCAAATTGTTTTAGCCTGCAATGACGGAGAAAAAAAACAAAACAAAGCAAAACAAAAATAAAACCACCAAAACAAACCAGAAAATAGCAGGGCACTATGGAAGTTATTTTGAAAGCCCCACAGCCAAATCACAGACTTTACCTCTAATAAGTAAAAATAACATAACACAGGTCCAATAGCCACTTCCACTTTTTTTTTTTTTTTTTTGCATATAAGCTTACAGTTTGCAGTTAGATAACAATACCTGATCAGAAACAAATGAACACTGCACCTACATTTTTCACATTCCTCTGAAATAACAAAGTATTTCTTGAGCCTTGAAAAGAGAGAACTAAGACTCAGACTGGTACAAACAGGAGGAATGATTGTTCTGTCACTTCCAGTGCTAGAAAGAAGCAACAGGAAACCACCCTTGTAGGAGGCAAAGTGAAAATATCAAAAATAAGGTGGGTCTGCCCTACCTCCACTGAACTTCTTTGCTATGGGATGTTTTAAATTCCAGAGATTTACATGAGCTCATAAAGCAATTGGATGAGCTGATGGAGGAAAAATCCCTGGCTGAATACTAAGGAAGACATAATTTAAATCAAGCCAGTTCTCTGTGACCAGCAAATTCTTAGATAAATGGAAATATTCTGGGGCAGTGTAGATATGAATTTGCACCACTTTCTCTGGTGTTTATGGGGAAGAACACTGAGCTGGAGTGACCACTCATCTGACACAGGGTGGGCAAGGTCAGGTTCTTAATTTCAGGCCTATATACCTTGACATATGAGAAAAAGATAAGCAAAGGTTTAAATTCCAGTTTCTCATGCAGATAGGTTATTTTTCTACAAACCAGACTTTTAAAAAAACACCAGCAGCTGACCAACACTATAATGATATGAGTCGGGACTAAATATATTTGAGTGAATACACTCCAGATTCAACTTCCCTCCAAGCTCAGACAACAAATCCTACAGAAAGAGCATTTATCTGAGTCCAGGACACCAAAATGCTTTCATCAAACGAGCCAAGCCAGAGACGAAGCTGAGTCTTCTCAACAGACAGCATTTGAGACCCTCAAGAAAACTTGACAGGTAAATAAGATACTAAAAATTCCCTGGAGGACAGGCTTCCAACAGTGAAATTGCAGTGTCTTCTGCATACAATTAATGGAGCCAAAAGCATGATGGAACCAGTGCTGGATGCACTGCTACATCCCCACACAATACATCTCCAAAGAGGTGACAGCTCTGAGCACTAATGTCTACTGTCTCCCTTCTACTATTCTGCACTTGTGTGCAGGAAAAATTCCCAGCTGTTGGGCACAACATTCCACTTGCAAAGCCAGTTCAATCATCTTTGCAGACCAAGAGGATCACCCTCATGTTTCCTTGAGTCGTTGGCTTGCAGCTCCTCAGAGGTGTACGAGCAGAATGAGGGACCTGGTTTGGATGCATAGGGAGTTCTTAAGCTCTTCAGGCTTAAAAATGGAGAACAGCACCTTGGTGTTGTTGACTCTGCCAACTCAGCCACACAGAAAGGTGAAAGAGCTGCACAAAGGTGCAAGGCTGTGCTCCACCTAAGACTCGGAAAGGGACACTTTATCCCAATTCACCCATGCTGCTGTGACAGGAGAGTGGAGAGAATAAAACCCCAGTGGTTCAGATACAAATACTAAAGGTCACAAATAGAACATCACCTACACATCCTCACTGCACCCAAACACTGCAGACTGGGCAGGTGGGCAGAGAAATGGGGGTTTTCCCCATTTAACAGAAGAGCAGGTCAGAGGCAGAAGATGGCTCAGCCAAGGTTACACAACAGCAGGCAGAGGTCTGGCAGTCTCAGGGACACAAGACAGGACTGAGAACAACTTACCTCCTCCTCCTCAGTTCAGGGTGGGACTTGGTTAAAAGAAAGTCCAGGTTAGTGATAGATGCTTCAGACTAAGCATTGCTTTCCTCTCCACTCTTTCCGTGTAGCCTTACTGTCTTAAGTGAGTTAAAAGGAAATAATTATAAAGCTGATGCCAAAGCCCCAAACTCCTACCTAGCAAAACTCTGACAAATGTATCTGAGAACCCTGCAGGGTGCAGCAAGGAAAGCCCCTTCAGGACTCAAGCTGCTATTTTACATCAAGAGACATTTTTAGCCTGTAATTTTATCTCTTCCATCTCTCCCCATTGCTTGAAATTAAAATAAACATGGACCAGGGCCTAGGATTTTATTTTATCTGTCACATATTGCTATCATTAAACACACTTGAAATGAGTGGGTTTAGTTCAAATAAAACTGTCTCTTCCCTCTCCCTTTCTCAGCTCAACAAACATAAAATAGGAAACTGCACTCCAATATATTCAAGAAGCAACACACGTTACATCACGAGTAGATTATCCATCTGGCAAGCCGACATGGTAATAAGTTTGCTTAATTGTCAGGTCAGGCATATTACAGACCCAGTCTGTCAGTCCTTTTATTACAGCTCTGTCTGTACTGGGGAATTTCAACCTCCTCACACTCCGTATGTGTAGACGTGGAATGCGTCCATATGGTACGAGGACATATGCATGGACACATATATGAAGTGTCACTCAGAACAAGGAGATTAAATTAAAAAAGGAAATGTTGAAGTCAAATAGCTCTTAGCAGCTGTATACATTTCAGTCTGGAATAATCACCCAAAGAAAGCAATGAGATATTTACATTTAATTTATTGGAAACTGGGCTGGCGAAAGCACTGATTATAGGGGATAATCCAGCACTGCCTCATAAGGAAAACTGCCAGAGATCCTCAGATGTTCCCTCCACTTATACTTTTTAAGCAATCAGCCCATCATTTTGTTTTTGGCTCCATGCAGCTCCAATCATGCAGACAGTCTCCTGAGATTGTCCGTATGTCCTGCTGAGAAACCACTGAGTACATTCAACAAATGATTGAGTTCATCAAATGGATGCTTTGCCTTTAAAAAGCCCACAAAACAAAACAAAAGCCACCTTTTTCCTTCTTTGTCTTTGTGCCTTACCACATCTCCTTCTCTCCATTAATGAGCTCAATTCTGAAACGATTTTATTTACAGGAAGGCTTTAAGGTGTTCTGAAAAACGATTTGTAGGAAAGATGCCAAATACAAATTGTATTTTCTAGACCTGCCTGCATTTGTGATTTTACATGAGCACGCACACATATGCTCAATATCCAAACAGCAGGTGTTCCCTAAAGTTTTATTACCATTAGTTAGAAATGACCACATTACTCAACAAAGTCAAAGCCAAGTCTTGTCAAAGGCAAGTCTTGCCAAAAAGTCTGATGATTTCCAGTATTAAACAGTCCTGCTTTGGGGTGTTGGCTCTGACTCTTCCAGATATCTCCAAAACCTAACGGTGATCTACATTTACCCAAAAGAACCACTGAACAATTCATCCTCTGTGTGGTATCTCCACAGCTTTTCTCAGGAAGCACAGAGTTCTGTCTGGAGCACGGTAGCAGCTGTCACTGGGGCCTCATAAAACATTGTGATCTTTGTGGTAACCCTTTTCCACAGCCAGATCCCTTGTCTTGCACTTTGGACATGAGCTGCTGATGTGGATTCCAGTCAAAATCTTTCTAGAAAAAGATTAAATATAATTCAAAACCATATCTGCATTATCTCTCTGCTGAACTATACAGTGCTCAAAAAAATCCAGCTGAACAACTGTTTTTCTACCACTTTTTAGGACTGTAAAAGGACCTTAGCCACACAGATATTCCATGTAATGCACAGCTGATCATTCTGCAAACCAGCACAGTAATCAACCCCAACATCTTCTCCTCCCCTCTTGACAATCACAGCATGAAGCTGCAAGTGCATCCTGGCTTTCTGCTGGATGGAAAGAGAACTGTGCCTCTAATCTTTCTTGAATTCTTCTTGGATCACAAGTTAATGGTTTGGGAATACAGCATCTAATTGCCTGAGACTCCAGGATGACTGGAGTGATTGCTGATACACAAGATGGCAATTCTTCATGGTTCTGAGCTGCCTGGGACAGGAATGGGTTCTCATTGACACCTAACAAATCACTCCAGAGCGGGTAAGGCACTCAGCCTCTTGTCAAACCAGAGAGAAATACCGTGCTACTTATGGCAAGACAGCAAAGTCTCTGACCTGCCTTATGCTGGCAATCAGGTGAGATGATTGCAACAGTCCTGCCTGTGAGGCACACAATGCCATGAGAACTGCACAACCTGCCCTTGCTCTTACTGTACTCATGCACACAAAACTACTTCCTTCCAAGTGAAGAATTCATTGTAAGTCTCAAAATATTTTGTTTGGGCAGGGAGGAATCAGTATCAGACTGCAAACATTGGCAGAAGTATTTATAACTGCTTCAAAATCTCCTTTTTCTGGCCAGGTCCTTTTTTTTGTTTAGCTTTCTTTTTTAAATCTGTGGGGGAAGACAGTAATACCCATTGGACCAACACATGATTGATTTCCCATAGAAACAGCAGCTAGATAGAGTGCTCACTTTCAGCAGTGAAGCAGTATGTTAGTTTTATCTTACTGTAATATTTTTTTTCATTTCATCCTCTTTTACATACTCATAGAAGTTTCCTATTCACTACTGAAACACCATATGGTGATAATATATGCTAACACAGGCACAGTGACACAGTCCACAAGTCTGCTATTGAGCAAAAGTTGACAACATAAGGCTGAGAGAATTCTAAGTGCTTCCAAGCCACAATAAGTACGTCACCTAATTGCATTTCACTGTGATGCAAAGAAGTCTGAGTCAAGGAAAGAACTTCCCTACAATGAAACTGTAACAGCCTGGAGTAATTCACAGTTACTTGAAGAGCTAGAGCAAGGATCTATCAATTCATGGCTTTCAGATACAGGCTAGATGTGGGCTGGGGTTTTTTTTTAGCAGCTTTAATATACAGAAAGAGACAATGCATTTCAGCATCACAGTCATCTCTCAAAAGGTTCCAGACAGGAAGGCCAAAGGCAATCAATAAGAGAAAATATAGACACTGCTTCTCAAACCATTCACAGATGCCTCTGCCTTTTATTTTAATGAACTAGGTTTTGAACTAGAACATCTTGGAATAATCCTGAGATATATTCAGGCTACAAATACGTCAGGTTTATTTACACACTGGTAGGAGACTCTGATGTAGAAACTGCAGGGCCAAGTCTTATTTTTCTGTGGAGCTCTAGGTCCTTACAGGTGACCCTACCTGAAATGAGGCTGTGAATACACCCAATCTGCTTTTGGAATGGCCAGCAAGGGCTCCAGGGAGAGGTCCTCCCTTCTGACACGGCAGAGTCTCGAAAAACAGACCATGGGAAACAGGATGGACAACAGTGAGTGACAGCACTATCCCAGAATGTCACTGATATCTGTCCAAAGCCCTGTTTTACAATGAGCTGCAAGGTCTCTCTGTGCCTCAGCTCTCCATCTGCAGAACAAAAGAACCAAACTTCTCCCACCCCAGGGCACAAGAAGAATGAACACATGGAAAGTTGCAAGCACTCGCACAAACATGCAGCAATAAGTAACAAGGACAAACTCACAAAGGCCATGCTCTAAATGCCAGGGCTTCCCAGTGTGTTTAGGCCTTCACCTTTCAAACTGTATTTAGAAACTACCACTGCAGAAGGCAGCTCTCCTCCTCTTCTAAAGAGAACAATTCCACAGCAACTCCCATAAACAGGATCTATACCTGCCCTGCAATGGTGTCTGGATAGATTCCAAGCAATCTGAAGGAACACCAAGGCAATGCCCTCCTTGCTGTGAGTGTGATGCATGAACCACATTGTCACTCCCCTTTTGGTGGAAACGGCCTGGGGAATACGCCCAGCAGAGCCCACAGTGGGAGCAGAGTCCCAAGTGATGTATTGCCATGCAGGTGTTTCTGCAAGTTGCTGTGCTGTTCCCTTGGCGCTGAACTATTTCCTTTCCCTAGCAGGGAGGGAAACGCAGCTGGTTCCTCCTGTGCACAGAAGAGAAAAACACAACACAAAAGAACCAGAAACCATAGAGAGCAGAGCAAAGGAAGCCTGATTTCCTATGGACTTGTGTCTTGCATCTTGAGCGGACTCTGACCCTTCCTGTTCTCATCTGTTACCTCTCCTGACTTCCCCTCCACTTCCCTTCTCCCCCTAGTATTAGCCTTGGCATTTGTCTGTGTGTGTCAGCCAAACAATCCATGTTGCAGGTCAGAGATCCTGGTTACAGCACAGTCTGGAAGAGCAAAAGTTCAAGTTGCCTGCAGGACACGCAGCAGGCTTGGCGCTCACTGCGCACGTGTGCAGTGGGGCCACCCCATGGGCCAAGCAAGGACAGCCAGGGTGGCCCCACTGCACACCCTGCAGCTCCCCAGGACAGGGAGCTCAGGGACCCCCAGCCACAGAGTTCTGCACACAGATACCCCTCCCACAGACCCACTTAAAAGTGGCCATAGAAATCAAATCATATGTGGGGAGCAGCCAATTGCTGGACACCAATAGGTGCTGAGTAGGAAGAATTAATCAACTGTGCTTTCATTTCAAAATGCTCCAGTTATTTCCTTGGCAGGCACTGGGCAGAAGAGTGGCTGCCACACGTGGGGAGATCAACCCCACAGCCAAGATCTCTTTAAATCTTTCTGACAAGGGGTGTTCTCCCACACACTCTGCCCATCCATTCCAATGGGGTATGAGATGAAGATAAATGCATGACAGGGTGCCCATGGTGCGGCCCAACCTCCTCTGGTGGCTCAGGCACAAACCAAATCATCGGATCTCCCAGGGCCTGGGTTCCTCCCTGCCCATGAGACAGCCAGTGTCCTTCCCCATCTCACAGGGCTGCTGCCATGGTGGTGAATCCGATGCGGCTGAAGCACTCGGATGCATCGACCCATGCAAGAACACGAGCAGAGGCTGCATCCCAACAAAACACAGGTTCCTGCCCCAGAGGCAGCTGCTCTTTGCTGGCTGGACACACGGACAGCTCATGAAGCGCGCCGCAGCCCTTTGAGGAGAGTGCCAAACTACAGCGAGTGCCAAAATGCAAGGATGGGGAAATGATGACAGGCTTCCTGAGACGATGGCTTACAGCAGCTCGGTCCCATTGTGGGGAAAAAGATAGAAAACAAAACACAACAATAGGTACAAGGCCTTGAAAAGCTGTAGAGAATAAAAACTGATCTCAACCACTCATACCACAACAATCACAAATGCAGAATGAGAAAAAGACCAAATTATGCAGTACTATTTGCCTTTTATCACTGTTCCCAAAGTAAATGTTTATCTTTATCCATATACAAATTTGAGATGCCTGCACAGATTTTAAAGTCCAATACATCCAACACTAGTCGTCATCTAAATCTTTAGCCAAACACGTAGGCAGAAAACCAAAATGGATGCAGAAAAAGAGAAGGGGAAAAATGAAAAAGAAAATCTCGCTGATATTTCTGTGAACTTGGTAATTTATCAGAAAAAGAAACAGCAGGAGTAGTGCTGATTTATTTTCACTCTGATGATAGTACAAGAGGAAGAAATAATACCCTGCAAAGGTCACTCTTATCCTGTTCATCTGTGACAGGCTGATAATCCAGGATCTCAGAAAACTTTCTTTAAAAATCTTCACGGACATGCTCTTATCAAAAGGATTAAGGTTTAATACATACCAGCAGATGCAACCGATTCAGGCATCTGCTAATCAGAGCAGCATCAGTTACTGCACGCTCTGGCTGGAGCTGATGACTGCAGGAAAGTTTCCCTTCTTACAGAGAAAGACCAAATCCAAACACACATTAAATCATCTCTTGGCTATGCCTCCCAACTCACACGTTCATGGCTGAGCATCCCCGTCCTGTGCACGCTCCTGCCTGCAGACATGTCAGGGATGGCAGGACAGATGTGCTGCTCACAGCCAGTGCACCCACAGTGGTCCTCCCAGAAAGCTCCAACCCAGGGACCACCTCAAACACCACCCGTGTGGGGTGGGAATGCCACCCTGCCCTTGCAGAGGGGAACCACAGCAGGAAGCATTTCTGGATGTAGGGGCTTTGCACTTTGAGTGCAGGGAGGAACCTACAGAAATTGCTCCAGATGGGACACTTCCTTTCCTACTTTCACTAATCCACCCGGATTTTGCAGACAGCACAAAGCCGGCGTGCTGCAGCCAGAAGCAGGAGCACAGCTCTCAGAGGTGACCCCATCTACAGAACAGCCCATGCAATTCCTGATGTCCATGACTATGGCAAAAGTGTCACAGCCCACTGAGAACAGCCACAGTCAGCACCCTGCAGTGAGTCTGCACAGCCCATGTGATGCTGCTACAAGGGCTGGAGCTCACCAGCCCAACACCAGCTTGGGGACACTGCTGTGACCCACTGTCATCCAAGTCAGCAAAACAGCAGCACTCACAGCCTTCAGGAAAAAGCAGTGTGTGGCACAAAAGCCCTGGAGTAGCTAGGATGGTCCTACTTAAAAGGTCATCAACCCTTCAGGATGGACAGCAGATGCTTCTCAGTTTCAGCAGATGAGCCTACCTCCAATGAGCCCCTTTGCCCTACAACAAAGAGATTCAAACACCTACAAAGCCCAAAATGCACAGACTTCACAAAAACCAATACAAAGAACCCTTTGCCATTGGGAAAGCACTGCCTGGCTACCATGCTGTGCTGCTGGACACTGAGGACTCTTTGGCAAAGCTGTGCAAATGCCCAGCAGTTAGATGTGCTCAGACCAGCAGAATGAGGCCAGGAAACTCTTATTTACCTCAAATTTCATATGTGAAGATGGCAGAAGTTAAGCCATCCATTTCAGCCCAAACTGAACATCTGAAAAAGCCATATCCCCCTGAGTCCCATAACTGAGGAACCATAAAACTCTTTGTCACATAAATGCTACAGGAGGGAGGAATTCATTCTGAACCCACCAAATCAATCTCAATCTGCTTGTACACCTAAATTTTCTTTCTTAAAAGAAATAAATACATTCCCGACAGTAACTGGAGTTCTGTAACATACCCTGTGGACTGCCCTTCTAAAATCCTTTTGGTGCAAACCAACCCAAGCAGCCAGGCTCAGGCAAGTACCAGGAACAACAAAACCAACTCGGAGCCTGGACTAGCACATTTGCACAGACTGTTTTGAGCTCAGATTCAGTGATTTGTTTTTCACAGAGCCTCACAGCCCAAACCAAGAGCAATCATAAAGATCTTTCTCAAAGCTTGGGGAATGTGCTTCCCCTTGCTGGATTGGAGATTTTAATCATGGCTGGAGACACAGCTCTGCATAGACCAAGATAAAACACCTGAACTCTCAGCCATGCATTCCTGACACAGCTATAAGTGGGGCACTACAATTAGAAATTCACAGGGAAGAGATGTCATAGGAGTCTTCAGCAGCACTTCAACATTTTGCTTTGGTTTGCCTTGTAGAGCTGAAACTGTTCAATCCTGTCCTGCCACTCTGCAAGAAAATATATCCATTGCCTTTTCTCTACTTTTACTAGTACCAAATGGTTATCAAAAGAAGTGACAGGATAACCACCAGCACTGTCAAACATTTAAATCCCTTCTAAATTCCAGTCATTACAAGACATTATTTCCCAGTATGCTTGAAACTTAATGAAAATGTATCGCTGATTTTTTAAACTTAATTTTCTTTACAGTCTTATTGTTCTGTAGCTCACATTGAGAATGAGCCTCTTTTCCTCCAAAACAGTGCTCACTTTGGCCTAAAGTGTTGGATAGTGTCAGGTGTCTAGTACTGGGGGCAATGACACAGAGGCAGGGACACAGCCATGAATCCTTAGAAATCTTGCCTAACTCTACCTTCATGTTCCCCACCTGTTTGCACAGCCACATCACCCAAAGGCCTTCAACCCAGACCAAGGTTCCACATTGCTACATGCCATGCACATGGGGAGTAAGAGGCAAATCACACTGAAGAGGCTGCCAAGCTACAAGGACAGAAGAGATTTTGAGAGGAAGGAGAGGGGAAACACTACACTCAATGTCATTTAGCACAGCAGTGGTTGCTGGGAATGAAATAGGTCTCCTGAGTGCCAGCCCAGTTCCCTCTGGATCAAGCTGCCTCCAAGAGTTTGTACACCAGCAGATTTCATCTTGGCCATGGTGCACAGTCAAACAAATTTTTTGCTATTTAAGTACTTCATAAATATTGGCCACAGAGCATCTGCTTTTAGAAATAGCATCAGACCAGGTACATCTTATTACCTAGTACACCTCCCACAAAGTGTTATTTTGCCAAACAGACATTCTGTTGGAAATTCAGGACAAAACTCAAGAGTTTTGTAAGGTAGGTGTCCAATTCCAGACAAAGCAATCATCATTCAATACATAATTCACAGCAGGGACAAAGAATCCTGAGCTTACGTGTGCTATTTCCAGTATTTCATTTCCACAGTCTCTGCTGGAAGCCCTTTTTCCAGAGTCACAAAGTTTTCTTGTTTTTTAGAAAATGCAAACATTTGTTTTATGGGCTGAAATTTGGCATGTTTGGTTTGGGGTGTTTTTGGTTTTTTTTGTTAAGGTCTTTCTGCACTGATCTCTTATGCAAGGATTTAAGCAGAACAGGTAAAAACTGGGGGAAATACCCTTTAATAGAGGAGTCAGATAAACATAGCATTCACTAGGCCTCTACTTAGGGGGTTCACACAATTTATGACTTGCCCCTACTCCCATCCATGAAAATTATGCACCTAATATCTTGTCTTTTACTAATGCCTCCTTTTACTAATGAAAGGTACAGTGGGTTCTCTGCCTCTGAACTTTCCAATGAGTTACTGCAATTTAGAAGGTGTGATATGTACACAGAAGCACACTGCACCTACATAAGAGGAGCTCTGTACTTTACTCATCACACTAGTACTTCCAAACTGCACCAGACTAGAGGAAAAAATTAGATTTTTTTCATAGTGCATCTGCAGTTCTTCCAGCAACACCCGAGGCAAGTTAAATCTCATATTCCACTTCAGTCATGGCAATTTTGAGATAATCTTGGTCATCTTGTCCATTTCAATTTACTGTACCAGAGGGCTAGAACTGGTCATTCTGGTGAAGGTCATACAGATCCTTTCTAAAATTTCAGTTCTAGGTGAATTCTTTAAATACAATCTCTCCTACAACACCTCACATGACAGAAAACATCCTTAGATGCTGCTCTGTTAAGGCTAAAGATGATGATTTAGTCTTGTAATTTCCTGTGCTTTTAGGTATCTGCAATTTTGAAAGGAAAAAACTTGCATTTAATCATTTCTGACTGCTTCTATGATTCAGAGAGACTTTTGCTTTGCAAGACATGGACTCAGCCCAGATCACCTTTTTTTCCTACCCCGCTGCCTAGAGTTAGGCAGGACCATGAGGGCACTGCTGACCACAGGTGGCCAAACTCTCTCCCTCCTTCTGTTAATGGTGGTCACTTTCAGCTCATGGCAGTGTCCTTGTCACCCGCCCAGCACACAAAAAATGCCACCAGAGCAACACCCAGGTAAGCAATGCAGGGATGGTGCAGAGATTCACACTCACCCATGTCCTCAACAGCAAGGGCTGAGGGACAGTGTCTGGGGTTGATGTTGACCCATCCTTTCTGAAAAACATTACATCCCTCAGTGTCAGGGGCACCTCTGGTGCAGTGTGTGCCTTTGCAATCTTGAACCCTTACCAAGGATCAAAAGAGCTTCCCTTTGTGTGAATTCATGCCAATGGGAAGTGTATGTTAAATAAACTGCTTGTCATTACCCTGCTATCACTCCTGCTCCAGTGAGAGAGGACTCTGTTATGATTTATCTTATGTTGCTTTAAAGCTGTCCTGAAGATAATATGAAAAAGAAATGTAACAATAAAATTTCTCTTATTCAAGAACAGGAGTATCCCCAAGGGCAAGGTATTCCTATAAAATTATTATAATGCTTTAACCACGTAAGCACAACTGAAAACGTTTTCTCTGAAAACAAGTCGTAGCTCTTTTTTCCTATCTGCAGCCATTATCCTGATAAATTTGGGAAGGTCAGCTAAGGTGTAATCCAATAAATGTGCTGATGTTCTGAGTAAGTACCTTACAATTTGCAGCCTAATCTATTATCATACTATAAGACCATCAAATGACTCACCAGTTTTAATACTTAGTACAGATCAAACAAAGGAAAATATCAAAGCTTTACGTTCTAGTTCCACCTTTCAAGGACTTGTCTGAGTACTCTTTAATTACAGTAGATGATACATCCAACTCTGGCATTTTCTTTCTCTAACAGCTCTAGTTAGAAGCTGCTGTAGCAGTACTTTTCACAGGACATCATTACGTTAACCAGGAGATGGTGGGAAGTCAGATAGACTGAACAAATCAAGTTGGGATTTGATCCCAGGGATGGAGCTCAGCTTCTTCTACCCACCAGGCCACACAGTGTGTAGCACACCTGGGAGCAGGTGACAAGTCTGCAGAGCCCTCACCCAAGTTGTGGCAGAAAGCCATGGGAACAAGCATCTGCATGAAGGGGAATGAGCGCATCATCTTGGAAGGCGATGAACTTAGGAAGTCAGATCAAATCCCAAACTTAGGCTATTACTTCAAATCCTCCAAAGTCAAATACAGCTGCAGAAGTTTGCATTTGGACATTGTTACTGGACACTGATTTTTAAATTTTTTTCTTTTAATGGTAAAGGCATAAAATAAAAGTGAAAAAAACAACCTATTCACAGAACCCCAGATCCCAAAGGAAGAAGCATCAGGAAACAGTCAGCAACATTGTCAGCAAACTGTAGATGCTCCATGAAATGGGTACAGAAGCTACATGTGCCCACAAATATGTCAGAGCTGACTGTGGGCATTGCTGAGGAAAATGGGGAGCACAGATCTCTTTCACCCAACTCTAGCAGCATTTTGAGTAAAGCATTCCCCAGTAACAGTGTGCACTGGTGTGTGTTTGGCCCGTGCAAACAAACGGAACATTGGTTGTTCACCACAGTGTCTCAGCAGAACTCATCTCATTTATCACAACAACAGAAACCCACTGGAAAAAGGGCTGAATTGTATCTGGTTTACATTGTTGATCTTTTTGACTGACTAACCCAAATTAGACTTTTTTTCAAGGACAAGTCTGTAAGTTTATGCAATTAACTGTGCACAAGCCACTAGAATTAAAGCCAAATTTATAGGGAGGTCCCTGCAGAAAGGATGGAAACTCAAAGCCTCTGGGTGCAGGGGGACACTTTCAAAAGAGCACAAATCTGATTTTGCTCTGCTTTTGCTCCATTTGCAGAGTTGAAGAAGAGCAAATCTAAAGAGAATCCAATCGCTACTTTAGTTCTGCTCCAAAGGTATCACTTCTCAGTTACTTAAAAGAAAGGGAGCAATGAAAACCACCAAAAAAAGACAAACCAAAGAGAAGGCTTGTATGGGTAGTGAGTGTGCACCCATCACTGACTTATCCCTTCAATACTTTGGACTTTTGGGGCTTCACTAAAAGAAATACAGCATACATCTAGCTGTATACAGCCTACAGACCCACACACATGTAAGAAATGAGACCAGTCATGAGACTAGGAAGGAAAGACAAGGCACAAACATATCTAGGATGATGATTTTATGAGATCACAAGAATTGTCCTTTTAAAACTGCCACTGGGGTGTCACCACTTCCTCTGATAAACAGACGACATCTCACCAGAACTTAAATAGCTCCACTCAAGCACTACCTAGATGAGTGACAAAAATTAGCCAAGTCACTGTCACCCCTGCAGTCCTCGTCTAGACACAGCAGAGAAGTGCGAATTCCAGTCTGCCTTGCTGGGCTACAGCCACCCTGACAGCTGAGCTCTGATCCAAGCCACTTCATGAGATGGGGATATCTGGATCCTTCTGGCAGTGCGACAGACAAAAATTAACAGAACAGAAAAACAAGAAAATAAAAGCACAAAAGTCCTTGTGAACCGAGAAGGTTTTAATTCACAAGTCATTGTTGGTTGAGAGTTGAGGCAAATGAAATGCCTTTTTTTGCAAGTATTTTTCTAACAATCTCTGAGGCAATCTGACAATCGGATCAGAGGCCCTTTGCTCAGAGGTGCGGCAGCTTTTGAGCCGGTGCCCCCTCAGAGCAGCTGCGCCCTTCTCCCCATTGACAGCCACATCTGGATGCTATCAGGAGGAACTGGCTGGCCTTCTCACAACAAATACCAAGCACTTAGCAAATTGACTCCAGAAGTCGATGCTGGCCCCTTTCCCACTCTGTGTTTACGCAATGTGCAGCTAACCTGTTGAGTCCGAGGTTTGTACGGAGAGCTGCTCTCCAGGTCGGCCAGGATGCTGGTCAGAGAGTCAATTTCTGCATCCAAACTGCACCGCCTCTCCTCAAGGGTCTTGCCACCAGGATTCACCTTAAAGAAGAAAGAAAAGTTACAGTTATTCAAAACACTTGGCCTGGCACATGGTTTCTTACTGTCCTCATGGAGCTGCACCCATGCCCAGCAATAACTCTTGGGTTGCAGGGACAAACATGCTGAAATCCTATAGCTCCCTCCAGAACTAACAGCAAGCTTCCATCTCACAGGAATTTATGCTGCTTTGGGGCTTTTCTTCACGTATTTGCCACAAGGGTCCCATTGTGTAAGACTGACTTGGAGGATTAGAAATTCAGCAATCTGCTGCTGAGCTGAAGAGGCAGGACAATGCCCACACCAAAAGATGGAGAAGATGCGTTATAGAAGGATACCTGTCTGGAAGGACCAAGCTGGGAACAGGCTTGGAGCACCTGGATCCCAAGAGCAAAACACAAACAGAACAGAGCTACAAACCACAGCAACCAGTGACTGGCCACGTGCACCTATTCTTATTTTAAATAAATTCTTGGTATGTGTACCTGTCTGATTCAACGCCTCTTCACAAATTTCATCTGAAAAATGAGCTCCTTCAAGGAGGAGTGAAAAAGTTCAATCCATTTCTAGCAGATTGAAGGTGAAGGGTGGTGATTTGCAACAAGCAGCCACAAAATAACATAAGTAAGGTCCTTGTGAAAAGGCTTTTTTGCAGGAAAGCCCATGCCCAGAGCAAATGTCAACATGCAGCCAAGGACTCTAATTTAACAATTTTTTCTTTCTTTCTGCTTTCAAAACAGCCCATGCCCATTTGTACCCAGGCTGGTAGGGACACTCACTTGGAAGGGAAGAGATGTGAATTTTCACCACCATCACCCACCTCAAAAAGTAAAACCCAGAACTCAGTACCAGAGCAGAGCATGTGACCCTCAACCCACTGTTTAAGGGCAGCACTGCAATCCCTGTTAGAATAAGCAATTTTAAAGAGGACTCATTCACATGCTTTGTTTTTGATAAAACAACCTAGTCCAAAACCTCTAGGAAGGATCTCTGTGCAGTACAGCCCAACCCAACAGTGGGACCTCTCAGCAGGACACAAAGTAGGTAAAGGCTAGGAAACATCCTCCTCAATGTTTGCAGTGCTTTGGGAAATAGGCAGCCTCACTAGGAATGGGAAATTTAAGAAAACCAGCTGAGGATCTGTGCCATGGACAAATTCAGTGCTAGGGGCTAGCCCCACTGAGCCAGGCCACCACAGAAACCAAAGTTCTTGAGTCAAGTGAACTATTACACTGAAAGTCTTTCCTCAACCTGAGTTGTCTTCTGTTGTCTTCCATGTCTTACTTATCTGCAAATCCCCTGGACAGGACAGAGTCTGCAGACATGCAAATACAGAGTTCAGTGCAGAAGAGCTCATTCAGAGCTGGACAATGTCAATAATAAAAATACTAAAGAATTACCTAACAGCTCACCTAATTTCAACTGCAAAAACTGTTCAGAATGTACTAGCACCTTCCCACAGACAATCTAGCTCTGTTTGCCTTCACTCTCACCAAGTCACTTCAATTTTCCAAGCCAAAAGCTTGCCTTTTCCTTTGGCTCAGTAGCTGTTCCAGACAGTTTTCATTTAAATTTCATTTTAGTAGCAGTCGATCATTACCTGTTTTAAAGAACTCCCCAGTCAATCTGACACATACATGGCAAGTTGGTCAAAGAGAGACAAGCTATGCAAAGTAGGCAGCCTCTGATCTGCCAAACCTATACATGCCGGGGCATCCATTAGTACCTAATGATTATTAAATCTTATTGGATTACAATATATTTGGCTTGACTAATAAGAAAATGGAAGTTCCAGTGTGGCTTATGCACAAACACACCATTTAAAGGCTGAGAGTCAGGTTAGAAAATACTTACAAACTCGACTCTTCTTGCCTATTTTTATCATAGAGCCAAAGTCTTTCCATCCAAACCATTGTTCAAAAAAAGAAATATTTTTCACAGGAATTAGCCCAGATCATTACTCCTGGCTAACTACAGGCACCTAGATTTTTAAATCTTCAGAAGTGCAACTTCTTTTCCACTTCATGGCTCTTGTTTGGTTTTTCTTCATCTTCCAGTTGTTGGCCTGTAACTGCCACAGGCTTCTCAAACAGAAAATCTGTGATTGCTGCACTCCAGAGAATTTTGAAGCTAAGCAGCCAAAACTCAGCCTGGAAAGGAGAGGGGAGATGCAAAGGGCATCCAAGGCCCCAACACGTGAGGTGATAAATCAAGCCATTGGTAGACCCAGGGATAACACTAGAGTCCACACAGGACCTGCTTGGTACCCTGACCCTGGAGAGATGGGATGGTGGCAGATGAGATCAGCCAATTTCATTTCTGCTTCCTAGCATTTCTGGGCCATATTATTCCCAGGTTCTCATTCCCCAGAACAATTATGCAATAGCTGACTAGCAAATGCTGCAGAACAAGTTATAAGGTTGTAAAAGTTAAATGTCCTTAGGAAACCTAGAAAAATAAAATAAAACAGCACAGAAGCATCTCTATTGATTCTGGGCTCTGACTTATTTATTCAATTAAAACATAATCAACATAGATTAAGAGCCCAACTCTAAAATGCAGGAACATAATGCAGTGCAACAGTGCCAACAACTGACACTACAGATGTATGCCAGGGCCTACTGGGGCAGAAATGGACTTTAAAGACATTTAGGAAATGGTAATCCTCACAAAGACAGGTTTGTGGTTGCTTTTTCTTCCCCATCCCCACAAATCTTGAATTTTCTCTCTCCCTAGAGTGCTCAATATCCAACCCAAGGATTTGCTGCGTGGGCAAACCGGAGCATTTGCAACACCAACTTCAGCAAGAGAGGGTTAAGCAATTCCTCTTCCCATGCTCTTTGTCATGACGTTCCTGTAAAAGTTTTATGGTATTGTTCTGGAACAAAACCCGAGCTCCAGGTCCCAAGGCACAACAGGTTCACACAGACACAGCTCTGCTGCGAGGAGCCCGGGCTGGTTTAGCTCAGAGCCCCACAGATACAAACACCGGAACCAGAGGGAACTGCTAATTCTATTTCTGTCTGGATTTATGGCATTGTTGCAAACATGTCGCTTCTGCGCCCCCTCTTCCAGCCAGTAGAATATGGAAAAATGGGTTTAAAAAGAAAAAGAATGCTATCTTTGGCTCAGCCAACGTGAGTTCGACAAAAAGCAAACGTAAGCCAACCCAGTCCAACAGATTACTCATGCCAGAGACTATCCACTCACGTGAACTTCTGCAACGCCTACACTCCTATCCCCTGGCTCAGCCCCTGCTCTGAGTCAAAAGAGAGAAAAACAGCAGAGAGCTTCACTGCTTGGCTTGTTTGTCTGCCCTGAATTCCTGGTGTGCAGCTCAGAGCAGCTCTGATGGTAATCCACTCCTGAGCCCCATCAACCCATTCTGCTCAGATGAAAATTTGCTTTACTTTTGCTAATCCTACAAGCCAACAGCAGTCAGTGCCACAGGTCCCCCACACCACTCCAACAAACATTCATCATAGAACATGCAATGCAGAGGTCAACACAGGGTCTCAAATTTTGCCTCACTGCGCTAAAAGAGTTGTAAGACTACTCCCTGAGCTAAAAGACATGAAAAGCACAATGATTTCCCTAGATGTCACCTCTTCCCACAACCCTAGATCACCTTCTCTTAACATATTTTGCCGCTTTCAGCAGAGGAACAAGAATGTCTCTCGTTTAACCAAGCCAGCTCCTTGCAGTGGGCTCACAGAGAAGAATCTGGCTCCCAGATGTCCTTCCCACCTCCTGCTCCAAATTCCTTTCCCTACCCAGGCCCAGCCATTTCTTTTACTCTGTTTTCCCCTCTCTCCATGCCGTGTTTTCTGCCCTGCAGGGCTGTAGCTCAGGCCAGGCATTAGCCCTGAGATGAGAGATGCCATGTGGGCTGCCAGGTTGGCCTCTCAGCCAATTGCTGGTGCCAGGTGGTGCTGCTGTGTCAGGGAAACACAGAGTGTGGCTTTGCAGCAGTGTCTTGCTGATATGGGTGGTGGGCTACAAGCAACTCCAGAGCCCCAGTGTGTATCTTCTACCAGCACAAGGCAATGGCCAAACTCCTGAATACTTTGGTTATTTGACTTTGCTCATTGTATGCAAATTTCCAGCATCAATATCCACCATCTCTCATACACCTCAAAAGTCTTGTCTAACAGAGGTCAAGCTCAGCACATGTTTCCTGAGTGCTGCGGCCAGCTCATCCTCTGAACTGTGTTCCTGGAAGGTGAGCTGTCATTTGTGGGAAATGTAGTGCTGGTTTATCTGTGCAGACACCTCCAAGACAGCAGAGCTGCAGCTAAACACACAACCTTTCTTGTACATCAGCTCATTCCACACGCTGTGCTATCACAGGTCACTGATAACCTCCCAACTCACAAGTGAAAACTGGAGATGAGCACCATGGATGTTAGGAAAGGTCACAGCTAATGACTCAAAACAAAGCTGGGGGCCCACAGTGCCTTCTGCTCCTGGTACATTGGTTTTAGCCTGAGGTGCTTGGGAGCTCTCTTTGAGCTGTAACACATCAACACTTCTTGCATTTACACATCCAAGAACAGGGAAAAGCAGAAAAGCCTTCTGGGGCAAGGGAAGGACAAAGGTCGCAAGAGGAGCAAGCGGAATTTAGGCAAATCAGTAGTTGCGAGTGAGTAGATGGTACATAAGGACTTCAGCCCTTAAAGACTTTACTGTCTTTTCCCCAGTAAAAGCCAGTGAGCCACAGATGAGGTGGTAGAGATGATGAATTCAGTGCCCACTGCCTGCTTTTACCAGGCTGTACCAATTGCAGCCACCCACCAAACTCTGCACGCTGGGATAGGCACTGAGGTGGTGGGAAGGGCACACAAAACAGGAGTGAGCCTCTCCTTATGCTCCATGGCCTTGGGCACCGGGCTGAGACAGAGATGCAGGCAGAGCAAGAAGGATGCAGTTCTTACTTTCTATTTTAGCTGGGGACAGGTGAGGGACAGAGAAGTGTTTGATGTCAATAGTATCCACTGTACTGACAAGAAGAGACTGTGAGAAATGTTAACCAGGAAGAAGAAAGGAAGTGATTCAGTCTTGATACACTTCAGGCTGGGACTTGTGCTTAATTTTTCCTTTTTTTTTCCTTTCTTTGCACTTTCTCTAACAATATCACTGCCAGAGGCAAGGTTCTTTTCAGACACACACCCTTGCTACCTCGTCTCTTATTCATTCTTCTTTCCAAGGTCACAAAAGCCATCTAAAGCCCCAAAAGACATTGCAGTGGCAAAAAAGATGCACACTGAAGGGCATCTATCAGGAATATGAAGCACCCTTAAGAGCTGCTGTGTCTATTCTTCCCTAAGCCTACAGACAAGTGTAAACATTTTTTTTCTTTCTTTCTAATGTAAATTTAAACAGCCCCAAGAGACTGTCCCCCCACACAGGCACATGGAGAAAAGGGCTGACTGCAGCATCCGGGGGGCTGAGATCCCTGATGGATGCCTAATCTCTGTCCCAGGCACCAAGGAGGGCTGGAAAAGAAGTTGTGCCCTTTAAAAACAGAAAGATTAAGTCTTTTGAAACAAATCTGAAATGATGGAAGATTTCAGCAGATGTGACCACAGTGATTTCACCAGATGTGATTGTATCAAGGATCTAATAGAAAAGAACTTCCCTGCTGTTCCATCAGGCTGAAGCCAGGCCTGAAATATCCTTTTGAGTCTTTTGATGGCATCAAGGATAAAAGCCAAAAGGAAGTTAGGTTTTGATTTATTTTTTCCCCTTGCTCTTTCATTCTTTCAGGCACAGAATAGTTTTACCTGGTTTGTGTTGCTGGATATTAGCAGGACCAAAGGAAAACACTTCAAAAGTTTAAAGAAGGCACCATTTGGTGCCTCTCAGATGCCACTGTCATTTAACTGAGCAGTGTTTCTTTGACTCCAGCCACTTTTGAAGATTTCACTGTAAAGAGGCAGGTCAGGCCTACCTGGAATAGGACTTGAACAGGGTGGGGGTGATCATCTACTACACACCAGCCTATATGGTCCCAAAAAGGGCCAGGGAATGTGCCAAATACCTTCCCTTGGCAAAGTTCACACCAGCAGCTGCGCCACAGCAAACTGCAGAAGGCACAGTGGGGTAAAGGAAGCTGTGCTCAGCCACACCTACAGCAATTAGTCTGGGGTAGCCACAGTCCCACAATTAATTTCTCCAGTCATGGAAAACACAGATAGTACTGGGTATCCAGACTGAACTCATTTCTGAAGCAACAAGGTGTGGTAAAGAACTGCATGGGCTTTCAGCTGGGGCAAACAAACAAGCAGATGAAGGGAAGTTATTTGTTAAGCATTGCTAGGAGACACCTAGCAAAACCTTAACAGCTGATTTAAAAACTCACCATGGTGTAAAAAGCTTATGAAAAGGACAAATAATAAAACATTTTTAAAAAGAAAAAATACAGATAAGGCAGATAACAAGAAAGCATGAAACTAGGAGGCATCAGTCTCAAAACAAAGGAAAAGGGGTAGGTGTTTTGTCACACAACACACTGCTAGGCTGCAGAGCTATTTCTGCTGCAAGACACTGTGGTTGCTATGAGCTTACACAGACTTCAAAAGCAGCAGGAGAAACTCATGGAAGAAAACTCCAAGACACACAATAAATATAAAATGTTCTGTGCTTCCCTTTTACATTTTTCTCTGGTCACTAGTGATTGATTTGGCTCTAGAGACATTCATATGAAGTCTCTCTCTGTGTTTTCTATCTACCTTCTGACACCTGCTGGGAGTCACATCTGCTGGAGGGTACATTCCAGTCTCTGCAGGTAAATAACTGACCACAGCCCTAGGTGCCAGGGTTTGGCCCAACACCTGGAAACCCATTCCTTCCTTTCTTCTAGCAGAGAAAACAGAAATTACAGCCATCTGCACTCAGCCTCCTGGGATGCACAGATAAAAAAAAAAAAAAAAAGCCAAAGACTTTGTTGTAGTAGTTATGAATCTGTATGATAATAGAGATTTATATTTCCCTAGAGATCAGTGTGACAGACACTGTTCACACAATACCTAGGAAACATCCCCGTCCCAAGGAGTTTATTATCAATTAGATACCAGAATGCAGGCAGAGGGGTGGGAGCAAGGTGCTGAAACTCAGATCTACAACCAAGTTTCCAGGCCACCAGATGAAGACACTAATCCCTTGGGCCAAGCTAGCTCCTTAAAGGACTTTTCATTCTCTGCATTTGCCATCCAAGACCTGACAAAACATGCCAGGAGACAGCAAACCCCTGTCCAAGCCCTTCAAGCTCCAGCTGCAATTGTGTTGCAGGATGGCCCTGATTTCCAATGACATGGCTGGGTCTGAGCCACTGCCGTGGCTAGCAACTGGATCGTGGGTCAGTGGGGCCTGTGGTCATCTTCCACCACTGTTTAATAAGCTCTTGCTCCCTGTTCATCCTGAGCAGGGCCCCAGCCCCAACACCAGCTCATCGGTGGGGGCAGGATGCCACCAGTGTGGATGAGCAGTAGAGCAATCCAGGACTATGTTCCCTTCCAGCAGCTCCTGCCCCTAACACCAGGGGGAAGATTTTGCCTCAAACACCTGTGGTAAGGCCAGAGTTCTCAAGAATTGGCCACAGATATTAGATGAATGAGCAGAGATAAAAAAGGATGGAAGGGCATCACAGAAGTTTAGCCAACAGGATCCACGGCCTTGGGGCACACTCTGCTGAAACCCTGGATCAAACGCCAGCAGTGGATGACTGATTGATTTGATGGGACATGAACAATGGACCACGAGAAGATCTGCAATATTCCCTGTCCCTCTGCCACCCCTGAGGACAACAGAAGGCAATTATGCAACAGGAATAAAAAAGATGCAGCAAAAAGCACTCAACAATTCTCCTTGCAGCCCAGGAGTGTGTTTGTAGGAGCCTTGGAACTGGAGATGCCAACACAGAGGTCCTGTGCTGTCCAGTCCCCTCAGCCTCAGGATGGTGTTACCCAGCTCCCTGCTGCAGCACAGGCTGGCACCTCCACCTTGGGCACATAAACCTGCAACCAGCTTCTGTGGGCTCCTCACTGTTTTGTTTTGCTCACTGAAGGAAGTCCTGGAAATGTTAAGGCTGGCTAAATGGGGCTTTTAAAAGTGCAATGCTTCCCTAGGCTCCACACCAAAAAACAGCAAAACAACAAATGCCCTTCAGCTGACCAGAGGATGTCCATGCTGTGGGCCAGGGAATACGTGGGGAAAGGCACCACAATCCTCAGCACATGAAAGCAACAGGATGGATTTGATAAGGAACAGCCAGGGGATGAAGAGAGAGGAGGAGTCCCACGAGCCAACATCTGCCAGAGCAGCAGACCCGACAGTCCTGAGAGTTTACTTAACATGTCTGATCAAAAGCTTTGGGAGTCTTGTCTGTGTTAAGTGCTACCAGATGCAAAATCAGCAGCAAGATGAGAAGTGTATTAATAAACTAAGGAGGCACATAAAGTTATTTGAAAACTGAATGGGGAAGGTGGGGAGAGAAGGGGGAGAATAAAATCAGCTTATTTTTCCATTAAGGCAATTTAATACTCTCCGGGTGGAGTTACAATTGCTCGTCCTTGGGAATTAAATTGAATTTGTGAAACATTCCTGTTCATCAGCCGAATATACAATAAGAGAACTAGGATATATAATTTTTTCTTTACACTTTGGACAAGACAGTACTACCTGTCTGTCCACAGGGCAAGAACAGCTGGTCATCAAGTTTTTTTGGCCCAGAATGACTTTCACTGACTTTAACTAACTTTACAGCAGCAGGGAATATATCCCTTTTCTTTTAGTTAATGCAATTACATTAGGACTCATTATTGACAATTATGGTGACTGTTAAAAGTTTCCCCTTTCTTTGTCCACTCCCCCACCAACTTAAAATCTGCTCCAATATAGTCACAAATTAATGTCTAATTAGCCATCAAGCAGAGCTGATCTTCCCCACAGAGCATTGCTGCTTACAGAAAAACTGAGAAATAGGAGAATGTAGCGGATATTTCATCATCTGCCTCCAAGGGGAACCATAACCAAAGAGCAGCCAATTACCCCAATACAGCTGCAAAGTTTAATCAATGTAGAAACCAAATATCTCATTAGCTGTCCCTTGCAATAACGGAAGATGTTCCCACTGATTCATATGACACGAATGTTACATTTTCAAAAGATCCATTGGTGATATGAAAGAGCAAAGACTCCCTTCATCTTCACATCCTGGCCAAGTCCTGATCTTCATCTTTCCTTTTCTGGCATGAGAAAAGAGGTAAGAGGAGGATGCCTCGGACAGCATGGCATGTGTCTGACAAGCCACAAATTGCACACACCTGCACACAAGGCAATCTGTCACACCCAGCCCCACGACGCTGCATTCATATCCAGAGGGGAAAACCACACCAAACACCATCTCCCACCAGGCACAAGAAAGCGCAGAGCTGAAGGTGATTTTACTTCTTTCAACACTTGTGGTGAGTCTGGCAGTGACATACCGTGTCCAGCATGGGAGGCAGTAGCTTAGGAATCTGAGATGCCCCAAAAAAGCAGAAAACAGATGAAAAGGAGACACGAAGAGAACTCACTTGGTTTCATCTATGAAGGAGATTGAGTAGCTCGATAGCAATAACTAAACAGTTTCACAGAATGAAAACGCCAGATACCACAAGACTGTCCAATCTAGCAAAACAGAAAAAAAACACACAGCAGTCGGGAAGCCAAAGCTAGGGAAATTCCATTTAGAAATAACAGAGATATTAATTTCTGTGTAATACTGCTGGCAATTAAATGTTAAAACAAACTTCCAAGATTTCTCCCCCCCTTGATGTCTGTGGCTCAAGGCTGGATGCCTTTGGTCTCCCTGGGTGACCAGGCAAAGCTTTATGATCTGCATGAGGCAGAAGGGCACAGCTGACAATTTAATGGCTCTGCCTGGCCCCCACCTCGGCAGAGGTGAGAAAGAAACAGCTCTGCCAGTCCATAAAGATCTACTGACATCACTCTGTGTTTGCACCAGTTTAACTGGAAATTAAATTTACATGAACAAACTCTATCCCACACAAGACTGCATATTGTGACAGTTAAATAAAGAGCTTTTTAAAAGGCACACGTCTCAGGCAATTTAAATCAAAAAAGATAGGTTTTGTTAAAGCTACCAATTTCAGAAAATTAAGGTTGACTAAAACTGTTTTTAAAAACTCCTTTTGGAATTTAATCACATATTGGAAACCCATATGCAGCTGTTTGTGTCACCTGCAAAAAGACTGTATAAAACATAAGCATATGCTTAATTTTACACGTGTGCTTAAGTTCTATCAACTTTAATGAAGTTTAAGCATACAGCCAAGCTTCTCTGAATTTGAGAAAGCATTTCTGAGCATGGGCTGTGAAGCTATTAGGAAATCACTAATGAGAAAAAAGTAAAATTAAAACTGGCTGGTCAATTTTCAGAGCCTGAGTAAGCACTAAGTCCAGAAATTAAACATATAACATATTTCTCAGTTTGTTTGCTTGTTTTGCTGTAATAGAAGGGGTGAGTGCCAAAATGTTTGCAAGGATTCCCAGAGAACCTGGCAAAATGTCAGCAAAATGGATGTGTAAAACTACATGAAAGTCAATGGCTTGGGTTTGGCTTCTGAGGAAATGAATCATTGTAAAATTCTACTGTATGTCTCAAAGCTGAGAAGGGGAAAATCTGGACTCTGCCTCAGTCTGCACGTTTTTGGGGTGGTCAGTGGCTGCAGTTCATGGGGCAGGCAGGGCTCAGCTGGGCAAACCCCACAGTCTGACTCACTGAAGAAGGTTCTTGCCTTCACAAAATTTGCAATCTCATTTTCCAAACCATTAGACTCACTTCTACATTCCCTTCAAGGCTGTGTGTCAGGTATTGGATTTGGCTGGCTGACCATGGGTCATTTCTTTTTTACCAACAATTGTCTTGTTCGGACACCCTACATTCTACACATCTCCTAAGTGGGAACACTTAGGAGTGAAGAAAAGGGACACCCAAATCACACAGAAAGCTGAACAATAATTTGTGCTGGCCTAAAATGGAATCCACTGTGCAGATCCCTCCTAGGTGAGCTCTGAAGTTTGATATTGTCCGCATACAGATAAATGAACGTGAAGTGATGTCTTTCAATTAGAATTCACGCTTCAGAAAAGCACACATCAGACCTCAGGAAAACAGCATTTAACTGTAATTCTGCTGGGGTCAACACACCACAGAAGCCAAACTCCTGCACTGAAAGTGTGTTCCTTACCTAGGTGTCTCCCCTGAGCTCAGAACTGACCACAGCTGCTCCCTGAAGGCAGCCCCACCACAATCCATGGGTATCTGCAGCCCTCAGCAGGGGCATCTTCAGGAACACACAGAGGGGACTGCAGGGCTGAACTGGAGGAGTTTGCAGGGACAGAGACAGGGGAGGAAGGGGCAGGCAACCCAGGAGCTGGGGAGGAAGGCCAGACCTTTAACATGACATGAGGCAGTTTCCATGGCAAAAGAGAAATGTGGAGATGGAGAGGGAAGGAGCTGTGCCTCAGGACTGCTGCATGACAGGAGTTTGTAAAGCACCTTTGTTGCTTATTGGCTTCAGCAACACTTGGGAGTTGCTACAGCTTTCCCAAATGTTTACATTTTACTTCTCTCACCATTAAAACCAATACTAAAGCAGTCACATGATGTTTTCCAGATGCTTTTCCTTACCTGTTGTGTGTTCAAGCTAATCAACATCCTGCATTTTAATCAGCAAATCAAACTGGAAAATACAATTGTGGAGAACAGTCCTTCAAAGATGGGAGTTTTATGGCAGCAGACACTTAAAATCATGTCTGGAACAAATTCCTTCACCTCTGGCTGCAACATTTCTCACTGGTATTTCTACCATCTTCCAGCTTGCTCACTGTGCCACACACTCCCCACAGAGGCAACATTTTCTAACAACAAAACCACCCTTCATGGCAGCTGAATCTGTTTTTCACCAGTGATGGAAACTGAAAAACAGAGACAGGAACCTGCATTTCAGCCACTTCCATTCTTGGAAATTAGATGCTCTCACAACTTCTCCACATCCACATCTCATTGCTGCCAGATAAAATTTTCATCAAAAATAGGATGAAGTTTGCCCTACTCTTTGAAAAACTCCAGGGCTCTAAAACCAAATTTAGGCCACAACTGGATTCCCCAAGCACTAGAGTTCTATTTCCTTTTATCTTGTTTGACCAAAGCTCCTTTTACACTGCACAGCACCAGAGTACTTAAAGCACCAGACCCACGGTGGGAACCTGACTCTGCTCTGTCACATTCCAGACTACCACTATGCCCAAGATGCACGGAAAGACTGACTTTCTAAACCACCTTTTCCAATCCCAGCCAGCTTCAAAAAGAGGCATAATAATTTGTCTGCTGCAGTTTTTAGCATTCTTTCTTGTTACTGACAGTCTGTTTTAGTCTTGCTGCTGCATTATAGTTTCCTAATGCAACACAGGCTAACCAGGATCTGAGACAAGAGCAACCTGTCTTGCAAGAGATTTTCCTAGGACCTGTTAACCCAACAGCAGACTTGAATAGCACTCAGATATGGGAAGAATGGAAACTTCTCCTGCATAGGTCATGTTATCTCACTCTGTCACATCACACAGCTCATGCTTTGATAGAATTCCCACATCTTCATTATCTTTTTATTTTCCCTCTGCTTAAATAATTCTACCTTAGATACAATGATGTATTTGCTTGCTTTTGGTCTGTCACCAGCCATGTTGTGACAGAATAAAACTGCCTGCTTTTTCTGCATGCTCTCCATGCCTCCACTATTACTTTCCACATTCATGTCTCTATTACTCATGGGTATAATCCAGGTTACAGATTAAGCTCTCTGCAGGTGCCAGCTGTGGCTGACTCCATCATTTGCAGTGTGTCCCTCAGAGATGTGTTCACAGGACCAAAGAGATGCCCACCAGGGTTTGTAGTCTTGGGCACAGCACTGGGGGAGCCCAGGCTTCTGTCTGGATCCAAACTGGCACATGTGTCTTAACCTGGGATGGATTTACCTTGATCAGCTCTGACCATCATAAGCACCAACATTTCTGACCTTTCTGTTTCCTCTCATGACTTTTTAGTAGGTCCCATACCCATATTTACACATGACCTGTACCAGGCTTTTGCTTTCTTCTGTTCCTTCACCTCATCACCTGCTGCATTGCAGATTACCAAAAGCTGCCCTGTTTCATCTCTGAAAGCATCTCCCAGCCTCAGCACAGAGCTCCCCAGCCAAAGAAGGCACAAGTGTGCAGGTCCTGGCACATCCTGTGTGCTGGGTGACTGTACTAAACAGTAACATAACAAATACATTAAATAACACAGTAATAAGCATGATGACAATAATAAGCACAGTTAACTGTTTGGGTCCTTGCTTACTTTGTAGTCCTTGCTGAGAGGTTCAGCTGTTAAAGGCTGTGCTGCATTATAACATTGCCAAGATATTAATAGCCAGGCAGGGAGATGAATGGCAGGCTCACACTGCACAATTAAAACTTTTCCAGTTTACCCTTTTAGTAAAATTTGTGGTTTATAATAAGCATCTTTGTCTCTTCTGAAGAGAGTAAGAATTGGAAAGTTACATGGATGGGAACAGAGGTTCATTAAAGATTTAAAATAGAAGGTGGTTTGGCATTGTAAAATAAACATGTGTTTAAGATGGGATGCATCAAGAGCTGCCTGAAAGAAGTGCTCGGTGTTCCTTTTCTCTTGTGATCCTGGATCTACTGATCATGCTACCCACAAAAAGGGAGGGAAAAGCAGCAGGGATAAAACGTGCATGCTTGCTTCCAATAATGTGAAAGTCTGCTCTATATCCCCACTCATGATTCATTTCTCATACATATATCTATAGGGTGTAAATATATATATACACATATAAGTAATGCATGCATTTTATCTCTCATGCATCCCAATATTCATCAACATATACAGATGTTATATTACTGAGTTTTTTCACCCTAGAACCAAAATCCCCTTATTATAGAGCAAACACTTACTGACTTGTAGAGACCCAGTGAGCATTTAAACATTCAGAGAACATACATGTTATCTGTTTAAGTTTTTACTTAGAGCACAGCACATTCCTGTTTCTCAAACATATGAGGAAGGCAGAAAGGAAACAGATAAAAAGCATTCCTTCAAAGCCAAGATTTGAGTAAAAGGGTTAACATTACCAGGTAATTTATTTATACTGTTGGACACAGCTTCAATTTAGATAAAAGGCAGATGCTTATCACATGGATTTTAATAAATCAGGTTAGAAGTCACAGTCAGAAATCTGTAAAAGCTGGATCTCATATGGCAAGCAATGCACACAGACTGTGGCATTATTTACAGAGTTTCTGGGAGTTACTGATCCCTCCTGGAGTCAGGCAGCCCTGCCAGCAGCGAGAGCTGCCCTGTGGTACCAACATTCCTTGCCAGCAAGCACCTACAACCAGGCCACTAATCCTGATGATTAACAAAATCTAGCACTAGAGGGAGGCTGAACACATGTTCTGCTCTCTTTGGCCTTTTCAGCTTCTCCACACATTAAAAGGCAGGTGATTTAAAGCAAGCCCAGCACCAGCAGGCAGAGCCCAGCCACTGAACAGGAGATGAGTTATTTAAGGCAGCAATCCCCAATGGCAAAATTCATGCTCTCTCCTCCCCAGCTATTTGCCAAGATGTGCACCCAAAATTCAGAAGTGAGCTTTTAAAAAAACAAAACAAAACAAAACAAAAAAAAAAACAAAAAAAAAAAAAAAAACCACCCAAAAACCAAAACCAATTCCTGTGTCCTGGCTGTTCCTTCAGCCAGTGAGTCAGAGCCCACAGAGGCACCGCCGCCACTCGCGGGGAGCGGAGTCAGACACAAAACACCTGGCAGCCTCTCCCCAGCAAGGATGAGGCTTTCACTCCTATCACTCCTATCAACACATTCCCACCTTCTCCCAGCTCCCAGGAGCAGTGAGACAGGTCAGGAACAGCCTCACAGAGGAAGGCACGCACGCCTCCAGAACACGCTGCAGCTTCTCCCCTTCCAAAACTCCTTGGCAAGAGGAACTCAAGCCCTTTGGCTGATTTTCTGCACATCACAACAGGACAACACCACTGGAGAGTTCAGTAGCTCTGAATGTGGGCATAGTTCCCTGCCCATGTAGCTGCAGCCCTGCAGCCCCTCCAAACATAGATGGTTTTAACAAGAACTGGTATATTAAAATTCTTATGTTGCACTTCATGCAACTATTCAAAGTCCAATTTTTTCCTTCACTTTAACCCCCAACCTAAAGCCACTTCTTCACATCTGCTATGATATATCCCAAATTGTTCCTATGCTCAGGCACTGATGGTGTTTAGTCATTAATTTGCAGTTACTACAGTAATGAGGCTCTGGGATGTAGCAGGCAGAATTGCTCTGGGACACAGGAGATCTCAGTCTTATTTTTAGCCTGCTGCTGGTCAGCCTGATGACCTAGGCAAAGCACTTTCCCTGCTACAGCTTCCTTATCAGGAAGAGAGTGGTATTTCTTTTGTCAAGAGTTTTGTGGCCTGTCAATAAAAGCCACGCTGATAACAGCTGGGGGTTGCTGGGAGAGAGGTGCCATCCCGGCTCAACACAATCCTCTCCTTCCCATGCTGTGGCAGCATCTCAGATGCCAAAAAAAAATCAGACCCATCTGCAGATGCAGCACATGCAGGTAATTAGCAGAGATCTCTAAATGGATGTTTGCTCAAGGTGGCCTTTGGCAAGTTGGCAGCTGAGGGTCACATCTGCCTTGAGCCACCCAGATCCTGCCCCAAAATGAAATGCTGGGCTCTGACCCTCCCCTTTAGATAGAACCAGTCATTTCAAAGCCATAGCACCCATGACTCCTGAGACAGCCTTCACAAGGATGGGACATGGGACAGGGACTGGCTTTTCACACAGCTGTGCAGCCCTGCCTGGCTAGGAAGGAAGGAATTACCAGAGCCATGAGTGAGGGTCCCTCTTTGTGAGCAAATAGGGTGCTTGAGAGGCAGCTGATGAGAATTTCTCACTTTGGCTTTCCCTGGCCTGGGCAGATGCCTGTTTTGATGCAAAAACATAATAAAAGTCTGCCTCCCTCCCTCCCAGATCTATCTATTTCCCTTTGACAAACAGTGATTTCATTTTTCTTCCCGTCCAAAAATTTTTTTTTTTCTTTCTCTTTCAAACTGAGCCCAGGCCAACGTGGCAAAAGGCTCTTTGCTCATGTCCTTATTTGTCAAACACGCCACCACCACGCCCTCAGCACCATTCTGGGAACAAGTCCTTGCCTTCCCCCGCTGCAGCCAAAGGGGAACTTCCCAACACAACTCTCCCCCAGCCCAAACACACTCTTTTAAAAATAAATATTGCCTTTTCTTTCCTATTTTTTTAATTTTCTAAAAAAAAAAGGCATTCCAGTTAATAAGAAAAGTTTCAATTTCCTTCCCCTTTCCTCCCCACAGCCCTGCTGTGAATCCAAATATGACAGATCTAGATGGGAAAACAGAAATTACAAGAAAATGCCAGATCTATCACTAAGGTATTTTATGATCCAGCCCTCCTCTAATTTCCATCAGAGCATAAGTCAGATACTAAAGTACCTTTTTGGATCTGATCCTAAGTGGCCAGTTCCACTGTCCAAATAGAGATCCAGAGATAAACAGGTCTATGAAAACTGGGTATTATTTTAACTGCTGCTCTTAAGCTACAGCTTAAACTGCAATAAGCAGTGCAGCTTTCAGCCCTCTGGTAACAGTAACACACAAACTGATAATAAACTAAACATTTATCCTGCTGTCCTCATCAACTTAACACCTAGTATAAAAAGCTTTACCTGGAGCCCCACAGCACACATACTTCATAAGATGTCATCAGCTCTGCACTATCCAGAGAGAAATTTCTGGTGTAAAATGGCTGATTTGATGGAACAGAGGAATTTCAAACTCTGGAGTAGATCTGGAGGGCTCTCACCAGGTCCACAGGGGCCAAACCACCCAGAGAGCAGCCTCAGGTCTGGGCAATGCTCAGGAACTGAGTCTGCTGCTCCGGTGCTTACATTTAGCAATGGGGAAACTGAGGCATGGAAATTAAATGTTCTGGCATTGGAGAGCAAAATCAGCCTCTTGCAGCCCAATACAACACATGTTCACAAGCTCCCTGATTCATGACAACCATGTCCTCACAGCAGAAGGAACACAGTCACCATTTGTTCCGTTTCTTTAGCACAAGAACGCCTGTCCAGAGTTGAGAAAATTACTGTGTTTGATGCACAAAGGCATTGGGCAGCTTTCTCCAGCACCACCTGCCCTTTCCCTCCTCTCTTGGGCTTTACATCTTGCTTCAGCATGACTTTGGCTGCTCCTGAAAGATAAGGAGCTGATCTTGCAACACAAAACCCTGCTGGCTCCTGACTTTAGCCTGCTCCTGATCTCCTACAGAAAATGGAAGGGAAAAGGGAGAGGAATAGGTGACCTCTCTGATCTCAGATGAAAGACAGGGAAAGGCAGGGAGCTCTGTGTGCTGCATGAGAGTGCATTTGGGATGGCGACAGGCAGGACTGCTCAGGTACAGCTGCTAGGCTCCCCTTCCACTGAGCAGGATTCCATGCAAAGGAATCCTGCTCTAAGCAAGCTCTTGCTAAAAACCAACACTGAACTCAGCTCCAGTCCCAGTTCTATAAAGCCAGAGAGAAAGGGTGTGACAAACAGCAATCCCATGAGTTCAGAGGGAAGAGCTGTCCTGCTGAGTGGCTCTACCAAGGGGCACAGCCCCGTGACAGCCTCGAGTGGCTCAGGGACACTTCTGGAGCCATGGCAGGAGCGAGGTCCTTTCAATAAACACACCAGGCCCTCTCCTTGGGCAAAGGGGGAAGCCTGACCCTGGGGAATCCTGTGGGGCACCACGGCCCCTTCCTGCTGCCCAGGCTGCTCCATGCAGGCAGTGCCTGCCTCTGCCAGGAGCTGCTGCTCCACAGCTTCCCAGGGCTCTGGAAGCTCCCTGCTCCCACAGGGGCCACTCTTCTCAGAGAGATAAAAGACAGAACAACACTTGCTGGGGAATTACTTCATTCCCCCAAGGCTGGGAAAAGCCATGCTCTGCACTTGGCAATGTCCCTGACTGCTGCAGCCTTTCCTGGCAAGGGAGAACACAATCCCCATTAACCCCTTCCTGCTCAAAGGCTGCTTCCAACACTGTGCCCATTGAAGGAAAGGCTGAGGCTTTGCCATCCCAGTAAGCCCATGAGGGAGGGGAATGTTTTGTTTTTCCCAAGGCACAAAGCAGGCAAAGTGAGTCTAGAGTTGGTGAGAGGGTCAGAAACTAAGCCAGGTCCTTTGAATTCTGTTTAATGCTTGCCTGCTGGCCTACTCTCATGTTCAAACCCACCAAGGGATACAGGGCTGCCACAATTCTTCCAGGGCCATCAAGGGCAGCCCCATGTGTGTGGATATGTGGTTACACAAGTCCCAACAGCCTCAAACCTAGACCATGCTCTCTTTGTTCTCACTTCTTCTTATAGAAGGCTCTTCCAGATCTTTGGAGCCCCAGAGCTTAGAAAATTTCTAAACACCAACACAGAGGTACTTCTGGCAAGCTCAGGCTCTCCTGTTCCTGCACAAACACCCACACAGAGCTGAAATACAGGTTTATTCCCCAAGTGTATTTCAAATTTGCAAGCAGACCCATCCTCAGCCTTCCTTTTGCTCAGCTAACAAGACACTGGGAAGATCAGCTCCTCAATCCTTGACCACTTTGACTGCCTTGTTCCAGAAGTCTGAATGCATTTCTCCAGAATGTGCCTGAGCAAACACAAACCTGGCACTCCAGGCAAACCTACAATACCTGCACAAAAGTGTTCATATCTTGTAAAGGTGTTCAAGGCCCGTCCATATTCACTTTGGACATGCCATCATCACCTGATGCATCTTAGAAGTTGCATTTTCATCCAGGTGGCCAATCTAGAAGATCCAAGCCAGCAAAAAGAGGGTGAAAAGGGTCTCGATTACATCACTGTAGCCTGGGCCAGGGCTTATTTGCTTCACTTAATTTTAGGCATCTAAACAAAGCACTTTCAGGATCAGATTACTGCCCTAAAGTCTCTCCACAGTCCATGGAAGGAGAGGGCCATTCCAGAAAACAATTCATTCTGGGAAGGTTCCACTCCCATCCGCCATCACAACAACATAAGGCAATCAGTCTCCTAATTCAAGCCGGATGGGAAAAATCCTTTAATAGCCCAGCAAGTTTTGAATGGAAATACTCCCTGCTTGGGAAACACAGCTTGCTAAAGCTGACTTCTTTATTCCTGACCCATGATTTTTAACCAGAGCTTCGCCACCTCATTGTAATATCATTCATTCATTTCCACAATTTCTGGATCAGTTCTGCACAAATGACAAAATTCTTGTCTTCTTACCTGTACATTGTAAGAAACATCATCCAGAGGGGGTGGGGGGGGAAAGGCACCTTGTGATGATGTGATGCTCCCAAGGTCATCCACAGGAGGGGGAGGGGGAGGAAGGAAGTCCCCTAGGAGAGAGAATGGGAGAATTTAAACTCAGCAGCATGTCTCCACATCATGACGTGGATGATCAGGAGGAACTCCACAATACTCTTAGCTCTGCCCATCGGTTTTGTGGCACAGGACAGAACACATTATTTGACCATTAAATGCTCAGCTTCACCCCTCACTGCTTCAGGAAATGGCTACACAGCTCAGTAACACTGGCAGATGGCTTAGGGGTGCTCAGATTCCACAGCAAAAGGTGATGTGCCACAAAGCCTCAAGGCACCAACAAGCAGCTCCACAGATCCGAGTCACATCTCAAACCTAGCCCAGGCAACCACAGAACTTGCACTAATGAACAGCCTGTGTCTAACCTTGCAATGGACCCCATCCAATTCACCTCCCTCATGTGCTAAACTATGCCAGATCCTCTTGATCCCTACAAAGACAGCATCAAGAGCTGTCCAAAAGCAGGGATTCCCTGCTGCAGAAAGCACACAGAGAGCTGGAGCCCAGAATCCAGGCCAGCCCATCTCCTGCAGCCCTGCTGCTGGCAGGCAGATACACTCTTTGCATTTTCCTCTTCTTATAGGGACTTCATAGCTTCATGTAAAGAACTGCTGAGAAGATCACAGGCTCTTCTCAGCCACGTGATGGGCCAGGTGCAAGCACACATGAATCCACCTCCCTAACTCTGGATTTTTACAAGGGGGCTGATGTACAAAATTTCTAGAATACAACTTGCTCATGTTTATCTTCCAGAAGTGCCGATGGGAAGACAAAGCAGCAAATACTGGCTGTGAAGCCATCCAGCTTGGCATAGAGATGGGAGGTGGGAGCAGAGAGAAGGTCTCCTTGAGAATTTCATGGGATGTGGAACCAGAAAGGAAAAAAAATCAAGGACAGAGCAGCACAGGCTGCAGGAGCAGGACAGCAAGCTCTGAAAGCACCTCCTAATGGTGGAAAAGGAGCATTTGCCATTAGCACTGGATTTGTCTCCAGGGAAGGCAGCTGCCTGCAATTCGGACCACTTTTGTATGTTTTTATTTCTTCCTATGAAGATTGATGCTGCAAGTAGAGCTGTTTGCTGTTGGCTCTTGTGTGTGCAGCATCTGGGATGGAAGGTTTCAGATTAATAAAAGTGTGATATCTCACATATATAGGAACTGTTGCTTTTGGAAGGAAATACGAGCTCCCTGCTTGACCCTCCAGATCTCCATGCAGCATCCCACTGTGTCCAGGCCAGAGGCCTCAGCAGCACCCCTAAATGCCAAGGAGCAGCTCCAAACCACTCAGGAAGGGCTGAGCCAACCCCCTGTGACCTGCAGCCTTCTGGGCCACCTGTGCCAGGTTTGAAGCCCTAGGCTCAGCCCAGAGCAGGCACGGGCACCAGCTGGGCAGCACGGCCAGCAAAACACTTTCAAGCTCTCTGCCATGGGAAGCAGATGGGTCTGAAGCCCTCGAAAGTTTTACTCTTCTGTTTTGAATTACTCTTGAAAGACACAAACTTCCCCTAGGACTTTCAGAGATGTTATTTAACAGGAAAGTAATTTCTTCCCATTTTACCCAAAATGAGCATGGATGGGACTCAAAAACCCCTTCTGAATCCCTAAGAAAGTATTGTCCTAAATACAGATGCTCAAAGACAGCTCAGAAACAACAGACTGAAAACTAATTTAAGACAATCATGTTGCTCCAATACATAAAATCCCATGAAACCCACTGGTTCATGCTATTATAGAGTTCAGAATTGATTTTTAAAAAAATTATGTCCAATAATATCTGCAGTATCTTCCTCATTGCCTGATAATTAATCCAATCTTTTATTTCAAATAATGTGAAATACAATACCAAATAAAAAGAAAAGAGATTTTGAAATTAATATCTTAGGGGTTAGTTCTAAAAAACACTGGGATATTTGAGTGCTTCTTAAACTTTTCTCCTTTGCTCTGTAAATGACCCTCCAACCAGCCAACATGATTTTGCAAACAAATCCAACTCCAGTGAACAAAGACTTCTCAAGATTATGCTTTAGATGATGTTTTTCAGTCAGTCCTGGCTCCGATGCCTAAGACTGATCTCCCTGCACAGCACATTAGTCAGACGCTCTTGCTTTATTACAATCCTTCAAAACACCTAAGGAAAATCAAGGTAGAGAATGTGCTGGAGGAGATGAGACAGGGAAAGGGCCAGGTTTTCTGCATAATCAGGAGCCTGTATCTAACAATAACCATTAGAATAAACATAAACAAAATACCATTTTTGCCCCTTTGGAAGACCCACTCCTGTTGAAAGAAAAAAAAAACACATTGGCAGGATTTTTCAGAAAAGGAGCAAAGGACAAGAGCTCTCTCCTAGAGTTTGGAAGAAAACACTTCTTTGCAGTAGGAGACAGCTGGCTCCACCACATCCCAGCCCAGCTCTGCTGTCTCCATCCTGTGTTAGATAAGCTGCTGGCTCCACTCTCCCCACTAGTGGGAAGGTTTTTAGACTGGGAAGCAGAGAGCAGATGCCTGATGAACTGGGGGGACCTTGCAGATGTTTGGCCTTTTCCTGGTCCTCTGTGAACAGATGGACCTTTCTCCTTCACAGCTTTAGTTATTTATTCTGCCACTGCGCCTTCCTCTTTCCCACACAGCCACAGGACCCAGTGCTGTTCCCACTGCACTCACAGGAGAATATTCCCTTGGATGCAGAAGGGAAAGTTGTCCCTGCACTATTATTATTATTATTGGCACTGCTGGAAGTCTCCCTCCGACAGAGAGGGAAGTATGCAATGACCAAAATCTGTGTCCTCAGCAGCATAATGATTTTAGATGATGTGGGGAAGAAACATGTCTAGGTTTGAGGAAGCCAAAGAGGAAAAGTGCCTGAAAGCCAGCTGACACTCCCTTCAGGCACACTGTCCCTACAGTGCACCTTTGTCTTCTCTCACCCCCAGAGCTTTGCAAGTCAGATTTCGCTTACTCAGAGCCAGACAAGCCGTGGGAGGAGGCAGGGAAGTCCATGTCCTGGCAGAGCACATCACTGCCAGCCACTGCTGACCACCTTCAGTGTCACAGAGCGAGGTGGGAGCCACCTGGGCAAGGGACTGTCCCTGGTCTGCACACCAGCAGCCACATCAGAATGGGGCACTGGGGTTACCAGTTACCCATGGGCAGGTGGAGGACACATCCCACCCTGAGCACTCACCCCCTCCTGACTGATTTAACCATATTGGCCCTCTGTGAATAAGGAATAAGATGGGCAAAAGGCTCATTAATATTGATTATTGTTCAGCACCAAGACCAGCATTTTGATTGACTTTCACCTGACATCATCCTGAACACTTGGATGTATTCCAGGTTGTGAGAGTGACTGCACTGAGTTCTGTCAACAGAGAGGTATCAAGGCACCTCCAGAAAGCAATCTGTACTTCAAGGCAGGCAAAGAGACTTGCCTTCCAATGGCAAATCTCTCCATGGAGGTAGGAAATCACACCAAGACACAAACTGCCTCCAGCTCTTACAATGAGAAATCTCCACCTGTTACCATATGTTTAAAAAGAGAAAATAAACAGTCCTTGTTGCACCAGCTACTCATTCCCCCTTCATACAGCTGTGCAGACCATGAGTCAACCTACGAAGGAGCTGTGCAGTGAGACACATGCCCAGCTCGGTTATTTCAGATGCAGCGGCGCAACGTGCTGTGAAACCACAGCCCTGAGCTCTTCCCTCAGCACCCGTGCAGCTCCTGCACTGCAGCATCACCCAATGCAGCCAGCAGAGATGGGACTGCCAGCCTGGTAATAAAAACCCCACCCTCGGGCCCACCCTGAGCAAGAGAAAATTGTATGGTGTAAATACAAGTAATTAGGCAGAAATTAGTTGAGTCCATCGTGGTTATGGTGGGAAGCAATAGCAGAGCCACTGGCAGAAGTGATGCCTCCCAGCCCCAGTCTGGCTTCTGGCTTCAATCAAATCTGTGCCACTGTAGTTGCACTTGCAAGGTTTTACCCCTCTCCACCCCAAAATTTCCCCTCTTACACATTCTAAGGAGCTTCACCGTTACACTTTTAAGTACACAAATATAAAATTGTTCAAAGCCCTAACAGACACGTACATCAGCACAAACCTGTCAGGGTGAATATAAACTCACAAAATCTTTGCCACTGGCTGCCTGACGCCTTCTGGGTACAAGTACGAGCTAAGAAAAACATCCTGCCTCATACAGCAAACACCATTCTCACTTACAGGCTAACCTTTAAAATTTTAAGTGCACTTCATTTTTTGCTGGATCAAGCTCATGTCTCAAGTCTTTGTTTTCAGGAGATATATCTGCCAGCCAACAAATGAACTGTAGCACAGTAACTGCCTCCCCCCCTTGACAGACACAGTAGTTTATACATGAAGATTTGCGGCTTTGAAACTTCTAGACTAGAAGAAGGGCTCACATGTTCAGTAAGAGAGATACTTTGGGGGGAAAAAACAGAGAAACATGAAAAAGCAAAGCACCGTAATTTTCAGGGAAACAGTAAGTTAATGAAACCTATTAAACAAAAAAAATGGGTTTACACTGGTCTTCCCAGACTTCTGACATCTGATGACGATATATGTCAGATGCTGATTTCAATTTTCTCCTTTCGAGCAAAAATAATCCTTTCTGACTATAATCTTGATAATTTCTGATTCTGAAGCTGGTTCAGAATCAGTTTGAATCACCTGAGAAACACAGCTCAGCCCTGACTCAGAGACCAGACTAAGGATAGTGATGGAGTGAACCCCACTGATGTGTTTCCATTCTGATCCAGACTCCATTTGGCAAAGTACTGAGCAGACAGAGGCACTGCTTGGTGAAGTATTTACCTTCTACTGCAGAAAGCCAAAGCTTTTGACATTGAAACAATTGAGATTTGCACCTAAACCCTAATTCATTGAGCACTAGGCTAAAATCCTATTGATGGAGGATACCATGAACCTGCAATCCACAGTGACCACTGCAGGAGCCTGCAGAATATCCCAGTACTACTACACGGTCTGGGAAACTTCCTACTGCAAAGTGACACCACAGGATTTTTATAGAAAACTTCAGCTAGATGTGACCTGGTATCTCCTAGGTGTGAACATACACTTTACTAAGTTTCCCAAAGTAAACGTTTTCCTGTAGCATCTGTACTTAACACATCACTAGGTAAGAAAAACACATAATTAAAATAATGTTTTGGCCCCAAACATGTTGTGGGGAGTCACTGACACCACGTCAGTGCAGGGGAAACTGTTGCATGATGGCATACCAGCTCCACAATCCACCTAAATATACCACATTGGCCTGTGATTCCTAAAATAAAGCAGCTCCAACAACCCAACGCACTGTTTAAATTACCACTCTTACCAATCACTAATCCTACCATTTGAACTACTTGTGCTAATCAGCTACTGTATTAATAAGCATGAGGAAGAAAAAAAACCCACACTGGCTAATTTCATCCTCAGCATTTAAAAAAGGAATACTGAGTCTGTCAGGTAGTTGCCCTGAAAATTTACTTCACCACCTGCTAGCTGAAATATTGCTTTTATGGATTTACATTGTATTAAAAGGTCACTGGCTGTTTAAGTCTTAAACAGTTTTAATCATTCTAAAAGTCTCTTAACAGTAAGAAAAGGAAGCTCAGAACAAACAGCAGCAGGGATTCTAATTAAAAGGGCCAATTCATCTAATTTTATTTGGGGTTAATTATTCAGGATTCACTCTCTGATGTGTAAGGAATAGCAATTAGTAATTTTAGTGATTTGAGGAACATTGGAGGTGTAATCAGTTAAAATGAGTGAGTGTTTACAACACAAGATGTTGAATTAGTTTCTCCCAGCTGGAGAACAGGAACATTAGTCCCCTACAGTTCAGGACTATGCATCGCAGTCCTGCTTAAAATATTCTCCTTAAATTAAAAAAAAAAAAAAAAAAAATCCAAACCCACCACATGCCAACAATCATCTGGTAATTTTGTTTACTACATGGAAAGTCAATAGGAAATGTGTACCATGTCAGGCTTACTCATCTTCACCTCCACCTTCACCCTGCCATCCAACTATTTAAACCCCTGGGATTCACTGGAAACAATTCCCAGCAATTTTCCAATCTGTACAACCCCAGTCAGACTACCACCCTCTTGCCACACTGCCTTTCACCACAGCTGGCTCAGATAATGGAAGAAGCAGCCTGTGAAACTTTGAAATGTTAATTAACCTCAGTGGTTAAATATACAGAGGAAAAATGACCGTGTGATTAGCTTAAAACCTCTAGGTACAATTCCTCCTGCAAATGCAAATCCAAAATAGCTCTGCTGGAATCGCTCTGGACCTCTTCCAGTGCTACTAGAGCCAGAATAAGGTACTAAAGCTTTCAGGAGAAGCAGATGAGACTCTGGTGGGGACAGAGGAGCCACATGGGAGAGTGCCAGCGAGGAGATCCAGCGCTGGCTGCTCTGACATCGGGGCTGAGCTCAGGCAGCAGCTCAAAAGCCATTTTTTACTCCCTCTCAAGAGGTAACTGGGTTTTACCACCACTCAGGCATAGCCAGTGGGACTGGACCCCTTGCAAGTCTGTGCCCACAAGTTTATGACTGTTAAAAGGAGCAGCACAGGCACGCTCTGTCATGCTCACTGCAAGTGGTGCAGCTTTTAATGAGCAGCTTAATTTGGTACAAACAGATGCTGTCTTTAGTGCCCTGTACACAGAGCTTTCACTCCAGCTCTGGTCACCAATGTGGGAAATCCCCTCCACCCCTTCACTCACAACTCACTGACCTCCCTCTCAAAACACCCAAAGGCAGTAATTAGCACGAGGGTAAGGAGATAAGGATTCAGTTCCCCAAATTATGCAAAATCTCAGCTGCTTCACCACAGTGGACAGCCCTCATTGTGAAAACAATGGGGTTTTTTTTATGAGATCGTTTCCATTCAGATGGTGGCTGTAGGCACCAAGGTCTATCCTTCCTAGCAAATCCCAGCCAATGCTCCTGCAGCCCCAGTGGTGGCACAGAGGGAGCAGGCAGGTACAGCCCCATGCTGGATTGTCCTCCCACATGCACATCAGCAGAGCTTCCTACACATCAGGCTTACAAAGCCGTCAACAGAAGGCTGCATTTTAATCTTAGTATTATTTTTCCATACAACTGTGAGGCACAGCACTCCATCTAATGTCCTACACCAACCTCTCTGCCATAGATGTGACCCACAGAAAACGCAATGGTCCTTCACTAAAGCTTAGCGAAGGACTGAAGCTGAACTGTTGCAAGAAACAGTCCATGGAACCTTAAAACTTCAGTAAAAATCTGTGCTAAAATAGAAGGCAGAAGAAGAACCGTAAGATTTAACAAAACAGCTCTAAGCACTCTTCCCTGTCATACACTACTTTTAGGGTATTGGGGATGCCACAACCCCACTGTGTCTCTGCCCACCAGCATGAAAAGCTTTCCCTTGCCTTGTCTGCTATGTTTATTTGTAGAAGTGAGCATGATTTCATCTTACTTGTGCAGCAACTAGTACAATGAGATCTCACTTGCAGCTGCAGCTGCTCAGATCCAATAATGGGGACAAAGTCATTCTGAATGAATTTTTTTTAAAAAATGACAGAAAATAGAGAGATTTCCATGTAAACAAGTGAAAATCAGAGCATTTAAGTCAGAAGAGAAAACCCCGTCTTGGAGAGGAAATGGGCTGCATCCCTACATACCATCCTTCTCCTCTGAGAGTGAAGGGTCCATGAAACATCTCAACAAGGGAAACACCACCTCACTCAGAACAAACTGGAACAGGCTATCTATTTGTTTATTAGATTATGGTGTTGAACTCATTTTTTCATTGCTAAGAGCTTCTGACAAGAGTTGACATATGCATTAATTTATTAGAGGGCTGTTTTGAAGGAGTTGAAAAAAATTAACTACGCTACTGGATTAGGATCTCATTTCCCCTGGCTACTGCTGCAAAGCACAGTGAAAATGAGTCTGTTTATTTGGTCAGCCTTCTCCCCTGAGGTAGCAGACAGGGAAGATGGGGACCATGTCCCTAAGACACAACCTATCTTATCTTCAACCAAACCCTCTCTGTCCCTAGTGATGAAATACAAAACACTGCACAGATCACAAAAAAACATCTCACAGAGCTCTTCACCACCAAGGGACTTCCTCAAGTTTTGGAAGCTGCAGCCAACAGTTTTAAGCAATGCTGGATTTATCTTTGCTTATGCCTGTTTTTGTATTGTTTTCCCATTCTGTGGGCGAGTTGCAATCTGAGCAGACAGAGGAAACCCATGTGCTGCAGCCTTGGCTTGAGCCTCAGAGTCAGCAGTGGCCTGTGCTGCAGAACATCTGGAAGGACTGGATCCATTCTCTTAGCCCAGCATGCAAAGGAGAGGGACAACAAAACCCACTGCCATAAGCAGACCATTCCTGGAGGAGGGGGTCAACCTCCCTTCAGGATGTTCTCTTCACTGAGTCTTCTGCTCCTGGTTTGAAAGACAGGAGCACAACCACCAAGCGGGAAAGGCAAGTGCAGCACTCAGATGAGCTGATCAAACAAATCCCCATGGACTAGTTTTCAAACTGGGTCACTCATCCGCTGGGTCTTCCCATTCTCTTTGCCCCCCCTCCCAATGTCACACTTACAAACATCCAGACTTGGAAGATGAAAGCAAAATGTGTCTTCATCAAATGTATCTCAGTTCACTGTTTACACCAATACAAACAGCACTGGCTTTCTTCCTTCCACTGCAGTTAGTCAGTGCTACTCAGGAGCAGAAAAACATCTAGATTTTCTTTCTGCTATAAAATTAATTGCCTTCTAATTCACTGCTGTAACACTGAATAGTAAATTACATCCTTAATCCCTGAAGATAATTTAAGATAAAATTAAATGTTAGATACCTAGAATTCACCTCTATCATATTTTTTTCAAAATAAATAGCAATGTTGCATATCCAAATTTTAGTGATGGACTTGGCAGTGTTAGGTTAATGGCTGGACTTGATGATTTTGAAGATATTTTCCAACCTAAACAGGTCTATGATTCTAACTCCACAAATAAATGTATAGAAATATATATTTATATGGAATAGTGGTGGTTGGGTTCCTTTTGCTGGTACCTACTAGAAATGTCCCATGTGAACTGGGCTAGAACATGGAACAAAATCAGGATTAAAATCAAAAGAAAATAAAAAAGAAGGAGGGCTGTATCTTATATGCTTGCATGCTCTATATCCTTTCTACTGTATTTCTTGGTAACAAAGAAAGTAGAGAAGAAGACAAATGATGCAGACTTTCTCTTCTTTGACATGAATTGTGCACTGAAACACTGATTCCAAAGCTTTCTGCACCAAAGACCATTTTCCAGTACCCTAGTTACTATTCCCATTTATACTTGCAGTTATTGCCGCAATGTGACAAGAAATGCTTTAAAATTTACACTTTTGCATAATTCAATAAAGTAACTGGTTAGGGGAAAAAAACACACTAAACTGACCTTTTAGACAAGCAACTACATGCATTTTTCCATATTCCACAAAATCTCCCACCAAGAACCACCCCATTCTTCTGTCCAGTCAAAGCCCAGAGCACTGTGGTGGGGAAAACAAGAGGTGGCAGAGCATCTCCCATCAGGAGCTCGTAAAATGAGCAAGGAGGAGGTGAATAACAGAGGTACACAAAGGTCTTCCCAAGGATGAGAATCCTATTCCCATTCAGGACACTGATGATAATAGAATTCACTCCCTAGAGTGACCCAGGCAGACTGCCTATGCTCAGAATACAAACAGGGATAAACAGAGGCAGCATGGAGCTTGTGCTGGTTTTGGGGGAACGTGGCTCCCATCCTGCATTCCCAGCAGGAATGGCCACCACACTGTAGCTACCCAAGCACACATTTTAACCTTCTGACCATTCTGAGTGAGCAGTCAATAAAACCAGCAGTCTTACAGTAACTCTGCTCAGCATATGGTGCCTCCCTTCCAGAGAAAAAGTATTAGGGTCTGGCATCAGCCCAGAACAACTGAGAGGGTGCCCTTGCCATGAAACACACCACACCAAAAGCACTACTTGCTGTAGAGAAACCTGGGTGAGATTGCTCCCAGACTGAATTAAAAGTTTTCTATTTAACCGACAGAAAACAAATTACTGAAATATTTGTGGATATTGTTAAAAGGAATAATGCGGAAGAAAATTAAAATCCTCTGCTAAGATTGTGGTTTTGTTTGAAAAGCCAGAGACTTTATTCTTTAAATAAAATGTTGTGGGAAAAAAGGATAACAAATTGTAGTAACATATTGCTACAGTTTCTAGGCTGGTCTTTGGAAATCTTCAGTCTCAGGTTTGGTTTTCCCTCAGAACTGCTACTGGGACAATTTTTGCTAAACAAAAAATTAAATTAGGCTAGGTGGAGAAGCTCTCTAGATTTTCTTTTGTTCTAATTTCTTTTTCAGCTTTGCTACAGGAGAGTGCAAATCTATCCTTCTCAGATTAATGACTGATCTTCATTCTAAATCCTCACTCCAATATTAATAACCTCTCAGAAAACAATTAAGATGGATATATTGTTTGAGTGTGTGCTCAAGGAGGGCGAGAAGAGGATAGATCTTCTCTGATGACAAAAGCCTCTGTCACCCTTGGAGGGCTGCTGATGGCAGTGGTGATGGACGGTGATTATCCACTGTCACATACGCATCTCCTCGTGCTTCCACAGGAAGCAGTGAAGGGAAGGAGAGAGTGCTGAGCAGCACAGGAGAAGAGGGGATGGTCCATCTCACCACCTGACAGGAACTGCTTTATCAGTGAGCTGGAAAGAGTAGGCCTTTCCCTCCATCAGACAGAAGATGATGCAGGAAGAATGATTTCCAAGTTGACATTATCAGCAAGTGCAAACAGCCAGAGAGACACCAGGAAGGTTCACTGCTTGGAAATTATTTTAATGCACAGAAATGCCCGGTGTGCTGAGGCTTTATGATGAATCATAAAACCTACGTCATTCAGAGTTGCTTATCAGCTCTGAGAATTTTCTAGCCAACGTCTCTATCTTCTTCATGAATCACAGCAAAGACAGAGCCCTGACTCTGTGGGCTACAATTACTCCTTTTTCCAGCCCCAAGTGAAGCAACGGGAAGGTTGTGGTGCATCTTGCCAATGTGGTGTTTTCACAGTGTAACAAGGGGAAAGCACATTCTCAGCCCCGGCAAGGATGCACACAGAGATATTTAAGGGTGCAGAGTTTTCTTAGAGGATGGTCAGAGGGCTGGCATATCTGCCTACGAAGACAGGCTTAGCTGTTCATCCTGGAGAAGAGGAGGCTCCAAGGAGGCCAAGAACACCTTACAGTCCCCAAAGGGAGCCTACAGGAAGGCTGGGGAGGGATTCTCACAAGGCCATGTAGTGGCAGCACAAGGGGGAATGGCTTTAAACTGAAATAGAGGATATATGGAAGAAATCCTTTCCTGTGAGGGTGGTGAGGCACTGGCACAAATATCCCAGAGAGGTTGTAGACTCCCCATGCCTGGAAGTGTTCCAGACCAGGTTGGATGGGGCTTTGAGCAACCTGGGATAGTGGAAGGTGTCCCTGCCTGTGGCAGAGGAGGTGGAATCAGATGTTCTTTAAGGTCCCTTGCAATCCAAACCGTTTGATGATTCTGTGATATGATTCCATGGCCATCTTTGGCATAGAGAGACAAACCTGAGTCACGGCCTGAGTGTTCTCCTAGAGAAGAGCAGAAACACCCTCCTTTGGTGTTTACATGAAACCCTAGAGAAGCAGGTTTTGAAAACTCACACTGCAATTTTGTAATGCATGACTTGCTGCACGCAGTCATCCAAGGTGACTGCTTTATGCAAAAGCAAAGCTTGTTCCTAGAGGATTTAAACAATGACAGTCAGATTTCCCTGATGAAAGACACTCAAGTGAGTAACAATTTCATTTAAAGAGAAAACACAGTATTTTCAGGCACCTGGGCTGTCAAGAAAATAAGAAGCAATTGAGAATGCATTTGAGAATATTCTGAAATTGGCTACTATTTATATTTCTACACATAGGACAAATTAGGTATTTAAAAATACAGGCATGACCTAGCTTTAAAATCCAGTAACCCGTCTGGCCAAAATCTAAATGTGGATGTTGATGACCTTTTAAAGAATAGGACTCTCTACTTTCACAAGACTATGAGATTTACTCCATATCCTTATCAGGCAATACATATCACATCATGTCATGATAATCAGCATCTTGATTGATTAAAATCTTTAATTCCATTGGATTTAGAAGGCTAGTTTGAGACACACTCATACAAAAGACCAAGGCTGGAGCTCATCACAAGCACAGAATGGGACACTGTGACTGCAGCACGGATACCTGCTCCACTCATTCTTCAAAATACTGCAGTTAAAATCATCTAGCCAAGAGAGATACACAAAGGTGTGTGTCAGGTCAGCCAGCAAAACCTTTCAAGGCTCCACAGTCATCATGAGAAAGCAAATAAAAACTACTTTGGCTCTCATTTACTATATATTTAACATTTGCAAGAGAAAAATCAGATGACTGCTTAAAGCTTGGGATAATGCACGCCATATTCAAGCTACTCCTGAGCTTGAAATGTTTAATGTTTTATATGGTTTGGAAATGGTTTAAATTCCCTGATGAATTTTTCATGCCCATACACAATTCAGCCTTTATCAAAAAGATCCCCTTCAATTATGTACTCTGCAGAAATTCTTTGGAAGGATTCTAGACACTTTTTCCCTTTTTTGTTTACTGTTTTCAGTTTGCTACGGTCTGTATAAAACACCCTCACTTGGCTATGCCTACTGAAGTTATCTGCGCTTCAGCTTTTGTGCTGCTCACAGAAAATCTCTCCATGCTCTCTATCTCCATGGCTTTCCCTTAACTGTGGAGAATGGGAAGACAGAGGAGCAATCTGGGATAGTGAAGGGTGAGCCTCTCACTGGGGTGAGGCTGAAGAGCTGCAGACCTTGGGATGGAGGCAGCTCCGTGCCGCGCTGCGCCGTGGGGAGCTGCCCGTGGAGAGGGGCATCCTCTGGGCAGCAGAGCGGGCAGCAGGCACGTCACTGCCAGTGCAGGAGAACGAGCCTAATTAGAGCACTGCCATGTGCCAGCTATTCTTGGAGGCAGAACAGCCCCTCAGGAGCTGCTGCAGGAGCGCGAAGCGAGGACAGCCCTCGGACCACGCCAGCCCACGTCAGAGGCATCCCCAGGAACACAAAGCCATCCTCCCCTGCCCTGCAGCCTAAAGATACCACACTGCTGCTGCTCTTGCTCTCTGAACACCTTCCTTATGCTGAGCACACATCCCCCAAGGTTCTGGGAATATTAACATAAGCCACCCACAAATATTATTTTAAAGAAGTGATTCCCAGAGTCCTCCTATTTTTGGAGAAGCATCTTAAAAAAGCTTCCCTAATATACTGGAACAGGCCCCATATTATCTCTTCATGAAAGAAATCCAACTGCTATGCTTCTAAATTCACTGGTAAGCAGTTCAGACTTCCTTTTATATTGTAAGATTTCCTTCCCATAAGATGCAAGATATATTGCCTCAAGGGAAAAACAGCTTTATGAAGAGAAAGCTACGTGTGCCAGAATTGTTCTCTTCCATTATCCGTAACATCCTTTCTCCCTCCCATTGTTTTAATAAAGTTGGTCACCAGAAGAACCTGCAGCAGAAATGCCAATACCCTCAGAAAGTATCTACCTGCCAAAAGCCCCGAAGCACATCTGCCGTTCTGCAGCCTTCTTGATGCTCAGAAAATCTGTTTTCTATGCATGCCACATATGCAGCGCTGATAGAAATGTGACTTTGCTAACAAATTTACTTTTGGCTGTTCCCACCAGAAAAACATTTTGAGGAATGGATGGCTCACCAGTAATCTCCCACCTACATGTATTTTTGTAGCATTTCATTGAATAGAAGGATGAAAAGGGAAAAAAACCCAATCAACAAAAAAAAAAAAAAAAAAAAAAAAAAAAAAAAAACAAAAAAAAAAAAAAAAAAAAAAAAAACAAAAAAACAGAGAGAGAGGAAACACATTCAGTGGCAATCAGCACTACGGGGAAGAAAAAAAAATTAAAAGTCTGCTGTCTGATGTTCCTACATGTGATCTAGAGAAACATTCCCCTCCTGCACGCACGTGCTTGCATGCAGCAGGGGCTCAGTTACACTCTTAAGTTCAAGTGCATTCTTAAATGTTATGTCCCATGGGCCTTCACAAAGCATGTATCAAATTAGGCATTTGCATTTGCTGGAATGCCTTGCTAAGCAAAAGGATTGGTTTATGAACTTTCCCCAAAGATTCTGCTGAAATGAGGCTAAATGTTTGCACTGGTAGCTCTCAGGAGATCCCCAATTCTTCCCTGAAGCATTCATTTTGCTAGGATTTCCCTCTTGTACATTCAGCTTTGGGGAATCACTATGGGAAACTGGGAGCAGGGAATTCCCAGCATTAGAAATTACAGTATTGCCCAGGGTAGCTGAAGTAACCACAAATCCCTCCCCACTGATTCAGATCCCACCAGAGTCACTGACAGCTCTTCAATTTTCATTAAAAATATCCTCTAGAGGGTATAATCTCCCCAAATTTAAGCAGAGGGAAATCCAGGGTTCCCTAAAATCAGAATCCACTTTATTTGGGACAAAAGGAATCTGCTCTCAAGAAGACTGGAGCTGCCAAAAATAAGCAAATATTCCCAGTGTTTCTGCACTCCTCTCCCTGAAGTAAAATGATCAAGAGGATTAATTTTAGAGTATGTACAGTTTTTATGTGAAAAAACCCAAGCTGCATCTTAGCTTTTAAGCAAAGACCAGATGGAAAGTCTATCATTAGAAATGCCAAAGGGAGAATACGCTCAAAGTTCGCTTCAGGATGGAAAGGTCATTTCTAGTCATCCTTGTTTTAAATGTTCTCAGAAGCACTCAAGCTTTTTGTAATAAGATTGCTTTCTTTTAGTTTATCAACCTGATTTCCTTCAAAATAAAATACAAAAAAATCTCCAAAATATAACAGAAATCACCAAACAAGACAAAAACTTGCAAGGCAGGCACCAGCTCTCTTTTTTTCCTCTCCAGAGTAAGAGTCATTAAATTTTTAATGAATTATTGTTTAGTTGACAAGAAATGCCACAAAAATGACCTGCTGATTCCACCCAGGGGTGTTTACTTAGAGCTTCATGGGGAGATTTATGAGATGACAGGCAACAGACGACGTGTCAATGGAGTCTGAGAGGCAATGCTTCGTTCATCAGGTACCAATGTCGATGAAGAACATGTCAGGATGATGAGAAATGGATCAGGTTTCTCCACTATGTTAAAAGCAACATCCCAAGCCCCCAGGAAGGGCTTTGTGCAGCTGCCCCATACAAATCCACCAGCCCACCTGCACTGAAAGCACTATGCCCCTGTTCCTAAGATCTGAGCAGCTCAGTAAGAACCCCCTTTGGGCTTAAGATGCCTTCTTAACATTACCAGCACACACAGAGTGACTAGGAAGTGACAAAATTGTGATCAGTGACATTCACTGGAGTCAATAGGGTGACCTGAAGATAATACAGTGCTGCCAGCATTACTCCACTTGCTCACTCACGTGAGAGCCACAGCTCCCACGGAGACTCCAGCAGTCCCTGATCTCCACACGCCAGCCAAGCGTGAAACAAATCCCGTGCCCAAGAAGATCAGCCCACAGCTCAAGTACAGGATGTGAATGAGCCCCCTGGGACACAGCTTCCAAACCTTAACAGGAAAATATTTAATCAAAAAATGAAAACTCCATTCTCCTGTTTTCCAACAAATATTTAAAAAGTACATCGATATGGCGATATAAAACTGACATTTTCACAGTAAACACATTTGCGTCTCGGTGCAGATTATTCCCGACGAAAACTGGAGCTACTGGCTACAGCTAAAAGTGTTTTATTTCCTTGCAGGCTGTGCCTTTTCTCAGCTCCAGTGGGCCACCCCTGACAAGAATTATCTGGCTTCAGGTCTTCTTCTATACAAATCCTCTCAGAGAAGTCTAACCAAGCAGCAACCAGGCTGTGCAAGTGTCAGAGGGAAATGTGCCCTGCAGTACCACTGAGTGAGGGACAACCAGACAAAACCAAGATTCCATTCCCAAACAGCATGCTAAAGCTTTGGGAGCAGCAAACAAATGCTTTGTTGTTTCTTGGCCACTTGAAAATGTTGATCATTCCGTATGAAATAATTAACAAACAAGTACAGAATCCTCCAAGCTCTCTTTAGAAACCTTCTTTTCAAAATACACCCTCATTTTAATCATTTACCATTTGCAATAGAGAAGGAAAACAAGGAGGTAAGAAATCTAACACAATCAATCCTTCCCTAGTTCCCACAAATAGACATTCACTGCCTTCCAATAGTCTTGACTAATCATTTTAATAAGCAGTGAAAAGATTTCACAATTAAATGCTTAGAGAAGCAAGATGCATCTTCCTGCTCCTTCTCATGCCTCATGAGTTTTCCAGATCCTCTCATAAAGAGCTTTCATTACTCTGGGCATGATGGAGCCAGAATTGCTGCATGAGAAAGCTCTGATTTCAGTTTTATCTCAGTCACTGTCCAAATGCCCAGAAACTTCTTCACGGCTCTTGGAACACAGGAGAAAAAAAAGCCCAAAAGGAGCCAAAAAAAAGGGGAGTTTCAGTCCTAAGATCAGAACCACATTAGTTAGACAGGTTTTTCAGAAAAAAAAAAACCCTCTGGCCTTAGTGTAAACTAAGCATATTTGGTCAAGTAGCAGTAGATCAAATAGACAAGGAGCCTCACAATGCCCTTCCTGCAGCCCCACATTCGTGGTGACAACTGCACTTTGCTCTGATGAAAAGTGACCTTTAGGCCCTGACATTTAGGTCCAGATTCTCCTACTTGTGTCACCTCCGCCTCCAGTTTCACAGGTCGAATTCACAGCACTTCAAATAGTTGGCAACATTCATCAAACATGAGCCCATGTCTTGCCCAACAGTCTTAAAATGGAATATTCCCACTGCACAGACCCATGCCATGCTGGATGGTCAACTTTCACGAGGTACTGGATGTGCCATATCTCTTTGGAAAATCAACATACCAAGCGAAAGCTCATCTCCCAAAATAGTCACCCTGCTACTTTATTTCTCTTTTATTTGTTTGCCTGCTGCAGTTACAAAACACATTCTCACTGAGGCAAAAGGGATCATTAGCCAGAGCACTTTTGGATGCAAAGAGACAGTGCTAAATGTGCACCAGAAACAGGAATATTATATGGTCTCCCCACATGAGAAAGCATAAAAAGGCAAAAGGACCCTCCATTAGCTTGTCTCCATGATATGTCAGGAAAACACCATATACTCAGAATGGAATTGTGGTGATTGGAGGTTTCTTGTTTAAAAAGTCCAACTCTGTTTGCAGGAAATATCTCAGCTGTGGTCACGCATCACATCCCTCGTGTCAGATTAGCCGCTAAATTTAAGGTATTTTCTGTCTATCCAGTAAGTATGAGTTACTGGCATGAAGAAATGTTTTAATTATCATAAGTTTTCAGGTTCAGCCAAACCAATTGTTCCTGCAGCTGAGTCTGAAAGACTCTTGACCCTAATAAGGGCTGTAAACAATTGAACAAAACTCAGAGATCTGGCAGCCAGAGATCCCCCAGCCCTTGCTGCCACAAGGTCATCTCTCCCTCTTGAGGGCCTGTGTCCCATTTTTACACACACACACACACACACACACACTCAGGCTGGGAGCCTGATGCACCCAGAGAAGTCAGTCAAGCATTCTCCTGTTACAAACACAACTGATTTTTTGGTTGTAGGAAAGGGTTACAGTGTCAGACTCTGCAGGATCACTGTGGGCAGGGACAGGTTAACAAGAAGAGATCCATTGTGAATTTAATTCAAATCTAAGGCACAGAATGGACTAAGCAGAAGATGAGGAAGATACTGCAATGCTTCATGCGTTATCTGGTACAACTGCATGGTATCCTGTCCATGCTGATACCAGAGGAGATACAGACCAGCTGTGATTTTACCCAACTCACACTTCCCTCGTGCACTGCCTCTTGTCTTTATAAAGTGCTTTTTAGGTAAGACAGCTGGGTTAGACCTGAGCTCCCAGTGTAATTTTCCCCCCATGCCTGCAGAATTTATTCAGTAAGCCAGGTTCTATTTCTCCTTGGGCACCACACAAAGAATTACAAATGGCTCTATTTGTGCCCAGCTGGTACAAAAGTGATGTCAAAAGTGTAACGGGAAGGAAGAAAAGACCCAATTACAAAAGCAAGGTCTGTGAGATAATCTTGGTCCCAGGACAGTGAGATATGGCAATTAGAAGCATTTCATCTATCTGTCAGTTGGGGTCATTCAATGAGCTTGTTATCCAGAGAAAAGGTGGCACCTCAAAATACCAATTACAACTTTCCAGACTCAAACTGTGCCTCAGCCTCTTCTGCCCCCTGTGCCATCATCTCTAACATGACAGGAAGGTCAGAATGAGCAACAGGAATTCAGTTTTCAAGAAGATGCCCAACTGTACTGCAGATTAACAACCAATTAGCAGTTTTGAAGAAGTTGTGTGCTCTGGCTGGGGGGCTGCCAGGCTGTGTGAGGAAGTGCTTGGTGTTGACTTCCCAAAGTGAGTCACTACTGTAAGCCCTGGGGTGGTATTTATAGAGTTGGGGGAAAATTTCCAGGGAACGTCACTTACTGGTACTCACAAAAATAGCCAGGGAATTATTAAATTACTAAACTTTTAAGGAAAAAAAGTCTTTCTTCTTTTTGACAAGACAGCAAAGCAGCAGTCTCTATGATTTTCTTGGAAGAAGTCACAATTAATAGTGTTCCTTATCTCACTTTTCTTTGACAGTAGTAGATGTTGCTCCTAAGATATTCCGTGCAGCTGCAAGGTTGGGGTTCGTCTCCTCTCTTCTACAGATTATTTCCAGGATAAGACACTGAAGTCAGCCCTGTCTCCAAGGCTCCTTAGCAAGACTTGAATGAAACCAGGTACCAACAACAACTCAACCACAACAGTCCAGATCAGCCCAAACCTTTTACCCAAGTGTCCAGGATCCCCATTTGGGGAAATGGCTGTACCCTTCAGTAAACCACATGAATCTGCAAGTAGATCTGTTACTGATAGTCAAACTAACACCTGCAGGAGTGAGCTGGTCCCCCTGTATATACTAGACATGCCCTGGTATCACAGAGCACACAAAAGCAGAGGAAGGGCACAGACTAGTAGCTGGATCAGTGCCTGTTCCCCTCCACACATGCAACAGTGCCCTTATGTCTCCTCAAAGCCAGGGACTGAGCCAAGCTTTCAGAAAGATTTTGTCCCTGCAATAGTTTTAAGGGTGCAACCACAAATCTGGACACTCACAACCATTTTAGACTATTTCACTTTCTTTCCATTAAACATACACAGATTTATGGCCTTTCTTAGCAAGGGTGGGCAGACCATGCCTGGCTAGGTCCCCTTCCCTAAGCAGCCAGCATGCCCCAGTGAGGAGGACTGCAGACCAGCTGGCCACAGAAGTACAAGTTCTGGAATGAAAAATAAATTTTTGAAAATATAAGATACAAGCACACATACTTGTCCCTGTCCCACACACAAGCTGCAAATGCTTCAATTTATTACTCTGACTTCCGGACTGCTCCTACCACTGCCCTCCCTCTGAGACCGGGGGTCAACATTGGCCAAATGGTCCTTGAGGAGGCCTCAGAGATGTTCCCCTACGTGTCTTACACAAACCAGTAGCTTAGATGAGGACAAAAAAACAGGATAATGAGAGAAAAGCTGCTGGCAGGAACTCAAGCAGTACCTGCCCTGCCTGGCCTCTCAGCCACGGGGAGGGCAGGTCAGGTCCAGCTCTCTGCCAAGCTGTCCATCACCACAGCTCACGGTCTGTGACAATCATGAGACATGACACCCTGTGCAATGCAATGGAGACCCAACAAGTTTGTTTTGCACATGCCACTGCAGCGTTGGCAGATACAGCAACGTGCTTTGGCTCGCAGTGACACGGGAAGCATTCAAAGCACTCGCGCAGAGATAAAAGGCTCCCCCCATCTCCTGCCTGAGACACACTGACCTCCCCTCCCTCCCTCCTCCTTGGCATTGTCAAAAATACAAAAAATCTGTCCCTTATGTTTTCAAAATGTGTCTGTTTCACAGAGTTCTCCCCCTTTTTTTTTTTCGGAGGCCAATTAAAACTAAAAGTTTACCAGAAAGACAACAAGGTAAAAAAAAGCATCTGATACCATTGGATCCAGCCTGTAAGGATCTCACACATAAAAGAATTATGTCCCTGAGCACTTTCCGACAGACTTTCAGAAAATTTCATCTTTCTACTTCCCTGGCTGGATAGTCTGTTTGAGTAATTTTCTCTTTCTCCTGGGGCTGGTTGCTAAGAGACGTGCTATTACTTCTCCCTCTCTTATGACCCGATTACTGTGATCAGCAAAGACAGCGTGCAGACAACAGCCTGACACGGCTCATACAAGAACATTGGCCTTGTTACAGAATGATGGACTGTATTAACACTGCGCAGCCCCTTCGCTCGCCGTGCCCTTTGGAGAGTCTCCAGGCACAACTGGGGGCTTTTACTTCCCCAGCTTCTGAAGTGCACGTTCAAACATTTTAAATCACAGGACTGGGAAGGGAGAAGAATTGACTTTTACCTCCTGTGCTTCACTCTCTGACAGCCAGAATGGTGTTACTGCATCCTCACTGAGAAACTTTCCTTTTCTTATCCTTCCTAAGAAGTGGCCTAGGAACGATGATTACTCCTTTTTACCTTCTTGAAAAATAAACTTTGCAAATACACAGCATAGTTTGGGTCAGAACGTTCCCTTGAAGGGTCTGACAGCACGTTGTAAAGCCATTGTAACACTTGAGGGGCTAAGAGGTGAGCTGACACCTTTCTTGGTGTCTCTCCGCAAAGAGCTGAGATGGATTCCTGTGTATAAGGAAAGCAGCTGGAAACAGATCCAGCTGTATGTGTCCAGCAGTCCCAGGGAAGCTACTGGGATGCCCAAGAGGCTCCCAGCTCATGCAGAAGCAGCAACAGCCTGGCACTGTGTCCTCTGCAAAAAAGAATAGGGGATGGAGCCAGTGGAGGAGATAGGAAATTTGGAGCACAAATTGAGAGCTTGTACTGAGGGGTACATGGGGCAAAAAGCTGAGGAAAGTTGATTTTGCTCAGAACCAAAGAACTGGTTTTCTAAGAATGGGGCCACCAACCTCAGAGACTATTAGTCCCCACTTGGTAAGAATTCAACCCTCATCATGCTCACTTTTTATAACATAAATTTCAAACTTCTATACTTTCTTCTATTAAACCTACTTTCAAAAGACTGTGCTTACCCACACTGTTCTGGTACCATTTTCATACTCTTGAGGGCCTCCTCTCCTCCCACCAGCTCACTCAGGACAATTCCTGCGGCAGGACTCCTGGGCACACCCTCACACCACAGACAGTGCAGGGTATTAAGAAACACCAGTTGATAAAACTTCTCAAGTGGGCTTTGTAACAGAGATGACCCAGAGCACAGGTTCCTTCCTCATCTCCATGTCATTTCCCATAAATTCAATGCTTGGCACAACAAATGCCAGCTGTTGTGACAGTGCAATTTCTACCCGCCAGCCCTCAACAGCAGGCTTGGCTTTGTGATTGGGGTCATATCTAGATGAAACCAAAACCTTTCCTTAGTCACTGTCATCACAGGAATTAAGACTTGGAAGAGACATGTGAGTCTTTTGCACTTCATCTCCTCAAATAGTTTGGGTAAATCCCCAGTTGAGCCCCCTGGAGCATTCCTGCACTTTCCTCCACAGCTGTGACTTTGCAGTGTGTGTGCTGGTTAAAGAAGAAGTCAGAAGGGGAATTTTCAGATAGTAGGAAACTTTCTGCTTATTAGGATCTAGAGCAGATCCCTGCTCATCTCCTGCAAAATCTCCCTCCCCAGGCAAAGCAAAGCCACAGGATTCTCACTCCTGCTCATAGACCCTCAACTCCTGTGCCAAGTCCATCTAAACATGCTTGCTTAGCAACAAACACTTCAGGCCTGGTATATTTAGTCCAAATTGTAATTGTGTAGGATTCACTGCTAGAAATGCCTGCTCTTTGGCCACAGGTACGGCTTCTGTGGCTTCAAGAGTTGCTCATTCATTCTTCCAACCTTTTTATTACACCAACCTGTAATATAATCCAAGAGACATTTACTGGCTGCTCTGATTTAGCAGGACTCAGCCTGGCAAAATAAAAAAGCTTTAGGCAGAGAAAAGGAAAAGCATACATATAATCCTTTACTGCAATAGTTAGTTTCCAGTGAGTAGAAGAGCAGCATTGTGTGAAGAATGGCAAAAAAAAAAAAATTACTAGACTGTTAACTATCATATAACAATTGTTATTATTTAACAGACTAGCATCTGGAGGATGTTAACATTTCAGATCAAAATAAAAGGGACAAGTGCTGCCTGCTTGAATTCAAGCTATTTCTGCATTAACATTGCTCTCTTGCTTGGACTGGGCATCACAGCCCTGTAAAACTACATACAGGACAAATATTACCTGTTAAAAAAAGGTTTGATATGGTTGATGACAGACGTTTGCAATTCAAGTTATTAAAGGATACTTCCCTTCCATTTCAGTGTGTCAGAAATGTCTTCTCTTTCTCTTTTTCCCTTCCCTTTTTTGCCCATTTTCTTTCTTCTACCCAAACTATTGTGGTTCACAGAACAGGCCACTGCTAAGATGAATCACTATTTGATGTTTGAAATAATGAAGTGGAAAAATTAAATATAGTCTCTTGGAAGAACAGACAGACAGGAGAAAAGAAAATGAGAAAAAATAGTCCGGGCAGAAAAAAAATTAAGAATCTACCTGCTGAGAAGTGCAATGTTTGCTTTATGATACCAAATAACTGAGAAAATATAAGCTCACTCACCAGAATGAAACCCAAGGCTAGGCACTACTTCAAGTAGTTCCCAAATAAGAGGCAATGTGTTCCAGAGCCTGTGAAAATTTAATATTTGTAATTCTAACAAAACATGGTCAGAATACTTAATAAAACCTGGTGGCTTGACTTGACATTTTGTGAACTACAGATAAGTATACTACTTCAATAACAGTTTTTATGCACTTGTTTTATGCTGCATTCTTCCCAGGCCTTTCCCTGAGGTGGAATTTCAAAAAGAAAATGCTCATCCTGAGAGCCAAGCCAAGACACAGTTCTATGGATTTGTCTCTGTCAAAAAAAAAAAAAAAAAAGCAGATGCAGACACTCTTATCAAACAAAACAACTTTTTGGATGAATGCTAACAAGACAGAAGGCCCCACACAGAGCCAGTTTATTCCCACTGGTGAGACTCCCAGGTCCTGACACTGGTCACTCTGCTGGGGACAGCTGGGCAAAACTCCCTGTGCCTGTAACTCAGAATTACTGAGTGGAGCAACGCTGCCCAGGCACAAAGGCACCAGCTTGGTCTCATCCCTCTTCAACATGGCCCAGCCTGCTTGGGGCAGTCTAAACCCAGTTTTACACAAATGAGAACCACCACTCATTTCCAACTGGTTTCACTCGGTTCTTAACCAAGAGGAGAGAGGAATCTCCTTCGAGAGAAATCAATTAACACTTCCAAAAGGGTGCCCCAAACTGGTTCACAGCTAGGGACCCCCACCTTCCCACTCATTCTGCAGCGTTCAGGGGCTCTGCTTGTGCTTTAAATGCTCTTGTGTGAAGGTAGCAAGCCCACCACAAAGAGGCCTGGAGTTTCAAGATCATTTCCACCAGCTGTGTTTTGTAAGAGCCTGTGGATGATGCAGTTCTAACACTAATGAATAAAGTATTGCTTCATCTGCTGCATCTCATTCAGCACAAGAAACACATAGAAAAATGAGGGAAGGATTAGGAAAGACTTTAAAAGTTTATAATATGCACTTTAAAACAGCTTTTTCTAAGAAACAAGCACTGACATGGGGGCTGTGGTCAGGATGACTTGCAAAAGCAAGGTCACCTCTCTATTCACACCACATTTTTCAACTCCATGAGCTCGGTGCTGTGAGGGATGGGACATCATCCATTGCAACTGATGGGACCACAAAAGTGTTAGAGCACTTCTCAGCCTATCTTCTTGTCCTACCACTGAGACACTGCCTCCCCCATGAAGCATCAATGATTTTTTTTCAGCTAGTGGCAGAGATGAGGAGCAAGAGAGGGACCAGCAGATCCCACTGCAAATACTCTGGTACTCCCAGGACTCAATTCAGAGTAACAACGTGTTCCTATGCCTCATTTGGGCAGTAGCAATGGTCCACAGGCATAACTCCTAACATATGCAAGACAGCCAGCTCCTGCTAGCTGTCCAATTCTGGATAATTGCATTATCTGATGTTAGTGTTGAACAGTGCACACACAAAACCACCACAGGAGCATGGATGAGACAGCTCCCTGTGCCTGCACCCCAGCCTTCCTCCAACAACCAGCACAGCACTGCAGAAGCTCCTGAGATACTTCAAGGAGCAGGTACAACACCCCTCTGCCTCTCAGCCAACACAGCCCTTCCACAGGTGAGAACTCCTCCTGCTATGGAACAGAACCAGCACAGGCAACCAGGGGAAAAAAATGAAAAAACCACATAATCTTTCAGGTCAGCCTGAATTTATTCTTTCAGGGCTCTCAATACAAATCATGAATAGACTCTGGACCTTGTTGGCTTCTATGAACTGTCAAAGACTGCAGAGCAGGGAACAGCACAGCTATAACACACAGTGTCTAGTCCAATAAATCCATACCCAAGCCTCAAAAATTAAGACAGAGCTACTGATAGCAGCTGCTGTAAACAAAACCCACTAGGTATATCTGCCTGGGAAAAAAAACCCTAAACACAACAGCAAAACAACAAACAGCCTGATAGTTCATGCCCCCAGTCCCCTACAGACATAGCAGAACATAACTCACCAGTGCTCAAAAGCCTCCACACCCATGAAAAAGAGGAGGGCACAGAGAGTCAAGCTCTGGGAAACCTGGAGCAGCTGGGTTCAAGAACACACACTGGTGTCCCTGGCATAGCCTTGCCCTGGAGCTGGTCCTGCTCATCAGTCATTTGTCCCCTCCTCCAACCAAGGTAAATTGAAGGAGACTTGTTTTTAAAAAAGGCAATTAAAACCTCAAAGGCCTTCACATGAGACCTGTTGTTCACCATATCTGAAAGGTGCCCAAGGAAAGGAAGGAGAAAGGACGAGATGGCTTTGAGGCTGATCCCTTCATTTAGTTCCCATTATTAAATCCATGTTAAATGTTTCTGAAGATAGTATATTCACCAAGGATGGCAGTTAGAAGGAGAGACATCAGCACTAATAAATACTGAATTTAGAAGTACCCAACAGCATAAACTAACGTGGCTAATTTTGTACAGCATGTCCTGAGAGCCCCAGAGTGTGACAGAGAAGCACCTCCAAGCCCTGGGCAGCCCCACAAACTGAGTGAGTGCCCTGTGAGGGATGCTGCTGCACATCCCTTTCTAACCAGGGCTGGCACTGCAGCATCTCAGCCTGTCTCTGGCAGCTTGAGAAAAACACATGGTCCTGTTCATACAAACAACAGGCATTGCAAGAATAGGACAGATTTGGTTTTTAGGGAGTGGAAAGAATCATCTTTGCAGGAGCAGGAGACCTCCTGGGAGCCCTTCAATGTTCTGTCACTTCCTGGTAGGCAAGGATGGACTCAATTTCTTCCCTACCACCAAGAAATCATCCTTCAAGTGACAGCACACAGTGGCAGAGGAGGTACATTCAATCCCCAGGGAGCTGCACCAGTGCTCATGAATGCTGGACTGGAAACCCAGCCCTGCAGTCCAGCTGAGCCTCCCCAGCTCAGCACTGTGCTCCACCTGTTCCAGCACAGCCGTGTTTCTGCTGAACTTGCAGAGCTTCATTTGGAACCAAGGCGGGAAAGAACTTTTGTGGTTACCAAAACAAGATCCAAACCAAAAGGATCCAAACCAAAAGGCGACTCACACTGCAGAGTTTGTCACTCACTGCTCCCAAGCCATCCAGTGGCCCTGACTCAGGCTCTTCTGAGCACCTATGACTGACAACAGACTTTACACGTTTCTGAAGCCCCCAGTTCTGGCACACAACCCCAGTGCCACCCCAGCAACACCAGCCCCACAGTAGCAGGCACTAAGGCAGCAGATCAGCTATCACCAACCCCACCCCACACCAGACACCTTACTCTGCCCTGCAGGGTGAGGTCCCATTTTCTGGAACTAAGGCAAAGATGGAATTTGCTTCATCTGCAAGCTATAAATCCTTTCTATCTTCCTGAGCCCAGCATAGATGGGAACAGCTGTGTGGCAGTGTTTCCCTAAGGCTCCAGCTCTGTTGAAGATGCTGAAATACCAATATAAGTCTAAAAGCCAGAGAGCAAGAGAGAAGTAAGTGGCAGCAAAAGGAGGAAAGGCAACCACAGAAAGGTTTGGATTGGAAAGACCTTGAAAAATAATACAATCCAAAGCCCCTGCCATCAGCTGGAATATCTTTCACTAAATCAGGCTGCTCAAAGCCCTGTCCAACCTGATCCTGAGCACTTTAAATGATGGGGCATCCACTGCTCTTAAATGAAACAAAATTAATACCAACTCCTCCAAAGAAAAACCTTAGTTTCTTTAAGAGATTTTTGGTGTAGGACAAAACCCATTGTGCACACTGCTGGACAGGGTCTGCTGAGGAAAAGAGGGAGAGGGCAGGCAATACCAAAGACATGAGCATGGAGAAAGAAGCCAAATATATAAGAAGCAGACTGTCAGGACCCATGGCTGGTTGATGCCTCATCCATCTCAGGACTCATCTTCCTCCAGCATGAAGAGAAGATGCTGTCAAACTTCAGACACATCTAGCTCCCTCCAAAGACCACCCCAGACCCCAGTTAAACTCTTAGAGCTACTGCTCAGACATCTGGACACTTAATTTTGATTTCCAGCCTAATTCCTCAGCAGCTACACTTCCTGCCAATTCACAATTGTCCACCTTGTAGATAAACATCTTCCCCAAGCTTGAACAGCTCTCCTCTCCTCTCCTCTCTTTGGGGGGTAAATACGGAGCTCTGTAAGATGATGAGCACCAGCACTTTCCAGGAACTGTGCTGCTCACAACTCCCAGGATCAGACAAGGTTAATCCCCTGCAAAGCATCACACTGGGGAGTGGCAGCACTGAATCCTCCAGAAACACAGCCCAGACCACAGCAGGTGTTGGAAGGACCTGTACAAACAGGCTGTGCCTGCCTGCATGGCTGGGACCTGTGCAGAATGCTAAGCAGGGCTCAGGCCTTATTGATGATGATTACCATTATGATCATTACTTCTACCACTGCTGCAGTCACACCCAGGGGCCCCCAGGCAGATCCCTGCAAGAGCAAGACATGGTCTCTGCTTTGATGAGTGGATAAATCTGGTGTGAAACAAGCTGCAGCAACTCAGCATGGCAAACAGCATGGAGGGGGGCTGGCAGCACCACGAAAATTGCTACTTCAGTGGTCTGAACACATGCCTTGAGTGCTTCAAATCACAGTAAAATGTTCCTGTTTATAAACTGTTGGCTGCTGCCATTTCATTTTGTTTCAGTCATGTAACCATTTCTAACCTTCTGTTAAAGTTCCATTAAGCAGCTTTTAATCAGCACCTTCTGGCTGAGTTTTGTGCAGGTATCAGGAAATAAAAAGTAAAACTGAAGTCAAGGTGACACTAAGGAAATGCTTTGGTAGGAGATGGGAGGGAGAAGGGGGTACACACAGCACCTGCTCCACAGTCTTTCACTCCAGTGTCTTTCCCCTCTGCCTTCAATATGATCAAGAAATAAAACCACTAATGTGATCAGCTGAACAGACCCTCTACATACAAGCAACACACCTACAAAATAATAATAAGAACCACAAGGCCAGAGGATGCACATCCTAAACATTAACAGCAATGAGCTGAAGAAATTACCAGGAACAGAATTTGCCAGTCTCCCAGAGAGATTCCAGAACTACAAAGGCTGCAGGGAGCCAATTCCAGTGACCCTGCTGGGGCAGCCAAGGCTGTGAGGAGCACAGCCACTTCTTGACCAATAATAGCAGCAGGACAACCCTTCCCCAGAGCAGTGCTGCTGCTCCTATCATCTCCAGCAGAAGGATGCATGGGAAGCCCATGTGCCTCCAGTTAAGCAGCTTTGGCAGGGTAGGAGGGATGAAAACACACTGGGGTTTGAGGGGAAGCTGCCACTCCCCTACCTACAGACTCACAGCTAATCAGGCGGGAAAACCTGTGTCCAGCAGAGGACAAACTGAGGCAAAATGGCAGTGCCCCTGTAAGCAGAGAACCAGTGGGGCCTGGGGCCATCTCCCAGGCTGAATTATTGCTGCAGAAATCAGGGACGTCATTGAAAAAACAATTAGGGAGCCTGGAAGAGAGAAGGGAGCTGTAGCAAGTGAAGGAAGTACATTGGGCTAACTATTTCTCACCCCAGCCCTTGCCTGGCAGATCCCAGAAGCCTCATGTTCTCAGGGTTATATATGGATGGTTATGGCTTTGCACGGGCTGCTGACAGCAACCAGCAGCGTGTCACCTTCTGCAAGAGGATTAGCTGAAGCTGCAGGCATGTTGTCACATCACTAAGCCTACCTCTGACCAGGTCTTGGCCAAGCCTCAGCTCTTCCAGGCCTGTCAGATAATGATGGGATCTCTAAAAGCCCAGTGTCAGACAAGGCAAGGGACTGGCACTGACAGAGTCCCCTGGGAGCTCCCGAATGTCTCCTGGTTCCCAGCAGACCCAGCAATGCCTGACTGCTTGCAGGACCAGGAACAATGAGAAATGTTTGAGTGCCTTGTCTCCCCTTCTCAGCCTGCAGTGCCTGCTCTGCTCCTTGGGAAAACTTCCTTCCACAAATGGCAAGAAACACGGGACTTTTTTAGAAGGTGATAATGTTCCTGAGCCACATACAATTAGACCTACAATCACTAAAACACTGACAATTAAGACATACTGACCTTTTTCACACAAAAAATCCTGACTGATCAAGAACAGATTTCCTAGGAAAAAAAAGGGCCATATTCCATTATTATTTTTAATTGCAAGAGAATTAGAAAAATAAGAATTTCCACTTGACTTGATGGTGACATTTTCTTTGCATTTTAGAAATGGATTATCTTTTACTTTTTAAATTCCAAATGTCTTTCCCTTCCTATTTCTCACTAAGTTTTGTTATGGAAGGCAGCAGAACAGGTGCATATGACTTCGCTTCTCCCCCTCCAACACATTTTCTTTTTTTGTTCTGAATTCTCCGAAGTTAGAGTGACAGACAAAAAATACCCAAAACACTCATCAGGCTTTTCCAACTTTCCTATAAAATGTCCTTAACTTTAGAAAATCACTCAAGTGTAAGATTTAATATGCTGCTTTGTTTTTCTTTCTCTTTTCCATTACTCTGTAGTGTTCCTGAAAACGTATACGCTTCCAAAAGATAGAGCAGAAAGAGGAAAAAATATACAGGTGATATTTATCTTATTGTACTCAACATAAAAGAGGAAAAAGCGGTGAAGGAACAATGTCGAGCATCCCAAACCAAATACAAAAGCTGGTTTGGCCATTTTCTTGAATACAGCTGAGCTTTTCTTTGGAGAAAGGCTGGAGAGGAGGAGGGGAAGAACTTCCCCCCATTTCTATCTACAGTAAATCACAAGAAATAGAAATGTCCTGCTTGGCCAGAATAGCTACCACTCTCTCCTAAAATCCTTGGCCTTCACTTGTTTCTGCTGCAGTTCCATCACAAACTCTCCATTGTCAGCCAGGGGCATCCCAGGTGCTCCAATTTGCAGGTTTCCAGTTGCAAGTTCCAGGGATGCTCCCAGCCATGCACTCCTGCTCCTGGAAACTCACTCCCCTCTGTGTGTCCACAAGCCAGGAACTCAAATCCCACCCTTGCTGCTCAACTTCATCTGGAGAGGACTTTCACAGCAAGAAGTAGAGGGAGGCTGACACACAGTGACTGGCAGGCATTTGTTTTGCTGACATAACACTTCCAGAGACCATTGCAATGGCCATAAAATACTTTCCCAATTATTTCATATTCAAGAGTGTTCCATAGTAGAGGGAAAGAACTAAAACTAAACTGAACTAAGACAACCCATCCAGCAGACTGGAGAGAAAACACTTCCAGACTTACTGGCCAAATTTATGCCCTACCACTCCCAATTATACTCATATTCCACAGATCAACCCCTTGTTTGTAAAGCACTCGCCTGTGCAAGGGTGAAAGAGCCAATAATGAAAAGGGTTGCTTGAGCCCAAGCTCCTTGAATCATTATGTGTCAGCAGGGACCAAGCAAGCAAAATGCCTTGAAAAGTACCAGTCCTGGCCATGGGACATCTGCTTTCAGCTAGAACTGAGAAAGATCTGTCCCCATGTCCCCCCACAGCCCTGCACTTCCAGGAAGGCAGCTAGCCAGAGCAAGGGGAGGAGATACCTTCACCTCCTTCTTGATTTGAATGACCTGAGAAAGGGAGGCTCTCACAAACTCACCAACAAAGAGCAAATCTAGAACAGCCTTGCAGTCAGTTCCTCTGAATGAGGCCATTGTGGTTCCTTCCTAGAAAATAAATACTCACCATCACCTCCTGGTTGCTTGTATGGGTTGTACTTTGGTTTGGGGGCGACCACAGGTGCAAACTTCTTTGGGGTCTGCTGGGTGGACACGGAGATGCTGGGAGTGCCAAAGGTGTGTGTGGTCTCCATCCTTGCAGCAACGTGGCCAACAGGCTCGTTGGTACTCTTGGGGGGCAGCCAGGATGGGTGGGACATGCTTCAGGTCTGAGGAGACACAAAGAGAGTCACACATACATTAGGAGTTTAGGCTGGGGAAGTAACAGCTGCAATCCTACTATTTTTCTCGTTTATTAAATCAATCCTACAAAACCCTTCAAAATATGTTTAACTGGTTCATGCTTAACTTTAAATATGTTGTTCCTAATACATAGGACTTGAGATGCAAATTTGTCTTTCTCTCCCCAGCAGGTCAGAATTACTGATCAGGCTATTGTTGGTACCTGCAATAATCATTGCTATTTTCCTCTTCAAACCAGAGCACAAACAGGCTGATACCCTGAAGCAGCCCATCAATCCCACCCTGCATTCAGTACAGTAGTGATGTATTTGCCTTTCCCTGTTAGGCCTTTTTGAGTACATTAATGTACAACAGTGCAGGTGCTCCGGGGACAAGTCTAGTCACAGACAGGCACACACACTTCCAAAATACACTTTTAGCACTTTTTCACATGTCATTTAGGACCCCATGCCCCAGTGATTTTCATTCAGACTTTTAAGAAAACAGATTTCAGAAGTAGCTAATCATTCTTGATGCCTCCATTTCTGAATGCCCAGCTTAAGACATTTTAAAAGCATGTCAATTTTGAATAAATGCCAGAATCTCACAACCCCTGACAACCAGGCTCCTTTTAGACTTGTGTAACAAAAAACAGAGGCAGCCCAAATCATTACTTATTTATGAAAATCTTGGCTTTGGCCTCTTAAAAGCCTACATCACTTTTGAGAACTGGGTTCGGATGCTGCTGAAAATGCTGCCCATAAAAATCCTGTTAATTCCAATGAACAAGTGTTTTTCACCACACACAAACCACACTCGCTGGGTAGCCATGATAGTTCTGCTGTACCATCAGATGGTCCAATGGAGCTGGATTTGAGATTTGATGGAGAAATGAAGATCCCACACAGACAAAAGTCAATGCTAATTTTGCAGCTCTTGAGCACCCTGTTGCTCCTGCCCATGCACTGCTTTGGTGTCAGAACCCCTTAAGGCTACCAAAACCTGTGACCCCATCAGCAAAGATTTGATTTCATCATGGAAAAGGATCAGTGCCAGAGATAGGAGCAAGATCTCCACATGGTAGTGCAAGGTGAGCACCTCCAGCTAAGAGCAATGACTGTTAAAACTGATGGATACACAAGTGTGCTTATTCCTACCAGGAAATTTACTTCAAAAAACAGCTTCCTGCTTGAGGAGTAATTTCTACTTTAAGCCCCAATGTCTGACCCAACACTAGGAGGTGACAATTTCTGATCATCTTCCACCTGCATCACTCCTTGCGTGAGAGAGGAACTGGCAGGTGCCAAGCACCAGTCCCAACACTTCTGTCTCTTCCTGGCCATGCAGCCTCACTGCTCGATGTGCAGACAGTGGTTTCACAATTCCTACCACCAGTAAGTGAACCTGCTGCACTAGGCATCCAATACCAGTGAAAGGAAGGCACTGGAGCTGCCTAGAAATGAGGCAGACAGGAGCATGGCAGGAGCAGTCCGGAGATGGATCCAAGGCTGAGCTGCAAGGACACGACTTTTCTCCCTCACAGGCCTGCTGTCCAACCCACAGTAAGAGTGCAGAGCATCATTCTGAAAGCAAGAAGTGAAAGGCAGGTCGTCCCCACAGGGCAGGAGAGGAGACCAGTCCCAAAGGATCTGGTTGGGCACACAGACCACGGTCCCACTGCCAGGCCCTTCCCAGCACCAGCAGCAGCCCCTATGGACCTGGAAAATGACTGCCACTCCTGCAGTAAGATTCACCTGCACTGCTGCCTCCTCCTCCTACATCCTTCAAAACCGTAAAAGCAGCAATAAAACTCAGACAACTATCTAGGTCCTAAGAGCAGAAAGCAATGAGGCAGTCAGCCTTAAGAGCTAAACAGGACGAGCCTGCACTCTGCAGAGTTATTACATTCAAAGATGACTGTACCTTACCCATTGCTAAAAGCATCCTGGAGTTTAATTCTGACAGGTTTTCAGCCTCTGGCTTGACATCCAATATCAAAGAGCCTCCTGCTACAATGAAGCACCCTCAGACCCTGGACATTAACTCCATGCTGATTCAAAGCTAAAGAAAAAAAATCCCATTACTGACTAGATTATCACCATTCCTGTTCTGGAATGTTCCTTAACAACCCCCAGGCAGCATGCCTTGGTCCCACTGAACCCTCATGGTCTGCTGGGCTGATGACAGGGATGGGTTGTGTGATGCACAAACCAAGAATATCTGCTCCAGAAGCAAGGTTGCACAGCACTGAGCACGGCTGAAGACAATGGGAGAATTTCAACAAATGAGCTTATAAAGCAGACTGCTCCTATGGACAGCTTGGGAGCAGAGAGACCACAGTGCTGTAACTCAGCTGCTGACTGCAAGCTGGCACACAGCTCCCTCTCAGCTAACCTCTAACGCCTTTGTTTTGGCCATGGTGGTATTTTCTAATTGTTTCCCTATTAGCCTTTTCTCTTCCTCTTTCTCCCCATCTCATTTTCTGTTATGCATTTACTGCCACTCGCTTTTGCTATCTGTGCCCTGACAGTGTTTTCAGCAAGTTCCCTTTTCCTCATCTGTTTGAGCCTCAGCTACCCAGACTCAATTAAATTTAGCCTAACTACTCTGCAAGATCATAGAAAAAGAAAATGAATTAATTTCTTTTGAAAAGCTGAAGCTAAACTTCTGAGCTTGCTATTATTTTCCCTCCATTTTGGCTGGTAAAAGGCCAAAAGCAAGGAAAACTGTAAGGGACAGTGGCTTGCAGACAAGCACAGCCCACCTTTCAGCAGACTTCTCCACGCTGGAGCACCATGGCTAATCCAGAGTCACCAGTGCTCTCTCTCCACTCCTTGAAATACTGCCTGGTTTTCCATCAGGAGCCTCTTTGGAGCAGAACATTTGTGACGTGCAAAATGAACCAAAATAGTATAGGAAAACTAGGGCCTAATTCCCTTACTCTAAACTTACTCTTACCCACGTCACTGCCTGAGTGTCACTGTGGTGCCTGCACTTGGACAGGAACACCCAATAGGTAACAGCAGAGCTTTTCTGGCTAGCCAGCAACACAGCCAGCAAACACACCTTTCACTTTTGAGCTATCTTCTTCCATTAAAAGTTATTTTTCACTGCAATGCTAACCTACTGATTAAATCTACAGCTGCCCCCACATTTCTGCTGCAAGCAAGAAATTTGTCAGGCACTGTTTGTATTCATTGAGCCCCTTCCTGGCAAACCTCGGTAGATCCAGGCACGAAACAGTTAACGCAGCAAGGCTGGAAAAGCCTTTGTCAGCAGAGCCCATGTCCCTGGGAATGCTCCCAGAGGGACAGACACCTCTTGCTCCTCTGTCAGTGCCACACCTCTGCCTTGGCCGAAGCCTTCTGCACATCTGCCTGCCACCCTCCCTCAGCCATCCTTGGTCATGCACAGCTCACAGCTCCGTTCCCAATCTGACTGCTACAGGCTTTTTCTGTGACTCCTTCCTCAGTGACCACTCTGGCAACACCCCCTTCCCAAATTCACTGCCTCATCCCTGCCAGAAAATCCCTTAAATCTTCTCTGTGTCACTGTTTGAAAGCCTCTCATTGATCATCTTGACTAACCCTGAACCATCCCAGATCACCACTCTGCAAAGCTTCAGCTGAGCTAAAGATTATTTGTTATAAAGCATATGTAGCCTCAATTGAAACAATGCAAGTGCTGGAGAACCCAACACAGCATTAGGTACATTGTTTGGACAAAAAATGAAGCACCATAATCACAGCTTCTTCTTTATGTCAGGCTTAAAATTTAGCTAGATCCACTTTCAACCATTGCATTTTGTAATGCGCCAGTCATTTGCATTACAGACTTGCCTCTCTTCCTTATGTAGATCCTTTCAGAATGCAGCCAGATCATTGCTGAAATCAAACCAAAGCATTTAAATTAAGTATCAATTAAACTCCCTGTAAAGGGCAGATTTCTCTTGATTCTTTCATGTATATTTACTCAGAACACTCTTCAATTTTCCAACTACCTTTTCTAAAATGGTGGCTGATGGCATAAGACCATTTTTAAGAATAGTAACTTAAAATAGAAGAGGTAAAATGATGAATAATATCAAAAACAAAAACCTGACTGAAATCAGCTGTGGACGCCTGAGGTTCTGTTATCCTTCCTTCCTTGGAAGCATTAGTCATCACGTACTTTTGGAGGCAGAGGATAAGACCAGACTAACCATGATAAATAGCATTAAGAGCAAAGAGTGAAATCACACTGCATAAATAAGGCAAACAGTGGGCTCTGGTTCTATCATTAGGAGGATCTTAATGCTCTAAGTTCAGAAAATTCTAACCATGAAAGAATACACCACAGCAGAGGAACTGGAATCCATGAATCCCAAGCTGAGACCGCATTATCTAAAAATGTCAGACCAGGAATATCAATAGCAGATAATACCATGCAGTAATAACAGCCTGACAAGGTTTTTTCACTGCCTTTTTCTTTTTTCAAATGTGTGGGCATAAGAGCTTGTTTTTGCTTTTAATTACAGGATGTCATTCACCTTTGAGAAGCGAAGGTAAAAAACTGAGGGTTTCAAGTCAATTTCTCCTTACATGTGATAAGCAATGGAAGGGTAGAGTACCAATTTGTCTACTTTTGACAAACTTTCATCTCTGAGACAGGCTGGCTTTTCTGTGATTAGACTGTACCCAAATAAATCTCCATTTCATTTTCGTATTTGTAACATGGACCAAACACTCCTTGGATGTTGATGGACTTCGCCAAGACAGAAGATTTTGTCCCTGAGTTAATTAAGCTAATGCTTCGTAGCGGGTAGCAACAGTATTTAACAAAAAATGAGCAACAACCGTCTGTGCTTACAGACTGTCTGCTCTGCCTTCCATCCCACGCCTTCCTAAATTCACTGCCTTCATGTAGGTCTATGATGTTCTGTCTTAGTATCACCCATGCACAGTGAACCATTACTCCTAAGGCCAAGAGATTGATCAGATACAGGGAATTAGGACCTTGTGTGTTGCCAGTACATGCAACTGAAAGTTGTGTTGGGGCTTTTCTCTGATACACAATACAAGCATCACCTTCCCGTGATAACTCAAGTTTGTCTCTAAGTGCAGAAAGGCAAACTGCATCCTCCCCACTCTTTCTTCTCTTCCATCCAAGTAAAAGGACGTCAAGAGAAAAGTTTTGACTTTACATCACCTTCTAAATGAATTTTAAAGAACGGCTCTGGAACTAAACAAAGGGGACATCCTTCACAATGCAAAAAATCATGCCACCCGTTGTCCCTTTCTGCTGGAGCTGCAACCTGCATATCTGGCTGTCTCTCCTCTAAGCTGATTTGTCTTCATTTTTCTGCCTGAAATTCCCCAAATCACAAACCTCAAATGCCCTGCTAAAATAGAGTCCTTTGCTTTGTCCTTTTCACCTCCAATCTTCTAATTAGTCAAATGCAGTGGCTGAGGCTGACCAGAGAGATTTGCTCTTTACAAACTCCCAAAGCTGCTTGTTTTTCTTGGCACTGGTCCCCTCTGAAGGTTAAATAAATTTATTTCTTCATTTATGGCACATGATCTCTAGCCATGCTCTTGTACTTCTTGTGGCCTTCAAAAGAGGGTATAATGTCAAAATTCAGGTCTTATTAGAGGTCTTTAACCAAACATAGGAAGTGCCATAGGTACTTAAATTCAGCACAAGCTCTCCTGGGATGCTTTTCCCATATGGTACTACTTATTTTCATCAATTTTACATCATATGGCAATTTATGTGATTTGGGGAATTGGGAGTCCTTGGGAATTAAGCCCTCCCTTAATCATTGCTGATCTGCACAACATCTCTAACCAAATTTAACTCCTGCAATATTAACCAGCCCAATAATGCTCATCCCTCAAACCCCCCCAGCAGCAAATTGAGTCCTGACCTTCATCATGAAGTTTCAGGAACAACCTTGATCACTGGGAATCCTCCTGTGCATGGTGCTGGTGTGACCTCTACCACCAGTGAGCAGTGAAGCTCTAAGAGTCAACAGAGCCACCATGAGACTCTGAGAGGTGATGAAGAGGAATGGAAAACAGCATCACCCTCCAGTGACTGCCCTCCTGACCCTAGGCAAACTCAACACAGGTGGACTCCAAGTTCTTGTGGCAAATACCTCCTCAAGATCAGGCTTCTTTGCTTGCATCCATTTTACATGGTTTATGCACAGTTCCTAATGCTTTACTGTAGTCTTTCACAGCAGGTATCAGCTAGAGCAAGTTCAAATCTGCCTCTCAGATTCACAGTTTATTTCAATTGCCTGGATAAGGCAAGGTTTTGTATCTTCATCCCAATTCCCTCAAAGTAAAATAAATAAATGAGTAAATGAAATCAAAGACACCTCAGTTAAACAGGACTGAGAGCATTTACCTATTTCCTGCTATGGGACATCATTAATGTAATCAGAGGAATTAAAGGAAAAAGAAACCTAGTTAGAGCTCTGATGAATTATTCCTCAAAGAATATAATCTGGTAATATTTCATTCTGGTTTTAACAGCTTCAATCAAACTTCCATGGGATCCTCCTGAAGACCACTTAAATTCCAAGTGCACCCAGGTATGAGGAAGTGGATGGCCCAGATGACATCCAGAGATCCCTTGAGGGGTCAAAATCAATTATTTTGTGACTCAAAAACCCCAGACTGACAGCTGTGACTTTCTCTGCAGTCAGAAGGGTTTCAAGAATCACAAACCTGCTGAGTTGGAAGGGACCACAAGGACCATCAAGTCCAGCTCCTGGCCCTGCTCAGCACCATCCCCAAGAGTCACACCATGTGCCTGAGAGCTTCGTCCAAACTCTTCTGAGTTCTGCCAGGCTGGTGCTGTGACCCCTTCCTTGGGCAGCCTGTTCCAGCCCAAGCACCCTCTGGGGACAGAACCTTTTCCTAATATCCAATTAAACCTCTACTAACTCTCAGGCCATTCCCTTGGCTCCTGTCACAGTCACCACAGAGCACAGATCAGAGCCTGCCCCTCCTCTTCCCCTCAGGAGGAAGCTGTGGCTGCAGTGAGGTCTCCCCTCAGTCTCCTCCAGGCTGAACAGACCCAGTGCCCTCAGCTGCTCCTCACACAGCCTTCCCTCAAGGCCCTTCCCCATCTTCATCACCCTCCTTTGGACACTCTCCAATAGTCTCATGTCTTTCTTACATTGTGGTGCCCAAAACTGTCCACAATATTCAGTATGGGGCCAGCCCAGTGCAGAGCACAGCAGGACAATCCCCTCCCCTGCCTGGCTGGTGAACCCCCAGGACACACTTGGCCCTCCTGGCTGCCAGGGAATGCTGGCTCATGTTCAACTTGCCACCAACCAGGACCCCCAGGTCCCTTTCCATGGCACTGCTCTCTAACCTCTCATTCCCCGTCCATCCATCCATCCATCCATCCATCCATCCATCCATCCATCCATCCATCCATCCATCCATCGTTGCCCCATTCCAGATGCAGAATCTGGCACTTCTTTTTGCTGAACTTCCTATAGCTGGTGACTGCTCTATCCTCTAATTTATCGAGGCCTCTCTGCTCTGCCTCCCTGCCTTTGAGAGACTCACCAGCTCCTTCCAGTTTGCAGCAATTTATTGTATTCCACTTCAGAGATGCCAGCAATATCACCTACTGGCAATGCAACATTATATTCCTTATTTTCTAGTTGCAATAATTTGCAAATGAACAGAGCTTGTGCCCATTCTTTTAATAACCAATACCTTAAAAGTAACATTTTTCCCCTAGCTGCATCCACAGTTCATCTATTTTTCATCAGATCCATGCCAGTTTGAGATGTGACTTTCGTTTTACACTCTTAATCACTACAAGTTCTACAGTATTACTGAGACATAAAAGAAAGACAGCAAGTGTGCAGCGGAAACTGCAAAGGTGTGATGGTAAAGAACAGTCCCTCTGGTACAAAGATGCTTGACAAACGTTAATGTCATCATGAAAATAGTTCATCAGATATCAACCCAATGCTGCAATCATTCCTACTTCAAAACCTTGCCTCTGGGAGAATTATGATATCAAACAAGAATCCATCCTTAGATTTCCCTCTTTGTTCATTTTTCTTGTATCAGCTTCGGTAGTGGAAAAGGTAGAAGGGCAAACTAAACATAAAACTTCTTTTCTTTCCCAATATAATTGCATTAGGAGTTTTGGGATTAGATGCTGGCTATTTGAATTTGGCTGCTGCTGCAAAACACATGCATAAAAGCTGATGAATGAGATCTTCCTTTTACAGCCATGTCACATCCTAGTGTCAGATGACAAACTAGGCTTTAAAATCCCAATAAATTGAACTTGACTTGTCTGTGTGAACTGAAACAAAGAGATCATACTGGCTCCCTGGAGATAGATAGATCTATCTAATCTAATACAACTCTAATGACTGCATTGCAATTTCACCAGAGAGCAAGCTGATTCTTGGCTTCTGTGGCATGAGACAATCCTCAGCTACTCCAAACATAACCATATTGGATAAAACACCAATCCAAGGCCACAGCTACTTGTGGTCACAACAAGCCCCAAGGCAATTGTAACAGAGAAGGCAGACCTGCTGGCTTACTCAAATACATTTTATTCGTGAACCTAAGAACCTAAGCCAGGAGTTAGCTCTGAGCTAGCCAGATTTCTTCCAACTGTTATAGTCTCTTCCCCTGATAACTTGACCTACACATTTCTGAGGATGTTGCTGTACCACAAAGAAGTTTGAGATGCATGTTTCAGAAATCTGTATATAAAATAAGAGAGGAATATATTAAAAGAGACAGCAAAACCAGGAATGATGCAGAAAGGTTATTCTGGGAGTTTCAGATCATGAGCTCCCTTACACAAATACTATTTTCCTGCATACAATTTATTTTCAAGACTTCTTCTCTGCCAAAAAAAGCTGCCTTTATTCCTTCTGTGTATTCAATGTCTTGCCTATAGCACAGCTCAGTGCTTGGCTTCCTACTTCAGCAAGGGACTGCCAAGCAACACAGAGCTTATCCATCAAATAAAATTATTAAGGGACTGGACTTCCCAGGTGATGGAGATGTACTGAAATCAGGAATATCAAGAGTCCCACTTAAGTGAAAAGAAAACAGGACAACAAGAACTGGCAAGGTTAAGGCTGTTGGAACAAACTCAGGTACTTTGGATGCTGATACTGTAGGCTGTAAACAAGAAGGAATTGTGCAGAACTAACACACAGCTCAGCTGTGAGATATCAACACGACCCCAGTGGGACCAAATGGGACACACAGATAATTGTATTAGCTCTGCAGAGCAGTGTGTGTGGCTCAGCCTGGGGAGAAACAGCAGGGATATGAGCTCAGTGGGAAACTGATAGAGTGAACAGGGAAAAAGTGCTGAGTTTGAGGTCGTACCCAGCAAGGCTGGGTGTAGCTGGGGTTTGTATTTATGATGGGGCTCCCTGCACTTCACTCCTCTTGTAAAACACTGTGATTGCAGGAAGAGTCAGATGCTGCCTCACCTGGAAGAACACACATCTGCTACTGGCAGTCTGAAACCCAAGCCATCAAGAGGATTTCCGTGAATGGAAAAGGAGTTGCAGCTCAGAACACAGGCACAGAACAGGCTCCACTGAGGAAGGAAGCATGTGTGGGTCTGTCACCACCATAACCTTCTGACAGCTCATGGAGCTGGCAGTACAATCCAGACTTTGACACTGTACTGCCTAAAAATCAAGCAATTAAATCAATTCATGGGCAGGAACAGTGTCCAAGATCAAAATCTTTAATCCCAGATTCTCTTCCTCCCAGCTGATCTACTTAACTTTTCCTCCCTCAGTTCCCAAGCCATCCTGGAAGTCACAGCTTCAGGCACCACAAATCCCTGGATGACATTTTCCTGAGCCTTGCACCAAGCTGTGTCTTGGTTTTGGTAGCTCAGGTTATAGCACTTTGCAAATAATCCTTTTTCCTATGGCAAATCTTGTATCTTAAAACACAGAAGAGTGATAGATGCCAGATGACTGGAAATTGATGTTGCAGAGAGATTGCTAAAGGAAGCAAGATATTTGAGTGTATGAAAACTCTAAGAAAGAAAGTGGACAAAATTCTTTGTATAAACAGGCAGAAAAAAGACTACATTTCTCTTGAGTTTCATGACAACAGGTGACTTGACATCAGCAACACACGAGCACTTTCTTGTCTCCCTTCTGCAACACAAAGCAAAAATAAAGGTTCAAATTGCTTCCTCCTTAAAGAAGCTGAAAGCCTGCAGTACTGTCAGGAAAGACAGAGGATCTCTGCAGGCTACCAAGTTCTGCTTTTAGCAGGAGACTAAATTATCACCAAGTCTAGGTAAGGCTTGCTGTGGCTTTGTCCTGGAAAACCTCCTAAATGAAGAATCCCTTTCTACCTGGTGACTTGTACTAGTGTTACACTATTTTCCCAAAGAAAATTATTTTCCAGCTCTCCAGCTGAGTCTCCCAATCCATTATGCATGTTCACAGCACTTTATTTGGCCATCTGGACAGAAGCATTTGGCTGTGACATGTTCAGAAGGCCCCTGGCAGTAGTCACAGGCTGCCATTGGATCATCCCTTTGCCTCCTTTCCACCAGAAACAGAAGCCAATGCTCGCCCAGCCTAATCTTGTAGTGCTCTCAACCCCTGACTGACCTTCCTCTGGCCTCTTTCCACCTCTTCACCATCTCATTTCAACTGGGGCACTCAGGACTGGGTAACAGCCTCAGCAGTAGTGAGGAAAGGTGAGCAAGAACTCGTCTCAGTCTACATCCAGGCTGCTCCTGAAGCAGCCCTATATGAAGTTTACTTTATTGACAATCACAGCACACATTGGACTCATATTCGACTGGGCGTTCACTGCCTGCTCCACATCCTTTTGTCAAGAAATAAAAAAGAATAAAGGGCATATTTTGAGATGGTGCCTAAGCTGGAGGAGCTCCACCATGCCATGGGCTGCATGGATAGAAGGGTAGGTCACAAGGTGGTGTTAGCTATCCCTACGCTATTTGCAATAAACATGACATATAACATAATGACATATAGCTCTTTAAGAGGACACCTGTTCAAAGGGAGGGGTGAGGGGATGTTCTTAAAGCACAGGAAAATGGGTGAAGGGGAATAGTAAAAGCAAAGGCAAAGCTGATTGTGACACTGTGGAGTGCCTGAAGATAAAGCTCTGGTTTAGTATCCATGGACCATTAGTTCTGCTCTGAATAGAAACTCATGACAGAAGACAAGTGCTTGAAATTTGATTTTCAATTCTACTTTGAAACTCATAAAAGCACCAAGCACCAGCCCAAGAAACTGTGGCTCTTCCCTTTTAACTCAGTGTCCATTCATTCAAGAACACTGATATGCAAAGCTCTGGGAGATAATTCCCCAGCTGTTTCAAACCATACTACCAGCAATGAAGTTCAACCCAGCCAGGCATCCACACCAGCCTTGTGAGTTTGCTAAACAAGCTCATCCTGCTATAAAACCCACCCCAGTTGCTCCACCACTATCACTTTGCTGCCTTCTGGTTTTGACCATCCAAATTAATCATTTGTTCCCCTTTCCAAAAAAATCAGTAGGAAGTTCTGTTGTGACTAAAGAGTTTTCATACTAACTGGCCACACCAGTTCCCTAGATGCGGAACAGCTCAAATCTGACAGTCTCCAGGAAAATATTCTGATTCTCTTTTACCTTCAGTGTACTTTCTCCCAAAAAATTGATGGGGTGATGGAAGAGAAGAAATTAACCATGAGCAGAGGGTACTTTTAGAGGGAAGAACAAAACTTCTAATATCTCCAAAGATTTTTATATGCTGCTGCATTTTAGCCACTGCTGGCAACCACTCATTTTTGAGCTGTGCTGGGGCAGGCAGCTGGGTCCTGCAGCTGGTAAGTGCACACACAGCTCCATTTATCAAATGCCCTTCAATAGTTGCTACCACTATCTCTCAGGTCTGAGGCAAAGCATGTTCCCACACACAACGAAGCATCTGAAAGGCATTTCAGCATGCCTCTGCTGTGTAATGCACGTATTTCTCTTTCCAAGTAACACAGCTGCCAACACCTTAATCATTCCTTGGGGACCTTCAACACATCAGCCCTTAAGTGCTTCATTACCTCCAGCAGCTCCTGCAGAGCTCACATCCCAGGTGAGCTGTACACAGCTCCCTGTCAGCTACAGAGAGCAGCCTGAGCTGCAGGAGAGCAGGGTCTGTGCAAATCACATCTAACAGCCTATCTTCCACCACTCTTTGTTTCCACAAGTTTGGCCTCGTTTGCTGCAAAATATCTAGGACAAAAGGCAAGGCAGCCTCAAGAAACCACATTTGAGCCTAAAATCACTGTTTCTTTTCATGAGATCCTGTGGGAGAGAAGATGCTTGCTCCTCTGCATGGACACTAAGGGGCTATGGAGACCAGTCAAATAACCTTCACTAAAGCACCTGAGCTATGTGTACCTCCCCAAAGCCTTCTTGTTTTTAAGTTAGAAACTGCTGCCTCAAGTCACAAAATATAGTGTTTTGAAATTGTATTGATATGTTCTTGGCACAAAAGAAAAATAAACTGCAAATGCAACCAATACAGAAACTTGAGCTGCCCTTTGTTTCTGCAGGGCTTAAAACACTAAGGGGAAAATCTAAGCAACAAAGTCCATTGATCCACGGAAAGATGCAGTCTGTTAGGACTGGTACACAGATACCTATTTTGAAATTACCCTGAGCATGTGAAGGCATAACCTACCCTTTGAAGCTTCCAGATTGCTCCATCAGGTTCCTTGAGATGACACTGATGGAGACATCATCACAAGGAATCACTTCCAAGTCAATCTTCTTTTTAAAACAAGATACCCCAGGACAATTTTTTTGTGAAGCACCTCCAGTAGGGAACAGCTTCACCTGCTCTCTTCATGTCAGCCCCACTGTCCCTTCTCTGCATCTCCCCCATCACCCCATAATTGAAGTTATGATCAAATGGCTCAAAATAATGTAGGAAGGTTAATTAATCATTCAATGAATACAAACTTACACATATAAGTATGCATAGACATGTGCACACCCCTGACTTTTTTATTCTGCATCATTAGCTCAGGAAACTGGTAGAGGCAAAGAATAAGGAGAGAAACCAACAGTTGCTCACATGGATCAACACTTCCAGGCTCTCTCTTTTGCAGCTCATCTCACTCATACTTGTGGTTTCAACATGTGATCCACATTAGGCCCCCTCTGCTCACCATTTGATGGTTCTGCTAAACAGATGTGAATTTATTTAGTCACAGAGCCTGCTCTTTACACTGCCTCTTTGTAGAACAGATGGGCTTTTTTTTTTTCCCTGTTCAACAGTGTTCAGACAACGATCATATCCAGTGCACAGGTCCGCTAGGCAATTTCAAAGGAAAAGGAACAACACATGAACACAGGCACGTTCTCACAGGAGTTGTTTTCAGCAGCCTGGACACACCACAAGAGGTGATGGCCCTGATGGAGAACGCCAAACTGCAACACCAGGAACACCCAGACAAGACCAAGGTCCTCAGGGATCAGCCCCAAGAATTCAAGCAAATGAGTGATGCATGCTGAGCTGGCAGGGTCCAGAAGACACCCACCACAGAGCTCTCCTGTGAAAGCTTGAGTGGAGAGGGAGCTGAATGAAGGGCAGGCTCCTGCAACATTCATGGGGACATGAAAACATGGCATCTCCTGGGACTCTTCAGCTTGGTGAAATAGCCTGGAAAAGCTATCCACTCCCTGTGTGGGCATTCTTCTTTCTGCACTCAGAGAGCCTTTGGCACTGGATGAAGCAGAACTGCACAAAGGCCCTCTCAGAGCAGAATAGGACTGCCCACATGAGAAGCACGCCTGGAACAGCTATTGCACTTTAAATTCACACCCCGGCTTTGTTTTGCAATGGTTTCCCTGTGCAGAAGGGCCCTGGGCTTCAGATTCAGTTCCTGCTCATGTTATCAATAGCACTGCTCCCATCTGAGCATAGGATGGGAGAGGATACCAGAGGCCAAATCACAACCTTGGAGAAGGATGAGTTTCCCTTTTACTTTGCACTATCCTGTATATGGATGCACCTCTCTATGGCTGCAGGAACACAACACTGATGACTTCACCCTAGCAAATGGCCCTGCTATGTGGGTAAATCATCTCTGCTGTACCACAGAAACCGAGGCTGTGTGTACATGGCACACATGAACACCATGCCCACACTTGTGCAAACATCTAATCCCTCTCCAAAGCAACAGTCCTGTCCCTCAGACACATCTTCGCTTTCCATGCACTGCCCACCTGTTACAAAGATGACCTCAGTTTCTACCAGAATATACTTAGGATACAGGATTAAAGATAATTATATATATACATATATGTATATGTGTGTATGTGTGTATATATATATATATATATATATATGTGTGTGTGTATGTGTGTATGTATATATATATATATATATATATATATATATATATACACACACACACACACACTTTAAATGTGGTTATATGAAAATTATGAGAATTTGGTTTTCTGGAGAATGAAACTCCCAATTTCAGAAGGAAAGTAAAAGTGGAATTCTCTGCCTGAAAGGCAGCCGGGACACAGCCATTAGCACCCTCCCTGGGGGCCCTAGAGCTGAACATTTCCAAAGGCAGAAAAATGTGTGGCTTTCTTTTGGGGGGGCATGCATACAATTAAGCAGTATTAAAAAGCTAGTAGGTATTAGGCAGAAAAATATTTTCAATAATAGAAGACTGGGACTGAAAAGGACAGCTGAGACCTTGCAGGGCAGCAGGCACTTCCAGCTACAAAGCATTTTGTGTCTTCTGAGAGTTTTTCCTTTCTTTTTTTTCTTGGCAAGCTCTGAAACACCACAGTATAATTTTCATTCCTATTAATGACCGTACCATCCAAATACCCTGTGTATGGACCATACACCAGCACTTCATTCTTTTCTACATCTTAAGCAGAAGCAAAAAAGCAAAACACTGTGAAAGAGACTTTCATAAGCATAAAGCAAATTTATGTGCCCAACTCCCAGAGGCTGGTTGCTTAACCTTCAGTATGAGACTTCAATAACTTTGAGCATTCAAACAACTTTCCTCCATGTGAGACAAAGGAAATTCCCTCCTCCTTTGTCCCACCTGCTCTGCAGACCTGGTGGGGCTGGTGCTCCTGCTGGGGCAGCACCAGTAACAAGACAGAACACGGCACCAGGGACAGGGCCCCCAGACAATCCTTCAGAAGTGGGGAAGATCTTTCCGGCATCACTCTCCATCTGCATCCCACCTTCCCTGTCACCTCCACCAAGGCACTGAGGACAACACTTAGCCCCTCCTTTACACCATTTTGAGCTCAGAGACAAGGTGCGGTCTATAAGAGCAAAGTTCACAGAGCCAAAAGGCATCCAAACTTTTAAGTATGGATATAGAGATCTCAGTGGAGGGTTAAAACTGAGGGGGAGCAGAGCTGGCAAAGGCTCGTGATGGATAGCAGTGAGCTGTTCAGAAGAAAATTAAGAAAACATTCTGAATTCCCTCCTAAAAGGGAACAAATAGGTCCAACACTCCAACAGAAGGGGATTTTTTGCATCTCTGAATGATAGTGCTTTGCTTCCATGGCCTGTGGCTGCTTGGGAAATTCAAAACTATTTCCCTGAAGAATTCACTTGGACAAGCTTTATGGCTTTGATCAGTTAACTATTTTTTAATGCTAATCCACCCCAGTGATATTTGTCCTCCTTTTCCCCATGTGCACAGAAGCACAGACACAGACAAATACTGCACAAAAGCAAACATCAGCCAGATGAACAGTCAGGAACAATGACATCCAGAGCCCATATCCAAACACCAACTCCATTCTGTTTTATTCCTTTCTATTCTAGCAGTTCAATATCCTTTGGCCCAGTATGACCCAATAATGGAAATTTAGGAATCAAATTTTGGAGCCCAGCAGGTATAATGCTCATGTAGTGATTTGGCCATAACTACTCTCACTCAAAAAATGTAAATAATTTCCCCTAAAAGTTGGACTAAAGCACATGGTTGAAACACCTTATCAGAAACATAACACAAACCCCAGCAAGTAGCCCAAGTCCTCCCCATCCTCCAGATTAACAAATAAAGGTGCAGAAGTAGTGATTTGCTAACACCTATGAAGCAAAGATTAAAACGAGCCAAGAGAAGGACTGAAATTACCAGACACCCATCAGCTCACTGGAATTGCTCTAAGCTCCCTCACAATCTCAGGTGTAGAATCCAAGCACCAGGCTAAGCAAAACTCCATTTACCAGCTCAGTATACAAATTTGTCCTCTTGTTTAGGGCACCAAAGTCTAAATGTGCACCCAGAACATCCTGGCTATCTAAGCCATTATTCAATTATCAGTCCTACTGGTTGCACCATTGTGGTGTCCCATGACATAAACAGCAAAAAAATACCACTACACCAAAAACAGCCCTGAGTAAGGGACAGTCCCTGCTCTGCAGCACCTTTGGTATTCAGGCTGCTATCTGAACTTTGCTTGCTGTCTTCAAGTAACAGATTCGGGCAGTATTTCCTGTGGCAGAGAATTACACAGGCTGATTATTCTCTGTGGAAAAGTGAAGAAATCCTGGAAGCAATTTTCTGTCTCAATTGTTCCCAGAGTGCAGGAACAATCTCCTAGCCCTCTTCCTATTTTCTGCTCCGTGCCATCCATGCTCAGCAGGCAGAATCCATCAGGATGATGCCGTAGGTCTGGGTCCTGCAAACACTCACCCAGGTGAAACCTCACACATGAGCAGCCCAACAGGCTGCAAACAGTGTCAGCCTTGACCTTGGCCACAAAGGTTTTAGGGGACAAAGAATGAGTCAGATGAGAATTCAAAGTACCTGGGAAATGTTCACTCCGAGGTAGGACTGGGCTTATCTCAGCAGAATAACTCAAATGAAATGTTTCTGATGCACACTTCCTAACCCCGTTCTTTTATATTCACTCTCAGGCACATGGTGTGATTCCTGGGGTGTCCTGTGCAGGACCAGGACTTGGACCTGATGATCCTGATCCACCCTTCCAACTCAGCATATTCTATGATAATTTTAAAAATCAAGGAAGATCAGCTGTACTTGAGAATTGCACATCACAGGCAAAGCTCCTAACAAAAAAGATCATTTTCTCAAACTGAAAATTTTAAAACTTCATTATCATGGGGGGTGGGGGGGAAGGACAGATTTTCTACAGGTATAAATCCCCACACTTCTAAAGACAAAAATCTAAGGACTGATAGCTTTCCATCATTCCTGTGCAAAACCACTACAAGTCTGACCCATAAAATAGGGGAAGAACTGAGTACTACATACTAATCTGCACTCCTCTGCACATGCTGCAGCAGCAGCAACTCAAAATATGAATTTTTCAACATTTTGGCAATATGTACTATTCACCCAGGTACATGCTCACACTCAAAATTATTCAATCAGAACCTTATTTTCCACCCAAATGAATTTTGATATAAAATATTCAATTCGGCCTAATCAGTGGGGCTTAAACATCAGTCAAAATATTTTCTTGAATTGACTCCATCAGTGCCAGAGCACAAGAAAAACCTCTTTAAACAATCTGCCTCCAAAGGCAGGTACTGACTTTTCAATTGTGCTATTATTTTTTTAATAAAAGTAACATTAAAAATATTGGTACTTTTCAGCCAATGCTGCTGAGGGAGGGACAGAAAAGGGCAGGGGGGCTGCTGCACAATCACACTGCCAGTCTTACAGTCTTAGTATCACTTCATTTTCAAATGAGGAATTTGGTAGTAAACAACCTTTTCCTTGTACACAAACATTTTTAATTTCATGCCCTGCTAATCATACATCTGTTAGAGCTCCTTTTCCACCCATTCCACTAACGATAATAAAAGAAAAATCGTCGCACTAAAAATGCGGTTTGTCTGAAATGAAAATTGAGTAATAATCAACATTCCTCTGTGGGATGAGGAAACGCAGCAGCACTGGCCCGACGGAGGTGACAAAGACATGGTTTGAAAAGGGATGCCTTCACACACCAGTGGCCCTTGCTGCTGGCAGCCCCTCTGTGCCCCTGTGTTTGTGTAAGAGCCCTTCTGGGACTGGTTCACCCAAGGCCCACACCAGGCAGGTACCACACCAGCAAAGCCTCTCCTGCTGTCGTCACCTCACTCACCAGCACCTCCTTCCCCCACTTTCTTCCCCTCTGTTTTTTCCTCACCTCCTCTATCAGCAGGATATGAATGTGACAAATGCTACAGCTCTGCCCTTACCTTCCCAATCTCCTTCCAGGGGTGAGACCCAGCAGGCCTCAGCACATCAGACTTCAGATGTGTGCAGTACCTTTACCTGGGCCTTCCACACACCAGAGCTCACTGATGTGCTGCTCAAAAGTGCACTTAAATAGGTGATCACACCCTTGAAAACAGCTCCTTATCATCCCTTCAGTAACATTAGTGCAAGTGCTGAGGTTGTTATTTAAGAGACATGCCCAGCTGAAATTCCAAGTTAATCAGGCCCCCAGAAACACCCACAATCAAGACCATCTGATTTGGCCCGAGAAATAATTTTTTTACAGCAAGGCAACAGAAGGAATTGCCCAGAGAAACTATGGATGCACCACTCCTGGAAATGTTCAAACCAGGTTGGACAGGGCTTGAAACAACCTGATCTAGTGGAAGGTATCCCTGCCCATCCCAGGGGAATTCAAACTAAAGAATCTTCTTCAAAGCTCCCTTCCAACCCAAACCTTTCCATGATTTTTTGATTCTAAGATTTACTGTCTTGCACTGCCCACACGCCTCTTTTCTGGACTGCTGACACACAGCTTTTGCCTTTTTAGACTCCTCCTATTCCCATAGCTGTGCTGGGCCAACTCCAACTCAGGAATATTGCACTTGTAAGACCTACGCAAATGGTAACTGAGAGTTTTAACAAGCAGTAAGAATCCATCTGAAGCCTCAGGCAATGTGGCACAAAGACATTCTGGGCAGAGGTACATGACTCTGCTACACCTGGGACTCCTCTCTGGCCTCCACTCCTCACATTAGCATGCTGAGCCCTCTGCTCCTGCCACAGGCTGCATTCTAAAGCACGATTATCTACATAAGCTCTCCCTTGTCTTCACCAGAAGTGCAGTTGTTTGACTAATCGGCTTTAAGGAGACTTGTGAGTTAACTAATATCAATTAATTACTCCCATTTTGCAGATAAGCAAACAAAAGAATAAAAAAAAGCAAAGCATTCTGGTCCAAATTAATGGAAGGGAAATCAGAGCCCAAACCCACTCCTTGACCTGGGTCCAGAATAATCAAAGGCACTGGGGAGAGGACCTTGGCCTCCCCAGGTCCCTGCCTCGTGCTCAAGAAGCAGCACCAGCCCTGCCCTGCACCACCAGCCCTCCAGCTCATTGAGGATGCACAGGCAGCCTCGAGATCTTTATTTTACTTGTGCTCTCATGCTAAAGCTGCAGGGATTAGAAATGCTACAGTACAAGCCAGCTTTTTATTACTCAAGAGAAGTTTTAGCCCAGCTGCCCAAATGCAGTTACCCCAGAAGCATCAGCACCACTCCAACATGCTCTCAAGGGAGACATGATCCAAACCAGGCTGTACCTGAGATTAGGTGACCATGACTAGTAAGAACACAGGCACTGACACATCCCTTCTGTCCATAAACAAAAGCATTCAGCTCTGGATTCTTCTGACCTCTAATTAGAGTGCATTCAGTCAAACAACCCTGCCAGAATTAACAGGGAAAAGGGAGGGGAAAAGAATAAAAAAAGATTTTGTCGAGCAAAAGTACTCTTAGACACATTTGATGTAATAGTCATATGATTAACAAACTGTCATATCAAAGTTTGCTGTGAAGTAGGAACACTTTGACAGTTCATATTTTAAAAACTGACATTTTGATTCATTACTGTAAATAGCACTCTGTATTAAATATTGTGACAAGGCATACAGTGTATTTTTTGAGCTCTATAACATTTAGGAAGTACTGAATTTTTTTTTAGCCTTTTTTTTTTTAAGCACGTAGAATATCAAAAGCAGTTAAAGCAGAACTCCAAGAAAGCTTCTAGAGGAGAGAATCATGATTTCTGAGATAACCTACTTCTCAGCCATCATCTCAAGCACTGTTGGGAACTTAGGCCCACAAGGATCTTAATGTACTGTTTGCATAATAAAATAAGGAATTGTTTCACAGAACAAAAGAGCTATAAGGAAAGTGGCTACATTAAATAATGAAAAATTACTCTCTAGTAAATCATCCTGAAGCTGGCAAGAGGGAGAGCACTAAAAGGTGCTGAATTACCACTCAGAATATCTGAGTGCCAGTTCATAACCCAGATGAACCACACAACATCCAAATGACTGCCCAGATGTGCATCTTGCTCATGCCCCCAGTGTTCAGCCATGTGTTTGGCCCCCTTCTGCAGCCCAGCCATGCCCATCCCAGACAGAGGCAGCCCTCCCTCACTGCTGGGGCGGCCAGGAAGGGCTGCCCCATCCTTGGAGCTACCAAGGACATCACGGACAGAGGTCCACAGCTCCCACTGCAGGGATGCTGTGAGCCACCAGAGCCCACCAGCCTAGACAACTTAATCCCCTTACAGGTCCCTGCTTATGGATCTCTTTCTCTGGATCACCAGTACCAAGGCAAACAGGACTGGGACCAGAAACAATATTGCCAATGTTCTGCATTTCCTGAAAAGCAAATCTCTTAATGGAGAAATCAAAAGTAACAGCCCAAGCCACCACAAAGATCTTGCTAGAGCACCAGAGGAAAACCAGAGGCTGCCTAGCTGTTTGCAAGAAGCTCAGGTGTTGTGAGGACTGCGGTCCAGTGCTTTGGAAAGAAAAATAGTTACCATTATCACTGCTTGCAGCCAGCTGCAAGTGGATCTCTGGGCTCTGTCTCCTGACAGAATGGATACGCTGCCATAAACATGAGCCCAGAGCCTTCTCCAGGACATGATGAGGCTGTCACACCCCCCAGAGATGGATCACAGCACTATTTCAGCAGGAGCTTGATCCAGCCCAGCCTGCCTTTCCCCAGGAGCAGCTACACACCCCTCACACGCTGGAAATCTTGTGGATGTATCTGCATGCCAGCAAGTGTGGCAGTGGTCTAGCCAGACATCCAAAACATATTGGCACTGCTATAATTTGTCCATTCACCAATATGTTTTCCTAAAAACGCCCATATGCTTTTCCTGCAGTTCCCATATGCTTTTGCAAAGAGAAACAAAAACATTTTGTTAGTCGCGAGCGATTGATCGCCACATATTTCACAGAAGTCAAGGAGAAAAACAAAAACAACAACAAAAAAAAAAGCAGTCAGCTGCTTCCCCCTCCTCCTCCTCCTCTCTGTTCATGGAGGGAACTGTGAAGAGCAGGAAAAAATTCAGCCCACAGCAAAATACACACACCGCTCATTTTTTTTGCACTGCAAGATATTCTAGGAATTACAGGAGGAATCTTCATTAAAAACAAGCTATCAAGGATCTGGCAGCCAGTGGCATTCCAGACAGCAATTCAGCACCGGGTCCTCGCCGCAGGCAGCGCAGCCCACAGGAATCCACGCTCCTGGAGATGCACTTCAAACCAGCCAGAGGGTGGGAGGACAGGGTGGTAAAGAGGTTACAGCCCTTCCAGCTCACAGGACAGCTCGTGTGAGGCTTGGTTTATCTCTCTGTGTAGTATAAAGCCCTCTCTCACACACAGGGCTTCCCAGGGAGGTGCTGCCTTGCACACAAACCCCAAAGCGGGCTGGGTTCAGCTGGGAGCAGGCACGTGGGTGTACAAGTGTGTGTGTGTGTCAAGGCTGGAGTGTGTGGGAACCATAGCTGTGCAGTTAAAGGCTCATTAAGAAACAGCAGACCCAGGGCCAACGTTCAAAGAGGAGCAACGCAAAACATTTCTCTGGAGAAAGATTAGCGTGTGTTCTTCTTTACACAAATAAAATTAAAGAGAGACTCATAATATAGACAAATCAATTAACTTCTGAAAAGCCAAGGGCACTGCATGCAAGAGCAGACAAGAGGGGAAGAGCTTTGTTACAGGGCCACCAAGGCAGTGCACAGGCTTTCTTCCCCAGAAAAGAAATCCAGCTATTGCTGCATGCAGTCCTGATGTCAGTCCCAGCTGCATCACACTCATTGTCACAGGGACACAGCTGCTTCCTTCCCAACACAGCCATACACATTGCTATATATCACTGTGACCCTATGCACCAAGGGCTGGGGATCATCTTTGCAGAGTCTGTGCAAAATACCTGAGGGCAGAGGTCAAAAGCCTACAGGAGTGCTTAAATCAACAGTTCCAGCCTAAAAAGAAAGACTTGGAAGCTGACTGTCTATATAGGATACCCTGAACAGCCTTCTATCACAATAAAACTTGCTGTGATACAGTCCCATGTTCAGTTCTCCCACAAATTTAACCAGGAATGCTCTTTGCAAAGCTGGTGTTTTCTTGCAATGATCTAATCTCACACTAAACCTAATGCGAGGCCAGATGCAACAGGTAAAGAGCCCAATTTTTCACAGAAATAAAGCTGAAAACCCAGTCAAGAGAAGAGAAATCAATCTCTTGCACAGGACACAGAGTAAAAAACCAATTTGTCAGACACAGCTTGCTTCACAAAATACATTTTATGATATGTTTTTGTCTTGAGAGGAGTTGTAAGCACTTGAAAATCTGACTTCACCACTCACAAATTCATTGATGTTGTTGCTCAAGTGCTGACTAGAAAACAAAACTAATACTGTCTCATTTAGTTAACGTAAGGACATCTTAAGTTAATTTAACAATGGGCTTCTTCCTAGATTTCATATTTATAGCAACCCACTGGGATGGTTTATTAAACCTAGCCAGGAAAGCCACCACAGAAAGAGTGAGACTAGCACAAGAGCTACCATTAATCTTCCATAGCCCAGCAATTGGGAAGATCAGGCCTTGAACCAGATTTTGTGCTCTTGCTATTAATCTCCTGTCCTCTACTTATTAATCCCTGGTCTGTCTTTGTCTGTCAGCATTTATTAATGGCCCCAACTGTTCGCAGTAAACAGGATACTGAAATCTCATCTCCACCTAGACATAATTTACCCACAAAAAAACCCCAAACCCCACAAAAATTAGACTCAAGAAGAGAGTAAAGGCAGAAAGCAGGGACGTACATTGTGTATCAAAAGCAAAGAATGAGAGTGCAATTAAATTCAGTGACACAACAGAGTGAAGATTCACTGTTCCTGATTTTGGCCCATCTCATGCTCCTAAAGTCAGGCAGCATCACGGCAAACAAAGAAGCTCCACTGGTCACAATCACCAGGGCAGCTGGTCTCTCATTCTCTGCTTCCCACCAGGGCTGCACAAGCTGCTCTCTTCCCACGTTGCCGTGACTTTGCAGCACCTCCAGCAGCTTTCTGTCTGCTGGGGTGGCACAACTGAGAGAGGCTTGAGGACAGACCCACTGCCCTGACACTGCCCTGCAATCACACCATTCTATCATGGGATGGGCAAAAAGGACAGTGTGCATCCTACACATAATCCAGCAAGGGACTCCTACAATACTTTGGGCTGGTTCATCATAGTGATCCTTAAGTCACAGCTAAATATCTCCAGCGAATTTGACAGAATTGGCAATTCTGAAGAATGAACTAATTTGCTCCTCACAATAATTTCTACTTGTCCACTGAAGCACAGTTAGACTCAGCTAACAGTACTGCCATCCCTCCATCACAACTGGGAAAATTCACAGCCTGCAGAGAGCCATGCCATGGATGGGGAATGAGTTCAGGTCCACAAGCAGGAAAGCTTTGTTCAAAAGAGAAGTCAAAGCAACACCACCAACAGGACCAAGCAATTGGTCCCAGGCAACACTCCCAATCTGCAGAAGGGCCTGCATGTTTGCTAATTCCAAGCTTGCACCCAGAAACAGTAAAACCACCTCAAGCCTCCTGGGCAGGCTGGTATCCCACCCCCCCAGGCTTTGGAGAAATGCCCATCAGCTGTTGAGGACTCCACATGGTACTGAGGTCTTCCCACTGTCCCTAAACTCAGCATCTGGCAAAAGCCCTGGGAGTTGATCCATTCCTCACCTGGAAGCAAGGCAGCCCTGTCAGGCACCCAGTCAGACGTACAGACAGGCACTTCCAAGGGACTTCTGTGGGTGCAAACAGAAAGGTCAGAATCAATGTTTTGCTCACTGTAAAAGCAGAAAGTAAATCAAGCTGGCTGTAATGCCTCGCCAAGAAAACAGCCCCAAAAGGGCACGTAAGGCCAGCTGCCCTCCTGTACAGAGCAGACCACAGCCTTTTTTCCTCTCCTCTGACACAAGTCATGTGTCAGTCTGTCCCTGTTTTGACCCATATAGGGGTTTTTCACTCGTTGGCAGCACAGATTACATCTGAGCAAGTGTTGGGGTAGCTGAGGTTTATTTGGAAAAGAAGCTACTTGTTTTAAATCACTGCAGAGCTGGTGAAAGGCACTGACGTAAGGGCTGCAGGTAACAAAGTCCCTTTTTAAGCCTCACCAGACGCCCTTCTGCCTCTCATGCTTAAAGGGCCTCTTCTTCCCCAGCCTCTGCCTCTGCTCAAGGCCAGGCATGAGTCACTCCCACAGCACTGGCTCTGCCATGCGAGCATCAAGGAGCACCAAAGCAGGGATGGGACGCATTAAACACACAGCCATTGTGCAAAAATAGTCAGGGTGGGACAGCCCAAACCCTACCTCCACCTTTGGCCCTGGTTTCCTTTCTGGGTGCCTCCAAAGACACCCAATTAAAGAGAAAGCACAGTTTTGTCCAGTTACCACAAGCTTTTTTCAACCAGCAGTCTTTAATACTTCCAGTTTATTGATATCTGAGCTTACTCTGATGTTTTCTATTTCTTTTAATCTCAGTCCTGAAGAAGAAATGAGCAAGTTTAAAAGGTACTAGTGATGACTAGCAAAAGGTCCACCTCGACATACCCCTGGTCTCCCAGCCCACCATGCTCCTGGCGACACCAGGTGACCCCCAGCCCCTCCTAACTGCATCCTCACCCCTATCTTCCTGAGATCAGCCAAGGATCAAAAGTCTTTAAAGAGAAGGAGAGACATTTCTAGCCAGGTGCATGTATTGCTTCTTTAATGAAGCCAGGCTAAAACACATTAGCCCCACCATCAGCTGTCTTGCTCAGGAGAACCAGGGCAGCAGCTTTGCCCTTCTGGTCTGTGGTGAAGGAAGGGCAGCAGAATTTCTGCAGTTGCTTCAGATCCACATCGAAGTACAAAAAGCAAAGAAAAATCTGCTGAGAACCTGCCCACACAGACACTGGATATTTTTTTCATATTTGCCATGACAAAAAATTCACGTTAACATTTTTGCAAGCATTGTAAGCCTGTATCAAGTATCAGCAAAGAAGCAGACAGGTGTCCTGACCACAGAGGAGACAGCATATGCAAACAGTTAGGAATTTATTACTATTATTTTTTAAAGGGAGAAGCAAATCCCAGAGATTTTTCTGTGCATGATACATTTTCTGCTCCCTGTTTGATGTTGCTTTCAGACTTCAGACTTCAAATAGCTAACACTAACCTATGTCTCAAGCCTGCTTTAAACTGATGCCCCTTATGTGACCAGAAATGAATGCATGGTGAATCACTTATGCCACACACAGTGAGGGTGATGAGCAGTGGTCCATGTCTCCTGACTGCTGCATGGACACGGGTAAGCTGGGGCAAAGGAGATCCCAGCTCTCTGTACATCAGAGCCAGATAACTCAGCACAGAGCCTTTGCATTTTTGGAGCTGAGAGTACAAGCTCCAGGTTAACAGCCCAACCACAAGTCAGTGAGAACCACCCAAGCACTGGCATTTCCTGCAAAATGTGGAGGGAGATACATAACGTGCACAGGCTGCACCTCCACTCTCTCCTGCCTGCCTTTAGATGCTTAAGAGAAGCTGCATTTTAATTAGCAGCCCCAACCAAGGGAATCTGATCTTGACAGTAAGTGAAAGGGAGCAACCCAAAGTTACAGACTTCAGGCTGTGTGGGTCTCAGCTCTTCGCTTCTCTGTGGACATTACTGCTTCCAGAAATTAAATCAAAACCCCACTTAACTTCACAGAGGTTGCAATTTGCATCTAAAGTACTGCCTAAGCCTCAGCTGTAATAAACAAATACAGCTCCACTGAAATCCAAGGAGTCATTCTGAGTTTGTCTGGTTACAGATCTGCAGGCCCATAAACATTACAGCTCATCCAACCTCCAGCTAAGTATCTTCTAATAGAAGACCATTATCCTTGTCAGATGGATTGGGATAACTTGTTTAAAGCACTCTTGAATAGTCATTAGGTTGTTAGGTTTTGGTGGTTATATTTTAAGAATAAACCCCAGCAGCTATTAAACACTGAAACAAAGCATGTTAACAGTCCACAAACAGAGCTGGAATGAAAATATAACTGGTTTAGGATTTTCATTGGGAAATTGGTGAAATGGAGAGAAGAAAGAAAATATAAAACCTAAACTGAGCTGTGCATGTACACTGAGAAATCAACCATATTATTTGACAGGTAATGAATGAAAAAGAAACACAGGAAAGAAGGAAGCAAAATCATGCAATTCTGTCCTCCTTTTGAGCCTTATTAATGTTTTGGGTATAGTGCATAAAGATGTTGTGCAGCCAAGGAAATACAGATATATTTTGCTGGCTGTCACTGTAACTAATAGCTGACCTCAGGGTGGACTCCACTCCTGGAGCCTTCCTCACCTCCTGGTAATACACCATCCCAGTGGCAAACCTGTGCTGGCTGTGCTCGCCAGGAGCAGAGCAGCACTCCTGACCAGGCTTACAGATCTCTGCCCAGGCACGAACACCACTACACCCATGCCATGGACACACACCACTGTCTGCTTTAAACCTTCTCACCAAATGAACCGGTTCCCTCCAGGAAAAGGCCACTCCATCTGCTGCAACCAACCTCCTGTTCAGATTGCTGCTTTGCCACAGCTTTGCTGATAAAGGAGAATTCTGTTTTGCTTGGGTTTTTTCCCTTCTCCTGACCAAATAATGTTGCCAAGAATCAATTAGCAGCGAAGCCTAAGACAGGGAGAAATGGAAGAGTTTTGCTTCATGTTTTACAGAAAATACACATACACCCCAGTGCCTGCCATGGGATGTGCCAATTATGAAAGGCCATCAACACCTCACTCACCACAAAGAAGTCCATTTTAGCAGCTCCTCAGCCTGTGAGCCTTCTGAAGGGACAGCCCTGACCAGGACAGCCCTGGGTCAGCCAGGCAGAGGGGCAGCAGGGAACATTTGAGCTATTTCCTCATCTGACTTTAATTTTATTCATTTATCACTCAAGCCAGGGAAGTACTCTGATCCACACCTGTCCAGACTTAGATCTGAAATGTGCTGAGTGTAACAAGGGCACTGTAGTGCCAGCCCCTATCTCACAGCCTTTGGGCTGTAGGGTGGCAGCAGATGGGGGCCACACATCCCAGGTGCTTTTCTGGGCTGGCACGTCACCACACCTGCAGGTATGGCTGTCACACCCACACAGGGGCCTGCACCAACCACAGCTCTCCCCGTCTCAAAAGGGAAAGGGCAGGGAGTAACACAGACACTCCACACACACCCACCATCAGCGTGTGCACAGGGGTGCTGGGAGACAGGCTTATTTAGAGCTCCACAATTGCACTCCATCATAATTCCCTCCTTCTCTTCCAGTCCTGGATACAGCCTTAAAAATCCATAGCTCCAGACAGCTAGCCCACACACTGCTATTCCAGCTCAGCAGGGAGAGCATGAACTCAATTTTGCCAGTCAAACTGGAAGGAATAAAAAAAAAATAGTAGTAGTATTTTGTTAAAACCAAAGAAACACGCCCCCATCAAATCAAAGACAAAACAGAAGAAATTATATGGAGAAACAGTCCTTGCTATTGCTTCCATGGCCAAGAGTTGCTTGGGTAGCTCAGGGGCAGAAGGAGAGCCATCCCAGTATGCCACTGTCATGCAGCATGGCACTGTGCTCCTGTACCAAAGTGCCACTGAACCCTGACAGCAGCTCGTCTTGGAGAGGGTGTTTGGACATGCTGCTCATGGCTGCCCAGCCCTGTTTGCTGAGCTGGATCTGCAGGGACAAACACCTGGGACAACAAGCACACACGCTCCTCTTGCACTACAAACCAACAGCCACAAGTACACAGGGGCACCCAGCACAGCCAGTACCCACGGAGGAAGTGGCTGCCAGCCCCTCACACAAGCCCCTGCCACACACCCTGGGCAGGTTTGCTCCCTGCTTGACAAGGACCTTCTTTCCACCAGCCAACGTTGGAGCTTCCCAGAGAGACCAAAGAGAACGTCAGGCATAGCTCAAATAAGCACCTGGATCCACAAACAACAGATTAAATTCTCAAGCTACAAAACTATGTTTTAGCAAAAGTGCAATTGAACTCCATGTACTTGTTACATTTCTAAATATACTCTGGTTGTCAAGACAACAAAGAGACTGATGGATCTCTAAAGTGTACTGTATCCATTTAATTGTCAGCATTTCAAACTGACTCAAGGAGGGAAAAAAAACTGCTGCGTGATAAGTCTAATTGTCATGGTTACCACTGGCTAACCCCATAATAAAAATATATATATATTCTGGCTAAATGTGCCAAGCCATGTGAGGAGCAGATGGGAGACATTCTCATTACTGCAACAGCCTCCACTGGAAAACTAAACTTGAGGAAAGATGCGAGAGACTTTACAGAGATCTCAGACACAACAGACACCGTGGGCTGCATCTTCCCAGGCGTTTGGCAGCAGCTCCTCGGGCTTTTCCACTGTGCTTATCCTCCCCAGGCGTGTTGGGGCAGCCCATAGGGCTGGGGCTGCCTCACTTGTGAACGTTCTGGCTTGGGGAATTTCATCCCTCACCAAAGAAAGCCTGATATGTGAGTTGCTACTCCTTAAAAGCCTCTGACAACATCTGGTGAGCAATCACCTGGGCTTTGCGCTCCCACCCTCACCCCCTTGCAGGCTTCTCTCCTGATGGCAACACCCAAGCCCACAGCAATGGCTGTGCCAGGAGGCTGCTTCAGCCGGCATCTTCTGCTCAAGCAAGGCTTTAGCCGTGTCCAGGCTTGGGGATGAGAGAACAAGTGGAAAGAAACAGGTCACTACTGCAAATACACCAGCCTGAGGCTGAGTTGGGAAGAGTCAATGACTCCCAGCCAGGCTGTGCAACCCATCTGGTAAGTGTGATCCAGCAGGGTGAAGAGCTCCACCATTCACATGAGGTCCCTAATGAAAGGAATGCTTTCCAAAGAGAACCCTTAAACATTGACTTTTGACATAGATCACCTTTAAATAACATCTGAGTTATCTGCCTAGATATACAACAACTGTGGCTTTCCTTCACTGATCAGAACTCCTTCTATATATTCAGTATTCACTTTTCTTTCCTTAAACCAAAGTTAAAGAAGGAGAAAGGCATCAGTGTCATTCAGGTATGAGAACCAATGGAAAACAATTTACATTCACCTGGTGAGCACTGACTTAAGATTTGGACTCAATGAGCCATACGGGTCCCTTCCAAATCAAAATATTCTGTGATTCTGAGATTTCAACGAAAGGGGAAGTTTCTAATTAGTCTGAAGCTTACCCAACATTTTTCACAGAAGCCATCTCAAAGTTGACTCATCCTTAAAATCTCCCCCAAACTGTTGCACTCCTTCATACAGATAAAAACTCTGCTTCTCTGCTGTCAGACACTTTCAGGGAAACCATAAGGTGTTGCCTAAAACCATCTCCCAGAGAGCCACAAAGTAAAATCTGGTTGGAAAACACTGCTTAAGAGAGGCGCCACTTTCCAGGCGCCTCAAGCAACACATCTGAGTTCGTGATATTTTCCCTGGAGCTTGCCCCTGCTCATTAGCAAGATGAACAATTTCTGAATTCCAAATATGAGATTCTCAGTGATGTAAAATGAACTTTCGTGCCTACCAATACAGTCACTGCGTGGTTCACCTCTTGTGCTGCTTCACAGAGTGGTCTGTGCCTGGAGATGGGCAGTTAATGTCAAAACAGAAGCAGCACAGAAGAGTCATCTCTGGGGCTTGTGTGAGAATTATTTCAAATATTACTTAAATTAGGAGATTAAAACGAGTCTTGGGCACAAAGAAGCCTATGGTCTAATCTAAGTCAAAGGGACCTAGAGGCAACTGGCTCTTTACAAGTATTTGGGTGCACCCAAGTCAATGCAACATCAGCATTTTGTCCCCAGATAATTTCAAAACTAAGCATTACCCATAAGGAGTTTTAAAGAGATTATAGTCCTGAAAGCTGCATCCAGATCTTAACTGAGCTGAAATCCCAAACAACCAAAAGCTTGAAATTATGCTTCTATTTCAACAGCATGCAGGTGCGGGAACCTAAGTTTGGTTTTCCTGTTACTGAAAGTGCTCGCCTAAGGCACCATGCTTTTACAGTTATGGCTTTGGGACAACTGTTACATTCTGTACCAATAAAATATGTGCTCTCTGGAGCAAACTCCCCAGGATGACTCCTTTGCTTTGGCACAAATGGACTCATTGGGTTTAGATAAAAGGATGTTCCCTTGCATCATTTTAATTTGATTTTTTTTTTTTTTTGTAAGATAGAGAAACAGTTAATTTTGCTAAATGAGTTCTCTGTTGCCATGACTTCACTGCAGACAAACACAAAGCCATCAAGCTTCTTTTCCTTGGGCACTGTTTTTTTTAAACAGGTATTTGATCATCTTGATTCTCTTGCTTCTTTTCTCAACATCTGGATTCTCAGCAATACCCTGCAGTCAGACAGATACATAAAGGCTATAGCTACTCAGTAAATTACAGAGGTATTCCTGCACACACACTTACCCTCACAATCCACTTCTGCCAGCTGTGCCAATGCACTCTCTGTGACTCCACAAGCAGGGCAGCACTGCCTGCAACAGCAAGCAGCAAATCTCTCCAAATGAAACCCTAAATTTATGGGATTAGATCCTGAAAATCATAATCCCCATGCTCCCACCAATGGCCAGCCAGCAGGTACCTACTCACCATCAGGCCAAGCTGCTGCCCAGGATTTTGCCCCGGTCCAAAACCAGAAGCCTAAAGTCCTTCCCACTGCCTCAGTTTCTCCAGTGGATGAAAAACGCTGCACATGCATCATCTGCCTCCACGGAGTGTTATGACATTGGCTGGGTTAATATTCATGGAGTACACTGGGGATTAAGAGTATTATAGACTTTACTGAGGGAGAGAGCTTTTTCTTTTTTACTGTTTGCATTGAATAGACAGACTAAGTAGAAACAGCATTTGTAGCCTACAGCCTTTATCCTGGTAAATGGCTTATTACAGCATGCAGCCTACCAGCTCACCTCCAACCAGTCTCGCTTAAACGCATGTAGGTGGAAGTGCTGCTCATTCCAAAGAACTTTCTTTTTCACTGTCTCTGTGTGATGGAGACTCTGGATAGCTGGGCTCACAAGACAGGGCTCAGGATATAAATATTTCGGTACAAGCTTGTTGTTCAGTACCTATTTACGGCAATCACAGAATAATTAATTACCTCCCATCTAAGACTAATTCCCGTCTCTCCCAAAAAGGGGGGTGAGTTTTGTCCCAAGACTTTCAATTTCCTGATGAGTCACAGCAGACACACTACAATAAGCTCAATACTTCAATCAGACTGTTTCTTATCCAGATATATTCAATACATTACTAAGATGTGGAGCGTGCTATTTTAAGGGCTGATTTCAGGCATTGTATGCATAATGCTTTCTCATCTGAACGCACGCCTTCTCCAGGATGAGACAGATGAACGTCCTACACCACCATCCCTTCTGCCCCCCCAACTCCTATAGGTAAATAAACAATGCAAAAGCAGAAAGTAAAGAACTGCACATTTGATGCACTGATTTCTACAACACGCAGCCCTCTCTCCCACTTCACTAGCTCATTCCCTGCCCTTTGGCAAGAAAATAACTTATGTGACAGCAGCATCTGACAAGAAGAAAACATTCACAGACTGCACAGGTTGCAACAAGTCCACAGCATCTTGCTTTCTTCATTCTAGGGCCAAGAATCATACATTTCTTGTTCTGCCCCAAGGAGCAACTCTGCATCCCTGAACGAACCCTCAGTTGTCCCCAGTTCCCACGCCACCCACTCACAAGCTCCAAGGCTCCATCAGGCAGGCAGGCAGGCAGGCAGGAGACACTTTGCCCAACCTCCAGCAAAACAGGTTATGGGGATCAGCAGGTGCCCTGTGGTCCTCATTATTTACTCAATTTAACAGATTTAGATATAATTTATTGTGTCAATTGGGCAGTTGTTCCCAGCTGGGTCATTTGAGCCTGCAACAGGTTGCAGTCTGCCTCAGCCTGACCACAGCCAGCTGAGGAAACTGCCTCATAGCAGATTGTGAAGAGCAGAGCCATGGTCACATCTCCCTGGACCAAGTGCAACCCTAGGTTCTCACAAGCAATGCAGCTAAAAGCTTCCAGACACCAACAGCTGCCTAAAAAATGTGTGGCTATGATGACAAATAGGTTAAAGAACATAAAGTTTACATGACAGACTGGGTAGAGGTGACAGACAGCTGTGCTGCTGGTTGTAGAGCTGCTGCTGTGCCATCAAGGACATCAGCTGCTCTAAGAGCAGCCACAGCAGACACCACCTCAAGACTGCCCCTGTGCTAATTGCTAACAGCAGTTTTCCCCCTGGCACAACTGGACTGTGCAAGCAGTTTCTGCACAAACAGCAGCAGTGCCAGTTTCTGCCAAGCCCATGCTAATTGCAAGTGATTCCAGCTCAAATGCTCTTAAGTCAGAAAGTATTTAGGTGACGTGTAACCAAGGTCTCACATTTGTCTCACCAGCTCTCCTGTGGTGAATGAACCTACCAGCAGCTATGAAGATCTGTCACAACTTCTTTATTTTCCTCCTTGGGAAAACTTTCTCATAAATTCTTATTTTATGCCAACAAAAGTGCAGAACATTTTCGACCCTTGCAATGCCCTCAGCCTGTTGTGTAACTCAACTGTCACACAGCACAGAGGACATGGTCACCAGTATTCAAGGCAGCAGATCCTCCAAGGCTCAGCAGCTCCTCAGGTGCTACTTTAGAAGTGTCAATGTCTCCTCATTTATCTCAAAACCTTAGTGCACCTTAGGAATGTTCAAATTGTTTCACAAACTGTGAAAATGAAAAGGCTGAATGAGGAAGGATCATTTCACCTGCCCAAGCCCACCTTGGGAGTACCAAGAAAAAAGATAGACTGAGCTGTGTTTTAAGTTTAAAACCCAGTAAATATCCTCTTGAGTAGGCTCAGCTAGGTCACTTTAACTAAGATGAGAATATTCACCTATATTTTATTGATTTCCATTAAATACAATATTATCTCAGTCTGGGTGCTTATTGGACAGGCACCAGGCTCCACAAGACCTACAATGACATTCACTTTGAGCTGCAGGTGACAGAGCAACACAGCCCTAAATACACACAAGACCCCAGCTGGAATCTCAGCACCTCTTCTCTCCAGTTTTTGAGTACCTGTGGTAAAACTTCTTGAGGAAGACTACACTGGGCTATCCAGTTCTAACCAGAACAGAAACATGAGATACACTGTGCAGTTTTCCTCTCCTGTAGATGGCAACCAGCTCCCTTGGAGAAAGCATCATGCAGGAGCAGAGACCAAGGGCTGATGGCTTTGGCCATGCTGCAGAAGGTGCCTGTGGAGTCACTGCCCTAAGACTAGTGCCAGTGACTTTCTCAAAACTAGTGTTAGGAATAAAGAGAAAATATAGGACCAGCAAAAACAAAACCACCTCAACTTAAAAGGGATCATAAATTACCTTTTTTATTTCTTTTGGACAACAATGCTAGTAGCATGTGCGTCTGCAGCCTAAAGAGAACTGAGCAGATACAAGCTCATCTGATATTCTTAAAACATACAAGACCAGGATTCTCCCATGCAAGGCAAGTCCACGTGTCCTCCTGAAAAGCCATTTGGAAAGTTTCTAAATGCAGTAGGAGAAACATAATCCTGCTTGGTCCATGCCTGTTTCTCCCTCTCCTCCCATTAGCGCATGGGGAGAAGGTTGGCTTAGAGCAATACCACATTTCAATTTGAATATGAATCACTCCTCTGGTGAGAAAAGAAAACAGAAGCCCATTTCATATGAGCCTTATCTGAAGATATAATGAAAATCAACACATATAACAGGAGCAATTGAAATAAAACATAGTGAAAATACTGCCTCAGAGAAACAAACAACAACACTTTCCATTCTAGAAGATCCCAAAGTGTTTTACAAACTCATAGATCCAGGAATAATTTCATCTGCCACTGAAACACGGCTGTCTCTGGATGGGTACTCAGAACCATGTTTTAATTCATGATGGAGGGGAAAATGTCATCAAGTAGGAACCGAGAGAGTTCAGGACAGCATGATCTTCAGTGGGAACTGCACCATTCTTCTGGAAAGTGGAAGTTGGGTTTAATTTCAATTTTTACAATTCAATGTGCCATGTGGGGCAAGCACATGAACATGCACAAGATGTTGTACTTAAAATTGAAGTGACTGGATGTATAAAGATGGAAATCCAACTCATGTATGCTGGTATTTTCCAACTTCTAACTCAAAAGCAAGAGAACAGCAGCTAGGTAGATGATTAAAATTTCTGAACCTGCCTGGGGATTACTAATTAATTTCTTATCATCCCACAGAGCTGAAGGGTCAGGATTTCCTCCCCCTGGTTCAGCCCAGATGAAGTTAAGGGCAAAATACTTCTCCTCTCCCCAGCCGCCCTCCAGCAGGCACAGGAATATTCAACACTCTTAGCAACAGGCTGGAAGCACAGCATTACCATTCACCACTGCTAATGAACATCAGTCTTGCACTTCAGCTGTACAGAAACAATGACACAAACTCCATTTCCACCCTCTCTCCTTTGCCCCTTGGCTCTTGCCATCCACCTGCGGGGACTGTGGCTCACTCACAGGCAGGCATGGGCTGCTGCCACAGAGCTGCCCAGCAGAGAATGCCCCAAACTGAGCCCTTCCTCCTGCTGCTGAAACAGCAGCAAACAACAACGCAAGTCCTTCAAGGGCAGGGGATCTGAGCAAGTGATCTGCACATTTCCAAAGCTAAATGTTTACTTCTCCTCCTGGCAGCATCTGGAAGCTTGCAGACTATTTATCTGCATCTTAGAAACAGCTATTTAGTCCTGCAAATACATCAACAATTCACCTTGACTCAAAAGAATGGTTTGCTGAGCTCTGAGGAAACAATGAAAAAAATCATCTTTTCCTTACTTTTCTGCCAAATGTCTGTTAAAGCTTTTCTAAAAGGCATTTACTTAATCTTTTCCCACATTACATTATATATACAGTCACTATTCCAGAAAGAAAACAAAACAAAACTTGGTGCACAAATGCAAACAAATCTGGTTTTGGCCAGATCTGCCTAAACCAAAAGCCAGCTTCCTCTTCTACTGGCTCAGGAGCAGAGACCCAAAGCCAGATAGCTCCTAAGATTTCTGAGAGGCTGACTTTTGGATAGGCTTATTTGAGTTTGTCTTCAATACCTTGGGACTGTGCGACAATTCAAGGGAAAATGTCTTTAAAATGAACATGGATTTGAACAGCAATTTGAAAAACTACCAAGCCACTTTTCTCTGTAGCAACGACATCTCTCCAACCATACAATCATATTCTTGCCAGGTGGGAGACTTGTCCTCATCTTGATTTAAGCAGACCTAATTAATTTCAGTTTTATTGGGGAAGGGAAAAAAAAAAAATCTACAACTCAATAAACAAGAAAGGAAAACTACAATGAGCTTAACATGCCATACAGGTAAAGGGAATTGCCAGGAGATTCAGTTAAAAAAAATTCATCACTGATTCATCAAACGAGTCACTGAGATGTCTTCAGAACAAGCTATTAAGAGAAGTCACTCTTCCTCTCCACCTTTTATTATTAGCTACTGCTGGAAGTGATCTTTTCTGCAAATCTCAAGACCATTTTGAAGTGCTGGAGATTTTAGGAAGTGAAAAGTAGTTCTCAAAAGGAATTAAACTGCTTCAAAAATCTTTTATCAAAGGTTGTATTGTACTTCTTTCTCACCACTGGGTATTTCAGATGAACTACCCACTACAAAAGAAAAAGGCCACTGTGCAGCTCTAGTTGAGGGTCCAGGCTGGGTGGGGCTTTGAACAATCTGGTCTACAGGAAAGTGGCCCTGCCCAGGGAAGGGCTGGAAGATGACCTTTAGGGTTCCTTCAAACCCAAACCATTCTATCAGAGTCCCAAATTTGGTGATACAGGTGCTTTTAAGTCGTAGAAACTGAGCAAGAGAGAAGTTACTCAACAAGGGAAAGACGAGGTGTCCAGTGCCACTGGAGAAAGCCACTTCCAAAACCACGGGAGAACCAAGGATGTCCTTGTGTCAGCTCTGCCACAGGCTGGAGCAGGGCTCTGCCAGGGAGCTGGCACTGCCTGCAGCCAGCAAGCTCCAGAGTCTGCTCAGCCTGGCAGCAGAGTGGGAGGTGAGACTGCTGGCAGGAGCAGGCGGAGCTGGTGGAGATCATAAATGGAGGAGTGTTGTAAAACACGGAGGTGAGCACAGGCTGACGCTCACCTTCACAGCTCCCCCCAGAAAAGCACAGCTCTCTCGGGCTCTCACGGCTTTGAAACACGTCCAGATCTCGCTGGATCAGTCCAGCAACCTCATTCCTATGCATGTTTGTTCTCACACGCAAACACGGCGAGGTTTTAACCACACACATTTTGCACAAGTCCCGCAGGCCCAAACTTTCAGGTTAATCAGGAAACTTGGTCTTAAATGGGATTGTAAACCAAAGGAAAGAGATTATAGATAAAGGCAACAACCACGAAGAACTGCAGAGCAGTTTGGGTGAGAAGGGAGCTTTAAAGCACTCCAACACTGAGGTACTCCAAAAAGAGGACCTTTTCTTAAAACAGGAGTTACTTAAAAGGATTGTATCAACAGATCTTCCAAAACTGATTTAATCACATGAAAAGATGGGCTGGGCCCCCTGCATTTAATATCACTCCCGAGTAGAAAGTTCTCATTAAAGCTATAACATACACAGTTCCAGTAGAACAATTAGGTGACATTAGGTAGGCAGTTGTGGCTCTCAGAAATAAATGACCTTGCTATTTACCACTATGTGCTATGCCTTTAAAAGTTTCCAAAAGTAATGGTCTGTTTCTGTGCATACTGGAATATTCAAGAGCATTTCATATCGTTTCTCATATCAAGAAAAGAGCAATTAGATCAATAATGAAACAGGAGAGCTCCCTTTTACTTTCTGCGGTTTGCAAAGAGGTTCATGTTTCTGTGTGAGCACAGCTCTTGTTTTAGTGATGTGAAAGTGTGTGGTTTGTGCGATACTCAGTTTCTTCTAATATTCAAGTTTCTGTTGTTACCTACCTACAATTTACAGTAAAGGACCTTTTATTCTCACACCTCTCAATCTCAAAATTAGATCAATTTTCCCAACAAGATTTTATTACCCATGCAAACCTTTAACAAATACTGGAAAACTTACTGACAACACACTCCTCGTTAATACAGCATGAAACCACCCAAGACATCACTGTTGCTACCAAGTCTACCTGTGCATGTGTCTGTCTATACAGACACATGAGGCAGCAAACACAAACCTTACTTGGGGGAAAAGGACTATTTTTATGTTTGGAAAAGCAACTGGAATTCCATTGAAATTCATGCTGACAGGCCCAAGCCACCAAATGCAGTGGGTAAAAATTATTAAGCAACACTTGAACCACTGTCTATACATCACTATTGTGCTGTTTGTTGTGATTAGATTGCTACTATTTTCAAAAGATTTCAAAATATTTAAAATTTGTCCCTACCTCTGCAAAGCACGAATCTAATTCTAGCAAAAACTTCTGAAGAACCCTCCAAAAATGGGAAGGACACTGCAATTACTGGGGATGGGTAATGTACTGTCTCTAGCATCAAACCAAACTAAGCCATTTATAGCATTTTGGCCCTCTCCACAACAGACAAGAGCACTGATATTTTAGCCAGAAATGTTAATTTCCAGATAGTTGTTTCTGGCCATGTGCTCTACTCCACAATCTTTGACTGTGCTGTCCCTGTGGCTCTGAAAGAAATGCATCTTTGTCAAATATACTGAAGGTCCTAAAGAGAAAATTCTCCTGCTGCTACACCACAAACATCAATTCAACAACAAAAATCTAAAACCAACTAGAATACTAAATATTTCTGAAGAAGCAAAGTAAACCAGCAGCAGCAATGTTTTAAACCCTTTGTTGAGTCATCTGGTCAGGTCTCTAGTGTGAACCTACTAAATCACACACTAAAGAGGAGTCTCCACTTCTCGGTGATGCCCCATTCAACATCTCTCTGGGCCAGCCTCGTAGTTTGCATACAAATATTGTTAATGGTCATAAAATCATCATGCCCTATCTGGCATTAATTTAATAATGATGGCATTACAACTGCACTACCCAGTCACCCAGCTGCCTTGATTTAGATTAATTCAAGCAAGAATTAAGGGATACAAATATTCAAACTCCTTGATGCATCTTGCACCCACCCAGGGAGGACTTGGCTTTCAGCCAGACTGTATAAATCCCAGTGGGATCAGTCAATTTTCAAGAGACTCCTTTATGGGATAAGTAAGGCGGTCAAGTGCTGAGATCTATAAAAAATGACGTGATGGGTGTATATAATACCCTACAAGACACATCCCTCCAATCCTTTACAGTCAGCAACAGGGATGACTAAATGCACACAGCAAAAACCATTTTAACCAAGGCCATGGAAACAAAATTGGCAAATGTACTATTTATCATGTTATCTTAACATGAAATAAATTTATCTGATTAGATCACCAAACATGACAAAAAGGACATGTTTGGAAGAGATGAACAGAGAGGACCATGAGACTACTGCTTACCTGGTTCTAGCTGAAGCAGAACTGCTGAAACCTTTAAGTCTCCCTGCAGACAGCCCTGATGCTCTTGGGAAATACCAGCAGCTAAAACTGGACTATCACAAGACTCTTTAGGAGTCATTCTTAACTATTTGGGCAATGCTCAATTAAACTATGGTACAATACACCCTACTGTAAAAGTGCCCCAAGCTAGGTGTTGCCACTGTGGGCAGCTGCAGGTCTGCTGTTCAACCAAAACGTTTAAAGTAAGGGTGAGTAAGCGAAAAACATTCTAAATCACAGTCACAATTGATCATGGTGACCATGGAGCTCAAGCACATCAAATTTCAAAGGCACTTGGTTTCCCCACTGCTCAATTTTCATGCAGGAGACCTGACTGCATCCTGCACCTTTCCAGCCTCAGGTACTTCTCAAATTTGGATGACACTGTGGGATCTGATTTTGGAATGCACGTAAACCCAGACTTGACACAGCAAACAGACCATGGGAACAGTTTTGTTTATTTTAACATGAACTCTTGACACACCTTAGGAAAGCCATCACTGCCCCACCCTTCCCCAAAACACCAGAAAGGAGCTCAAGCTGCTGCTGCAGCTAAACCCAATGCTGGGAAATGCTCCAAACATCTCTCTGGAAACTAGTGTGATAATAAAACTTGTGCTGAAGTCACATGGCTCTCAGGCAGCTCGAGATGGGCTACCAGGAAGTGGGACCCATCTCAAACCAACCACAAGCTCCTCGCCAACAGATTCCCATCAGCAGAACAGCACCAGGCATTGCCCTCATCTGGGCACCTGGCCATGAGAAAATGTTGGAAAAGCCTCTTCTGTTTTTCTCCTCCCTCGGACAAGTTCACAAATCACCACCACTGGAGATTAACTGCCTTCCCTCATCAACAACCTGAGCAGCATTTGGACCACTGACAAAGATTTCTCCTTATCCTCCAGACCAGTTCGTGCACTCCCTCTGGAACACTAACAGAGTTTGTCACTGGCTCTGAGTGACCTTGGCACAAACAGCAATTCGTGTCTCTCTAAGCGAGAATTTGGGAAAGCAGCCTTTACTGGACAGGTATGTGTGGCTGAGATTTGTGATCAGATGCAACACACAGCACAGCGTGTGACCTGGAGAGATATTACCATCAGCTAACAGCAGCACAGATTTCTTTCTTCCCTGTCCCTCATTAGCCTCAGAAGCCGGCCTTGCCAGCAGCAGTCATGCAAGCTGAGACAACAAAGCACATTAATGATGGGCCCCATCATGTTCCATATTAATTACTGTAGCTAGTAGTAAACTGTTGGTTATAAATCATATTTTGATAACCTGCCCTTTCTTTGACAAGTGAGCTCCAATGTTTAATGTTGCACTTAATCCTCAGATAATACCCCAGGAGTCCTCACTGTGCCCAGCAACAAATCAAAGCAACCTTCAAAAGGCTGGCACGGGTCCCCTTTTCCTACACACCCCAACCTGAAACTATCCCATTGCATCAACTTTGTTATAGGTCAGCTCTAAGGGCTCAGTTGCCAAAACCAGCAGCACACTCAGTTCTTGAGTGTCCACGGGGCTGTCCCAGCACTCCTCTGGGCTGGCAAAAGACATGTCCACATTATACACATACCCCAGCCTTCCAAAAATGCTGTACTATCAGAGCTCTGCAGGGTAAAATAGCAGGGCAGTAATCCCCAGAATATCCCCACATTCAGAAGAGAGCAGGATTACTTCTACCTAGGACCGAAACAGTCAACTAAAATCTATCCAAAGCCATCATATTCTTATTTTTGTTTCTTTTTAATTCAGTGACATTTAGCTAGCAGAACAGCTGTTAGCAAAGGTCTAGGAGAGGTGGAATCCCATTTTCTATATAAAGAATTATGTTTTGGAGGAAACTGCAATTTGACAAAAATACCTATTTGGCAAAGTACATTTTAAAAAGTGGAAAAATATGCTCTGCTTTTTCTAAGGTAGCAAAAGATCCACCATGGCTCATGAGAATGAGCCTAAGTTTTAGGAACAAAGATATTAAATTATTTTGCAATGTGCATCCAGGAAAACAAGGAGGAGGGATGTGGCCTCTAAGAAGCAGCATAGGGAGAGACCCAACTACATCTCAGCCAGGTGTGCCCATCACCTCCCACCACCATCAAAACACGTGAAAAAACTCATTTTGGGCTTCCCACAGAGCTGCTCCAGCTTTTACTGGTAACAACTGGCTGGCTTCAGAAAGAGCTGGGTCAAGCCTGACATAGTCACCACCATCCTGTATTTTACTCTGAAGGCACAAAGCCACACCAAGCAAGAACAACATGTTGCACTTGCAGTTTGCAGTGTTAAAATCCCAACAGCTCAGGAAGAGAATCAGCAGTGGTAAGCAAGAATCCCATCCTCTCCTCCACGGATGGATGTGAAGCCCTGCGACCTCACTCCAAGCTGCAAATTAAAAGTTCTTGCAGCAGTCAAGGGTTCATTCTTGTTCTTCCACCACTGGTGGCAGATGGTATGTGCTATTATTAAATCTTGATTTCCAGCTTATAATAGTAGTATGAAACCTTCTGCACTAAGACAAGAATTCACTATTTTTATTTTGGGAAAAAAAGCAGAAGTCTCACAGTTAAGTAACTTTTCTTTTTTAACGATTTCTTTCAAAAATTTGTAGCATACTTCTCCTAATTGGAAACACACAGAAAATAGGATATGGCCTATTAGTTAAAGGTCAATGCACATTTAGCCACCTCTTTTGAAACTGACAGTATTGTCATGACAGCCATAAAAGCTGCTTTGAATTTTAGTTCCCTAGAAAGTAAATATCAGGAATCCCAAGGCCGTAACCACAAGTGCCACAGCTTTTAACTCTTATGTCATATTCAGCTGAATGTGTGCTGCAAAAGTCAGGATGGTAAAGCTTCAAAATCAGCTCCTCTAAGGGAAGGACACAGTGATTATCCCCCTGCCCACTGCCCCAGGCATGCACCACATGCCTCCATTTGATGCAGCATCAACAGCACAAGTGTTTTATCCCCAAGCATTTAGTGTGGGGCTCTGTGGGGTTGCTAGGACCATTCAGGGGGGCTGCTGCAACCAAATATCTCCCACTGCTGTATATTGTACTTGAGCTTGCAACTGCTCCTCCAAATAAATGTTCTCTTCTTTTTCTTTTTTCTTTTTTTTTTTTTTTTTAGGAACCAGTTCAATTCATTTGTATCAATTTGTTTCTCTATCAATTAGCCAGAGCATAGGGGGCTGATTTTCAGACCCTCTTCTAGTGTGTTAGATGTAAAGGGACAGGGTAATTAATAGATGTCAGGCACAGTGGCCCTTCATGCATTGATTTCCTCCTGCTTAGGAAACACTCAGGGAGAACACAATCACCCCTGGCTGTCAGGGTCTTCATAAAATCCATAGGCTTGGATTCACAGGAACTGCTAATCATTTTGGATGCTGAGAAGGGGGAAGGCAGAGCCTGATCTCTGTAAGGCAGAGGAAAATTCTTATTAACTGCAGCTCCTGAGTGTACTTCAAAGGGAGCTTACAAGAACAGAAAAACTTTCAGAGCAAGAGGCAACTCAGGAAAACCCTTTTGGTCCCAAGCTGCTCCAAGGGAGATGGGAACACTCCCACTGAGTTCAGAGCATCTGCATCTCTGAGGCACCCAAAGCAGGGATTGCTGCAGCCACCCCAGTTTGCTCCCCCACTGCCACACCACACCACAGTAATCATCTTTCCATCACAGACATTATGGGTTTCATCAAGGTGTCTATATATAAAGCTGAACTTTGAGAAAAAACAGCATTTTATGACTATCCACCTTTCCACCTTGGTTGTTTCCTTTTAAGGTTTAATCTTTCCGTGTCCGTGTATTACATAAAGTCCTCAAAAAAAAAAAAAAAAAACCACCAAAAAATAAACCTCAAGGTATTTGATTATTTCCCCCACCCCACAGCTCTACCCAGGAATGCACAGCTAACAAACCACGTAGGACCAGTATTTGTGCAGAGCTGGTTAAAATATCCTCATTTTGCAAATGCTAAACCTCACTGTACATACCACACAAATCAAAAGCAAAGAAAGAAGACAATCCACAAGCATATCAGGCAATCTTGCTGGAAATTATGCTTACCTTTGCATAAGTAATAATGCATTTTTCACTGTACACAGAGACTCAAACCCAAAAATACCCACCCAGAACTGCTCACTCTTAGCTACTCCACAAGGCACAGGACACCAATTCTACTTTAAAAGAAAAAAATACCCTTTCTTCTATTTGCTGAGTCTCTCTGGAGACATAATGGCACTTTGGCAGGGCAGCATGTTTAATAAGAGATGATGGGGAGAGAATGGTTCTCCAAGAAAGGAGATGTCAGTGCCGTGTAGCCAGCACACTGCAAATGTTGTATTTAAAAGCAATATAAATAACAAATTATTACATCTCTCTCTTTAGAAGTCAGAAAACACTCCTCATGCAGCATTTTCTTTAAAATACTGTCCTGTGCAGTCATCTAGACAATGCAGTGACCTGGTCTATGACACACAGATGCACAGGGGGAACAGACAGAAGTTAAAGCTGGTCTGAAACAACACCACATGCATGTGGTCCTGCACCAGCACCCACCAGAGCACACAGCTGCTGGCAGCTCCACCCTGCAAGGGCTGAGTGCCTCTCCCACTGGAAACCTTTCCGTGATGCTAATCTGCTACAGAAGGAAAATCACTAGAGGAGGACACCCAATAGCTTCCAGCCAGAACACAACACGCCTTCAGCAAGACTTCTGATTTTCACAGGCACACACTGAAGTTGTTCTTCACAACAAAGAGCAGCCTGTCTGTTGCATAACTAACCTTAGGCTGCATTAGATAAGTTGCGCCTTCTCACAGATCAACTGACCTTAAATAATGTCCCCAGTGTATTCAGAGCCAATAGGTTTTTCTCTTAGAGCTCAACTGACAGGTCTTCTCCTTCCAGCTATTTCTTCAGAAAGGCACACAAAGAAGGTTTCAAGAGAAATCTCATGCTTACTGTTCCAAGAGCAGCTTTCCAGGCCAAAAATGAAGGCCAAGATCTTAGCTCCAAAGCTGCATCTCCCTTTGAAAGCTTCTTGAGCACTTCACTGCAACAGCACGAGCGAGAACCTTGGCAGGACGGATGTGGGGCTGAAGCAGATGATAACTGGAAAGCTCAGCCTGTCTCTGGAAAGCCTGCTGCAGTTCTGCCACTGAGTCAAGACAGAAGGAAAACAGCCAGCCATGGCAATGAAACACTGCTTTGTATTCTGGGTAAGGCAAAACAAAGGTCTGGTGATGAGGAGCTCTCGCGTGTCATGCAAGGGTCAGCAGCAAAGGCAAATTCCACCATGGCATTTCCGTTCTGTCGCCCAGCCCATTGCTGGGAGTAGATACAGCAGGATCTTTCATTGCTTGTCCAAAAATGGCATTTAACATAGCTGTGCAGCATCACCCCACTGCCACATTCCACTCCAGCGGAGGGCTGTTAGTCCCTGCACAAAGCTGAAGTCACAGGGCACTGTGTCATGAGGAGGTGAGATCCTTTAATATCTTTCTTCCAATCCCCATCCTGGGTGCAAGGTGATGCAGGAGCTCTGCAGCTGCTCCAGAGGTAGAAACACATGGGGAGAGATGGAGACAGTGCCAAATGAAGCAAGCCTCTGCACCCCTCCTAGCAGGTTTCATTGTCCACTCAGAAGTTTGTACATTCCCTGTGAGGTCAGAAACAAAATGCTCTGCAAAGCAGGCCCACATCCCTTCGGGAACACAGGCACCAAAGCAACTGCCCAATGAACCCATGGCAAAGGCAGGGGCACTAAAAGCCTGGCTGTTTTCTGACACCAGCTTAGCTGTCATACAGACTCCTCTTCTTGAACAGCAGTTTCCTACTTAAAAATCACAGCGCACAAGGCTTCCCTTCTTGATATGTGTTGCTCCACTCATCCAGCTGATAGCAAGACAGATACAGTACACACATCCAGCAATTCCCTGATCTTTTCCAAAGGAGTACATTAGAGCAGAAGCCCTGCCTCACCTCTTGCAATTAGCCAAGCTGGGCTTCATTGAGAAGGCTGTGCCCTACCATGGAGCTGTGTTCTTCCACATTCAGGACATCATCACCTCTTGCTGTGAGCACAACAGCCCAGACTTGTGAGGATTGCTCATGCCAGGGGAGGTCCACAGCTGCTGAGGAGCTTTCTAGTAAATCCAGCCCTGATGGCAAAGGAAAGGGCTTGCAGAGCAGAGTTACAGGAATCTATTCCTCCTGCATTAGTCAGCATATACAAATACATCCTCTTGCTTCATTAAATTTTAATTGGAGTACACATGAATAGGCTTCACTGGTTACTTAATCAAAGGGAGTCTGATTACAAGGTGCTCACATGAAAAGCTAGAAAGCAACATCCTTCCTCGCCTTTCTTTTGGATTTTTTTAGGCATCCATTGTCGATTTCTTCAGGTCAGTTGACATTTTAGGGCTGCTGCAAAGAACCATGAAGAGCAGCCACAAAGAGTAAATAAAGCACTTTGAAGGGAAACAGGACACACATCATTAGCCCTGCATTCCTCTTCATTATCTAGACAAAATTTAAATGCAAAATCCCAGAGCAGATGTTGCATTAGCAAGCTGATCAGCAGTGCTAAACACAAGGATGGCTTTGCTGCTGTGTGTCATGCATGTGTGGCCGGCCTGTCTGGAGTTTCATTATTTTAAGTGTCCTTAAGTGTCTGAAACCACAGCAGATCTGAACCTATAAAAACTCCTACTCATAAACTTTGGGATTTCCTCAGCAATCGCATTCTCTGCAACACAGATGCTTATTTGTTCACACACGCCTTCCCTGAGGTTAGAGAAATTTGGCACACACTCTCTTGCCTGCCTAGAATGGGACAACCATCTCCCAAACTTCTTCCTCACTAAAACCATGGGCTGTATGACCAGATCCTCAACTTCCATCAGATCCACACAGTTGATACAGCTTGAATTGACTTAGAGCAGTTTGCACTGGCTGAAAAATCTCCCAGCAAAGGAACTGCAGTTGCACGAGGCACAGCTGGGGATGGGAGCTCAGTGCCTGACTGTGTGAGAAATAAAAAGCAGCTATGTTGTTCTGCACAGCTCTGTTTGCTAAGCGAATCAACAAAAACAACCAAAAACAAACAAACAAGGAGAAAAAAAAAACAACAAAAAAAAAAACTTTCAGCAATTTGAAACCACAACAGATAAACTCACTGGCCTGCTCATGCACACTTGCTCAGAAGTGCATATATTCTGTACAGTGACAGGTTCTGGCAGCCAGGGACTGACACACTTTCTATGGCAATGTCCTAATACTAAAAAAAATTTGGTCATAAGCTAAAAATGTTACAGAAATAGCATAGGATCATAAGTTATGAGCTGAGTCAGAACTCTATCTGCTACTTGACTTTTATACTATTTTGTTCTCTTAAAAAAAAAAAAAAGCCCATCATGCTGTGGGGTTTTTTTTTTTTAAAAACAGTTTGCTGCTACCATCATTTATGAAGAAGAATGAGCCTTTGTTGAGGGGGAAGAAAGTAATTTAAAACGGCAAAAATCGATCCAAAAGGAAGCAAAGGACAGAGATCTCCTCATACACCACAGCCCTGTGTGTAGTAAGCCCTTCACTAACACCACAGCCCCTCTGAGTGCCAGCTCTGGAGGGCAAGGGGCTGCCCCTTCATCAGGTACATACAAGGACTCCTCCATCAGAACTCCAGGGATGTTGATGGGATTGTACACAGTAGTACAGTGCCCTAATTCCCAGGAATCCTGGGTGTACAATGCAGTCTCCTGCATAAAAGCATTTTATTTGCACTCTGTACTTGTAAATCACTGGTAAATAATTAACAGACAGCATAAGTATGTAACAGAACTGAGTCACAGGTGTTAGCAAAGGAAAACTGCTATAAATGGATATGTCACAGCAATAAGCCGCCTGTTCACCTGTTGGGTGCTGGAGGAATTAAACAATTTCGTTTTCATAAATTAACCCCTGATACCCAGCACCTTACTAGAGGCCCATCCATATTCCTTCTCTGCTATTTCTGACCATAACTTTTCTTCCTTTCACAGTCTGGACAGTCTTTAAATGAAGAAACAATTAAGTTTCCCGGGCTCTTGATTGCTGGGTAGAGCTGTGGGGTCACACACAGGCCCATTCATTCATCCCAGGCAGGGAAAGGGAGATGGGAGCAAGAAGCCTTGCCCAGCATGCCACTGGGAGCTGCCAGACTTGCTGGCTGCAGCAGCAGGAAAGGATTTCTCAATTTTCTCAATTATGAGCACACAAACGTAGCACAGGAGGAGACCAACCCTTGTTCCACATCTCCTCTACAGGTTCTCCCTCCTTCCTGCTGCCCCTCACATCCCACAGGCTTGTTTTCTGCAAACCTCCAGGAGTACTCTTTTCCCTACAGAGAACAGGAAGGCAGAGGAGCAGAAATCCTCCTGCCAGGTGTGACACTGCAAAGAACTGCAATGAGGGCTCTCCGCACTCCTCAGATCACCAAAGTCATTTGGCACCACAACATTTCAGCCCCAAACACGCAGCTGCTGGGAGGGCAGGAGGCAGAAGCCTGCTAAACAACCAGGAATGGGGAAAGCACAAGTCCTCAGAGAAAAGTGAATGACCAAAAGCTGCTCAATCCAAAGCAGCGCACTGAGGAAAGTAAATCATCAGTGTCTCACCATTCCTTGCTGTGGGTGCCTCAGAAAACACAGATCCTCTGCCTCATCTGCAGCTCTGCCTGGAAACAAAACCCAAAAAGGACCTTTTCTGACAACAGCTTCGAAATGTTTAAGCTCATTTCACCATGTTTGGTTTGGTTTTGAATACAGTAACATACAAGCAATGAATTCTTGATTTATTTTTTTTTAAAGTACAGCTCCCATAAGCTAAAAAAGTAAATGGGAGTGCTTTGCTTCCTGGGGTATGGAACTGGAAAATTTTTCTAGCACCTAATAAAACATTGTTTGGTTGATACTAACCATTAAAATATGTGTTTCAAGTCATGTAATGTTCCCTGTGAAATTTGCCTTTTTGCTCCATGAAAAAAAGGGCACTGAAAGGAATCCTGCAGCCATAAGGATCTCACTTAATTCATGGAAGTATCATTTTAAAAGCCTCACAACGTGATCAAAGCACTGTTGAGAACAGATGTTCCAGGCTTTACAAATTCCAGCATAAGTATTTTTTATGACATTTATCACTGCTAAATTCTTTCAGCCATATTTTTCCCCACAAGAAGCATGCAGGCACTTTCCTCCTCGGGGAGGGTGTGTTCACATGTGGACTGGTCTCCAGGCACAGACCCTGTCCCCTCCCAGCATCCCTCCTCATCTGCAGTAGGAGAGCTGTGTAGTGCCACCAGCAGCTGTGGTGGTGGCCAGATCCCAGCAGAGCTGGGCAGTGGGTTCCCCACTTCACAAAGGGAATTTAATGTAGGAATCAGTCTTAATGCTCACACTGTCTCTCAACCCTTCACACACACTCTCTCCACTATCCTGACACCAGAGTACAGCTTACAGAGCTCTCCATAAGGTGCCTTTTGTTACCAAGGCATTCACTATCATCATCCCTCAAGGCCACAGCAGGCCATGACTGCCCTGACAAGCTCTGAGCAGCCTCATCCCACCTTAAAGCCAACCCTGCTTTGAGCCAGGAGCTGCATGAAAGAAAGACCTGCACGACCCTTTCTGCCTAAAATGTTGGATGATTACAGATCTCAGGCAGAAGCCACACAGAAATGCCCTCAGCCATGGCAGCACCCCAAGAAAACACCTTCCCTGGTCCCTCAGTCCTCCCATGGATGTGGAACCCCCGGCTGTGCACAGGATGGATGTGGAACCCCCTGGCTGTGCACAGGATGGATGTGGAACCCCCTGGCTGTGCACAGGATGGATGTGGAACCCCCTGGCTGTGCACAGGAGCTAGAAGGGCCCTTCCCTGGCTGTAGCAGAAGACACTCAGCACTGCCCTGCTACAAGGCCAAGTGCAAGCAGGAGATGCTCAGGTGCCTTGGGGGCTGCTAAAGCCACATGAGCTGAGCCAGAAGGAGCAACAATGGGGAGCTGCAGGGCTGGGAAGGAACCTGCTTGTTCCTAAGACAGCAGCAATAAGGCCCCATTCCTAGAGGTAATCATGGAGGCAGAGAGCACATATTTCAACTGCAATTCAAATCACAGTCAAATTTCCACCAAGAGCAAAGTTCCCACAAAGTTTAACTCTCCACAGTCAGTTTCTGTGTATTCACAGTCTCAGGAGCATTACAAAGTTCTCTGTTGACAGAAAGTCTGAACACCATGCAGTGCTGGGCAGTTTCATGAGAGTGAGCTATGTACCAACAAAAAACTCACAACTACCCCAGAATCTGAAACATAAAACTTATCTCTGAATAACATCAGGGTTTTTACCCCTTTCAAAGAAATAAAAAAGGGATCTGAAACAATCAGCTCCTTTCAAATTTCACACATTCACAGAAGAGGGTGTTTGTGAAGAGGACCCCACAAGCACGTCACTTCTCTAATATGTGCCAAATTTAGTTTCACCTGTCTCCATGTGCTCCCTTCCCAATTCCTACAACCTGCTTGCACATCCTGTTTCACTATGAGCACAAGCTTCTTCCCTGGGGCAACAGCACTGCCTTCACTTCTCCTCACAGTGAGCCCAGACACCAGTCAAAATAGGAGCAAAAACATCAGCAAAAACAGATTTACCCATCTTGCTTATCCAGACTGTGAGCCCAATCAAGGCACCACCAGGGCTGTGGCAGATCGTCACCCTGGGCTTTGGGTACCACCAAAATGACACTGCAACAGGCCCACAGTTGAGTCAGTCATCAAGAAGATGGAAGAGTGACCTCTGAAAAAGCAGCAAAGGGCAAAGGAGGTCTCCCAGAGCAAGGGAGGAAATGAGGAAAACACATGAGAGCAGAGGCATCAAGGTTGCAGTGACAGGGAGGATGCTGAAAGTGAGCACAGATCTCAGGAACAACGACAACAACTCAAGCAAAGGCAGAGGGATGTTGGAAGAGCCAACACAGGCAAAGGGAGGGTCTGTAAAAAGCCTCTACCAGCAAAGGAATCACAACCAATCACAGCAGCAGTCTTCCTCTTGCCAATTCCATGTGCTTTTCTTGATGAACCTCCTAGTCTAAGGACTTCTTGACTTGCTTAAAACTTATTTATTTCTTCATTTATGAGGTACAACTTTGTATTTTAAGTACACACAGAAAAAGTGCTGAAAATATAAACACTCAGACAAAATCTTGCCATGCTGGCAACACAGACTTTGTACAGGCACGAGCAAGTGCTGGCACACAAACAGGTGCATTCACATCTATACTGCAGCTTTTCAGCACCCTAAGAGTCCTCAAAGTGAGAAAAGAAAGGAGGTGGGATGTACAGCACTGTCACAGACAGGCCATGCTCCTCTGCTCCAGCCTCAGAGACAACCAGCACTGATATCAAAGTCTGTTTTCCTGCAGGTCCTGTCCAGTCCCTCCCCTCATCTGTGGGAGCATCACACCAACAGCTGCACTGCATCTTGGGCTGCAGCCACCTCTGGGGTGTGAGCCTGGGCCACTCCTGTCCCTGCACTGCCCCAGTGACAGTGCCATCTGCCACAGACAAAGGACAGTATCTGCAGAGCCAGGATGCAATGAGGGAATTTTAAAAGGGCACTCCAGTTGGCATCAGAATTTACTGGAATTGTTCTGCTGAGTTATTAACGTCACAGCCCTGCTCCAGACCAGAGTCTGTTTTGTTATCTTGTCTCCCCACTCCGAGTGAATTTGCTGGGTGATTTTAAGAAAGAGAAAGAGGCGGTGACCAATTCTCAGGGCTCCTGATTGACACACCAAAAGAGAAAAAGCATTCCTACATTGCTTCCCTCTTGTTTTTATAAATAAAAATAATGTATAGCCCTAACTGGATAATAAATACGCTCAAAAGCTGTCCTTAAGTAAAAGCTTTTGATAACAAATTGCCTGTGCTAACCGCTATTTTACTGTTGAATTTTTTATTGTTGCTTAAGCACTGCAATTATGCTAATAAGCCTGAGAGGATGGTACACTAAAGCATTGAATGTGACAGATATAATACTCAATAAAATGTTAATCTTACCTGAAAATTGGAATCAAACAGCCTTATTAGTATTTATGGATATGGCACCTCCAACATGTTTCTCTTAAGAGGAATATATATATGCAATAGATATTTCCAAATATACCCTACTATTTCTCATGCCTCCACAGAATTTAATTCCAGGTGGTTATTACCCCTGCTGCTAATTGCGAGTCCCTTTTGGAATAAGAAATGAGAGTGTTGCCTTCTGGGACATGCAATACTCCTGCACATTGGAGGGCTTTTCCTTTGCCACCTGGAGGATGGCAGCTGTGGGGATGGGGACAGCTGTCCCCAACTCTCAGCCTGGCCACCAGGCTTGTGAGGGTGTGGCACGACAATAAAAGCTCTGCTCTGCCACCCTCTAACCTATTTTCGCCATATCCTCTCCTTTTATATTCAGTTATTTACAGGTGCTGGAGAAATGACTTCTGGATTTTAAGATGGTCCTAAAGACAAATTTATTTCTTTCGCTCTAAAACTTTTCAGTGATTGCTGACAGGGAACCAGACCCATCTGCTTCACCACAAGTTACAGCACTGCTGATTGGGACCAAGAGCTGCTGAGCTCTCACAGGGGTCTGCCATGGAGGTGCTCTGTGGCTTTCCACAAGCTGCACTGTTTTTTGCACCTTGATTTCACCACCTAGTCCCAGCCTACTGGGAATTGCTTTCTCAACTGATGGCATCGTTTCTTTCATCACATATAGGCTTTCTCTAGGGGAATTTTTTAGCCTAACCCATGGGTTTCAGACCCAGCCTCAGGGCTCCACTGCCATGAACTTCTTGTGAGTAAAATTCGAGTGGTCTTCAGCACCTTCACTTTCTCATCTACAGAGGGAAGAAAAAATGAACTCAGAAGAGCCACATGCTTGAGACAAACTATGCTTACATTCATGGTCAGGGTCTAAAGAGACCATTTATACACAATGGACTGTGCAGCTTTCAAGTGCTGCAGGTTAACGCCTAAATAGCAGCTGCTGGTTTCCAGCTTCACTCCTCATGCTGCTCGCATCCTCAGGAGTCAATTCTGCTGACAGGACAGCAGAAACATCAATAACTACTCAGATATTTGCCGACAGTAAAGCAAGATTCTTACCACTGGATGATGCACACTTCCATGGTGGCAAACATTAGGTGGGAGATATCTAGGAACTATTTTCATGGATAGTAACAGCAGAGAAAACCCAAATTGCTTTCCATTGATATCTGGGACTCCCTAAGGGCTCACAGCAGGTAACAGGACACAACTCAAAACACCACAGGACACTCATGGGCTGTGTTCAGCCACGCCTGAACCCACGCTGGCTTGCACTGAGGGCAGGATGGAGTGCAAAGATGGGAACAGGGTGGCTTTGCAGGACTTGCTTAGAGCAGCTCCACACACCCTCATCTGCATTGCAAGTGCTCATTGCAAGGAGCACAGCACTTGGAAAAAAATTCAGTTGCTGAATCAAGGGAAGCTACCAACTGACTGAGCTGGCAATAGAAGAGCCAGGAGATGCATCCAGGGCTCCTCCACCCCAAGCAAGCCCCAGCACGAGATGCCAGACACCGAATTTCAGAAGCAGACAACTGAACCAGGCACACGGCTACAAAGTGCTGCAGGACCACACAGCAGCCACTCCCACAGAGGTGGCAGGACTCATCCCTGCCATGTTAAGTGAGTCTTGTCATTATTTTCAACCCTGCAGGGAAATCTAAATTGAACTTTGGCATATTGCTTTCTTTTGCTAAGCAGCAATGCTTGAATGTTAACTCCAGTCCTGACAGGCATATTTATGGACTATTCTTTGCAAATAATCTTACCCTGACCAGTCCAAAAGGTCAGAACCATAAAAAAGAATAACAATTAAAAAAAAAGCACAAGGCTGGATGGAAAACCATCACTACCATTGGCACAACCCCTCAACTTATTAACTGTCCTTGCAACAAGGTGAATGGCAAGGTCTTGGATTTATTTGATTGATTGAGATCAAAAGATCATGGGGGAACACAGTAAATTGCATCTTTCCACGAACGCATTCTGCTTTCAACATTTGAGCAGATAGTTGCAGGAATTGAAAAGCTCAAGAGGAGGAAAAAATAAAAAAACATGTACAAAGGTGACTTCAGAAAGGCATCCCTTATTTTCTTCTTGACACCATCTGCATTTCTTAGAGCTATTTGCAAGTTCCTTCCATGTCCCTGTACCCCTGAGACACAACAGCTTATCTCTGCTAAGCAGAAGATAAGGAACAATAAGACACTGGTTTAACTCCAGGGCAGACACCAGTGTTTGCTGACATTATGGATGAAATGTAAATTTTAGAGAAAGCAAAGTCCAACAAGAGGTTGAAGAACTTCCCATTGAATTTCAGATGTCCTACAAGATAAGACAGATATCTCACTGATCTTCTTCACTGGACCAAGGAAGACAAAGCACCTGAACACTCCTCTTGTCATAGGATGGTTTGGAGGCTGCCTGAGCCCAGGCTCCATTTGCCATCAGCAACTCCCAGGGAAGGGATGAAGGAGGAAGAAGCAAGGGAACTAAAGGAGCAGACATCTTCAGGACATAATTTCAAGACCTAGCTAGTGAGCCAGCATTTTTAACTCAGGAAAAGCCTGCTGTGTTTGCTGTCAAGGCAAGACAAAGAAATACAATGGAGAACATGAACAGAAGAGCAAGAGAAGAAAAATGAAACTCTCCTCAACTTCATCAGCCCTGGAAAAAGAGAGGAAAAATAATCACTTGGTTCCTCTCTCTGTGTTCCACATGATATTTGTGGTTTGCCCAGTATACCTATATTGGTAGCATTGTGTTCTGATGTCACAATAAAACAGATCAGATTACGCCCCTGAGAGTAAGAGTAAATCCCTTACATGGACCATGGAAGTGACCCAAACTCCCAGAAACTTACTACAAAGGAGCCAGAATTGATACCACTTCCTGTTTTTACCACAAGTTTACACTACATGCCAGCAACAGAGGATTAAACTTCTTCTTTCCCCGAGCTTATACTTCCCTCCATAATAACATCACCATTCAGGTAACAAAGACACTGAGCACCAGCATTAATTGCTGCTGCCTCAATTCTTCACCAGACCATGCAGCTCATTCTGCACAGATACACCCAGCTTTGCCTTTCACCTTATCAGCTTTGAATAAGGTTGTTAAGATAAGAATTTCACATATTCTCATTTTAATTATCAGTGGGTTAGTAGAACTCTCCAGACGTCACCTAGTCTATTTTTCTACTACATGGAAGGATCGGTTCTCCTAAAAGCATGTCTGCTATTGCTCTTCCAACTTGTCCTTAAACCTTTCCATGACTGAAACTGCCTGACCTCAATCCCTGCATGTGTGTGTCATTCCTTACCCCAAGAGAGAAGGCACTTGGTTATCACGAGGCTGTTTCAAGGGAAGGCGCTCACCTCCAAAGGCTGATGCATTCAGGCACACATAGTTACAAAGTACTCTGAAACAAGAAAAATAAAAGATTTGTCTTCAGGATGGCAGGCAGAGTCCAGTCCAGGAGTAAAGGAAAAACCAGCAACTCTGAAGTGCAATTTTCTGCACCCCATTATTTAGCACACAAACAGATCTTCAAAAGCATCATCACTGACTGTAGATACATCATGCACCACCGCTCGGAGTTGGCCACATTTTCTCTGACAACCACCATAAGGGTTTGATAAATTTGTGTTCTAGGAAACAAAGTGTTCATGGACTTTGCAGAGAGCTCTGCCAAGACATAAGCAATACCCAGCACATGTCCAAATCAGATGGCTCTGACTCCAAACTTTTAAGCTCTGTGATGGAGGACAAATTTTGATGTAACCACTGGTGACTTTATTTACAGTGTCGCTGAAACCAAGAGAGGCAACATTTCCAATCTACTATGACATTTAAATGTGTGTAATTATGGGATAGATCCAGAGGGTAAAAGTCAGGTCTGATGAATGGCTTTTGTATTCACAACATACTCCTTACCTGATCTTCAGGATGTTCTACCTAGCAAAATGAATTCTCTCATGAACCCAAGTGTTTGGTGACATTTTAGAAAGGTAAAGAAAGGATCTACATGAACAGTGCTCAGAAACACAGGGGAGAGTTCTGAATGACAAAAACATCCCAAATTTCATGAAAGATAACGGGCAACAAGGGAGAGCAGCAATGATACATTTGCTAGCCTACTTCTGAAGGCTTTCAGAAAAACAGAGTTAGATGGTAGCAGACAATTTGCAACAACAGCACCTTTCACCAGTAGATTGCCTTTTGCACCCCATGTCATCTAAATTCCTGTCTCCCCTCAGAAGGAGCTGCTCCTGCCCCCAAAGGATCAAGTGGCTTTGTAACAAATACTCCTTTTCCGATGGCTGAAGCCAAGAAACCCTCAATTTGTCACCTGCTGTGAAAACAAGATGCCTGTTGCACATCTAAGGATGTGCCAATGCAAGAAGTCAGTGTCTTGTCTTTTGCAAGGATTATCCATCTGACTGTACTTTTGGCTACTGCACTTTGTCCATCTCCAAGTTTCTGCTTGGGATGGTTTTTTTCACCCTTTGTAATCCTACCCAGCTGTCCTGGGCTTTTGCTTTCCTTCATCACTTGCACTCTTAGCAATGCCAACACTTACAGCCAGCCAGCCCAACTGCTGTCAGCACAGGAAGGCGACACACTCCTGATTAGCACTGACTGGAGAGCAGAAGTGCTGTTCCCAAGGCTAAAGAGGAATACCTGCACCAATAATGTCCCTAAAGCACCACATAGTAGCTGAGGAGACTGAGCAATAAATGCCTGAAGGTGAAAAACTCAAAGTAATCTCAAAACGTATGTTGGACAACTGATAAAAGACTCTAAATGCATGCCCATCTTTAAGGCTGAAAGTAGCTCCAAGGACTTCAGCAAGATCATCTGCAGCATCAGACACGTTACCTCCCAAAATACTAGTGAGATAAGGATGTTTAGCAAGGGATAGAGATATGAGGAATGCTTCCACCAGGAAAATACACCCATTTGTACAGCTGAATTACGACAGCTGTTGAAAACCATGGAGTAGCATTGAATGGCAGCCCAGGACAGGGAGCCAAGACAACTACCACATGCAATTGAAACTGCCAAGGGATTAAGTTAGGTCAAATGTAATTACACACATTGGATCCTGGCCAGAGTACTGGCTTATTCAAGAAAATTAAAAGAGGTGTTCAAAAGTTTCAGAGATTGAGTCCTACTCCTGTTAATTATTTGGTGAGTCAGTCAGTGAAGTCTCAGTACTCTGGGAGGCCATCTGAAAAAGGGGAAAAAATGAGGCATAAACTTGAAAGGCATTAGAAGCGATTAGCAAAAGCCTTTGTTCTCCATGGCAATCCTGGCTGCACCAGTGAGCGAAAGCCTTTCATGTCCATGCTGAAAAGTGGCCTCAGTTCCTTTGATACTTCTGGGAGGAAGCATTTAAATTTACAAATATCCCACTGACAGAAGTTACAGACAACAGTTGAGGAACTTCTGCCTAACTCAGCCGGATCATACCCAGCTCTCAGGCAGACAGTATTCCCGCTGAAGGGAGGAATGACAACAAGACACAAGGAAGTTCACTGACACCTGGAGCAATGTCCACTCTACACGCCAGTTCTGTGTGAAAGCCAAGTCATGTCAAAAAGGAGGCTGCAGCCATGTGGGACAGTGGCTTCCTCCCCCTCATTGAGTTTTCATAAGAGGGAGAGCATGCAGGGCAGGCAATGGTAAGGAGATGAGAAAGGAAGCTCTGTGGTCTGGCAGCTGAGCGTCACTTGGAAAGATTAGATCCTGTTTATGCCCCTGCCATAAACCTTCTGAACTATAAGAGCAAAGTCACATATATCAACATTTCCCACATATTTTCTACTGCTGTGCCTTTTGGGGCAGAATAAAGATACAGAAGGACTATGTCCAGAAGAGACAAGAACTAGCAGGCAAGGATTGAGATTCTGTGTTCAACCTTTAATCACGACTTGTACTATAACCATGTACAGCACTACAAAACATGAAGTGTTCTGAAAAAACAGGCCTTGTAAGCCTGAGTTTTGGCACCTGAAAGAAGTAGAAGCCTATGCTACCTCTGTATCTGGGAGTCATCATTAGAGATACACTCATCGCTGTCTTTGAAGCAGTTGGATGCGACAGTAAAAGCAGTACAGAATTGGAGATTAACCTTTTTTGGGTAGCTTATTCACTGCAATGTTCAGATGATGCACATGAAACAAACCATTTTTTGACTGACATGAAAAAAGCCAGAGAGATGAAATAACTATCTTCTCAACAAGTGCCATACACGAGGCATGTCAAGTGACATGGCTTCATCCCACAGTGACAGCAGGTGAACACACAACTGAAGCCTCTGCCATATTGATTTAGTGTGCTTTTTTTTTTACCCCTTTAACTTTTCATAAAACAAGCCAGGGAAAGGCAGACATTTCACAGCACAGATTGGTGCAATTTGTATTAATGGCCCAAGCATGGATGCAAGCAGCAGCTTGCTTCTCTTTGTGCGGAACAACCAACAGGGACAAGTCTGGTGGGACAACTGCTACACGGCACACCTTGCCCCAGCCCAGCAACACCTCCTCCTCCAGTGGCTTTCCAACAAGCAGGGCAAGAACAAAGAACACAGGAAAAAAATCTCTGCTGTCTTGCCACGCTGTGCAAAATCCAGGGGGAAGGAAATGTGGAAAGAGTTTGCATTCTGCACTGACCACACACAAGCCGTCATTCTTCCAAAAGGTGGTCAAGTGGTCTTCCAGGTAGTAAAAGCACAAATGTCCTAAATTCCTCACCCCTGGCACTCCTCTAACAAGGTAATCACTCACTTGGAGTCCTCAAGCACCACACAGACGACAAAGATTTCTTTTGCAAATAGGAACGAAACAGCAAGGCAACACCTTGCAACCAGTCTCCTGTGAAGCAAATCCACTGCTTGCACTGGAAAGACCCACAAAGAAAGGCAGGTCAGAGCCAGAGCCAGGACATGGCCAGTGCCACATGTGGGCAACACCACACATCACAGGAAAGCACAGAGCTGATGATACACACTACAAAAAAATAGATTTTTCAGCACAAAGCAGGGCAGCCTGAAGGGTTTCATGCCAAAGAGGGACCCACTGCCATGCTGGTCAGGGTGTGCAGGGGGACATGCCCCTGTGGCAGCAGTGGTGATTAACCAATACTGATAATGGCCTCCAGTGCCTGAAACAAAGCACAAGGAAACAGCACAGCAAGGACTAATGCCAAGTGGCAATAAAGACAGAGGCAGGGCTGTTGTTCAAATAAGATTTTTTTTTTTTTTTTTTTTGCCTAGGTTACTTGTTATAAAAAAAAAAGGCTCTGCATGCAGGGACATCCTGTTCACTGTATTAAATTAAAGGGATGATTCAAGAGGGAACAGCTTTCAGCAGACAGGGGGGGAAAAATCAATTTCAGGTTGCTACGGACAACTGGGCTGTCTCCTGTAAAACGGAATCGGATTCAGCTCTACAAACCTGAACACGAAACATTCCCTCAAACACAACACACACACTCTCACTAAATTAATGAATACAATGAAATACAGACTTGTGCCATCTCCCAGGTTTTTTGGCTGCACGAAGGACGCACTCAAATCTACTAATTGCCACTAAATACAGGACTGGAGTTTGGCTCAGTGGTGGCTCTCTGACTGCCAGTCCAACACTCCCTTCCAGGGGAAAAGCTCTTTAACAGCCAAATAAACCAGAGCAGTGCCCAGATTCACCTCACTCTGGGCACTTCCACGGGCTCTGGGCTTGCAGATCTAAAACCATGGGCTGCTGATCCAGGCTCCTGAAGAACTCAGCCAGAAGGGGCAGCAAGAACAGCCTGAGGCTTTCAAGCATGTCCTGGCTGATACTGGACAGAGGCACAGGCTGCTCCTGGTCCCTGAATAGGAACAATGCCCTCCACCTGAGCAGCTGACCTGTGGTCACAGCTGCCATCAAGAACCTCACATGGAGGGACCACTGGGGACAACATGATGGCCATGGTCCAACAGGCGTTCTCTCCCTACCCTTTGCACCAGAATAACTTCAAACAGGTTTTAAGCACCTTCTCCACTCCCTGCAGGAAGAAAAGCCTTGGTGAGAGAGACTGGAGCAGAGATGAGGCATCTGATTCTGTGCGTTTCCCAGTAGCTGTTCAGAAATCAAAGAAATCCATCTAGATCAATCTCTCCATGAAGGCAACAGGAAACATTCCCATCCCACGATACTGTAAGTCTTATAGAGCAGTTAATGATTTTCCAATGAAATGTACCATCAAAATATAAGATTTTATTAGCAAAATCAATGATGTGTGCAGAGACAGTCCCTCGTGTGTCTTAAAAAAAAAAGTCTATGAATAAACTTGACAGGAATAAAGAACACTGTGCAATTATTACAACTGTTTTACAGGATACTCTAATAATGACAGCCCATACTTCTGGTAAGACACCTCAAGGCAGTACCACAAAAATAAAAAACATAAAAAGAACAGAAGCACAGCATTCCCCTACACTTGGAATGTGCATTGTGCTTATTGTCTTACATTTTTTTCCCAACAAGAAGACAACATCCAGGAAACAAAACCACCCCAACACTTAAAGAAATATTTACCAGTCACCTGTCTTTCTCTCCTTCTCCACCAGTTCAGTGTTTCACTGCATTAGAAAAGCAACCAGTGGAAATTTACACCCATTTAAACCTAGCAGAAATGGAAGCAAGATAGAGAGGCTGCAAGTTTTCAGCATCCACAAAACTCACGATGTTCCTAAACCATGTACACATTTCAGGTAACTGCAGCATCAGAGAGCCCTCTGCAAGCAACACACCCATGTGAGGGCACACGAATGGAGTCCTGCCAGCCTGCCAGTCTCCTGCTCTCAACTGCCAGCTATCATCCACATCAATACCACCAGAAAGAGTTCAGACAGCCAAAACATTAAGGGACCCAAATCCAACACTCACCAAGCCCACTACCCAATTTTTTGTGGAGCAAATGAACAAGGAGCATCATTAAGTTGCATTTATAGCCAAATGCTCAGGAGTGCACTTTTACGAAATAGTGCCAAAAAAACAATTGACAGTTCTAACCTAAACCTAGACACAAGAGCGTAAGGTCCACTCAGAGGAAAAAAATTAAGTCTTTATTCCACTTGGCTTTAAACAACCTCTGGATGCATGTTGGGATGGATAGGGAAAGAATAACAAGAATACCCGACAGATGTTTCCATTAGCATAGATTTGCCATTCATCTCTCTTTTTTCTACCATCAAACTCCTTTATTATCCTTGCTGGGTAATTTACAGTGCTTGTTGCAAAGTACAGTCTCTAAGAACAGAGACAGCAAACACTTGACAATGTAGAAGTTCAAAGTGCTGAGCCATGCATGACCTGCAAGCAGATTGTTACTATTTCCCTGTGTGTATAAAAGGGCTTTGCCTTCATGCAATGCTGGAACTTGTCATCATGAAACACCTTCTATTACAACATGGCCCAGAGGAGCTACTATTTTGGGTCCTAATAACGTGCTGGGTTTTACAGGAAAGAAAGAAGGCAAGTAACATGGAACAACCCAGCTGTCAAGGAGAGGAACAGATGGGATCCTCACAAAGCTACACAGATTGCCTTAGTCAAGTGCTGTCACAGCCCAACTCGAGATGGGAAAGCACGGTGCGGGAGCTAGATGAAAGGAGCTTGTGAAATTAAGTAGCATCATCACCTCCACAAGGCCTGTGAAGAGACAATAGAGAACTGCTTTCCAGGCACTCTGATCCTGAGGCAGTAAAACATGACTCAAGGTTGTCAAGCTGCTTTTTTCAAATGCCTTTCGGCTGAGTGACAATTGCCCAATCCCCCCACCTGTTTGGCCCCCGTGAAACACAGAAAGCGTCCACAGAAGCACAAGCCACATCTGTGGTCTTGGAAAAGCTCTCCCCTGGGTGACAGGCACAATCAGGGCTGGCTGGAGGTGTCCCTGCTAACATGGCCCCAGGTGCTGCAGGCAGGCAAGCTGCCAGTGCACAGGTAGCACCAGGATTCACCCTGCTGTGGCTTCCAGCTCCAAATGGGGCTTCCAAACAATCTAAAAACCACAACACTTGCCATGGCAGTTCAGTTCCCAGTGCCCTGGCACCCTGTGAACCAGTGACAAACCAGGAGAGGGGAGGGATTGGCCTGACCTTCCTCATTCAAGCTCTCAAAAGGGTGCAGCACCCAAGAGAACAAACCAGTGCTTGGAAACCCCAGCCCACTTGGAGATACCAGAGCCCATATCCAGCAGATAGAGAACCTGTGTGTTGTACTTCCAGCCCGAGCACAGCCATTCACACCCACAGTGATTCAAACAACACATGCTGAAGCCAGATGATGAATGAAGTAACAGAATCGATTGCCTTACCTCCCCTCCGCCTCCCACTAACCGGAAGATGCTATTCAGGGAAAATATAATTTAAAGGCAGAGGCTAATGATGAATCAGATTGATTTTTAGATGAAGAAAATAGATGTAATTGCAGCCTACCTGCTTACAGCTTGCCAAGTCAGAGAGAGCTTCAGGAGAACCTGGCCCCCTCTCCCATTCCTCATCCCACCCCTGTCTCCCATCAAAGCAAGAAAAAAACCTCACAGAACAGAAATTCCTTTACACAAGACAATTGCGTGTTGCTCGGAGCCAGCTCAATGCTGGCTTCCCTCTTCCTGCTCAACAGTACAGAGCCTGAATTAATGGATATACAGAGGGCCCACTTTCCAGGGAAAAGCGAATTCCAAGTTTGCAGCTGGGAAGAATGCATCGAATGTCTGGTATTCACGCTGCGCCCTCTTTTCCCCTTCCTTTTTTTGGCCGTATAAGGAGCTGAGCACAGCAGGCTGGACAGCGAGTGCAGCGCTGCCTGCTCAGCACCGTCAGACCTCAGACTTTGTTTGTCTTTACTGGAAATCCAATAAATCCATCTAGGAAAAACGCTAGTGGAGCGTCAGGCTCAGACCCCGTGGTCTGGAGATGCAGGATCCAAACAGGAGCCAGCTGAACGAGACCAGCCCAGCAAGTGCTCCTGCAGAGCTGCAAACACATGCACTGCACAGGCAGTAATTACCTTTATTACACTGCAGGGAAGGGATGGGGGGTGTTAACTTAAAAACTAGAGACTATTGAAGCTACAGTCCTAAAGGGTTGTTTCACAGGTTTGCAGCACTCAAGCAATACCTGCACAGGAAATAAAAGCCAGCCTGGCCTGGAGTGAACACACCTGGGGCTGGGAGGATTACTTGCCTTTGGCCACACAGAAATACGTCCTCTCTAGCACACACAGGTTATAAACTGGAGTGTGGGATTGCACTTTAGAGATGCAAATTGCTGGGAATTCTTCCTAGAGTCCTGACAATCCCTAAGTTTGAGTCTATTGCAGCAATTTCACCAGCAGACTGGGATTTCCATACCCCAAATGCAATTACAATATTACCTTCCAAAAACATAAAACCTTTTTGCCATTACTGCTTCTTCTGTAAACAACAGACTATTTCTGTGGGCACCCAGGGCACTGCAGGAGCAAAAAGGAGATGAAAAGACACTCACCCCATAACCTCCCCTTTATGAAGAGTGATGGGTGCTGCCCCATGGGATGGCAGTACCAACCATCAGAGCCCCTCACGTTTGGCCCTAGGACCAAAGTGCAGGGGCAGCAACTCACAAGCAACCCCAACCCATCCAACCATCCTGTCTTGCTCTCCCATCTCTGTCAAGCATGTGAAGTTCCATCTCCTTCCCAGCACTAGCAACCCTGGGCTGCAGCTCCCCATTGCCATCCTCTCTTTGGAGGGTCTGTCCCAGCCCCTGCAGCTGCCTGCACGAGGAAAAGGGAAGGACAGTGGCCAGAAACCCCTTCATGACATCTGAAAACAGTCTTCAGCCTTCACCTGTTATATCCAGATGGAGTCAGGGATGCTCTGAAGCACAGAATGAAGTGGCTTAGATGAAGACACACAGTTGAAACTCAGCTGGGGGAAGGGAAAGTTTCTAGCCTCATTAATAACAGCCTGAAATTAAAAGCAGAGCTTGTAGTACAGCTGCAATTTCAGCAACCCCGCTGCTTGTGTTAACAGTGTGGCTTTATTATGGTCCGGGATTAAAAACAGCTTCAACAATTAAAGGAGGGAAAAGAAAAAAAAAATAATGACTGAATGAAAGAACCACCACCACCAAAAATCAGTATAAAAAAAATTCCTACGGGCTGGAATGATTAGCAAAAAACACTTGTGTGCTGTGAGGAGCATGAGTGAATGCTTCCTTCCTCACACAGGCCCACACATGTCCCTGACAAGTATATCTGTCCCCCACCTGTGGGAAACCACCCAGAGCCCTGTGGCTCAGCACCAGCCACCATTAACCTCCCCAGGGATGGCACCTCCTGCCCAGGAATAGGTGGTCTACAGTCACCCTGCTCCAAGCAGACAGCTTAGACACTTCCTCACACCTGCTGTCTAAATAACACGGCATTAAGAACAAAAATGGGAAGAAAATAGTCTTGCAACAAATGACTAATATGCCTGAACTTCTCAGGAGGCACCAGTCTCACTGAGCAGCTCAGAAGAGCTGAGAAGCAGCATGCCCATGTCTCTTGGAGGTGAGCTGGTTGCCTAAGGGTTCCTGAAGGCATTGACCCCACATTCCCTGGCACCTGCCCTGGCACCAGCTGAGATAAGCTGCCACTGGAAAACCTCAGTTTGTTGTGTCTCAACACAACAGTCACTGCCTTTGAGAGCCTGGCCAGTAATGCTGAGGTTGAACCTACTCATTCTGCTTTATAAGAATTAAAAGTAATGTCTTCACAAGAAAGAGGAAAACTATCTCCCTTCTCTTTCACCGCCTTCCTGATACAAGCATTCCCTGGAGACATCACCTTTAGGGCAATCACCTACATTTACTGCTAAACTACTGAGGACCACAATTCCCTTCAGGGCCAAGCACAGCAGGAAGGCAGTTTTGTCACAAACACATCAGTTTTGTCACAAGCACAGCCAGACCTATAGCTCTTTCTCCACTGCAGAAGGTTAAACCTTCAAAACTCAATCCAAACTTGGCCCATCCACCAAAGCCAAGGCAGCCCTTTGCACTATGTGGATATTAACCCAAGGACCACGGGACATTCCCAGAGATATGCTCCGGGCAAATTCCTGGATCTACCACAGAGCTACAATGCTCCAGAGCCAACCTCCTGACACAATGATGGTCATCTTCACCAAGACAACAGATCCAGATTCCTCCAGTGCTTCCCATGAGGACACACTGGACAAATCTGGTCCTCACGGATGCTGCAACCCAGCAGTAAAAGCAATGCTGGGAACACCCAACAGATCTGAGCCCCGTTCCATTCATCCCCATGCTATGGGATGAATGCAGAATCATTTTCCATAAGGGATTAAAGTCACATCCCTGTCAAGGAAGCTGTTAGTTAACAGAAAAAAATCTTTGCCATTTTTGGAGACCGAACCATGGACTCAGAAAAATTCTTGCTGCTGCAATGAAGGACAGAGACATCCAACCCAAATAAAGAAGATCCATCATTGTATGACAACGGCAGTGCTCAGACATCTGCCCTCAAAAGCCAGCCAAAAGCATTTTATACTGTTGGCTTTCACAAGCTCAGAAATTCAAGCTAGCCTGTGCCAACCCTTTGCAATTCCCTTCACTGAAGGGTACAAATGACTTCAACAGAACTGCACTTGAAGCCATGTCTGCAAAATATCAAAGCTAAGGTCCAAGTCTCCAGCAGCCACACAGCTTCTGCAGCACTTCCAGGGCAGGTTTGGTATCTTTGAAAACCAAAATCTCCTTTACTCTTACCCTGAAGTCTCCAGTATTCCAAAACCATTTAAATTAAAACAAGCCCCACAACACACTTTCCCAGACACCACAGCACTTTCTAAATGCCAAGGTGACTGCAGCCTAAAGTCACCATGGCTTAACAGATGTGGGTGATATGACTTTTTGGTGGTTTCAGCTATTGGGCTTTGCCTTGCCTTTTCAGCAGGCTGGGAGCACATGTGGCCAACACAACACAGCCACTGTTCAGCTGAGAGAATGAACCAACCCCAGGCAGCCTCACAGCCCCACCATGGAAAGCATCATATCCTATCCCCTGCTTTGCAGACTGGAGAAATGGAAGATAAAAAACAAACAGCCACCAAAGAAACCCAAAACCAACCACACACAAAACAACGGAACCCCCTGAAAAGGGTATGGGGGGAAAAAAAATCCAACACAAGACATGAAGTTTGGAGCTGCACTGCCCAACACACTCACTCCTGGATGGAAAAGAAGGGGATGTTTGAAGGATGTGGGATGACACCTGCACCAGGTACAGTCTTAAGCTGTGGCTTAAGGGAAGTGCACAGAAGCAGGAAGGACTGAGGATGTGCCAGCCAGCAAGGAAGGTGATGTGGCCACAAGGCATGGCAGGAAAAAAAAAAAAGATCAGATTATTCAGATCCTGTCCTTAGAAACAGATGCTAGCGTTTTTCTCTTACATAGGACTGCACTGAGAAAGATTCCTCTTCTCACCTCAGAATTTGTGACCATCCCTGTCACAGTTTTTTGAACACAAGTAATGTCCCTTCATAGGCAGATGGGAACCAGCACTATGGCTGATGTCGAACTGCACTGCTCCTCCTCTTACAAAACTGCTTCCAGCTCCAGTAGAAGCATCCCCATGTGCTCACATGGCCAAAATCAGACAAGTGCTGAGCAGCGCCTTTACCTAAAAGCTTTACTAACATCTGAAAGAATTACAATGGGCCATCTGCACAGTCTTCTCCTAAAATGTATCTGGTTCAAACTCAGTTCTCCCTCACCTCCTCTGGCATATGCCCATATTTCTCCATTAATAGCTGAGCTGCTGGTGACACCCTGAGCAGATTCCAGAGCTTCAAATTATCAGTGAAATAACCCACTGCAGCTCAGGGCAGAAACAGCATCAGAACCAGTAGTTCTCATGAACTACAACTTCTCTAAGGCTTACGTTGTAGAGCTACTGGAATTTATTAGATTAAGCATGCCAATATCTCAAAATCACAAAGGGCTTAAACTTTGTACCTGTACAATGCAGGAACCTGTACAATGCAAGTTCGTTACAAATGTCATTAACAATAAACCATAACAGCTTTTCCAGAGACGGAAATCTGGGCGCCTACAGTGGATCATCAGAGAGACAAAGTACTAAAGTCAAGGAAAGAACTCTGGTTTGTCCCTTTTTCCAGCCTATCACAGATACATGATGCCAAGAACCCAAGCCTTTCCCCTTTAAATGAGGAATGAATCACCCCTCTGGAGTGACACCACAAGCTTTGGTTTCTGTTCTCATTTTTGCATGCGCAAGCCATAAAGCACCAAGGGGACCTATGAGCTACTGCTTCTCAGAGACACCAGACACACCTGAACAACAGCTCTCAGTAGTTCAAAGCTGGCACTTTCCAGTTTCTGCGAATTTCCTTGATTTCCAAAAGGAAGTCTATGACCCTTCTAGATTGAAAGCTCATTTTTGTAATAAAAACATAAAGGACCCTTGCTGCGAAGAAACATGAGCAGTCCAGCTAGGAGATGCCAGCACAGCACAAACAAGCCTTCAGCAACACATCATACATGGAGCTGAAAGCCCTGAGATCCTGTCCTCCTATTTCTGAAGTACTATTTGTATTAATTGGACTTAGTGTGGATTTTAAACATTACCTGAAAACTTTCCCCAGTAAAAGGGGTCATTCAGGCACATTCACAGGAGCAGACTTCCTCTTTAGGGCGACCTAAAGTTGGAAGGTTTTGCTCCAGCCAACACTGAAGGAGAGAACTTGATCAGAAAAGCACTTGAGGTCACCGCTGGTCTTGGCAAGGCTGGATTAACTACAGTAAGGGCTAGAAAGAAGATCTGCCTAGTCTGAAGGCCAGGGGTCCAAAAGGCAAGCCAAAAAGTAACTCATTCTCTTTCCTAACAAACTGTGTTTTCAGCTGGAAGCCGCTTGGCAGCCTTCCTGCCAGAGGATGCTGCAGGTCAGGACGAGGGTTCACTCCCGGCCAGGCTGAGTGGGGACACGAAACACAAGAACAGACAGTGCTCTGCACACATGGGCTGGAGCTCCACGAGAACTGCATCTGCTGGGCTGTCCTCGGACAGACAGGGACCCTGCTGGCCAGGACTGGTGTGCCCCAGGAAGCACCAACCTGAAGATGAGCAAGGATGGGGTAAGCACCAAGGCACAAACAGGGCAGCCAAGGCAAGGCCTCAGGCACCCAGCTGCTCCACACCTGCCTCACAAACAACTTGGGTTCCTTGCTTCTGTGAAAATCAAGAGCAGTGGCATTCTATTAAAAAAAAACTGTCACTTAAACTCCTTATTAAAGGTAATTTCCTCTCCCACCCCTTTTCATTAGCAACATTCAAGCATTCATCAAATGATCCTGTTACTTCCAGGCAAAACGTTAGTCTTCTTACAAAGAACCTATACATTAGCACTGTCTATTGTTCTAACCATAAAAAGTTGTACAAAAAAAACCAATTGAGAAGCACAGCGTCCCATTCACCTGAATAGGAGTTTACCTTAAATAAACCTATCACACTGGGAAACCCATAAGTGCTTGGGAACAATGCTCATATGCGGAAAAAGATGCAGCAGTAACCACATTACTTTTCCCTTCTAGGCAGTAGCTTTCCACTTAAATTTTATACAATGCACCTGCTTATTGTTCTTATTACACAACACTGCATTCAATTCAAATCCATGCTGCAAGTATCCCACTCATAACAAAGAGACTTCAGAAAGGAAAAAAAAAATCACATTAAAGGGAAGCAATGTATAGCAGCACATTACACAGCACCAATTCCAGGCAGGCTGTCATTCTGATCACACCAGATGGCATTTCCACTCCAACAGTATCCTTCAGTGAAACATCCTTGTCACAGCATTATTCTTGATGCACAGAGTCCTTTTGAAATTAATGGTAGAAATTCTGTTTGTCATTTCAAAAGGACTGTGTTGCTCAGAGTGCTTTACCTTTTCATATCTTCCTTTCCAATAATTTGCAAAGGAGTAAGGCCAAAAGAGACCATTCTTTAAGGCAAAAATTAAAAATAAATAAATAAGTTTTCCTTGGTAAGGAACTAGAGAATAGGGCTGTGAATCCTAACTCAGGAGAGCCTTATGTGTCATTCCAGATCTAGGCCAACTCAGAAAATCGCTTAAGCTCCTGATTAACTATAATACGTGCTTAAGTTGCTTTGACTTCCGTAGGACTTAAGCATATACTTAGATTCTTTCCTGTACAGAAATAGTCTCTTAAATCAGATCCTGTTTTGTAGGGTCACTACACACACACACACACGTGCAGCTCATGCCCCCAAGAAAGCTCTGGCTGTAAACCAGACTGCCTGAATTTTGTGTCTCACTATGAACCAAAGAGTTTCACCCAGAGTTTTAAGTAAAGCTCAAGTCTGGAAGTGCTTTATCTCAGAGACTTTGTGAAGGTTCAGCTCTCAGTTTTAGACATGGTAAGTGATGCTAAGACTCAGGAGAGAGCCTACAATATACCGGAGCCGCAGAAGTTTCCAAGAGGAGAAAATCTCCCTAGATGCAGTTCCAGCTGCTATACATCTCACTGTGGACCAGCCACAGGCTGTGAATGAACAGCAGAGACCAGAAGGATCTTTCACTGGTCCCTTCCGAACCACTTCTTTTGGTGGGGTTGTGCCTCAAAACACCACCAAGTTTTGTCCACATCACAGAAGACATTCAGAGTTACAAGCAGGAAGTCTCTCAGTATCAAATGGCACACAGTTTTAATCCCTCTCAATGTTACCTGTGAGGAATACAATTTCCCCCTAGCCTTCTACCTCACTGGGCATGGGCAACTGCTAAACTATCCTGAACCTGACCTACTACCAAAGAGCTCTCATGTTTCAAAACAGAACCTCAGCCAAAAAAAAAGCCCCTCGGCCCAAACCCTCCCCTCACCAGCTACTCTCTTGCTATTAGAGTTAATTGCAAGCACATCATTCCTACAGCTTGGCTGATAGAAAAGAACTCCTGCTATGTAGGGGCTTGGTTTTCCCATCTTGCCTATTCTCAAGGCAGTGCAATAAATTATTATTAAATATGGAGGCTTTGCAAACAACTAAAGCATCCTGTGTGCCTGCACAGGGGCATGCTGTTTCTCAGTGTGATCTGAAATAGCCAAGATATTAAAATCCCACAAAGAACTGAGTTTCTAATGGAAAAACTGATGTGCCAGATGTTGATACTGATAATTACTGTGGCAGCCTGGAGCAGAGCCCAAACCCCTCTAGGTTAGATGGCCTCAGCACTCCCTGTTCCTCAATGACCCACATTGCAGTCCAGCTGCTCCCACATTCACCCACCCTCTGGGGTTTCTCACCCAGAAGAGGAATGCACACTATCTTTTCCAAGCCCTGAACCTTCTCTTCTCTTTCAATGACTATCCAGCCCAAACAAGGAATCAAGCTCTTCGTGCTGAAGATGGCACAGGAGAAGGAGCACTTCACAATAGAACATCAAATTCCACCAGCCCAATAGCTCAACCCAACCCTGCATTTGGGGAAGCCCCAACTGAACAAAACACAACTCAGTTCAGCAGTGCAAGATTAATGTATTTTACCTCTTGAAATCCTCTATTTTCTTATTGATGCCACCCAGTGAAAATATTAGGATGACAGATTCTGCAGATTCAAGACATCAAAGTTGAAGACCAAACCCTTTGCCAGGAATCAGGAGAGGATCAGGACAGCAAACCACAAACTCCCAGCACATCTACAGCTTCTCTATGCCTGAGATTGGGGTCTGATTCAAACCCACACCAGCCTTTAAACTCCTTCTCCTCAAAGTGGTGGAACAGGCTCCAGAAGCAGCGGGGATGCCTGATCCTCCTGCTTTGCGCAAAAATCCAAGATCAAAGGTGTTGCTTACCCTGAGGAGGGCAAGCAACACTGTTCCCTACTGCAACACAACTTCAGGGCTTTTCCCCCCACTCTGGGACCTCCAGCACCCTGTGACAGGGGATTCTGCATCTCCAGCAGCCTGGCGGCTCATGGAGCTGAGGAGAAGTCTCAATATGCACTCCCACACAGAGGGGAACAGGTTTGAGCCGGAGGGTCTCTGTGGGAGTCTTGCACTGAATATGAAATGTACTGTAGTGCCAAGCCTTGTTCCAACTGAAGGCTAAATGCCTGTCTTCCCCTCTCAAAACACACGGATGTCAAAATATCTGCTGATCAGCCAAATTACAGAAACAGAGAACACATAGTGACTGCAGGGAGGAGAGCCACTGCTGCAAGCCTGCCCCAGGGAAGTGCAGGATCCCAACATATAAAACAGAACACCATCCAAAAGCAAAAAGAAAACAGAAAAGTTTACTGCCTGTCATTTAAATAGGGATTTCTGTTACAGAAACACACCAGGAGCCTGCCTGCCCTCCTCCCTCAGCCCCTGCAGGCAAAGACATCATCTTCCTCAAGAGGTGACAAGAGACAAAATAAAAACAGAAGTGACAAAAAGATATGAGGAGAAGAATTGCAGGACATTGCAACTTCTCACTTCAAAGCAACAAACTCCTTCTACCATCAAGTTTATTTGAGTATCAACAAAGGGTAAGACTTGAGAAAAACTCAGGTACATTCAGCATCTACACTTATGCTGAGTCCCTTGCCAACCTTTTCAGTATGTCAAAAAATATTTTAAAAACCCAGTAGTTTTCAGTAGTTTCTTTCTCCAGTGGTTGCTGCGACAAAGTCTTGCAGAAACCATGGTAGAAATTAAATACTTTAAAACACAAACGTGATTGCACACATCTATTTAGCATGAAGCAAAACTCAAAAAATGTTTTTCCCCGAATTATAGTGTGAAATTTCAATAGAAGGGATAACATTTCTTTGAAGTCAGTGCTGTCCCTTCAAGCTGACCTTCAGTCACCTGAATCACATGCCCAAGACCACCAACACGATGCAATTTCCATCTCCAAAGCTTTGGTCTTATAGGATTTATTGTTAAAGCTGCAAGGGAAGCACATTACACACTGCTGACAGTGCATTTGCGCATGTGAACAAAGATGAGGGTGAGGTGAGATTAGGGCAAGCTGGAGGGAATTAGCTCAGTGGGTTATTTATTCCATGACAGCACAGATTAAAAGGGCTGACTGTCCCTTTGGCCTTACAAGCGCTCATGTGAGTTACCAAGCACGTTTTATTGGAGGGAAGGGGAAGAGATGTTATCATCCAGGTAAATATCCCAATAAACAGTTGAGTATTTGATGGACAGCACTTTGCATGTAATTAGCATGAAACCTCCCAGGATCCCTGAATGTCAAACAAGGAAATGCTCTTTTTAAGCCTTACTGGGGTGGGTGGGCTGGATCAGTCCCAGCTGAGAGGCAAATAAGCTGAGTCAGAGGGATCAACTACCCAGCCAGGATATCACAATCTTCAGGCAGGGCCAGCCTTGCCCAGTACGCTCCAGTTCAGCAGCAATATCTGCAACTGAACCCTCCCAGTCCCAACTGGTACAGACAAGCACCCTGCTCATGCCCTTTCCTGCTGGACCAGGCTCCACTGAGGCTCTCGAGGGATTGAGTAGCAGATTTAGTAGTAAAAGCCAGACGGCCTCATTGCTACTGACCTGCTCACACCGTAACGTATTTCTCATTTCCGAGTGACTGCCTGTTCTCTCTCAGTCCTGGTTAATATTATTTGTGTTTTAATGCTTTCTAGGAACCATTCCAGCTTTACATCACAACAAATACCACTGGGTAGGGGAAACACTTAATCTGGCTGGCCTTGTTTTTGGTACTTCACTTTAGGAACTGGTCCAAGCAGTGAGAGAAACAGCAGTGCCTGCCCCACGGCCAGACCTCTCCCCACATACACTCAGCCCCACTGGGGATGCTGCCTGCAAGTCTGAAGGTGGCTTTCATCAAGGCTGAATTCTGGAGCTCCTCCAGAAATCCTCCAACGAGAATGAAGAAGTCAAATAAAGAGAAACCCACAAAAGCTTGAGATCAAAGGACTCTTTGGGTTCTTTTTCTTTGCAGACACATTGTGTATTTCCCATTTTCTTCCTCTCAGTCTCACCAGCAGCACATGTTTCTGCAGCCATCAATGCCAGAGTAAGCGCCCAACTCACTGGCTGAGCAACCGCTGTACAACACCCAGGAGGAAGTTTTGTCACCACCTCATGCTAAGAGCTTGCACTGTGACACCCACCTCAAAACTTCCTGAGCCACTTCTTCACAGGCCGTTACTCCCACCAAGCTTTTAAACCCTGCTTGTTGTCCCTTCCTGCCCATTCTCCTCAGGTCCAACTCATGAGACTCATGCTTTCCAGCAGCCAGAATGAGTTTCAGGTGTGCCTCCTGCCAGAGGAAGAGCTGTTCACCCAGAGTGATGTTCTGTTCCAGCCCAGGCTGGCTATGGAAGACTTTGTGGAGTGCTGTTTCTCTTCTTAGCGCTCACCCTGCTCGGGTCAGGAGGAAGCAGGTAGGAAAGGTGAGCACACAAGGCACATCCCACCATGGAGGTCTGAGAGTTGCTGCTTCCCAAAGCAAGTTTGCTCTGAAGCTCAAACCAGACCCCAATCAAATGCACCTGCTTGCACAGAGTGGCTCTATCCTTGCACCAGTTTCAGTCATAACTCACTTTACCTTCTTCCAAGAAGCTGTTTTCTTGCTGAGCAGGGATGTAACCAGCTCAGAGACTTAGAAGTTAGCTCCTCCTCTGCAATTCCACATCTCTGCAGTTTGAGCATTATTTTCTCTCACAAAGAGGACCCAAAATGAAATAAAATTTTTTTTTTAAAAAACAAAAAGAGCGAGAACCCAATCAAGGATATCTGCTGTTTAGGACAGGCGTGACAAGCTCAGAAGGTGAATATTCACTGTCCCCAGTTTGCCCCAGGGAGGGGAGAGGGGGACTTAGTGTTACAACACATTAATCATTTACCCACAGATTTTCTCAGGAACTTGTTCCCCACACCCAGCACCTTAGGAGCACGTCTGCAGGGTGCAGGCAAAAAGGAAACTGGGGAAGGAAGAGGAGGAGATACCTTAAGTCAGCAGGAAAGTGTAAAGAGCTTGAAGCCAGGGGTTACCAACCAGACAGAATGACCCAGTTATGCAACTGAGAGGAGGAGGAGGATAAAAACACCAAGGAAGGATGAATACTGTAAGGTTCCCAAAATACAGAAGGTGCAGATAACTGGCACAACTGACCATGAGAATTGCATTAAAATACAGATTACACAGCATCCACCAGGATTAAAAAAAATATCCTCAAGAAACTTAAGGTACCTCTCCCCAGCAAACCCACACAGTGCTGTGGAGCAGCAGAGAGCATCTGAACTCCAGGCAGCACCTGCAGGTCTCCATCCATTTATTCTCAGGGAGTATTCCAGTTATCTCCCACCACCACGTAACAGCACTGGTGCACAATAATTTTCAGTCAATATTTTAGTGTTTTGGAGGGGAGGAAGCTTTGTGTTGTATTATTTTTCCTACACCAAAAAGTTACTCAAAAGCTTGAAAGTTCAGATCCTGAAAGGCCTGTGGATTTTATGGGAGGCAGGGGTTCTTTCTAAATTTTTCCCCCATGTAAAAAAGAATTTCCCATTTTCCACCCAGACAATAGTTCTGAACTCTGCACAGCAACAAGCTCTGCTCTGATAGTGATTGTCAGAAGTGCTTTGACAGAATTCCATCGCCCCTTGAAGTGTCCAAGGCCAGGCTGGATGGGGCTCTGAGCAGGCTGCCCTACTGGAAGGCATCCCTGCCTATGGAAGGGAGGGTGGAACTGGGTTATGCCTAACATTCCTTTCCGCCCAAACCATTGAAGGAGTCAAGGATCAGCAATGCCCTTCTTCCAGACTCCAAATTAATCTTTTGCTCACATTAGCTTTCATTTTTTTTCCATCAAATTAATCATTACTCCTCTTACATATTACTAAGCAGTGGACTGAATCAGGTCATCTTGTTTTTGGGAGGAAGAACCATTTGCACTACCTTGTTTGCACAACAGAACCACTGACTCTGCCACATCCAGCCCCAGCACACTGCTCCCCTCCACTCCTTTCTGGGCCAGGTCAGCTTCTAATCATTGTTTTTGATCCCACCCACATGTACTGTAGTAAATGCTTGCTTTCAGTTTTTGGTTGGTTGTTTTTTCTTTTTAACCAAGTGACATTTTTCAAACCAGATGACTTTTTCCACTCTAAATGTTAGCAAAGCAAGGGGGGGATGTGGTGAGGAAACTAATCAGTTCATCTTTCTCCTCTAGTTCGATCCAACACTGCCCTTACTCTTACACAGCAGCAGCACTTCTCAAATATAATTTCCACCAAAATGTTTAAATGCTGCAGAGAAATTACCTACTAAGGTCCCTAGCCTATACATTCTCTATTTTCCATCACCTGTCAATTACCACTGCTGAAGGCATCAGAAATAGCTGCTCTCTTTTGTATTTTGACAAGCTTATTCACATGAGATACCATGTCCCTGCTGCTATTAAATGCCCCAAGGGACAGAGCAGCTCAGACACCTGGAACACACACCAGACAAATCCTCTAAAGCCACTCCAGGATGATACACAGAAATCAGGAGTGCAAGGTTTGGGAATAAAATTTTTGAAGTTCCTTGTGTTGTCAACAAAAGTCAGCCACCAACCCAATGAAGGTAGGAGCACTTAGAGATTATGGTGCCACATCACCTCCTCAAGCTCTGTAGCATCAGAAAATGTTTGAACATGACAAAGGCCATTTTTGTCCCCTCCCAGGCACATCAATGACAATAGTTATCATTTTTAGCACAGTTTATCTTCCGGCTCAAGCACAAACCACGCAGTGGTTGGTATTGTCAGAGAAGAGCACCTCAGGTTTGCCAAAGTGAGCAGTGGGGAAAGTGAACTTCCCTACATTATAGATGAGAGGGAAATGCACAGCTCCTGGCCTCAATGAAGGGAGCACAGAGCAACTTTAACCATGGAGACCACTTAGGGTGGCCAGGACAACAAGGAACTGCTTGGACACAGGGAAAACAGGAAAGGAATCCACCTTATATCCAGAGTGACTTCTAGGTGGGGGAAGTGAGGGAGTTCTTCTAACATCCATCTCCTACACAAGGATGCAACACTTTGGTTTTTCCCCTCTTTAGGAGCTCTCCTCACAGCCACAGAAGTTTCTAAGAGATGCTGCTTTCTCTCCTACAGCACATGTCAGTATTTTAAGCACTCACCACCAAGTCCAGCTTTACCCTTCCCCTTCAGACCTGCTCTGCCCCTTTCCTAAAAGGAGAAAAAAAAAATGGGTACACACCAGAGGTGACACACTGTTTGTGTGAGAGCAGCAACAAGCCCTGCTGCAGCACCCAGGTGTGGAAGAGAGAAGACAAAGCTTTGCCACTGATCCAGCATTTTCTCTGATCTGCCTGCCAACATGAGTGGGCAATAAGCACAGGTACAGGTCTCACACCATTTGGCTCCACTTTCTCCTGGGAAACATGAGATGGGGTGGATGCAAACACCTTACCAAAGGAGCAATGGCAGTTGGCCACACTGAAGGAGGAGGGGTGACACAGAACCATGGCAAAGCAAACCCCAATCTCAGCACTCCCCACTGTCCCAGCAGGGCCAGGCCCTTAGCACAAGCCCAGGCTCTGCAGAAGAGCATCAGAGCATCAGCCACCCCCCTCCAGCACTGCCTGCTCCCTGACCACAAGCTCCACAAGGGCTGTTCACTGCCCAAGGGACCCATGACCACTGCCAATGTCACACTGCCCACCCAGAAAGGCAACACTGAAATCCATTCCTGTTTCCATGAGCTAAGCAAAACAGCTCAAATATTACCCAGCACTGCCAGTCCCTGTGATGGGTAAATGCTTCTGCGATCAGGGGGACATCTTTATTTAAATGGCATCTGTATGGCAGGTGCCATCAGCCTCGTCACCCCATCCATTTGTGTCAAGCCCTTACACAACCGGTGCAAATGAGCCCTGTCACTCACCCAGCCTGCTCACACAAAAGGATCCTGTGCCAAGCATGCTGACCCTCTATTAAAATCGCCATCACCCAGCTTTTTATAGAAAACAGCTGATCTCCTAAGGCCTCTCTGCCACCATAACATGAATTGCAGAACTTTCGGGGCCAGCCACACGGCTTGGGATCCACCCGCCCAGGTAGGCAGCGGCTTCAGAACGCAAAAGGCTCACAGAAAATACGCCCAATGCAAATCAATTTATTTCTGGAAGAACAGAACTTTTTCCCCCTCCATGTTTTAGCTTACTCCACCTTCCAAAATAGCCTGAACTTAGTCAAGAAAGGCATGTTCATTTTGGAATGAAGCTGCATGCACACAAAGTGCTCACAGAAGAGCTGTGGCAGAACAACTTGTTCCTCAATAGCTATTCTGAACCATGTCTCAGTAACAGATCCAGAGTATATCTCTGTAAACGAGACATGTTGATCTGACAACCTGGTTGAAGTGGTGGGGAGAAACTTAAAACTTTTACAAAAGCATGAGCTCTCACTGACAACTCCCTTGAAGTAAGGGCGCATCAATCCAAGGGAAAAAAAAAAGAACAGGCATCATTCACTTCTTTTCTAGAGACCTGCTTTGCATCTTCAAGTGTTCAAAAGTTATCAGTCCAGCCCCAGTGTTGGTAAGACTAGCTTAAAAACCAATACATTCAAAATTACTGTGCTGAAAGTTTACCTTCCCTGTTTGGGAAAAGAAATTCCTTTTTCCTTACATGACCACAAGGCCCAGAACCTTAAGTTTATTTCAAATGGAAGACAAGATATTAAAGGAATTACAGATTTAAGGAAGCAGGGTCTGGCAAGGACTTGATTTATAGCACAGCTTACAACAAGACCACAATCAATAGAAATCACTGAACATATTGAACATTAAAGCTAAGACACTGAATAACTCAAAACTCCATTTTGCTTATTATCATTTGTGATTGCAAGGTCTCAGATCAAAAAGTGGTTCAGAAGAATGACCTTTATCCTCACTGCTTTTACACAGCCTGAACACTGCTTTTCTGAATGAGAACTTTTTCTGAAATAGTGTGTTAGTATTTTTCTTTTCTGATTTTTTTTTCCCCATTCAAAATTTCACTCAGCACTGCAAGTACTAGTTAATGCAATGCCTTTCCACATGCTCTGTTTCACTATCAGGCTCTCTGTATTCAGGACTCCAGCATAGTGAGAAAATCTTTGGGAAGCATCATTTAAACAAAATAAACTGCAGAATTTTCTGCCCTGAAAGGTTTCACAGGCTTAGGGTTTTATACAACAGCTTGTTTTCACAAACTGTATATTCAGGATCCGGTTGAAATCAGTGTCTTGTTTCAGCCACCCTGCCTAAAACATGCACTTCCTTTACAGCAATGTCAATTTGTTCACCGTGGTCAGCTCATACCACATCCCTACTAAATGCATATGCATATATATATATATATATATATACACACAGGCATGTGCTGTCTCATCTAAGCAGGCCATGACCAACACAAGGCTCATTCAGGCAGGAGGAGGGTTCCTAAAGCCTTATCTGCACCCGGAGTGGTTTAGTGTTACCGGGCTGAAAGGAAACACAGAGACATCCTGTTTATAGGCTGTAGAGCCCGATGGATAAACAAGTGCACCTCAGTGAGAGGCACCGTGGGGCAGGGGGAAGGGGAGCAGCAGGGCAGAGAGCGAGGCTCAGGGGCTGTGAGGACACTGAAACCCCAGCTGGGCTGGCAGCACGGGGCCGAGGGAGGCTGCAGAATGTACAGAATGTGCCGCCCCGCCGCGGCTGCCGACCCCCTGCCCCAGCCTGCTCGTCTTTCACCCGGCCCCGGCCACTTCCTGGCACCCCGAGAGGCGACACCGGAGATGTTCCTGCACAGCCTCCTCCTCTCTGCTCTCCCAACGCGCGCCCACGCCACCGAGCCTTTCTGTGAGCTCTGTGCTTCATCTGCCAGCTGGGCACGCTCGGGGCTCTTGCAATGCCACAGTGCGAAGGGTGGTGAGCAGCGTCGGCCGAGCCTCTCTGCTGGCCAGCTGGGGAAGCCAACAGCCCTCCCAGAGGTGGACCCTGGGCTGGATGGACAGGGTCTGAACCAACCCAAGGTCACTGCCGTAAGCCCCATCCCCAGCTGCAGCAGGGAGTAGGACAGTCCCAAGACATGTTCCTCCCATTCCTCCTCAGTCAGAAAGTTCATCACCAGGTTAGAAGGATGTACCAGACTTATTTTAATTATCACTTGTGTTCGTTGGCCCAGCATGAGGGAGTGGGTCAGGGACAGACGCAATAACAGGAGATCTATAGAAAAACCCTCAAACAGCCCTCTGCTTCTGACATTGTTTTATCCATCCTTAAAGTAACAGAAAAATGTGAAGATCTACCTTGGTCCAGACCCAAGAGCCCCTTGTGCCTCTAGCAGGTGTAAACCCACAATACTCCTCTCCTGGACTGCCCTTGACCAGGAGGCAGAAGCCCTCTGGCTGTCCAACACCCACCAAGGCACCAATGCTGTGACTGTGGTAACTCACTGGGCCAGTTCCATGGAGCTCCAGGCTGCCTCCAGCCTCTGCAGCAAACCTCCAAACAACACCTCGACTCCACAGACATCTGGCCATTGTCGACAACACCCTAACAAACAAGGGGCAAACTGGGAACTGGGGAGGCAACATGGAACACCTTATGGGCTCAGACAAATAAGGAGCCCAACAGGGAAGTTTCCTACCTGGCCAATCTTCACGTGAGGCATCTAATCCCACTTTCCACACCTTTCCTGCTCCACTGATCATTTTTCCCCCCTCACTAGAGAACACAGGGAATGAACCCACATCCATCCTCACCCAGCACAGAAGGGAAAGTTTTGGCTCCCCTGCTTCCAGTTACAGACAAGCATCTCATGCCAACTCACAGAGGAGGATTTGAACAGAGCACTGACACCTCACAGGGCAACCCAAAACAAGAGACCCAGGTCAAGGCTCACGTGTGACCTCTGTTTCCTTTTTCATTTTTACTGCCTCATTTTTCTCTGCAGGTCCAGAAACTCTCTACAATGGAGGGCCAAACCTCAACATGGTCTCCAGCCTTTCTAGTCTGAAAGACTCCATCCAAACCCTGTCTAAGTATGAGCAAGGGAGAATTATCCCTGTGTGTACAAGCAGAGCTTGCTGGTGAGTGATGCAGCATTCACACTCTGAGCACTTCCATCACAACATGGCTGGCACAGCCAGTGCTTCACAACCACAAAAACACCACAATTCTGTGAGGACACACAAGAGCAGGACTTGCTCACACTCTGACACGCACCGAGGATGAGGCAGTGCTGCAAGGCCCTTGGCTGATGAATTGAGGCCTGGGGAACCTGGGAGCTGCTCCCAAAAGAAAGTCCTGAGCACGTAATTTCTACTTGTTTCCCATCCTACTCTTTGTCTCCTGCAACAGAGACACTTCTGACTCATAGCAGGCTTCCGCAGGCCTGACACAACAGGCCGACAGACTCTCCTTGAAATCAAACAATAGCAAGCACAGGGTGACTGTGCCTTGGCCAAGAAGGACCCAGACTCGAGACAGTCCTCAAAGGTACAACTCCAAAGTAAATAAATGTTGATGAACTCCTTTTCTCATCAGCTCTGTGTAGTTCTGATGCCTTTATTTTGCCTTCCTTCCAGCTGGAAAGAAAGTTCATTGAGAATGAAAGCTAGTGACTCGCAGTGAGCAGTGACAGATGCTGCCTGCCTGCATGTGTGAAAAAACTCTGACAGGCAGAAATAACACACCTCACATGTCTTGTGGTGGCAGTGAAGCAATAAATATTCTAATAGACTACTAAGGCTCATAGTAATAATGCTGAGCTCCCTTTACAGAAGCCACTCCCCATGCCAGATGACATCTGCCATGGTATAGATGTTCCTGGAACAGGGAGATATTTTTAAATCCCTCAATGTGGCACAAAACTGTGAGTGTATCAGCCAAAATACCAGCCATCACAGCGTTTATATATAGCCTTGCACATACCATCTATAGATGGGAACACAGACAGATACATGGTATCTAGCAGCATTACAAACAGACACTCTTCTGCTGGTCTCAGGGACTTGAGAAGAAACTTCCCAGCCGGCAGCTCCGCCCGTGTCATCCCACCCTGTGCAGCTCCCCACCAGCTTCTGTTCCTCAAGTGTGTTAAAGTGCCCATCATCAAAAGCCTGTCCCTGCTCTTCCCACGTGTCCCCTCCTCTACAGGGCAGGGCAGGTGACAGGGTCCCCCCAGAGCACCCCTGTGTACACACACGCTCCAAACCAGAACACACGGGCCCCAAAACTTCCTCTGTGCTGTGACAGGTGCTGAGAAGGGCTTAGAAAAATCTCCAAGGCAGTCCAGTTCACTCAGGGACACCTCTGACACGTACAAACTCTAGGCATGGCTCCTATCAGAGGCAGGAACACAGAGGTGCTAGAGGGAAAAGAATTTGCAAGCTCCAAACTAGCAATAGCTCCCCATGGAGCACCTGTAATTGCTTCCCAGGAACTCTTCTGGCACCCTAGCTACTGTAGGAGAAAAAAAAAAAAAAATTGTTTTTAAAAGTGGCTTCAGGTCCTACAATACATTCTCTCACGAGTATGAAATGCACATCAGCACTTCAAAAAGAGCACCGCAGCAGCCGTCAGACCCAGGGTGATGTTTAAGCTCTTGATACAGTTATCTGCCTAATAATAACCCAAAGAGCACTCCTTGCCTGGCTGCCTGCCAGACCACATGCAGACTCTCTGCCCTTTCTGCTTTTTTTTTTTTTTTAAGTTTTTTAACTTTGTCAGACATGGAAACGTTGACTCTAAGAAATTCAGCCTCTTCTGTGAAACAGATTAGCTGAGACTTCCTTCACTGTTGTGGAAAGCATGACTTGGGTGCTGCGGAGGGAGGCAAAGGGGAAAACTCATGTATTTTGCCTTCACGTGTGCTTTATTTTCTCCTCTGGCAGGAAACAGTGAGAAAGACTCTGACCCAGCTGCCTCAGCTGCGTTGGAAGTGATTGTATCAGCTCCACCTGCTTAATGTGGGTATTATTCAGGACTGCAAGGACAATGATTTGAGGCAAATCAGCAGTGACTGGTGTGTTCTCCAGGGACAAATGCTACACTGGTGCATGACACAAGTGATCCACAACAGTGGGACAACAGCGACAAGGTTGGGAGGAGGAGGTAAAGTGGGAGAGAGAGATAAACATCTCCACCTGTTTTTCTAGGGAAAAAGATATAACAAGGGGAGCACAACTTGTTCAAACATTTCAGAGTCTGCACAACATTTTTTCCAGCACTCAGAAGCAACAAATGAACTGCATCAAGAGATCCAGCAGCTATAGCTCAGAGAGGAACATCATGTCCATGTAATGCTTTCAAAGCTTTATAAAATGCAAGGAGTTCAACATGGTTTCTTTATACTCAGAGAATAACAGCCTTGACAAAACAGGCTGAGGTGCCACACTTTGCCATTCACACCTGCTGTGGATCTGGCCCTGTGCATCACTGAGCTCAGGTGTGGTGCAGCCCCACTGAAGCAGGTCCTGCAGACCACTCCTCAAAGTAACGAGGGAGCCTCTAACAAGCACGTGGACGACAGCACAGGCTGAACCACTGCTGCTGAAGCACAAGAGAGGCACTTCAATGGTGTTTTTAAAAGGAAAAGATGAAAAGAAAAAGGGAAAAAGCATACCTTTGCAAGTTCCAGCACAAGAAGAAAGCCCCAGGTCACTGCTGTAGCTAATGAGAAGGGCGACAGTGGTGCTCAGCAAGACTGTTCAAAACATCCTCATGACTTTTTTTTTTAAATCAAGCAAAACACACACAAACAGCATCATGTCTGCAGCAGGCTGCTGCTTTGACATCCATACAGCCAGCAAGACCCTGTGAAGTTTTAATAAGCAGGTCAAGCCTACAAAGACTTTGCTACCACCCTCTCCTGCCTCCACAACGTACCCCATTCCCCAGTGGTTTTACTCTGAGAACTTCACAAGCTTTCCCCAGAATTGCTGCTCAGAGAGCAGCCTGCTCACAGACAAAGCACACACAGCTCCAACAGGAGAGAAGAAGCCCTTTAGCTTATTCTGCATTGTATTCCTCCAGGATCCGAATAAATAACATCTCACAAAAACAAATTGCATCAGGCATGGGACCCTCGTGACCCAAATGGGTGAGTTTTCATAAGAATTTTACCACTTTTACCTCCACACAGAGAAGTGGAAGCAAGCCAGGAAAGAAGGAGGCATCGCCCTTTGCAAACACCCAACGAGCCCAACTGAAAACACAAAGCCCAGCACCTTTGGAGACATCCCCTGCACACCCTGGCAGGGCAGGTGGCTGGAGATGAAAAAGACCCACCAGGAAAGCTCTTCCGTAGGAGCTGATATTTCAGCTACTAAAGAAGTTTCTGTTTAAACAGACATTAATTGCATATGCTCAGGAATTTCTCAGCTTTACCACTTAAAAACCACCCAAAGCCACTTTGAGGCTCTTCCTTTTTTTTCTCTCCCACCTTTATTTGCTCTGTAAACACATTTGTGTGCACCCTGGATCCTGTAACGTTCCGCTGCAGTGACAGCACCTCCAAAACAGAGCAGCAGCAACCCATACATCTCACCAGGCAGTGCAGAATGTCCTGGGTGCTGCCCCTGCCATCACAGCACACCATGATGCACCACAGAGCCCTGCTCCTGGCAGGACCTTCTCCCAGCCCAGGATGAAGATGTCGTTGGTGCCATTTGTACCAACAGATAACACTATCAGGAGCAATGCTCACCATCTCAGCCTGCTCCCTCACAGGCTGAAACTCTCCCAACGAAACCCTACCTTGTGAGCACGGGGTTTGTTTATTAAAGTGCTGTTGCAAGTTTACCCACAGATCAAGGCCTTGATTGTGGCAGGTGGAAGATGTGAAATAACTGCAAACACTCTGAAGCCTTTTGAAGAGGCCGCTGAGGTCAGCCCAGTGATAATTCCCATCCCATGCCTGGCAAGAGTGGCAGAGAGCCTCCTGGGCACAAATAGGATCATGGCCAACTGCTACAGCAGAGCTGCCCATAAAGCTGTTCATGAAGAGCCAGGAAGAAGGACAGGACAAATGGAATCACAAAACTTGGATCAATTCTTTGTCTTACCATATGCGTACCTACACATAAATGTTTATATACACCTGGCAACATCTGTGCAGCTTTGGGCAAGCTTTGACCCTTCCTGGTCAGTAGAGAGACTGTAAAACCACACCTGGAGGCAGGAGAACACCCAGCAGCTCCATCTCCTCCCCATCACTGCACACAGCAGGAAACTTCAGCAAGGACACACCAGTGAAACGCCTCTGGAGCCCAAGGGAGCAATCCGTGGCACCAGCCCAGAGGAGCTCCTGACAGATAGCCCACGATACTTTCTATTATGTCCTTTAATATTGCCTTACATCTCGCACATCTGTTGGCCTCCCTCCCCAAGGGGAAGGCTGGGAGTGCCTCCTCTTGTCAAACAGGTCTGCTTCATGCCTCGAACAGCACAAAATCTCCTGAGAGCAGCCAGGGAATCTCTCTCCCCTCTGAAATCAGGTCACCTCCACCACGCTCAACCTCAGCCCACCCAGAGAATAAAGTCTGAACCCAAACTCATACACCTTTGGCTGGGCTGGCCATGCCATCACCAACAGGCCAAGCAAAGCAGCCTCTGCAGCACCTCACAGACGGGGGGTAGGAGAGGGAAGTAATTTTTGACAATGAAAATGTAATGGAACATTTTGTATCGATCCATTGTGGGATGAGTCATGGTTAGAGTGACTCGCCTCCTCTTCCCCTCACTTCCCCACTCCCAAATTATGGACTGCAAGAAATGAGCAGAGATAATGGGCAATTTCAGATGTTCTGAACTCAGGTTTCTCTCCTGCTGGAACAGCATGCCATGACAGCGGATGGACTGAGCTCCAGAGAGGTCCTACATGTTCCCACACCTTATACTGGCTACAAAAGAATTGTGTCTAACTAATGGGCAATTAGGAAAGAACTAGAAGGATGGGAGACTACTTTGTGGAAGAAATGACGAGTCAGAATGAAGATCTGAACAGGATCAACGGTAAAAGGAGACAAAAACAATAGATGGGGATCAGACACAAGCCCCAGAAAAAGATAAGCAAGCTGGAGGTAGATTTCTACATATGCACATACGCATACCCCAATCTCTGATTTGCTGAGTCTCCAGGGGACTAACTAACTTTGAGGTATAAAGCAGAAGATGACAAGCTGCTTATGCACTTGCCTATTAATATTTGGCAGTGGGACACAGACAGGATGTGACCACCCAGCACCCCACCACATGGGGCATTCAAGCCTGACCAAGAAATCTTCCAGCACTGGGCTCCAGCCAGGACCAGCACACTCCATTCAGAGAAGAAACTGGTACTTCAAACCCTGGCAGATGACTAATTGCAGTAGCTGAGTTATGGCACAGCTTTTAACACACAACGAAGAGACATTAAGGTCATCTTGACTCTCATCTACACCATCCCCTCCCACAGCAGACTTGCTGCTCTTTTTTTCCTCCTACTCCTTTTCTCACTTTCTTCCCTCCCCTTCAACATTCTTTCCTTTCAGGTCTTCTCACCTCCCTCCATACCCATTTACCTTGCTCTCTCAATCCACTCCTCCAGCACTTGAAAAATCCTTCACCCACAACTCCCACAGCAAAAGCCCTTCTCTTCCAGGAATCTGCTTTATCTGGTGTTTGATCTCCAGCAATTACCTGTGCTAACCTTTCCACAGACCTCAAGTGCACATTTGTCTGCCTTGCTTTGCAGAATCTTTAGGACAAGGACTGTCATCTTCCCCACCTGTAAAGCACAGGATACATTTACCGGGCTAGTAAGTGATAAATAAGCCACCTCAGCATTTCAGGGTAGCTCAGTGTGGGTTCCCTTGGTGTTTGCCTTCCCTCCACTGAAACTAACCTACCTGTAAGACTTTTTCTTCCTTATCTCTGTTACAAGGTTATCACTTAAATTTATCTGCATTTTTCAAAAAAAGTTGAGACAAGGAGGTGGGGAAACAAAGGGCCTTTACCAGCCCAGTTCAACCTCAGCTCAAACCCTGAGATGTAGGGGAGCTTGTGGGAGCACCACGGGGAGAGACCACAGCCAGAAGTAACTCACTGGGATTATTTCAATTATTTCAAACCTCACGTCTTACTTCTATTCAGTCTTCAGTAATTTTTGGACAAGCAGACACACATGGCTATTTGCTCAGGGAGCAATTATCAAATCTACATCCAATTCCACCAGCTGAGTGTGTGTCTGCCTTTGGAAGGGAGCTGGAAAAGAGACGAGTAGACCATTGAAATGGAAAACCAGGGTAAGGAAATAGAATCTACAAAGAAAAGATTACCCACAACACAGAGGGTATCCAGAGGTAGCCTGGGCTTCAGTGAATAAAAACATCAAAACAGGGAAAACAAAACCTCCACCCATGTCAGAGCCCATGCATGGAGCTGGGCTGGCTGTCTGGCAGCCACAGCCATGCAGGATGAGGGATTTGCATAACAGGTGGAGCACTTCCCAGGAATCAAGGTGATTCCTCAGGGGTCACTTCTCAGGAATCAAGGTGCTCATTTCATTAAAATAGGAGGGAAAAGTACTTCCTAGACAGCTCACTGAGCTGAGATAAAGAACCAGCTGTTAGCACCATGAGAACCTAGGCTGTCTGCGGTTTCGGGCTCCCTGCACTCCTCCACCCCGCGGATCTCACCCCATCTCCCTGCACACACCAGCCCCTCACCTACACGAGGACACTGCCCCAGTCCCTGCAGCACACCCACCCCCAGTGCCCTCCCAGCTTCAGAAACACTTCACTGGCACCATGCTCAAAAGCCACATCCTTCTCTGTCCCTGCAGCTCTAGCAGCCTCTACAAGGCTATCTGATGCAGCTTTCTGACCCTCACACATCTTGGGGGAGGATTAGCTGGTAACTAACAAAGCACTGCAGGAACCACGTGTGTCAGGAAGCCCATGTGATAGCACCAGTGTGCCATGAGAAACCTCATCCAGATCTGCACGAAAAATTACAATTTTTGTTACTGGTTCCATCTGAACTCACTGGCTACCCTCAAGACTACACAGCACAGGAATGCCAAGTAAATAACAGCGAGGCCATTCAAATCCCCTGTGATTAGACATGGTCACCAAATCAGCAACAAGCAAGACACAATGAAAATTAAGAACAGAAATCAAACAATCACCTAGAAAATAACAGGAGACCATGTAAAACCACCAAGCCAACAAGTACCCCTTCCTTCACACAGAATGCTCATAGCAGCATTTCACCCAATAGGGATGAAAGAGCTGGTGCTTAATGCTGACCCTGGAAACTTGCCCAGAAGTTTTTACACCACTGAGCACCCTGTGCTTGAAAGGGCAGCAGTGGTGACACTCCTGGTGAACTCCTGCTGGCCAAGCTGTCTGGCAGGTATAGCTTAAAAAGCTGGGTTTGGAAAATATTGCCTTTTTATAGCTTATCTCAGTGCAGACAGCTGCCTCACACCTCTAGAAATAGCAGGATTTAACAGCCATGTTTGCAGGGACAGATTTTAAAGGTTCCATCTTCTAAGAAACAACCTACACATTCAGAAACAGGAGGCCAGATTTGTTTTGGTACTGGAACCCCCTTCCATATGCTAAGCATACCCACGGATTTGCAAAAACCCTGCTCTGAAAATGGGATGTTCATTCAGCAACAGGCACACAGTAACTGGCGTTTGCCTTCCTATAGAGCCTGCTCCCAGCACAACCAGCAGAGAAGTAGCAAAATGATTAGGCTGATATTGCCTTTTTCTGAAAATTGCTGGCATTTTACAAGTAAAATAGTGGTGGAGGAGAGCATTAAACACTGGAAAAACAAGACAAATAACTTAAATACAAATACCCCACAGGCAAAGCCAATCAGCACCTCTCTGCTGTTCCTCTTAGGATGGAGCAAGTCAGGATCAGATCCCAAAGTTGTTTTGATTTGTCTGAGGTGATAAGGAGTGAACTCTTGGTTCACTCCTGGGTCAGTCTCACAGCTGCAAACCCCAACCCCAGGAGTCTGGAGGAACTTCTTCAGCCTCCTCAACTCTATCATGCTGCAACGGGATAATAATATTTTCCTACCTTTTAGAAATAAGAAGCATCAAATTCCCATGTATTTAACACTGGAAGTGCTGATGCTAAGGGTGTAAACGACTCCAAATCTAACAGGGCCCTGCAGAATTTCCATGGCACCACTTTTTACTAGCAATAGTTGGGCCAGTTGACTACAGCATCTTCCTCATCAAGAAATTTTTAATTTTTTTTTTTAACTGAAGGAAAGTGTAGTGAAGACAACAACCTGCTGTGAAATGACCAAAATTCCTATGCAAACAACTCATTAGCAGTGTTCAAATGCAATTTAAATTACTAGTTGTTAAAGTGCTCCTCAATTTCATGGTAAGTTTCCAAGCAAAATTACATGCTATGTACTATTTAATTGATTGTTTTCTACTTCTTAACATCCATTTATTCCCTCCTCCTGTCCTTTTCTTAATTTCAAGGGATGATAATGACTTTTCAGGGAAGAAAGGGAAACGGTAAATGGAGTTGAAGAGGGATTTACCTGAAGAACAAGGATGTAGGAGGGAAGTGGCTGCCAAAACCAGGCAGCTTCACCAGAACTCATCCCTCTGATATTTTTGCAGTAGGGGTGTGAGACAACAGAGCACAAGGATTCTTTTCCTCTCCACCACAGGCAGCCAGGCTTCTGAAACCTGATATTTCTTTAAAACATTGTCCTCCCTCACCAGGACAAGCAGTAAGCACAGTTAACTACTCCAGGACATCAGTAAAGCAACAAGAGCAACTCCTTTACCTCCTTCTGGGCACGTTAGTCCTTGAACCCATACACCCACTGGAGGCAAACAAGTTGTTCTCACTTGGAGATCTCATCCCAAATGCAAATACCTAACTCACAGGAGCAAAGTCCCCCCCAAAGCTGACTGAAGAATTAAGCTGTGACTGAGACTTCCTGCTGTGTGACCAGCTGGTACAGGAGCATGTGTATGATAAATCTAATAGCAACAGACATTTCTGAAAAGCCTGCACTCCACTCAGATCCCAGGAAAGAGCAGCCATACAATTAGGTGAGGTGCCATCTGGAAATTTCTAATGTTAATGATACGTGTTGAGATCATGCCACACACCAGCAACACAGAGCAGCTTTATGAAATGCTCAATGCCTCTTGGTTTACCTTTAAGCAACTGATGCAGAAATATTTCATGCTCAGAAAAGTATGACTTTATTAGAGTAAGAGAGATGGGCTTCACAGCATCACTCTGCCTGAGGCCACAAAGCACCCACCTGTCTGCAGGAGCTGAGCACAAACCATCACATGAAATACAGAGATTTGCACTTTTCCCTAATCTGCTACACAGTGCCCTAATTTCTGTGCCTGCACACAACAATAACACTACTTTCCTCAGCATTCATGCACAATTTAGTACTTAAGGGATCTGAAACCTTTGCCTAAAGAAACACAAAGTATAAGATGGACAGAGGTTGGTAACCTTCACCCCTTCCATGCCCCCATGTGCCAGTCCCATGCTATCTGGGGCACCTTCTCTTACCTGCCATGGGCACACACACCCAGCCCTCAGTGCATACTGAGCTCCCTCTGAGCACTCCAGTCACAGTGCTGGTGTAACCCCTTTGCCAGCTATGCAGTGCCAGCTCTGGATTAACCAGGGCAACAGCCAGGATGAAGGATGGGCTGTAAACCCAAACCTCCCTACAAGGGAGCTAAAGCAAGTCCTTTGCGTTTAACACATCATTAAAAGAGATTGAGAGAAGCTTAAGAAAGGCAGGCATGGAGCTCTCTGAACGCTCTTGAGGGCCAGTGCCATGGAAGGCTTCTCAGGCTGGAGTGTTTACTAGGTGCCAGGCTAGAGGAGGGGAAAAAAAAATCTTTAGACAGCTGTATGAATTTACAGGTCAGCCCTTAATGGCTCTGTTCCTGGAGCAGGAGAAAATCCTTTGTGGATCCTGGATAGCGTCAGTGGTCACTGAATCTGCTCAGGTCCTGGAGAAACACCAGATGGAGAGCCCTGGCAGCCTGCAGTCCCAGCTGTGGGCATGGCCTCGTCCTCCAGAGCTGCCCCAGCACCCTCCAGGAAAGGGGGCACAGGCAGCACGTGGGGACTTCATCCTGCACAGTCTGTCCAGCTCTCAAGTCACGTCCTCGCAGGGCTGAGGTGTTGCACAGAGAAGGATCAGCACGTGAACATTTCCCAGACGTGCCAGACTAGCCCTGGCACCCAGGCACTGCCAATCCTTGTCTTCCAACAAACAGCACGTCCTGGTGGGCAGGAAAGGGAAGAAACTGCGAGGGGAACAGAAGAGCATCATTTCCAGTCCCACCGTGCTGTTCCCAAAATTCGAAGCTCGGCCACAGGCAGCTGGTGAAGCCTGGATGTGCCTCCAGAAGCACAGGCCATCACACAGGGGCACGTGGGCACAGCAGAGCAAAGCACAGCACGCAAGGAGCAACACAGACCACGGCCCCACTGCCACAATCCCACATGGCACCACCATGCACGACAGAGGATGAGTGTCTGCTGGGGGAGTCCTTGGGCCAAGGCTTCAGGTGCTGTGACAGCTCCATACACGTCCCCAGGGCCCCGTTTCCTGAGCCATCACCTCCCTGCTCGTGCAGGCTGGGCACTCTTTAGGACAGCAGTTCTTCCCTTTGCACCAAACTCACCCAGCCAGGCCCTGACCCCAAAAGCTGCAGTAATCCAATCAGCCTTTTGAAACCACAAAGATTAAAATACAGCTGAACTCTACAAACCCCCAGCATGGCTCAGCCACAGAAAAGGCTCCAGCAGTCCTTCATCACTTTCTGTGCCTGAGTGTTTTCTATCACACATCCATCCTCGTGCTAACTATCTTTCCCTGTTCATGACAATCCAGACAGCTTTGTACCTCAAGGACTTGCTGCAAATCCACAGCTCTAGAAAAACCAAGGGTATTAAAGCCCTGTTTAAAAGGGCATATTAAAATCAACAAGAGGTTTACCTATCCAACAAAGGTCTTAAATTTAAGAGGGAGAGTATGAAGCAACAGGTCTGAAGAAGCCTAAAAATGCCAGTTAGCTGAGAAGATACAAGGATTACTAACCAGCATTGGGAACTATAAAAGGGTTTTCACCAATGCCCCTTCCAAAGTAAAAGGATGAAATGCAGTGCCTCCCATTTGAGGCGCAGGGCTGGCTGCTCCATGACCCCCAGAGCAGTGTTAAAAGCACTCTGTACATGTTACATGCTCCAAATGACAAGAGGAATGCAGGATGGTGGATCTCTGCTCCAGATTCCCCAGCATAGTTTTAGCTGCGATGAATAAAACAGGAAGCAGAGCATCTTCCAGGTTCCCCCCACACCCCTGACTGTCTGGATGAACTGCAGCTTCCTTTCAGGAAACAGAAAGGAAAGAGCACGAGGGGGGGGGGAAAGGGGAAAAAAAAAAAAAAAAGAAGAAGCAGCCAGCTACAATACAACAATATCAGACAGATTAAAAACTTAACACTAAGGAAAAATACAGAACAACAGAAAAAAAACAGACACTCCAAGTTTACCCAGTTACAGTAGCTAAACTTCAACTAAGAGAACAGAGTTAAATATTAACAACTGAGAGAAATATATCCATGTGTTATATAGCCTTTTATCACACACTCTTGCTTAAGAAACAGAAATCATACATAAGCTGTGTTTTCCTTGCTGACCACATGAATATATCCTTCTTTACTCCACAGTGCTCTGCTGCCTTGCTGCACTACCAAGTGAAACTAAAAGGAAAAGCGTGACTGACTGGGAGCTGGCTTAAATTATCTTTATACCTATTCCTGAAGAAACATTTTGCCTTTGAGACCAATCCACTAAGCCAACTCTCCCTGCTACAGAAGGTTTCATTGGGTCCCTTGCTGTTGATCCACATGCTTGCCTCCACCAGCAATGCACACACGTTGATGCAATACATCTGACTAAACAAAACAACAAAAAAAAATCCCAAGTTGCTTGCTATAACAGCAATGATGCACTTACCAGCATTCAGGCAAGTTCCTTTGCTAACATGCTTCCTTCTCGAGCACATCAAATTTGGAACAAGGTCCAGGAGCAAGAGAGAACTGAAAACTGACCACAACAAGCTTCCAAAACAAGAAAGGGGGGGATGAAAAAAAAACCTTACTACAGGAATTCAAATCCTGCTTCCACCAGACCCTGAGTCACCTCCCCTCCCTTGCAATAGATCAGAGCAATGGGTAAACATTTCCAAATATGGAGATCAAAACTCCAAAGGATGTCAAAAAAAAAATCACCCTTCTCTCCCTGGCTTTGGCACAGGGATGACTTGCCCCTCTGAAGCATGAGCTGAGCACATTGCCTTTGCTGACCTACACAGAGCCTGGACATGGGGCCACACAATCACCTTCAGTTGTGCTTCAGAGGCTCCTGGCACGATGGGTGACACTGCATCTCTGTCCCCTCCCAGGGATGCACAGGAAGATTCAATGGGAGCAACCCCAGGAGTTGTTGCTACTCAACCCCTGCAACAAACTCCTTTCCTACCTCAACTCACCAGCAGAAAACCTCCTAGAACTACTTTTTAGTGTTCTCTGAAGGCAAATAGGCAGATTCAGGCTGTGGTTATAGCAACATCAGCTTGGCCCAGAAAAGCCAGGCTCAGCCATCAGTCACACCACATCCCACACTGGCTGCTCACCTGGCACAGGCAAATCTCCCCTGAGCTGGCTCATCAAGCTAGTGCTTTATGAAGAGCATGTATTTGAACTTGCATTATGGAATAAAAACATAAAAGACAGCACTGCAGAAAGGCACAAACTGAAGGACAGGACAAGATCCCTGCAGATACCAGAAGCCCCAGGATGGCAGCACCCATCAACCCCTGCTGGGACACACAGCTCTGTATCCCATGTCAGGTGGGAACTGGGGAACACCCAGCCTTCCCACCCCTGGAAAAGGGACTTGAGTGTCAATGCTCAAACACACAAACCAAGATTAAGAGGCATTTTTCTTAGAGGGTATAACTACTCCTGCAGAGCCTGCATGCACACCAGAGCAACATCTCCATGCCAGCACTGCCCCAAGCATCAGTCCTCAGCAGCAAAGGCTGACCTGCAGGCAGCAGGAGCTGACTCTGCCTGCCAGCACGGGCCAGCAGCCTCTTGGTAGCTGCAGCCACGGCTCCTGGGGCAGGCAGCCTCTCAGGAATGTGCACAGCAGGACATTTTCAAGGCAAACAGGCTGCCGAGGCCAGGCGATCCAACCAGACCAGAGTGATTCCCCAGCACCACCCACAAGATGCTATTGAATTTATAGGGAAGGAATTCCAGAGCTGACTCTGCCCATGTATGGCCAAAACAAACTGTAAAAAAGCAACATTACAGTACATCTGGCTTTCACTGGTACTGAGGCACAGGCTTTGGGAGGAGCTGAAATCCTGCAGCAACAGAGGCTCTGCAATTACCTCCAGGAACTGAGCAGTGGTCTGGGCCTGTGGCAACAAGAGTTTAGCACCAACAGGTGACAGAAAACATTTAAACCATTGCTTTAAAAGGTAACAAAGTTATCTGCCTTTTAGAATACACCCACATTTAACTCAGTGATCCATCACTACCACTGCAAAAAAACCAACCTTGCCAGGCAGCACCAGCACACGTTCATTACACTGGTGGTCATAAAGGCAGTTCTAAAGAGGCAATAGTCCAAGTGGCACTAAGTCATATACCAGGACAACCCCAATGCATTGCAGGCTGGGACTGGCTCTCCATGGGTAGCTGATTAATTATTTTTCCAAAAGGCCACTAAAACCTCCCACAGGAGCTGTGTGCCCCAGCCAGCAGCAGGGTCACCTGGAGATTTCTACATGGTCAGAAACAGGAGGATACTCACAAAACCAATGTAAAAAGTGTCAGGTTTGTGCAGGTTTTACCAACTCTGATTCAAGTTTTGCAGCAGAAAAGGGACAGGGAACACCTGGAAGAGCAACAACCCCATCACAGGCACACACCAGCCCTTACAGCTCTGGCGTCCCACCACAGTTGAACAGATCAAAGTTCTCCCTAAGAGTTAAATGTCACCACCTTGCCTACCCTGCCAGCAGAGAAATATTAGCTGTGTCAGTGTGAGAGGCAGAGGGCTTACGGAATGGGAGAGGAATGCAGGCTGCAGTGGCACACACGGTGGGGACAGGGACACCAAACCCAGGGGAGAGAGGGCTGCTCACACTGCCTCTGCCTTGGAAGAGGGGTCAGGCAGGATACGTTTGATGGCTCTTGGGGTTGAAACCTGGGACTAACACTTTTGTGACCTTAGAGAGACTCCCATTCCAGCAGTGAGGAGAGCTGTTAAGAACGGGTGGGAGCACAGGGACCTGAGCAGATGAGGCCAAGCCATTCCCCAGCTCCTGGCAGGCAGCCCAGCACTGCTCTCCAGTGTGGGCAAGTTATACCCATCAAACCAGGAACGAGCACATGGCTCCTCAGGCTGCACTTGCTGATGGGAGACCCACACTATGGCTACTCCCCCAGCTTGACTTTCCCCAGGACAGCACAAGGATCTCCCCTCCTTTTCCCAGCTGACATGGCTTTACACCTTCTCCCTTGCTACTGTGCTCACTTTAAACAGAGGCACCTATGCACCTATGTTCAGCAACTCTGCTTCAGAACACCTCCCACCCCAAACAACACAGAGCAGGGAAAGCAGAGGGATGGACACATCCATGTCCAACCACAGCCTAACCAGGAGTTCCCTGCTACATGGCAACACAAATCCTCCTCCTTGCCACAGGAGTAAGCTTGGGAAGTGAAACCTTGGGGGTCTGGGGATAAAACCTGACTTAAGCCTCCTGCACAGCAGTACAGATCATTATAAAGCAGCCACTGGGTCACGGGTGGCTAATTTAAATGAAAGATTACAAATTACATAAGCAGGATGACTGAGAATATTTGATTCATAAAAACATCTTGAAGGGGCAGAGAACAGAGGGACTGCTGCAGAACCACAGGGACACCGGCCATGTAATGCAGACAGCAAGGACCAGGGATGCTCAGACATACAGATGCACAACCATGCACACAAATGCCTGCTCCTCTACCATGCACAAAGGCAGTTTTAGGACTTGCAAGCTGAAGTCCTGTGCAGTCAAAAGCCAGCACAAATGTTTGTGACAGTTCCACAGGCAAAGGCAAAAACCGGGTGCAGAGGAATAAATATAGAAAGAAGTCAGGCAGGCAAAGCAGGTGCTGGCTTGTAAAACCTTGGCCAGAAAGGCTCCCCAGGAGGTTGAATCTGGTAGTTTTGCAACAGCTCCACAGAAAGACAGAAGAGACAGAAAGAAAAAAAGAGAACATGAATGTATATGCATTCTTTAATCGCCATATATAGTATATACAGACATTTGGTATATACACCCCCGAGCTCTCATATGCCACTGTATAGTATATACTATATATGCATTGCCATCTTTGTTTCCATGTGCCTACACTTGCACAGCCTGTGTCTGTGTGTGTGTATGCATTTCTGCTGGGTGCATTTGTCATTACCCCCACGTTGCCTCTCTGTGCGTGCTGTGACACCACACATCTCCCCACAGAGCGTGTCTAAAGCCTGAGCACCACAGCCTGGGATGACTCCTGGACACTCACAGCCTCTCACTGCTGAGCCCTTCCCCACCAAAGCCTCTGGGTGCAAGCACCGCCAGGGAACCATCAGCTTGTCTTGTATTTTCCAGTGATCCCACTCTCCCTCCAAACTTTGAAAGCCATGAACAAGGTGCCACTGTCAGAAAAGCCTTCTTGTCCCCTGTGCCTGTGAATTTTGCTTACATACCAGTTCTCACGCTGCGCAGCCTTACTGGTGGGATGAACTCAGAGCAGGGCGTTTGGAAACACGCAGGACTCCACCAGACTCACGACTTTGGGTTTCTTTCCCAGCCCTGAAAAGAGAGAGACTTGAGTAATGCACACTGGATGGGCTTCCCAACAGCCTGTCTCCAAAGCCAGCAGTTTAACCCACACAATTCCTGGGAAATACAGCATTTTCTTTCCTAGCTTTCTCAAGAAGAAATGTCCATACTCCTGACTCCTTTCAGCATCCCCAAAAGCAAGACCCACTACCCTGAACTGGGCCAGTGACCAGCAATGACCAGAAATGTCAGCTGCCAGAGTGTGGCCAACAACTCACACCTCCTCAAGTCACTGCTCCTTTACTGCTCTTAATGCCATTGAGAAGGGAAAGGGATAAAGAGATACCAAATGAGGCATAAAATAAGAGTACAGGGTGAACCACATAATTCTTCTCTGGCCTTGGGCAGAGTGAGGGAGCTAGAAGGCACCATTTAAGGCATTTTGAAGCTCATGGGGTTTACCATTACTGCAAGCAGAGCTACACCAGCAGCCCTCTCCCTCAGCACAGCCTTTTCTCTCTGGAGCTCTGTAAAATTCCCAGTGGGGACTATCTCACCCTTTCCTGAAGCTGAGAAGCAGACACCACCTTCCCTTGGTGAGAGAGCATAACCTACTCAAGGTTGTGCATTCCCCTTCTGCAGATGATGAAGTTAGAGCAGAGGGGACAACCAGGCCACGTGGCACAGGACACGTCAGGACACATGTCAGGGTGCATCCTACAGAGACCAGCAGCATCTGAAGCACACACTCCTTCCTGTCCCCATCAGCCCCTGGCCAGCATCCCGTCCCAGCCACATCCTGGCCACTCTAATGCCCTATCTCTGCCCATGACAAGCACAAGCTTGTCATTGCAGCTCAGCAGAGAAAGTTTCTGCTATTTGCTGCTGTCACCATGGAAAAACTCAGTTCAGACTTGTTGGTTGTACCTGTGCTGTTCATGATGGTGCACGTGAGCCCACAAATCTACAACACACAAGGAGCAAAATGTGTGGGTGTCTCATGGTCCAAGCCCCTCTTCCCTGTGACACAGTGAGATGGCTTCCTGCCCTTCCAACACCCCCTGTTCCCCATGCAATGTCTGAGGCTACAACATTCAGGAGAGGGGCAGGGCTTTTGCCTCTCCCAAGCAGAGGGCACAAGTCCATTGTGCCAACACCACAAAAGCACAATGAGCTTCAATCTGGCCCTGCTCAGTCCCATGGTCCCTGTGCTGGCACCCAGCCTGGATTCACCACAGGGATGAGCAGGTTTGAAAGTCCCCAGGACCATCAGAGCTCCCCTAAGATGTTATAAGGAGAAAACCAACTGGAAATTCCAATGGTCCTCTCCCTCTCACTGCAGGCATGAAGATGAGTAACTGCAGAGGTTTACTGCTGATGAACTCAGCCAAAGAGCAATTTCTCTCCATCCATCAACGAGGAGACAAGAACAAGCAAATATTATGGTTGTGCATGTTTACTTTTCATTTTAAAATGATGTAGAGTTACAATTTAGGTCCTTCCCACAGGCTCCTGGCAAAATGCCCTTCAGTCTTATCTGCAAAGGCAGGAGACAACAACACTCCCCTCTGATTCCAACATTATTTCAGTTCAACTCACAACAACCCCTCCAGGAGCTCCAGGTAAGACAATACTTCTTGGAACCCAACTTTGTTTAAAAAAATCTTGGTTCAGGATTGTCTCTCATGAGGTTTAACTCACAAAACGTTTACAAGATCAGTGATAGGATTTGGCCAGTCGAACTGCATCTTCCTGGCTTTGCTTCCCACATCAGCTGTCCCTGTCACCTGTGACTGGGTTCCTGCAGCAAGGTGAGCAGGACACCACATACCCTCCTTGAGGCACCCAGCTGAAAACTTGCTGTGAAACCACCCTCTCAGCAGCAAATAAGGCACTCCATCCTGGCAGCACATCCACAGCAATACTCATCCAAGCCAGTCTATCAGACTACTCCATTAAAGACAAAATGATCAGAAGTTCATTCACTCACTGGCTGACAATAGTGCTGTATTACTGACAGCAAGAATCAATGTTTCTCAAGAAAAAAAATATGAACTTAACACACAAGTACAGAAAGCAACTTTTTCTGTTTGCAGATTTAAATCTAAAACCAGTAGTTTACAAGGCCTGAATTTAAGAATCAGTCCTGTGTTATTGCTTAAGTTTTCTTAGATTTTTCAGATTTTTCAGGTATGGACAGTGGAAAAACCTCTGCAATAATTCCAAGTTTTAAAGAGCAGAAGTCAGCACTTTCAGAAAAACAGGCATCCCTTACATGACTCCACAGTGGCCACGTAGAAATAGAAGTAACCAGACACCACAGTCCCTATAAATGAAAATCTACCAGTAAAAATGACTTCAGCTAATTACACTTCTCCCAGAACAGCCTGGTTTGAATGGCATCTGTTTTTCTGACTACTCAAAAGCTGCATTCACTTTTAATCTCCGTTACACTTGAAAGTGTCACCAATATTTAGAGTCTATTTCTTACTATTATTATATTTATATCAGCATAGCTGTACTTGTTGAAGCCCAAGTGCAAACACCAGTTGAAGTGGGATAAAGCGGCCTCGTGCTGGGATCCTTTGTTCCATTCCTTCAAGAAGCAGATGGCTCAACCTGACAGCCACAAGGAAAATTGTCATTTTAACTGTTCCAGTCACCAATTTTTAAACACAGACAAGCTCTCAGCCAGTCACCCATCAGCACGAACTGACATGGGTCCCCCCCCTTTGACTGGCAGGTGTATGAACAGTTCCCCAGATGCCAACTTCATTCAATCTAACCTTTTCACTTTAAATGAAAACCACTTAAAAGCCTGCCCTGCTCTGACATATGTCTTTTTACATCTTTCCCACTCTGTGCCAATATATGTGTTATTTGCTGGCCAAAGTTCCCCAACTCAGAATTCTCACGTTATCTCCTCCACTGCCAGAGCCCTGACCCTCAGGCACTCTGGCCACTGCAAGCACTGAGGGAGCTGTCTGAGATCTCCACATTCTCACACATTGGAAAAATCAGACCCCTTTCACGCAAACCTCAATTTGGAGTCCAGCTTTGACTTAAAATTCAGCTTATAAGCATTGATAGTTTTACACCTGAACACAGCCATACACAGGTACCCGTCTTTCTACGCTGGGACAGTGACACGTGCAGGATCTGGCCCTAACAGTTTTCTGTGTTAGCATCTGTGCTTCTCAGGTTTCATGGATTGAAATTAAACTGCTCGATTCAACAGTACACTGCTGAAGTTATCTAATGAAAGGATCACACAAGACAACAAAAGCTGGGGAAGTGTTTCCCCTGCTCTGCTGCCAGCACAGCACCTGCTCAGGGAGTCACCAACACAAACAGCCCAGCTGCTGCCTTTTGGGGTGTCAGATCCTGTGCTGGTGAAAAGCAGTGACTCTGTGAATGGTTTCAGTCTTCAAGGAAGCACACACCCCTCCTAGAGAACACTCAGGACAGAGCTGCTTCCAATCCCACCATAACCCCATGTGTCAAAATTAGCTGTAATGGGGCTTATCACTTCCGAGCTCCAGGTCCAGCTCTCGTCCTGGAGGAAAGCTGATCCTGACCACAGCACAGACCATCAGCTTGGGTGGGGACAATGAGCTCCCATAAGGGAGCAAACTCCCTGGAAGCCCCTATGTGCTGCAGGGTGCAGAGCCTGGTGCTAAAAGCATTGCCCCAAGGGAGCCCCAAGGTCCTCCAGCAGTGCGCAGCAGACTTTGGGATCAGGATATATATTTTTGTCTTTGCAGTCCCACTTGATTTTCAGGTTTGTCCTGGCATTCATTAAACATGACTAAAACGAGGGGGAAAATGAGTTAGGAGAACAGGAGGGAAAAGAGAAGACTTCAGCACAGAAGGGATGGGATCCAACTTCCACTGAAGGGATGGCATCCAGCGGCCCCAGAGATTGGTGTAGTATAGGAAATGAAAAGATCATTTGGAGCAGAACAGATCTAAACAGCTGTGAGACAGCCCTACCTATGGCATCCCAGCAGCCAGGAGCCACCCTGAGCTGGAGTCATTGGGCCACAACGGCCAGGAACCAACCCAAAAGCAGGACCAGCCATGCTGCACTGCTGTTATTTTAAATGCCCAAGGACAACTAGAAAAAGAGAGTGGCTAAGGAACGAGAGGAATCAGCATGTCTGCTCCAGAAAGCCTGCAGATCCCATGCTGGAGCAGCCTTTCAGCAGCTCCTGCCACTGCCAGCAGCACTGCCTGTGATTTACATGTCTGTAACCAACACCAGGATTGGATCCTGTACTTTCAAGCACAGACTACTGACCTCACACTCCCCCAGCTTACTGGAAGATTTTCAAAACAGCCTCAGTGAGTTTTATTTTCATTTTTCTTTTTTCCCCCCACTGCTGTCTGCATTTCACTAAGCCTGGTCAGAGACACCCTGAGCAAGAGAGGGGCACTTCACTTTCTCACTCTCACCCCGGCTTCTTGATCAAAGAAGGAAAATAGATCATGCACTATCAGAGTACCACAGATCCTGGGTTTCAAACAACAGATAACATTTTTCAGCCCAAAACATGAAAGATGCCATTCCCTCACTCCCCAGGAATGGCCATCCTCCCCAGGCAGCTCCAGCAGAACAGTGCCCTAATACACCTCTTGTGTTTAAGGTGCTTGGTCAAGAAAAACACACAGAGTGCTCAGGAGCACAGGGAGCAGAGCAGTGCTGTGCCCCAAGGCAGGAGCCCAGCCCAGGGTCTCTGCAGCCTGCTTTTAAGCTGAAATCCCCTAGGGTAGAGGCGGCACATGTTTGCTGTGCCCAGTCTAAGGGGTTTATTGTAATGTTTTATAGTAAAGCTTAATGTTCCCTTCACCATTTTGGTTTTAAATGGCCAAAATTTGAAGGCAGAGAAAAGGGCCTGCCATGCTGCCACCACAATGAAACCCTTGGCAGCATGGCATGCTCTCTTATTGTGGTCCTTCAAGCCATTTGTAAAAGAAACTTTTAAAACTTGGAGCCTTTATGACCAGACAGTCTTCCTGTTCAAGCCTTACATTTTTGGCCAGATCATTTGAAAATAGTAACAAATAGCTGGCAGACAACTGGATTCCACACTCCTGTGCCCACGTGGTCAGACTTGGTTTTTTTGAAAACATTATAATCCATAGAGATGCTTAAAAAAGCAGAATCAACCAGGATCAGTAAATCCCTCTGGTTAAGAAATGTTTGTCCCTTCAAGCACTAACCATCTCTTTTCACCTTCATACCTTAATATCAGAAGTATTTAAGTCCAGGACTGGCCGGCCCCCATCTCAGACTTAAAACAAATACCTCCAGGTAGGATAAGCATGTACTAAAAATAAACTACAAAAAACCAAAACTTTCTCAGTGTTGTTGCTCCCCTTTCCAAAGAGCTGCTGGGAGAGGCCAAAGAAGCTTATTCCTTCAAGAAAAAAAGGGAAAAGCTTGGATGGGGCAGAGAGGCCCAGGTAAACGTGGTCATGTGGCAATCACCCAGCAGCATGTGGAGCAGCCTCACCACTGACTGCACCTCATAAAAATATTTCTGTTTTCAACAAATATTTTTACTATCACAAACAGAATAATAGGAAAAAACCCAAGTGTTTTTTTTTCTTTACAAGAAATGAGTTGCAAGCTGACATTTCCCTCAGAAAGCTCAATTTTGAGAAAGGACTCATTTATTCCAAATATAGATAATTTCTGGAGCAATTCTGAGAAGTTGTAATACCTGCTCTTATTGCATCTGAAAAGCATGAGGGCCAGAGATGTCTGTGTATGCATCTGCCTTCTGATCAAGAGAGTACCTCCATCATAGATGGGGACTGAGACACGCAGAAGATACATTAAAAGGCTGGTTTAGTTCCTAAATTGCCCTCACTTCTGCTGGAAGCCAGACTCCTGACTGAATTTGGCCCTTATACCAAAGGAATAAAAAAAGAAACAAATAGTAGGGGCAGTACTTGAAGCTCTGCTTTTCCTCCATGTGATGGAGAAACTGGGCTGCTCCCAGAGAGTCCCACTCCAGGGTAGGGATGGGGAGGGACAATGGCAAAGGAGCTGTCGTTTGCTTTGCTGTGGGTGACAGCCTGCTGTGACCAGCACACAGAGCCCTGGGCCTTCACTGCAGACAAAACTGCTGCCCCTCTCCTTCCCCAAAGGACATCTGAACGACACCACCACCAGCCCTGGGGTGTGCAAACTCCAGCCTGACACTAATAACCAGAAAAAAGGAGCATGAGAGGGTCTCCTGCACTCACAGCAGCACAGCAAGGGGAAGGAAAGGCAATCCCAACACCCCAGCTCTGCTTTTCCACAGCACAGCTGCCCAACACCCATCTATCCAGCACAGTGACCTGGTGATCTGCCTGCAGGATGACACACAGCTCCATGCACTTCCCCTGCCTGACAGGAAAGGACTTGCTCCCCCAAAAAGTGACAGAGTGGGGACAGCACATGGCTGTCCAGCACCCAGCCCTATACACGTTCCCATCCTACCAGCTGGGACTTGGGCACAAGAAAAGGGAAGGAGGCAGAGCTTGGATACCCCTTCACCACCTTGTGCAAGAAAACCAGCACTCACAGACTTCCATGAGAATTCTGTGGAATACTCTCCCACCAAAGGGGCTTAATTAATTGCGTGTAAAAGGAGACTGTGATTTATCACAAAACTTTCAGCACAGTAAGGGCAAGTATTGTCACTTCTTTACTCTCCTTAAAAATAGATGATAAAAAGGATTGAGACCTTCCATGGCATTGTACCTTGACCTGGAGAAGTAAACACACTGAACTTTCACTGTATTTCCTTTATTATTTGCCTAGAGCACCAACAATTACTACAAAATTGCATCCCTGAACCTCTATGATTCGGTTCCCTTTGTCTGCATTCCTGTTTCTCAGTGAAAAGAAAGAAGTTTATGGTTTGCAAAGTGGCAAACTTAGCAATTACACATCTCCCAGCAGCCCTACTGGAACTCACCGGTGCTCGCAGGGAGAGATCACACTTCTTCCCATGTACCTGATGGCTTCTCAGCACAAAGTTTTCTTGGCTACTAATTTTCTCTGTTCTTCCAAGAGTTTTCCATGTGATATCCTCCAACCTGCTACACCTGGGTGCTGTATTGTGGAAGAGTTGAGATCTACTCACTCGAACCATTCGCTACAGCACGCGATCGCAACATCACACCGAAGGTACAAACCTCTCGAGACCAGCAAAGGGTTCTTCAACCTCCTTCTGTCTCACTGTGAGACTCACAGGAGCACCTCACAGCATAACACAACCATCACACCTGTCTTCACCTACTCCTACCCCACCATACTAAGCTTGTCAGCAGGAATTTTGTCGCCAGCATTTGAAGCCAGTATTTGTTACCCAGCCAAGTGTTTTTATTTTTTTACTCGGTGATGGGGAAAAACAGAAGGGAACCGCGGAAGCTTTTGGAGGCAAAGATCTCTCCAGGACTTGCCAGACTGTACTTTCAAAAACAGAATTGGCAGAGAATAAAGGAAGTCAGCATCCAATGTGCAAGCAAGACCAGCTCCATGACAGCCATCAGCCAGACTCAAGGAGCATTAGTGACTGCAGTTGGGAAAACAGAAGGCAGAAGAGGAGACAGAAAGACAGACTAATACTGCTCCTCTCACAAGAGGTACAGACATATAGTCACCACCCAAGAAGGAAACAGAATAAAATGAGGGGGGACCTTTGTGATCAGCTGCAACATCTTAGGCATCAGGAGCCAAGCACAAGTCAGCACATGCCAAGACTGACCACACAGCAGTGTGTGAGATACCACACTTGGCCTTCAGCCCAGAAACAGGAGACACGCGTGGGAGCAGTGTGGGAAGAGCTGGCAAGCAAAGGCCATGTCCTATCAGGGCTGTGAATCTGCATGTTGCACACAGCAGCTCACAGCAGCCTTGCAAAAGTCATTTGCCTATATATATATATATAACCATATATATAGTTCCAACCCCCAGAAACACAGCTGACCTGACCACCAGGTCTTTATCAGCATTCACAGAGACCACAGAAGGTCAAGAGAGCCATCACCCAGGAACAGAGGACAAGCACAGCAAGCTCAAAGGGAACTTGACAGGCCAAAAATTACTGCAGTCACAGAGGACCAGGGAGAACTCTCTCCTGTCACCCTCTTTTTCTGAGGCGTTCAGAGGCAACAAAGCCTCTGACCTTTGATTAAACCATGCTACTCTCACAAGAGGAGGCAGCTTAGGGGCTCAGGAACTCAATAAGAAACTATTTATCTCAAGGTCATGGGTTCATACCCTCTTCAAGTTCTTTTTTCTTAGTCAATTAAAACAGGAGACTTGATCTGCATTAAAAAACCTGTTGCTAAGGGCACAGTCAGATACTGCCTCATCAAACAGGCAGATTAAGAAAATAACAGTCCCTTTGCTGCTCCCTGCACATGCCACAGTAGAGCACAGCAATTTTGGGAATGCTCCCTGTGCAAAGTGAACACAACTCACTTTTGTACCCAGGGTGCGAAAGCAAACGGGGGCATTGCAGATGAGTGGGCACAGCTGCCACCACCAGCCTCTACAACAGGTCAAACACATCCATTTCCAGAGCATTATGAATGGAGCTGATCGTGTCCCAGCCTCTGAACCTAGTCCTGAAACATTCATGCCCACCCTGGCACCATTCCTTTGAGAGGATGGATTTTCAGCACTGACTGCTGCCCAGACATTCCTCCCACCCCAGCTGGAGCTCAGAGGCCCAAGCCCCACCGTGAGGTAATGGTGAGGATAAACAGAAGGCTGGAGATGTGTTTCTGCTCTTCTCACACAGAGCAAAGAGCAGGTGCAGAGCTCGGGACCCGGCACCCAGTGAGCCCAGCCACTTTGGACTGGACATCTTTCAGCCCTCAACCCAGCAGTGCCATCAGCCAACCCTCCAATTTGCACAGAAAGAGCACAAACACCTGCATGGACACTCAGAACTAGCCGAAAAAGCAAAAGACCCTCTGACCCCCTCCTGCTGTACATACAGTCCTGTCAAGGCAAAAACTTGACAGAAGCAGAGACTGGGCAAACAGAAAGGAAAGGAGGCATCTTCCACTGTAACAGCAGGCCCAATTCAACACATGAATCAAAGTTGATGTATAGCTGAAACCAATTACTGGTAGAAACTAAACTATCTAAGAACTGAGGTTCATGGTAGTCAGCACACACACACATTCAAAACCTTTTTTTTCCTTCTTGTTGGTTTTTAGCCCTCAAAAGCCAAGATAAAAACACGCTCTGGCACACAGGGTACACACATTCACTTCTATAGCCTTTAATGGCTTCTGACCAAGAAAACACATCCTCGATCCCAAATGCAATTATTAACTTCATAGCATTTTTAACAACCCTGTGCTGCTTCTATATTTATCCTTTGGTCCAACAGCAGACAAAGGATTCAAGCACAAATTCCCTGTGCACCAGGATGGAGCTGCTGGCCCTGATGGGGCCCTCCCATGCATCAGGGCCAGTGCAAAGTAACATGCACACAAGCAAGGGGTTTGGAAACAAATAGGAAGTCAGCATAGTTTTGCTCTGTTCACCAAAAATGGTAATTATTTTGGAAAAGACTACATACCCTTTTGGCTTTTAATTAGCAACAAACCAAGTCCACTCAGCTCCTATGAGCAAGAAACTATTAGGGGTTACGGATCCCCAACCAAGGTAAACAAATCTGTACCAGTCCTTCACCCCCAGAATAACTCCTGATTGTCAAGCACAGTTACCAGGGGAATGAATAGCTGCTCCTGCAAGCTCCTCACTCAATTAAACTAATGCAGAGAAAATGGCTGGGCAGCAGCCACTGGCAGCACGGGCTGGAGTCAGATGTACACACTTGGTGCAGCGAAGGGACTGCAGCAGGTTCAGAGCAAGGAGGGACAGGACAAGCAGTCCACAGCCCCTGTCATCACAGAAGACACCCAAGACTTGTCCTTGAGGTGCTGAAAGGCAAAATCTGGTGAGGTCTGTGCCCTGAGGAGACTCCAGGAAGTTTTAACTACATGCAGGTATTCAGAGCCATCATTTCTATTTCATGGAGACTGATGAAGAATGGAGTGGGGAAACACCTAAGGAAAGTACTTTACCCATTAGTAATCCACAACTATCCTACTGCTGTCCCAAGCACTTCACTTAGAGCTTTACAATTACAACACTGTCTAAAAATCAGGACAGCCACCCAGCCAGAGCAGAAATAGAAGCCAGCAGAAATTAATACGAGCCCCAGTCCTTCTTGAAGACTTCTTGAATCACAAAATGGAGAGTCCAGAGACAACTCCAGAATAAATCACCACTTTATTGTTCTCAGAGGTGTTAAAGCTTGCAACTAAATGTTGACAACTGGGGAAAGAGAGGAACTCAAGCAAAGGATACAGTCCAACCAGGACTTTACACACAACCCCTATGGAGGTGGACACGTCAACACATGGACAAAGGCAGGCAGCAAACAAAACCCACAGCTCTGTCCTTTCAACTAGACTGTAATAAAGTGGGAGTGTATAAACATATTGCTAAATCCCATTCTCCCTCACCAACCAAAGGAAGCTGTATCTTTGATGTCAATGGAAGCCCAGGCAGCCCTCACACAGTGGCAGAGCAGCCTGAGGCAACGGCAGCAGGTGCCCTGCTGAGCTGAGCCCACACAGCCACCAACACACTCAGCTCCAATGGGATCCTCTAGCAGGTGTTACTGGAATCCTGGGCATCTCTCTAGCAAAGTGCAATGATATTTAACTTCCTTATGGGCTCTGGAGCCTGCCAAACATCTGTTGGGATTAGCTGGTTCATGTTTGAGAAGCGCACACAAACGCTAGTGTAAGGAAGGAGCTGGCCTATTTATGGCTGGGAATGCTGGACCAAAACCCAAACCCACACACTGTATTTGCACATAGGGCTGCATCTCCCGTGACACATTTCACTGCTTTAGCATGGAGGCACGAGGTGTCCCCTATAGCTTACAGCCTACTTCTGGTCGCTGGTAACTTCAGTGAGTCATACTGCTCCCCTCCTCCACTTTACCCCATCCAAATGCACAACATTTTGCTAATGTAGCTGACTTTTGCTAACAGGCTAGGCCAGCACAGCTCTACCAGGAGCCCCCAGAGGGGGGTTGCCCTTTGCAGGGGAAAACCACCTTCCCCCAAGCTCATCCCACGCTCTGGAGTGCTGCAGATCACACCCTCAGCCCACAGACCTCCAGCAGGCTCCCCAACACCCAGCTGCAGCTGATCAGCCACCCAAATTCCTCGTGGCAAGGGACTTTACAAGTTTCATGTTTCTCTTGGGTGTCCCTCCCTCACACAGCGGCCTCCTGTGAGTAAGGGCTGAGGAATGAGACAGCGAGTACGCACAGCTCAGAAACTGCAGCAATAAACAGCCATGGGGGAGATGAACTCCCCAGGAAGGACAGGAAGAGCCCAAGTGAGTACCAGATTGAACTGTGCACATTTGTTACAGGGACATAAGTGGCAGACCCACAGCAGCCATACATTCCCATGACCCAGAATTGCTTTGCACCAAGTTGCAAATCCTACATGTACAGCTCTGCTCTCTGTCAGAAGCTACTGCTTCCCTTTCCTCCACACATTTCAATACTTACCAGGTATTTATCTTAGTCACAATCTGCTAACAAGCACTTTTTACATCTTTTTGATCTTTGCTCATAATCAGTCACCATGTTCACAAGTCAATCATTCTGCTCTTCTCTCAGCATTCTTCACCTCCCAGGGCAGGACCTCCTCAGACCCAGACATCACTCATGGGTGCAGCTTGTGCTCTGTGCTTGCCTTCACAGGAATCTGATGCACACTGTTTGCCAGACTCACAACTCTCCTCCAGGTAGCAAAACAAGTGCCAGGCCCAGCCCAAGATGCTATTGGTCAAATTTGGAGATATGGACAACACAAGAAAATCTTGGCTATGGGATATGGAAACAAAGGACAAAAGGAACCCAGGAGTATAGCAATACCATACCAAGAATTACTCATGTCTTTCCTAAGATGGATAGGTCTTGTCCTTCTGGGGATCAAAAGCACCTGGAATCGCTTTCATTCTACATCAGGTAGAATTTGCACAACTAAAACACACAAAATATATTCCCACTTTAGCAGGTGCCTCTGCCAAGGGAGTTGAAACTAAATGAGATGAGCCAGTGACTTTCTGATAACACAGCTACCTTTGCACATCCAGCTCCACCCATGAAAGTGGGCACACCCTTAATCAGGCATGAATCAAATCACCTGAGACACGAGAAATTTATCAAGAGTTCTTGCAAAAACCCATCAGGTTGCTTGTGCCTCACTGCACTTCAAGGGACGGGGAACACCAACACATGCAGTCCTGAAGCCAACAAAGCTGGAGCAGATCACTTTCACTTGGACTTCTGGCACTTCATGGCATAACCCAAGACCTGACACAGCACCTCAGGTGTGCAAATGAATGCAGATTGGAGGCTGAGGCCATGGCATCCAGGGAAGCAGGGTGACGTGGATCTCAGTACAAGAGCCCAGAGAGTGGCCTGATCGCAGACAGGGCGGGGACAAGCAGCACAGGTGATCACTGTAACACACTGGAGCAATCCCCCCTATCCTATCCCAGGGCACAGCACAGAACAGCAATACACCCCACAGTGCAAAGGTGAGGTGATATCAAGCCACCTGCCCTGCATCCTCAGAGAAATCTGATACCCAGCTGTAGGAACAGTGCCCATAACACACTGCCTGTAGGCTGTGTGTGCAATGAGGGCATGGAGTAACTAACTCCATCCAGAATGACTTATAAATGAACACACCCTGCAGGGATCCTCGTGCGTAGTAAGGCAACGAGCTCTGCTCTTACAGCTCCTTCTCTCAGGCTATGATGTAGTCCTTAAAAATTTCTCAACTGACTTCCCCAGCCTCCACACACCCCAAGTTCACAGTTCTCCCACACAACAGAGCAAAACACGCCGTGCCAAGCCACGGAAGGAGACACACAGGCACTCTGTGAGCTGCCATCCTTTCACCCAGACACTTCAAGGACCTGGGTGGGTGCAGTGCTTTAGAAAGACATACTCATTTATATTGTTTTAAGTCCACCTGCTGCTCTGGCCACATTCCCAAACCTCAGATGCAGAGGGAGACACTCAAAGAGGAGATGCATGCCAAGAACTTCACACTCATTCCTGCAGCAATGCAGTGGTCCAAGGCATCATTCCTAATTTCCAAAATATGCTTCTGCCCCACAGTCCTTCATTTAATGCCACTGCTAAAAGTCTGCAGATGTCTGCACCACTCACAGTAGGATCTCCTGCTCTGTAAAAGGCTGACTCTTCACTGCAGTGAGGCTCTGGTCACTCTGCATGCTACAGTAGCCCAACATCTCCCCAGTAACTTTAACTCTACCGCACTTTGTTGTTTCCCATCCATCTGCCTTGGGAACAGGTTAGAATTTGGGTACAGGACAGTGATAAAACACTCGCTTATCTTCAGGCACACAAGTAACTGCAGAGTTCAGCTGGATTACTCATACACTTGAATTTCAAACTTACTATGCAGAAGGTTCACCAAGACCTCCTTAAATGGCAAAGATGCAATGTCGTGTTTTCCAAGCTCAGCTCTGCATCCCAAGGAACTCGAAAAAGAAACGGAATCTCTGAAAAAGCACCAAAGTGAAACTGTGCTAAGGAAGGCATAATTCTCGTTCTCCAAAAAAATAGCCTGCAGGATCAGAAGTGATAAATAAGCTTTAAAAGAAGCTCCAACCCTGACAAATGTCAGTCACACTTTATATGGTAAAACAAGTCACTGAGGAAGCATGGAGCAGATGATGTGAAGCCCTCATTACTTCTACTCCTTGAAAGATGTTTTTATACATATATACCCCCTGGACCTTAACCATCTCTGTGGCTCATTTCTGGACCTCCTCACCACATTTCAGTTCCAACAGCATTAAGCTGCTCTAGCCTCCAAATGCCAGAGGCAAAGACCAGCTTCCACACTAAGCGAGGTATTTTAATACTCATTATTAGTAAGGTAAGTACAGGCTTTGCCCCCACTCAAAGATAATGATGATCATGCATAAGAGGCAGGTACAGCAGGAAATATAGGAGAAGATAAGCATAAGTGCAAGGAACAGTTCAGAGTAATCTCCAGAGTTGAGCAGAAAAGATGTTAACTTCAGTCTGTAATTACAAACAATTCTTCCCAACCATTCCTTTGCATTATTATCAGTTATGACTGCACACTTAAGAGAACAATCCTGGTCTAATTCCTTTTTACTCCAAGATTTCAGAGTCAAGGGTGATGTGAGACAGCTAGTTACATGCCTCTTCAAGCCTCAGTGTTCCACCAGTAAAATGGCAAGAATAACTTTCCTTCACATTGGGAAGGCACTACAAAAATAGTTTCTCCAACTTCCAAAGTGCTCCAATGAAAGAGCAAAGAGTGCTCCAGAAAAGCACCAAAGAAAATTAATAACTCTGCATTCTGTCTCAAATTTGAACAGTGCATGGTAAACAAGGCTTGGGGCCACACACTGCACAAAGAGAAAAGCAACTGAATAGATGCTCATTAAGTATCACCTTCCACTCTGGGCACAAAGAGTAGGTGCTCTGGCAATTAAGTGGTATATCATAAAACCTGATTGCAGGGGAGGCTGAAATTAAGGTTTCAACGACCTTCATTCTGGCATTTCATAGCTTTGGAGCACTCGGACTTTTCAACTTTAACACCATTCTTTTAACAACTACAGGTTTCCCACGTGGCTGCCATAATCACTATCCATTTTTTTCTGGGGCTATCCAGATTATAGGCTTGTCTTGCCCACACTAATACCTTGAAGTATCCCTCAAGGTTTGCCCAAACCCACGATAAGCAAATCAAGTCCCTATCTCAAACAACAAGGCGTGTCAAATCCAAGCCAGCTGATGTGCCTCAGCAAAGAGCTTGAACAGGAACTGCACTGACACCCAGGCTCGTGAGGCAGTGATGATGCAGCAGCTGGAGCTGCAACCACTTATCAGCTGCTAATTCAATCACTCTCCCAGCCCAGCCGCTGCTGCCTGCACTATCTGGGAGACTCCTTGCTTTCATTCATGCCTCACTAAGTGGAGTAATACAAATCTGTTAAGGTAAGGTAATAAACTGCTGAAACAGACATCTCCTTAGGGCACGTGCACACAGCACGTTGAAAATGCACATGCACATTACTGACACAGAAACCACCCCAGCTGGGCTACAACCACCACAGCCTCTGCAGCAGGACCACCCACAAGTGACCTGTAGCAACACCCCAACATTCTCTGTCCAAAAAGCAAACCTCACCTCTTGCTATCCAATTGCAAAAGTTCCATACCTT